>NC_064439.1:16140932-16776932 GCF_023343835.1 Lagopus muta | reverse complement strand
ACAAAGCTACTCTCAAGGAGTTCTTCTGTACATGTATCTGGGATTACTCCGACCCGAGAGCAAAACCTTGCATTTTGCTTTGTTGAACCTCATTAGAATCACATGGGTCTACCTTTCAAGTTTGTCCAGGTCCCTCTGGATAGCATCCTTTCTTTCTAACGTGTCAATGGCACCACTCAGATTAGATTGTATTCTCCCACTCAAAAGTCTCTATTCATAACTTATGCTATATTCAAATCCAGTCACTTTGAATTTGATATCTAAGAAGTTGCCAGATTCTATCAGTATTTCCATTGTTATCCCTTAAAACTTTGCATGCAGCTTATCCATACCTGCATCATATTTCAGGAGAGGACTACTTTAGTATTTCTTTGTCTACCCACTGGACATATTGGTTCTTAAACCTTCAATTCCTGTAACTGAATGCACAGGCTGCAGCCTTGTCTGAAAGCATATTTTTACTTCCTATAGAAACTGAACTGTATTTTTCCATTTCCTTAGCTCACCGGAATGCTAAAATGATGCAGTATGGATAGCTAGGAAGTTTATATATGTGCACAGAAACTTAAAAGCTCAGATGTAGGTCAATAAAGAAAAAAATAGGTGTACTTAATTTGTAAGCAAATTTTGTATCTGTAGGTGCAGAAATATACCACTTACAAAGAAATAATTACATCGGTCTACCTCAGATCTTAAGAACATAAACAGTATTTTTAAATACAGTTTCTTATGTTGGACTTCTGAAAATAACTATAAAATAATGAATTAACAGTGTTTTCCCATATTACTTCTATATAAACAAAAGTCAGTTTACTGACATGCCAATGAGATCCTGAAACAAGGCAACACTTGCAAAACATGGGAATTTTTCTCATAAAAATAATCAGTCTTAAGTACATATTTCAATACCTCCCAAATCAAATAAAACCATTCTGATTCTAGAAGTACAAGCAGCCACTCATATTGCCAATACCCAGAGAACTTAAATGTAATGCTTTTTAAAAAAACAATTCATTTGCATGAAGAAGTTTAATGATATTGTCACTGATGCCAACATCTGATTTTAGGTCACAATTGCAGCCCATTTGCACTACACAGTTAAATCAGGAACTCCCCAGTTTAAAGTATGACCTCTAAAAGTTGACTAACCTTTCAGTATTGAAGCTGGAATGAGACAATTCAAAAATCCCATGAATTTGAGCTGAAGTTAGTTGTTGGTTTTAAACAGCTGGAGGGGAGGGAAAGGATACATATTGAAAGAAGTACATTGAGAGCAGCAGGATTCCCTTTAGAGAGAAATAGAGAGCAGTTAGTAAAAGGAAGCAGAATAAATTGTATGAAAAGAACTATGTTTGTAAAATGAAAGAGGAATGAAAACAGAAAAAAATGAGTCAATATAATAAGTCTTTATAGAGAGCAGAACAGAAAAGGCAAAAGGAAGAAAATTAGCAGAACTGGTAGTGCTTCAAAACTTCACATAGTCTTACTTATAAAACTGTAATTATTAGACTCATGTTAAAGTGTAAATCACTGTGGGTATGCTGTTACAGAATAAACTGACATGAAGGCTTTGGTAGTCTCATATAAAGCTGGGAGGCAGAGTCATTCAAACTCAGAACAGCTCCAATGTTCTGACCAGAGCTGTGTTGCACAGGGCTATGATCTGAAATTTCAGAGAAACTCCCCTTACCTGTAACTGAACTGGACCCAGCTGTAGTTCAAAACGCAAAGGACAGCAGGCAGTGGTACTTTTGTCAGCATTACAACTACAGATCGCTCACTGAATGAACCCACAAACATTACCGTCACTTTGAATTTACACTCCAATATTGCTCAGCTTCTCAAGACAAGGCAGACATCAAGCACTGCTCCAAGGACAGTTCTGTTCCAATCAAGAATAGTTTGTCTGACATTTGATGGGAAGCTTTTATGAGAAATATTTATTTTCTAGAAATTAGATGCAATCAGTAGTTCTGGTGAAGGAGTTAACTTCCTGCTGAAGCACCCAAAATATCCAGCCATCAAATGCTAAGATAATCCAGAACTTAGCCTTGATGATTGCATCCTGTATGCCCAAATCTGTATTGCAGTTTCAGCTTTATATAGCATGCTGTTACTTTATTTCTTAAGTAATTATGTGAAGATTTCCAAACTTTTGTGGTATATGTCTCATGCCACCTAAGGATTATGGGTTAGCATTGCTAATAAGAGTTGACTTGTCCCCCAGAAGAGATATATTAAAACTGTGGTATCTTCACACTGGATAAGAGAAAACTCAGTAGGGAAGCCATGGGCATTACCTATAATGTTAAAAAAAAAACCCACAAAACAGTTTAAATAATTGCATTATTCTCTAAGCAGTACTACTGAATTGCTGTCATTGCCATGCTGAAGAAAAATCTTTGATTTCTACATACCTTTGTATGAGTCTAATCTAGTTTTCTGATTTATTAATTAGCTCTATAATACTGGTAAATAACTGGAAACTGTATTGTACAGTCTTTGTATTGCACATGTGCTTCACACACCTTACTAGTTCTTGAAACAGAAGCCCTAGGACCAAGCTCTAACCAAATGGAGACAAAAGGCACTCATACTCTTCTCTCCTATGATGGAAAAAAAAGGTTGGATTTGCAAAAATTTAGGAAAAGCATATGGTTGTTGAGAGCAGAGCAAAATGCCCACCAATCAGCCTGTCTGTGGAAAGGACACAGAGATACTGTGGAAGCTCCTGAACTCAGCAAGTTCCATGTCAAAGAGAAATCATCCCATGCATTCGGTGTACTTTCTCAGACATTTCTAGGACAACTTCTAGAAATGCTCCCTCGCTATGGGTGTGAACGAGAAGTACGATGTGGAATATAAATAAGTACAGCTTATGCAAACAGAAATTGTAATCACACACTCCAAAAAGATGCAGGCCATCTCATTATCATTGCCCCACAGAAACAAATGAATCATTACTGCAGAACTTCTTCAGAAGATAACAGCAGGACTTTGAGCCTGCCTCAGCACTGCATTTGGTTCAACATCTTATTTAATTTTCTTATAAAGCACTATCATCATCTAGTGGTATATTTTGCTTCCATGTAAACTGCATGTTATCAGGAACGAAGCACTTCATTTACTTAGCATTGAATATGGCAGAGATTTATTTCCTTGAAGTTGTGCCAAACTGTGGAGGGATACAAGGAATGTAAAGAGAAGTAACATGAAATAACAACAAAACTGTTGAGGATTTCAAGAACAAACAACATGTAGACATTCCACAAGATGAGAACTTCAATAATTTTATGTCCAAAAGTGATGACAGGCTAAATAAAAAATACAGCTTGAGGATGCTTCATACTATCACTCACACTATTCAGAAAGTATACAGGGTTGTGAACAAATATTTTGGGAAAAAAAAAAAATCACAAAAAAAATATTTTGAAACAAAAAGATTTTTCAAAGCTTTTTTCTTACAATTAAAAAAGTACCACAATTGTGAGAGTCCACTATTTATTATGAACACACAACTGGATGTTGACTTACGTGGTAACTTTTCAGTCTAACAAAATCGACTTTCATGGAGATGAATCTTTCTGAATTTCTGCTGAGATTTTTGATGTGCTCCACAAGGTCAGCACAGAACTTGTAGCCACCTTTGAGAACACAGAGAACCACAATATCATTGTCTCCAATGTCTTGCATAATATCCTTAGCCAGTCGTTCTGTCCTGGGGAAAAAAAAAAAAAGAAAAAAAGATGAAATAATGTTAGGTGTGCGTTCCCTAAGTTTATGGTATGCTTTCTTATGGTTACAAGGAAATAGAATCATAAAAATATTGCATGGCCCACAGTCTGCTTCAGCACCTTGACTTGGTTTGAGTGGGACTGAACAAGAGGCAGATATGCAGGCCGGATGCAAGACGCAAAGCATGTGAATCAAGCTGGATATGTTTAAATTTATTAATCTCCTAATTATATAAAACAAGTAGCACATCTCACTGTGTGCTGAATTCACAAGCACTTCAGAGACTTCAGAGTAATAGGTGAAACACTGCATTCAGTTTTGTCTTGGAGGAAACTTCAATATAAATTATTTCTGTAAAACGACATACCTGATTATTTTATTTGCTACCTGAGAACATTAAATCAAATGAAAGAGAGGGAGGAGGATTATTAAAAAATATTTCAAACTGACAGGCTTTGGAGAATGCTACAAGTACAGTTTTAATAAGAATATAAGCAAGTACTATAAAGACATATCTCATCAATAAAAATTTTATGTAGAGTGCAGTGTAAGTGCCTTGTTCTCGGTCACACACATGAGAATAATCAAGGTTATGTCCTGATTAACCTGCAGTTGCAGGGTCTTCTCTTCAGTTATTCTGCATTGCAAACACAATGTGGCAGATTGAAACCAAAAGATGCAACATTTCTGCCACTAGTACAGAACAGAACTAGTACAGAATTTTTCAAGATGAAAACAATAAACTTGAATGTTCATCTCAAACAGTTTTCATTTCTAAAGAACAAGGTAGAGAGTATTTTAGATCTAAAACAAATACCTGGTCACTGCTAGAGGTAAAACTCAGATCAACAGAAAACTGAAAATGCCATTTAATGTTCTGAGCAACAACTCAGTGCATTGTTTTCTGTAGAAGCTTTTTTTCTGGAAAGTTTTTTGATAAGTCTCTGGATTAGATTAGTAGATTCAATAAGAATACATTTCTTGGCAATACGTAATTTATCAATAGATAAATCCCATAATTTATCCTGCATCTTTCATGATCATATTTTTTTCTCTACCTGCAATAGAAATGTGTTTGCCCCTATATATATATATACATTGAACTTGAGTGAAATCTACACATATGCATGTACCAGCGAAGAACAGACACTAAACTGAAGCTAACAGACTAGTTATGAGCCAACATGACATATTTTCACATCTTTGTAATGCTCAAGAAAATTATGTAAAGCAATAATTCACATTTTTAGATTCAGAAAACAGACGGTATTGTGAGATTATCTTGTTAGATCTTAAACATGTAATTCCTTTTATTGAAGTACAGACCAAGATTAGTAGAAGTTTTTCACTTATTTTTTCATTAAAAAAGTCTTTTGTCATCTCTTATCAAGTCTGAGAGTTATGGGGAAAACTTTTTATTCAGAAGAACCATTTTTCTGATGATATTTATTTGTATTATTTCTTAGATTGTCTTAGGAAATGAAATTTCCAAAAATTCCAAAGACCTGTTAGTATGAGTATGAACTCCACAGCAGACAAAAATGTACTCAGTAAAAAGATGCCAGTTTTTAAACCTACGTACAGAGAAACAAGAAAATTTTCTCAAGTGCTGAGCCTTCTTCCTACAAGAAAATTTTGCATGGTCACAATATATTCAATTCTGTTTTCTTATCCATCAGAACAGAATGAGCCTTTTCTGGAAGAGTACAAAAATACAGTGGAATTCATTTTGCTGGAGTACAAAAACACCAAACACCACTGTTACTTCAGACAAATTTATAGTGAATCCCATGAGAAATAAAGTAGTAACATATTTATTTAAAAAGATGAATCAAGAGTCAGTTGGCCTTACACAAAAAAAGACAAAAAAGACAACACAATGGTAGCTGAAAAGGTGATGAAAGAAAGCTTGTGTTTGAAACAAATATAGGAGTTATTACTCTTCCTTAAGATGAATGTTTACAACCTTCTTTCAAGGAGTTCCAACAATTTTAATACTTGCAACTGGCTGTTTAAATGCGGAAGGTAGAAAGCTGCAGATTAAAAATATCCCATGAAATCCATTCAGACTGTTTGGACTAAATGATCTTATCATTCTTCTCCAATCTAAACGATTCCATGATTCTATGCTCCCAATACTTTCTTAAAAATTACCATTTTTCATTTTGTAATTTTTAAAAAGATTTTTAACAGCATATCAAATTAACAACTGAGTATCAACACTGAGTTGGACTACCACAAATATCAAAGCAACTTAGCTGCATGCACTGAGAGCATACAGGAACTATTACTAGGAGGTATGATGGTTGATGAAGCCTAGGCAGGCTGGCTCTCTACACAGCTTAAATGACAGAAGTCAATGGTGCAGTCTGGAACAATCGGGTTAGTCTACATTAATGATTTCTATCAGGGAATTCTCAAAGTTGTACTCAATTAAAGATTTTTTTCTCTCTTTTTATGTAAAAAACATACTACAGGGTGCAAGAGAAACATTCAAGTATTACTATGTGCAGAACTTTGTATTTGTCCTTCCTGTGTCGGTTCATCCCTCCTGTACACTGGCACTTCAGCACCAGTGTCTCTATATGATCACATTCTCTTTTTTGTGGGAATCCTGTACCATTCAGTGTCCAAATCAGAAGCTAGCTGAAACAAATTACACAATGAGTTGCAAGGGACAGCAAGTCTATCATTTCTTAACTGTCAAGCAGTATTTTTACATCCCAAATTAAACAAATAAATGTATAATACAACATATTAGGACAAATGTTATATATACACTGCCTGCAGATAACACGGATAACAAAAAAGAATTCTAATACTGACCAAAGTATTTATTTAATAACAAAAAAAGCCACACATACCTGTCAACAATAATGCCATGCGGAATAAGCACGTATTCCAAATCTCCATAGTAGTGCTGTGGATAAGTAAACAAATCCAGACTGTATCCAGGCCAATCATCTGAAATCTGAGTATTAAATAATACTGTTAGGAATACCCAATGGTGTTTGACAGTATATAACTGATATAAACTCATTCGTTTAATACACTGGACTGAAGTAACAGATGACACACAGGAAAGGACTCTGCAAAGGCAGATTCAGACAGTGGGCTTGGAAGGTATAAAATCATAAATTAAAAGCATGAATTCTGCTTTAGAGGTAGTGTAAAGCCACATATTCTATAGACAGAGGAGTACATATAGTAAATTATGTGCTTCATGGACTGTATTCATAAAAATCAGTGAAAGACTGTCTTGCCAAAAGCAAGGTTCCTAATTTAAGTAAGTCATCAAAGATGAACTTTTACCAAGAGTTCATGTGTCACCTCAATATCAACTAGTCTGTAAACTCACACATTTACAGCAAAAAGTATTTTAAGATTTAATACACATTAGCTTCATAACTGTCAGAGTACAACAACTATGAGAATACAATGGTAGTAGAGATTATATAAGGCAAAAATCAGCCAGGCAAAGTTATCAGTAGATTCCCAAGAGAAACAAGATGCTACAACTCCTCACCAACAATTTTCACAATACAATTCTGCATGAAAAACAAGACCTGCAAGTTAAAAATCTTTCTTGGAATCATAATTAAATTTTGCTTCAGTATTGGTACATAGATTCCAGTCTGTACAGATACGTGTAGAGACTGGGAGAAGAACCCATAGAGAGCAGCTCAGAGGAGAAGGACTCGGGGATTCTGGTGGATGAAAAGCCAGATATGAGCCAGCAGTGTGGAAGGCCAACAGTATCCTGGACGACATCAAAAGAGGGGTGGCCATTAGGGTGAGGGAGGTGACTGTCCCCCTCTACTCTGCTCTTCTGAGGCCCTATCAGGAGTACAGCAACCAGGTTGGGGACTCCAAGCACAAGAAAGATCTGAAACTGTTAGAGAGGTCCAGAGGAGGGCCATGAAGATGATCAGAGTGCTGAAGCGCCTCTCCTATGAAGAAAGACTGAGGGAGTTAGGCTTGTTCAACTCGAAGAAGAGAAGGCTCCAGGGAAACTGTACAGTGGCTATCCAGTACATAAAGGGAGCTTATAAGAAGGATGGAAACTGAAAATTTACATGGACAGGTAGTGATAGGACAAGAGGGATTGGTTTTAAACAAAAAGAGGGGGGATTTAGATTAGATATTAGGAAGAAATTTTTCACTCAGAGGGCAGTGAGGCACTGGAACGCCCAGAATGCCCAGAGGAGATGCGGATGCCCCATCCCTGAGGTGCTCAAGGCTGAGTTGGATGGAGCCCTGGACAGTAGGATCTGGTGGATGTCAATCTTGCCCACAGCAGGGAGTTGGAACTAGAAGGGGTTCGAGGTTCCTTCCAACCCAAGCCATTCTATGATTCAGAATAAAGTGATACCTAACAGGTTTTCTTCACAGTCACATTCCTCGAGTAACTTATTGTCTTTCTCCTTGATCATGTGAACATTAGTTAGCAGGAAAAATGCTGAGACTTGCCTTTGAGAAATGCACCTCAGCATGGCATTTCTACTAAACATGACTTCTAAATGCCAGTCTCTGAAACTAACCTCTACTTACAGTTTCATCCAGTAGAGCAACAAACCATGACACTAAGATACCTAGGCTAACATGGCATACTTGTTTCTGAGCTGTTCCTCCACATCTGTAATCTTGTTGAAGTTACCTGCAGTGCTGTGTAGTGCTGCATGATAACAGTGCTACATCTCACAGATTTTTGGTTGGTTGGGTTCTATTCCACATCCGTGGACAACTACAGACACCCATACCATCAGGTGTTCTTAGCTCTGCACAATAGTTTCTGTATTAAAAAAAAATAATAATAATAAAACAACAAACCAAACCAAACCAAACCAAAAAGCTTTGTTGGCAACTAGTATGCCTGCGCATAAAGAGCATGACTCAGAGATCACTGGAATCAATGAAAGCTTTTCCTGACTTACACAAGCCTTGAGACTACACATAGGAAAAAAGTTATTTAGTTATGTTCCTCGTTTCCACAGAAACAGGAGAGTATAAATATACTCCTCAGCAAGAATTTTAATGAGGCAAATCTTGCTTCAAAAACATTGCTGCTGAAGGCCTGGGAAGCCTATTTTCCTGTCTTCCTTCTCAGGGCATAGAGGTGGCTGACACTTATTTAAATATTTTGTAGCAATGAACTGTCTGGCACAGTCCTGCACAGAAGCACTTTAACATAAAAGGAAACAATTTCATGTAGAGATCTGAATTACGTAAGAGCTATAAGCTCTCACAGAAAAATTCCAATACCAATTATTTAAGTCAGTATCACTTCTTTACGCATCTTTCTCATCAAATTATATGTTTCTAAACATGGTGCACATCACACGAAATGAACTGAAACTGCTTCAGAATTCATACAAATAGACATCTCTTACTCAAGTTACAAACTATCCTTTCTGAGCAACAGTATGAGACCTTTATGCTTTTATCTATCCTTCTGGTTCTCAGGAATAAAAAACTAGAATAAAGAAGTTCTTATTTACAAGTGTCCACTGGCATTTGGCAAATAAAATTAAATTCATATGTACTTTCTAATTAATTGCTTTGTAATATAATAAGTCCATTCCATAGTCTACTTTCTTTTAGACTGATATTTCCCAACAATATGCCTTAGAAAATCTGATTTATCCCAAAGCTAATCAGAGTGTTATGCTGTAGGACAATTTTCAGGTAACTGCCAATTTTGATGAGCATTTTGCTTGTGAACTGTGTGATTACCCTCAGTAGCAAAAAAAAATTTAAATCTCAAATTAAATTCAACTTCCATTCCATTGAATCTCAGCTTCATTAAGGTTGGAAAAGACCACTGAGATTATCTAGTCTAACCATCAAACCATCTCCACCATGCACACTGAGCCACGTCCCTCAGTGCCACATCTACACAGTTCTTGAACACCACCAGGGACAGTGACTCCACCACCTTTCTGGGCAGCCTGTGCCAATGTTTCTGAGAATAAATTTTTCCTAACATGCAACCTGAACCTCCCCTGGCACAGCTTGAGGCTATTCCCTCTCATCTTATCTCTGTTACTTGGGAGAAGAGGCCAACCCCCACCTCAGCACAGCTCCTTTCAGGCAGTTGTAGAGAGCTACAAGGTCTCCCCTGAGCCTCTCCAGATCAAACAACCCATATCCCTCAGCCACTCCCCATAAGGCTTGTGCTCCAGATCCCTCACTAGCTGTGTTGCCCTTCTCTGGACACACTGGGGACTCAATATCTTTCCTATGGTAAGAAGCACAAAACCAAATACAGTGCTCAAAGTGCAACAAGTATTTCCGGCTTTAATCCTTGAAAAACCCAAGGAAAATTTTTGATTGTTTTGACCAGATAAATAAACATAGATATTAATTATATTGGTACACAAATGTGTTTAAAAAAGCCCACAGTGAAAGAAGCAGCTATTTCTTAAGTTCATGTTCAGCATGTTCAAGCAGCCCAGGAGAAATTTCTTGGTGAGTCTCCACAAAGCTGATTGAATGTACACAAATAAGAATACAAAAACACATGGCAAGATCTGAAAGACTTCTTTTGAGACAGAAAAGAGAAAACGGAGAAATCCTACTGAACTACCTTCGGAGGAACACTGCTGGCTTTGTTGTCCAACCAAGTGGGCACACAAGGGGCTAAGCACAGCTCTTCCCTTAAAGTAACAAAAGCCTGGATTCTGCTTTGGTACGAAATAAGACAGCTGAGCACCAAGCAAAATCCGTGTTTTGTAAATGCAAATCCTTCTCCCGGTAGTTTTTGGAAAGGTACCAAGCAAAAGACACAAAGTCAGTGCAGCGAGGAACATACATCTCTGCCGTAGCACTCTCTCGCACATTACGACAGGCACTGACCATGGCAGAGACCACCGGGAGAAGGCAGCGGCCGCAGCTCAGCCCAGGCGCAGCGGCGGTCAGGGTGTGAGCGCCGAGCCGCCGCTGCGGGAACATGAGAGCGTTCCCAGCGGGGTGCCAGCGATACCGCGCAACTCGGTGTCCGTTTTATAGGATAAATTCACTTGTGCCATGGAACAACGAGCACATTCCTTCACTTCTGCGTCATTCATTCATTCCCACAGCGCTCAAGCGCCTTTCTGAGGTGCTCGCTTCCTCCCGCCACACAAGGGCGCGGAGCAACGTGACGGTGCTTCCCCACGGGCCCGCACCGCGCCAAGGCAGCCCGGCATCGCGGCGGGGGCCGGAACGGCTCTATGGACACCTCGAGCTCCATTAATCAATACGTTCTGTCAAAGCCACAGCACGGAGCGGGGCTCGGAGCGGGGGCAGGGCCGGGAGCGAAGCAGGGGACCGGCCGGGCCGAGCGCAGAGCGGGCGGGAAGGAAGGAAGGGGCGGCGGGGAAGCGGGAGGGGTCCCGAGCGGCCGGGCCGGGCCGGGCGCCGCTTGCATTTACCACAACGCCGCGGCCTCCGCCTCCCCGCGCCGCCGCGCCGCTCCCGCCGTGCCCGGCCATCTTCCTCCGAGCCCGCCCGAGGGGCTGCGGCGGGGCGGAGTCGAGCAGGGCCGGGCCGTCCGGTGCCCCCGGCCCCCGGCGGGAGGTGGGCGGCAGAGGGAACGGCTGGGAGCCGGGCTGAGGGGCGAGCCCCGGTGTAGGCCGCGGAACTGGGGGCGTGAGTCCCGATCAGCGGCTTTCGGAGAGGAAGTACCGTGATGCACGCGTTAAAACGTGTGCCGTTCCGAGTGAGGAAACGGCGGCGCGTGCAGAGCTTTGTCTATAAAAGGCGGCTGGAGATGGAAGGCGCCTGGAACTGTCTGAAGCTTGAGAAGGGCAGCGCTGCCGGCAGGCTGGGCAGGAGCGAGGCACCGTGCTGGAGATGTGGGTGCAGCCCGATAAGGGGCCCGGGCCGAAGGAACGAAGTGGATAAGATTAAAGCGGTGTGGCTTAAACGGACGGTTTAACAGGTTTGCACTTACACTCTAGAGAAGGAGAAAAACGAACAAAAAAAAAAACCCTGTCAGGGATTTTACTTTCCATTTTTGCTGACTTCTGAGCTGATGCTCTCCCCCAGCACCGCAATGGTGTTGGAGTAATCAGCATCTTCAGGAGCTGGACTCGATGATCATTACAGGCCCCTTCCTATTCGGGATATTCCATGGTTCTCACTGCCTTCAGCCCACTGCAGCCTTTTCCATGCTGTGTGTTTTCATTAGACGGGAAGCAGAACAGGAGCCACCCTCCTGCCTTCCCTCCTCTGCTTCTCTAAAATTGTATAATGCTGTCCTTTCACAGTCTTACAGATGAGAAAGATCTTGCATCCTTGAGGTTGCTCTGAGCATTGCACACCTTTAAGTTTCTTTTTGCATCCCATCATGTGGGGAAAATCCTAACAGTCCCTCCACCCACTGCAGGTAGATACATGGTTTTTTTTGTTTGGTTGGTTGGTTTGGGTTTTTTTGAAAGTATTTTATATTCCTAAAAGTGAGATTTAGTTATATTTTTACAGAATTTATCTGTTAAATATAGAGCCCATAGAATTCTGCCACTCCTACACTAGAAACTATTAAAAGAAAAAAAAGTTGGTTTTAGGGACCTGGACATAATGAAATATGTTTACTTTTACCTGAGCAGCTATTACAGACCAAGCAGGAAGACATTTTAGTTTGCACACTGCTTTCTGTAATAGTCCAAAAGATTCAGAGGCCCCAAGTCATAACAGATGGACCCTGACAACTGGATGTATCAGGCAAACCAGGAGCCTGGTATCCAACATGGGTTGCTTTTTAGGTGCATATTACTTCACTCCCACTTGCATTAGAAGTGATAGGACAATTAATAGTTTAGGAATCTGGTGTTAAGAATATTTTAATGAATTAATCTACATTTACAGTCTGGATAAGTACTACAATAAAAGACCTTGTTACAGATGCTTCGGCTCTTACCTGAAGTCAAACCTGTGTGTTTCTTAGTGAGTTAAGAATCTACTCTTAATTATTGCTACAACTGACAACATGTGTCCAAGAACTGAGGTTCGTGTTTACAAAGTGACACAGGCCAACTCCAGAATGTGTCCGTCTTGGAAGTGATCCCTGCATACCAACACTGAAGTATCCTGCAAAAAGGTGGTCCACAGTGCATTAAAATAAATTTCAAAAAAGTTAGTGAATTTGATAAAGAGCATATAAAGATGTGCACAAGCCCACATACATAGATTAAATAAAGTTATTTTCATAAAATATATAGGAGATCTTCATAATCGGCAAAATCCCTAAATACTTCTGTATTTTGATTGCATATCAACATTTCATAGATCTATTCAGAAATAAAGTCTAATTTTTCACCTAAACTTTGTGCCCACAAGCACTTTTCAAGATCTGAAGATTCTTCTCGCTTGGAGGTGCGCAAGAATCCCTTTGCCATCAAGCAAATGCAATCTGATTTAGTTCATATCACATTACAGACAAAGCTGCTGTCGAATGAAGATCACAGTCCTAGGATGTATCATTTTGAAGCTAGTTAGATTGCACTTGGGATTACAAATTATTTTTGCCATTGCTGAATTCCTACTGGTTACTTCTACCACTTGGACTAGTTGGGCTACTATGGCAGAGTTTTCTGTCTTTTATTAAACCATGTTCTCAATCTGTCCACAGGAATACAGAAGATTGTTCTGACTGTATTACAGACAGAATCCCACAGACAGAAGTTTAAAAATTTGGAAAAGATTATGAACAAGATACCAAAAAATGAATTCCTCTGGCATTGTGTAGAAAAACATAAGCAGGAAACATTTGTTCTTCCCTTCAAGGTTGGATGACTGCATTTTGTCAAGTCTTCTGGTACACTTCTCTTCCAAGAGTTTTACTCTTGGGATCACTTCAGAAGTGTAATGAAGTGTCACGTCTTGCTAATAACAATAAATAAGAATATGAAAATGAAAAACTAGATAAAATTAGCTGGGTCATAGTTGGGAAGGGTAGTGCTGCTATCAACAACTGCCAATACAATCCACCAAGCTGCTCTTTCAGCATGTATCTTGATCTGTTAGCAAGAAATGTAATACAGGTTTTTTAGTCTTGTTGCAAATGTGACAAATTCATGGTTCTGTAAACCCATAGAATTAATAGTAGAATTAATAAGGTTCTTTGTGCATGACAGCAATTAATCTGCTAAGAATGCTGCTATTGAGGTATATATACACTTATTGAGTGTTTATATTGTTTTTCTACAGAATTAACTGATGTAGAATGAATTAATTTACAGTAGATTTTCAAATTAGTGCCAAAATACAACTATTTAAAGCATGGTATTAGGGTCTTAACTGCTGAAGAACTTTCCTACTATGTTTTTTTGGCTGTTTGTTTATAAACTAAAAATAGGAGGAAAAGAGTAAACACTTCAAGACGTACAACCATGGGAAATGATCAAAGGGGAAAAGAACAAAGAAAATAGGGTAGAACAGTGAACTCATACTAACAAGTAGGTCTGGACACATAGCCAAAAATCATAAAGCAGCAGACGGAAAAAGTGACACCCAAAGAAACAAAACAGAGTTTGGAACATATATACAAATCCCTTGTGAACAGTATTTATATCTTGAGCCTTCACAGAACTAACTTTATAATTTCAGTTACACATCCTTTCCTCTCTTATTCTGTTACTGATGAAGGCAGCACAAGTATCCACCCTTCCACAACTATAACATAAAGAAATACTGAAAATAGGAGGCTGGCAAAAACAAGAAAACAGTCCAAGACAAACATTATCACAGGGTTATCTGTTAGCCTTAGAAGCTCCATTATGTATTCCCCTCCAAAGAAGCCATAATAAACATTTGACAACACAATTTAATATGTAAACACCAAAAATAAACAAGAAAAGCATGAAAATCCAGAATATTTCAAGAGTTATAGGTTACCTAGGTAGAAGCTTGCCAATTAGAGGATGAAGATGTCTTATTTCTGGTTCTGCCTGTTGCTGCAGTTGTTATGGGAATAGCAGTACTGTAAACAATCTTATGAAGCATAAACTGGCATTTGCTATTTGTTGTTATAAGTGATCACCACCACCACTGCCACCCCAATTATTTACCTTTTAGGTAAAATGCTCACTGAAGACAACATTAAGTTTAGCAGACACATTACTTCAGGGTATGCTGAAAACAATTCAGAACTGCTTTCATATCCAGCTTTAATGTATTCCAGAATTCCGAGTTCTTCTGCATTACCTGAGGCAGTTATTAGTCCACAGGGTGACTGCTGAAGACCTGGAGGGCAGCAAAAACTATTTGCCAGATTGTTAGTAATGTCTGTGAGAATGTGAAGCGGCATTTCAAACTACCCCCTGCATCCAAGTGCCTAGGAAATCACAGCAGCCTACAGCAGCATGGATGCTATACTTCCCTTTATGACTACTGTGCTATAGCAGCTAATGGAGTGGTGCTACAAATTTCTGTGTTCGAATTCAGTAGAATTAACATCTTTGGTAACTGCAAAATTCACCTCTATAGCAGCATCTAAGATCCACAAATGGAACTCAGAGCACTTAGCTATCACAGTTAACCAGTACTGAGTCTACAAGACTGATGTAGCCTCTGAATAATTTGAATAATTTTTATACCATTAAAATGCTTAAAAGCTGACAGTCAGATGTTAGTCTGTTTTTTAATGACCTTTAAATCTGCGTTAGGTACAGCATGACAGAATTTGCGACTGACTTTGATTTGGTCCGTGATAAACATCTTTAATACAAAACTACATTTTTGTTTGTTATTAATCTCACTGTGCCAGACTAGAGCAACTAGATCTTCACTCTGTAATTTCCTGGCTCCTGAAGATACTCATCCTGCTCTTCAGGTTCATGTTATTTATACAGAGTTCTTTATAGCTGGAATAAACGCAAACAAAAATTTCCTTTTGTCATTTAATACTAGAATAAACTTTATTTCCTTCATAATATTATGCAAATATTTCCCCTAACCAGCTATTGAGAAGTATTGACGTTTGCATGATAAAAGGTTATTTTCAAGAAAAGCTGTTCACATCATATCCTGTGACAAATTCATCATGCACAGCTATGAGAACTAGTCAGGACATTGTAAATACATAGTGGGTCACACCCAACGTATTGAATTTAACTGTTAGAGTTTGTTCTCCTTTTAAAAGAGGTTACTCACATGGCTTTCTCTTTCCCATCTGCCCCTCCCGCCCCCCCAAGAAACTACAGCAAATTTGAGCAAAACTGCAAAACAGATTTTATAGTGTATTAAACAAGTAAACAAATAACAGTTTAAAGATTTTTTTTTTTCCAAAATAGCTCAGTCTTCTTTGATGTAATTTTGTAGACTTCACAGCTTGCTTAGAATAAACAGTGCAGTAACAGTAATACAAGTATACTGAAAAAAAGAATCTGGACCAGCACCTCTCCTGTAGCACAGGCATGCTAAATGTGCATGGCCAGCCAACCACCACTCTTCAGCTGCTCCGAATGACCCACACCCTAAGAGCACTGGAATGCTGCACTGGACCATTTGCTCATTTTATGGTCTGTGTACAAGACAGACCAAAGAGCAAAGTGATTGCTTCTTTACTCTGCAGTACCTACAGCCACACGTTGAACACGACTTATTTTTTCCTCTGAAGAGAAAATTATTACATTTCTTTCTGAGCTTTAGTATGGCTCTCAAAGCAATATTCAGAACAGTTCTAGAGGTACTTATTCATCCTTACAGCTCTGTGAATTAAAGGGTTGAGTCACCAGAATTTTCCATATGGGGACTCACACTTTGCGTATGGGCTCAAATTGCAAAATGAGAAATGCTGCATTAAGGGCTACCAGTGAAAAAGCCAGGTATAAGACATTTACCATTGCATTTCGAAGACAGCTTATGACAAATATATGACTAAATCATATTGCATCAGGGAATAAGTTAAGTGACTTAATTTTCTCTTCCTACAACTGTTATTTTCCAATTGCTGAAACAAACGAGATGAGTGTTCAGAGAGAACAGATTCTTTCAGTAAACAATTTGAATCTGTTCTCTCAATTGCCTGGTCTTGATTCACCCCCAGATGATCATATTTGTTTTTTGTACAAGCACCAAGGAACTCTATTTACGGATGAAAGTTCTACTGTGCCAGACACCATGCAAAGAGAGAAAAAGATGATCCAAACCACAAGTAATTTACAATCTAAGCAAAATAGAAGAACAAATAATTACAGAGTGCCGGGGTGTTCAAGGAAACTGCACAGGTCAGCACAATAAATTCTAATCTCAGATTTACAAGCAGCCCAGCTGTTAAATTCTTAGTAGGCATCCCTGGAAAGGAACCTTTAAGAAAGAATTTG
Source organism: Lagopus muta (assembly GCF_023343835.1). Taxonomy (NCBI): domain Eukaryota; kingdom Metazoa; phylum Chordata; class Aves; order Galliformes; family Phasianidae; genus Lagopus; species Lagopus muta. Next base: position 16,759,893 of record NC_064439.1, on the reverse strand, counting down.
AAGACAAAGGTACTCTAGCATTTGTGCAAATTTCTCTGTGCTGTGGAGTCATTGTGGAGGAAGGCATGAGATAAGAATTAACAACACAGGTTAGTACTGTGATCAAACAGAAGTGCATTCCCTTAGCAGCATCAAAGATAGCCAAAATGAATGCAATCTACCATTTGGCTACGTTCACTCACATACAAACAGGTGTTAGAGATACAGTCTAGAAAAAAAAAAATATTAGGTGCATTTTTTATAACTTAGTGAAAAAGCAGTCATATTTACCTCAGCACCATTTGAACAGCAAAGAAAAGATAACACAAACAAGAAACTCAACTCACCTTGTGTTCATACCATAATGCCAGTGCTTAGCCTGGAGGATGAAAACTTTGAATTTACTCACAGTGTTTACATAACATTATGAAACAAAAAAGAGCTGGAGCAAGATCAAGGCAGAATGAAATAAAAATACAATCTGGGAATTCAGCAGCTGAGTATAAATGACTACCTCTGGTATCCACTCACAGGGAGCAATGGCCAGTCTTACTGAGTTTGGTCAGGCTTAACACCCCTCTAGTTATCAGACTCCAGACTCAGCAGCTGGCTTCCCTGACTATGGGAAATGCCATGGAACCTTAATAGTAGGTTTTCCCATCAGTCCCTCCTATAATTATATTCTTAATACTATAAGCATCATAAAATTGAGGATGAAAGCACAGCCAAGGAACAGCATTTATCTAGGCCTCCATTAACCTGCATATAGGTGAAGTTTTTTTTCTGAATGATGACTTCATTAGTGCTGTTGGTGTTTACTCTGAAACATATGCCAGTGAAAGGACTAGATTTCAGCTGTGTGGCAGAACAATTACAACTGTTTGTGATGCCAATTTTTTACAAAAAAATACACAGAAGGCCAGAATGTGCCTTCCTAATAAAACACAACCAAAAACCACAAACCAAACCCCAAAATTAAGCAAGACACGTACAGAGACTTAGGAAAATGAAATTATTGAGGAATTTCACCCTCACTATTTAATGAGAGGAATACAGTTACTCTTCTGCAAGGAAGGTTTTGATGAGCTACCTTCAGACTTAGTGTCCAAGCACACATACAGACCTTGAGAAGACACTTTCAGCCACATGGAGCCCATATGCTTTCACCAGTTCTGTCACTTGCTCGAGGCAGCTCTATCAGAGCCTTGCAATCAGGAACTCCCTGTGTTTGTGATGATGCCATATCTGATTCCTTACTTCCTGAATATAAATAGTTTCATTCTGAAGAACAGCCAGTCAGATATTCATCATAATTCCATGTTGCTATATTTAAGAAAATAGATGCACAGTTTGTCATGCTTAACTTTCAACAGGAAATATTTTCAGTTTGTGGCACCAGAGCTTCTACTGACCAATACAGAATTCATATCTTCTTTAGAGTGTATCTTATGATGGCTATCCAATGCAGTATTGATCATTTAAAAATAGCTGGCTGAAAAAATTACTATTACATATCAAAAGTAATTTGATTATTTTCTTTCTTATGATTTAATTGCTTATCAGTAAGTGAGTGATGAAATTAGAGAATGTTTCAGCTGGTAATACTGCTTATAGCCTGTGAACAGAACTCCCATAATGGTGGCTGGTTTTGAAAATGAAGTTTTAACTGTATTATAGAAAGTGTCAAGTCCCACAGCACCTGTACTTAGTTCCATTATACTGACAGCCTACAATAAATAATCCTGCTGAAATTTAACTTTCACATTTGCAAAAATATATTGAATTTCTGAAGTCTAAACCCTATCCAGTCAGGATTAGTGTAATTCTACAGCCCATCTCCAGAAATTATGAAATTATTTCCACCTGAAAATTTAGAAAAGCCGAATGTAGAAAAAAATTACAGTAAAATGAACAAACACAAAAATCCAAACTATTCTAAACTCAGCTTTTTGTAGGAAAGCATTCAATCAATCCCGAGTTTGTTTTACTTTCCCCTCAATTCTTTTTCACTTGCATACAAACTGGTCACAGTTAGATAGGAAGGTTATCACTGGCAATAGTAATTTTGAACTGCATATTTATTACACACAATTTCTTAGTTACATTAAATTACACATTGCTTAGCTGCCTAGAAAAAACCTCCAGCTTGTGTTGCCATAATGGCCAGAATGCCATAAAGTAAAGATGAAGGAGGTTTGAAACTTTGGCTGAAGAAAACTAATTGAACTGTAAATAAAAACAAAGTAACAAAAGGCACTGTAATGTTATGTTGAAATGTTAAGAAATGTGTGAAATGACGTGTTTCTACATAATAGGTTTTTGTTTTATTGTATTTTAAACTAAGAAGACAGTTAAAAATGTTTTATAACTGAAGAACATTATAACTTCCATTAGCAATAGAAATTCTGCCCTCAGGTCTGCACACTAACTTGCTTTTCCTCACTTTTGGGATATGCAAACTCCAACTCTGCATTTTAAGATAGCACTGATGATAAAGAAAAGACCCAAATCCAGATCTTCAGCCTAGTTCAGTCAAACGGCCTACTTAAAACTGAGAATGATGCAGTGGGAATGCATGCTGTTTTGAAGTCAAAACTAACAGTCATGTTTGGTTGTACAGCATTTCTTAAGAAAGGCGCCCTGTACTTCATTAGCAGATAAAGTGGCATGTTGTTAAGTGATTATAGTGGTGCTCTTGAACTATACTGTATAAATCACGAGTAAGCAGTAAATGAAATTTATATTTATGAAAAGAGTTTTATCCCACATTTTTTGTTTTTCAAAAGTAAACACTATTGCTTTCCTGTAAGTGAGAAACAACAAAATAGACATCTGTCTCTCAAGCTCCCCTAGCGTATGCCATAGACAAGCTTAAGATGCACAAGAAATGTAACCTAGAATCACCATTAAATCTTCAAAGCCCTTTCCAGACAGGCTTAAAATTTGGCTTTTAGAAGTTCAATTGAAATTCTTGACTTCATCCTGTGCTGATGTCACTTATAAAGATCTCACAACAGCTGCTGATGGAAATAATTGATATAAGATAGAAAAAGCTGTGTCTGGAAGCAAAGGTTAACCAGTAGGAAAGAATAGCATTTTTCCTTTTCATGGAAACAGATGCAGTGCACTATGCCATCCTGTATCATTTCTATCTACACAACTCAGGTGCTTGTATATTGCTTTCATTCTAATGTTACACATACAGTAGCAATTAAAGCACAATTTTCTACTTGAGTTGTAGATTTAATACAGTATTATCACATTATTTTTACATAAACAAAACGTTGTGTAGAAACCAAACTGTTTAGAAATATAATCGTTCAAGCATTTAAGTAAAATGCAACAGCTCTTTATTAACCAGAGCAGAAGCCACCCCACTCCGAATGTTTACCAAGGTGTCTTCAGCAGACAATTATTCCACCTAGTTTGGGCTGTGTAAGGAAAGAAGTGCCCCAAACATACAGTATACATACAATACAGAACAGTATTTTTTATGCCTGATGTTTAGAGGCATTTTAGTTGTCAATAAAAATTACAAAAAATAATAGATTAAATTCATGTTCATATAAAGTTATATTAAGTTTATTTGAAAAAAATGAGTTGTACAGTTGAGAATTAGAGAAGCTGTTACAAATAACTAAGAAGCTGCATATTTCTATTACTTGAATATTTCCTTCTGAATAATTTCAACTTCTTTTGAGCTTTGGGTTTTTTTTCTTGGATGGACAAGGGTAGAGAAAGAGAAAAGGAGGAAAGAGGCAATGTCTGAAAAACAGTCCTTACTCATTTGCAATGTAGATAACTTTGTGCTTCTCAATTACATCTATGTCATGCTCCAGTTGCTTCATCTGTGATTCCAGCTTTCCTTTATACAGCTTCTTGGGTATAGTGTCTATTTCTACTGAAAGACACTGAAATTCGTGATACACTTCCTCCCACTTCTTTTTCAGCCCCTAGTGCATTACAAGAAAAGGAAACACATGAGAAAAATTCATTAAAAATGATATGCACATAAACCACTTTACTTTTGGTAAAATTGCCCTTGATTAAGTGCATCTACAATGTACAATCTACTAAGTTGTAGAAAGTGTATCAGTGTGATTAACACAGTGATCAACAGTCAACTCCACAGCCTATCAGTAACTCGAGGAACACTACATTTCATTTCCAATCCTCAGCATCTTCAAGAAAAACTGCACCAAGTTAATAGATTCCTTATTAAGAAGGAATCTACAGGCAGTTAACGCTGACTGCTCTTTGTATCTGATTCCAGCATGCTTACTGAGGAACCACTAGGATTCATAAAAACTGCCTCAAAACTCATCACTCAGTTGACTGCTTTTTTCAAAAAGGCAGGAACAGGAATTATTTTACAAACTTCACTACAGAAACCCCTTCTGCCATAAACAGCAACCTGACTGCTGCGGATACCCCTACACCATACGTGGTGCAACTGACCTTAAGAAATCACAAGAATACCAATATTTGAAACTCAAGCCCAAATTAAAATGCAAGTCTCACTCAGTTTATACCACCAGCAGCATCATTTCCAGTAACAGAGACCCTCCTAGCTAAAAACCATTTCAACAGATACATTGATTTCATGGCACACTGTGATTTCCAAATTCATGTCTTTCTTCTCCACTATTATTGTTCATCTTTTCCACCATATTGGCTAACTTGATTACTGCCTTACTGAATTTACATTTAGAAGAATTACTCTTAGTCCTGGCTTTGAAGATTGTTGCTTCTATTTCAGAGTTCAAGGATTCTCATGCCTATAAACTTGTCTGATTTGGTCCACTGTGTGAGCAGACTTAAAAAGAAAAGAATAACTTCTTCTTGCAAATGTTGAGTAAACAGAACGTACATTTTAATATGAATTAATATATTATTGATTCAAAGTAGTGTATTTGTTGCAGAAATTCATAGTTTTTGTATATTTTTATTCAGCATCTTCTGCTGCCCACAAAGGTTCTTCCAATCTTCATATACAAATATCTACATAAATTTAAAAATCCTATCTCAACACAGGCAACTAAGAGCAACATACAAGCCTACTGTCATACAAAGTTACTTGTCTTCCAAGGCTGCAAAGTACTAAAATGAAGTTCAGAGTCCACCAGGCATAAGGTACTATTTACAAATAGACAGCCATGAAAATAAATACAGTTTTTCCGAAATTTTCAAAGAAGAGTCATGAATAACTTTCTTTTTAAGTAATTCTTCTTTGCATTAGTGAAAGCTGGTTTGGAAATCATTAAAAACACCTCAGAACATCCACTCATCAAAACGTACTCTATCCTTGCAGAGTAGAGAGATGGGAAGCAGATCATCGTTCCCTGTACAAAAGTCACCCTCACAGTTCCTTCCACAGCAATGCAATATGCTGACCACTACTGCTTTGGGCTAGATGACAAACTGAATACCTCACTCTATATAAGGAATGCTAATATGTGCTGGATCAGTGAGAAATATGACTGCATTTATCACCATTTATTTCATTCTCAAAAATCCTTGCCAAAGTAAGCATAATGGAGAGAATGTTCAAAAATGTTGTTGCAAATGATGTCCATTTATTTTTGTAAGCTCATGAGCTTTAATTTTGTTCTCAGACATCTACTGCCACGTATTTCTTCAGATCAGATAATGCACTTGTTCAATATCTATGTCAATTACTTTAAAAGACAGGATTTCCACAAGTCCTCAGCTGAGCGCCGAGTAGGAGTCACATACTCTGGGGACATTAATTCCTCCTGACAACAGAACTGATAGAAGTAATCTGACCCAAGAATGAGCAAGCATTTTTGAAAGAATCAGAAGAAACTGCTGAGTTAACAAAAATAATCTTTTGTTTTTTAATTAAAAAAGATTTCTGCTCAATGTTGTATCTGAAAAATATGGAACATGATCAAACAAAATTAGACTTGTGAGCAGCAAAACTCACATGCCTTCTGTCAGATATATTTTTGCTGCACAGTTCATTCGTTGTATCATCAGCTTGTCTCACACCTTCCCTGCCATCTTCATCTTCAACTTTGCTGTTATACTTTTTCTATTGCTATCAATACAATACTCTCACTTCTCTCCCGTACTCCTCCCTAGGCATCTACTGCCTGTTGCATAAAAGACACCACTGTGGCTACTATTTTGGATTTTGCTAATTAATCAATTAATGTCTGTGAGTCAGAGGTTCATCATCTGCTCACTTGCTTCAGATGGACAGACTAAAAAACATATCACAGGAACATAAACCTAATTTTCATAGGAAGTTTGCCTAAAAAGTAGTCATGATAAATACCAGTTTTAGAACTGGACATAATTTTTAAAATGTTTCTTCCCACTTTTTCTCTTTTCCACTTTTCTACTTCTTTTTATGGTATTATTTCATTTTAGAAAGACTTGTGCACTAAAAACTTTCTGAAAGATAGTACCCTAGACAGTTTGACAAATGGAATTTTCCGACCTTATGTTCTAGCCAGTGAGGTCACAAGATGAAGACAGAAACTACCAATAAGTGTAACAGTAGCAATGATATTGTACATCAGAAAAAAAAAACTGCTATTAAAAAAAAAAACAACTGTTTTTTTTTTTTAATGATTCACAAGTAGAGAGCCAGAACTGTCTCCAGATCCACATCTGTGATTTTTTGCATTTCTTTGAAGCTTCGCTGAAATTCCAAGTCATTAAAGAGGATACAAACGTAACTGAATTGAAAACTGATACCAGCTCCCTTCAGCTTAATTTACAACTGTTCTATAGCTCCATCTAGTGAAGAAGTAGGCACTCATTTGCTTTGCTTAAGTCCAATACGCTTTTATCATTTATTTGGACTTACATTGCCTTATTAATCTTATGCACATATTACTAACTACACTAAATCACAATATGCACCTGCAGTAGACATTCTCTCTCTTCATCAGATAGCTGTTTCATGGCTTTTTTCTTGAGATGCTCCAAAACATTGTTTTCATATTCTTTCTGAGCTTTCTTCATTTCTTCTCTTCTCTGGGTTACATATTTTGGTGTAACACCATAATCCTATAACGACAAGGAAAAAGTGTCCTAATGTGCTTTTAAGAAGAAAACAAATACATACCTGTCACATATAATGCAACACATTTAGAAAGACAGTCTGAAAAGGAATTTTGTGCCACTGAAGAATAGAATCTTAAATAAATTACCATGCTCTTGGAAGCATGAAATGTGATCCTCTTCGTAGTCTTATGAAAATATATAAACAATTTCCCTCAAATTTTTGTCGCAACCTCAGAAGAGAATTCAGAAACCAAAACATTTATACAAACTGATGTTTGAGTGAAAAGTCTGAAATTTGTTCATGACAGCAGGCTACTTAAAATTTTCTCACATGGAATTAAGTTCTACTGTCCACATTCCTTGGATACTGTCATTGAAAGGTCTTCCTGTATTCTGATTTCTGCTAAAACATTGCATGCCAAAGATATGGCACAATGTGAACTGGAGAGGAATGACAGACTATCTCACAATGGCTACAGCAGATCTGTGTTTCTGAGAGGAAAAATCTTTTCTGGATATCACAGACGCACTTGGGGAACACACAGAATATACCTTCTTTCAAACAAATGCTAGATGATTCACAAATTTTTCAGTGTTGAGTAGTGCTCTTGATTATGTTAGCCATGCAGAGGTTCTGCAAGGACTGCTGCTTCATTTTTCTGCATCTTCCCTGTGACAAGCTGTGTCACACATCATGTCTCTTTTTGCATAACTTGGCTATGAATGAACTGCTGTTGTCCTTCACAATTCACTATCCTTACCTATGTACTTGCCATACTGATCTGTGTTCCTTCATTAAACTGTAAACTTTTATTACCACACTTCAGTTAAAATACCTTTTAGAAGGTTAGCAGGGCTGTTGACTAAAATGTCCTCCCCCACTTTGCTCAATGGATCCCATCTCTCCATTAGCACCTTGGAAAGACTGTTACATGAGCAGAAGCTGAAGAAACTGGCTCTGTGTGTCCTTATTGGATACTCCAAGAGATCCCAATGCAAAACACAACACATTTGTTATTGGTTTAGCAGTAACATTCTGCCACATTTTTGCTGAGAGCATAAGCAAGTGAATACAGAGCAAAGGAAAGGCAGTACTCTACTGCCAGTGATTTCTCCTTCAATTTCATAGGCCTACCACAAGCAGCAGTGATATTAAAACATCTCAAAAAAAAAAAACAATAACTTAAACATTCAATAGGAGAAAGAAATAGAGAATCTAAAACAGGCATCTACTAGTACTTTCACTATAATTTAATAAAACTTACCTTTTTCTTAATATATTTTGGAACAAGTCCTGAAGTTTCAAGCAAGTATTTGTCTCCCTGTCTTCTATCAACATAAATATGTTGAGGCTTTTTAGGCAATCCTGTGATAGCAGCAACTGCATTTGTTTTTATAAAATTCTTTTTACTCTGAATTCCCATAACTGGGCGATCTGTCCTCCGTGGTACTGATAAAGCAGGCAGTTTCCTACTCTCCTGTTCTTTTTTTCCTGTGAATTGAGCATGTAAACATTCTCAGCAATAACTCTATAGAGCTTTGCAGTTTAAAAAGAGAAAAATTATGCACAAAATTATGCACAAAATTACATGAAGTAGAAAGCAGCTGTAACTACACTGAAAGGACTGACTGGGATTGTACTGTAAACTGGGAAAGTACTATAATAAAAACTAATATGCTTGTTGGGAATAATTGAAGCTTAATTAGTTTAGGAAATCCTGTGTTGTTTTGTAGATAAGTTTTCCAAATAATATGCCACTCGATGTACTCCTTAACTGTAGTGGCACAGGACTTATAAGATGTAATGAAAACTGTTTTTATCAGAGGTGCTCACTATCAGGACTCTGAGCTCACTGGCCCTGACCAGCATCATTCAGCGCACCTCATTTCAGCCCAGCCCTGGGCAGCCAGTCCCTAGCTCATCTAGCTCAGGTGTGCCTGCCCCTAGACTCCTGAAGTGTCTTGTAGAATCAGTGGATGGACCTGGCCTGCTACCTTGTCTTGTCTGATGATCACCAGGCCACTGACTCATTTTCCCTCACTCATTTCCATCACTGCTCTGCTTTGCTTTCATGCTTCTGCTGTGGTGAATCTGCTCCTGTTGGTGAGGTCATTTTTAGGTCACCCTTAATTCCTGGCCTCCTTTAAGGAGTGGCACTACTCCTGCTCTTCCATAATATTGCTTCTTACCCTCCTTTCTCCAAAGAATGCAGGAACCCTTCCTTTTTGGTGTAATCTCTCCAACACACCAACAGAAAGTTGCTAGTCCCCGAAGTACTGCCAATTCAGTTGAGTGATGAAAGACAACTCATTTCCCACCATATTTCCCAGCAGACAGAACTCCAACTTACATTAATATGTAAGAGTACATTCCTACAACAGCTGGCTTCCTGATGCTGACCCTACAAACCAGTGCTTTTCTGAGTTTGTTTTGAAAGCTTTCCATAATTTAGTACTGTAGAACACAGACTTAAATCTGTTTCTCTAAGGACACCATTTTGGAAAAAGGATCCCTGAAGCTTCTCGGTGAGCACTTGCTCACCCTGACCTGCATAACACTGGTGCACAAATGATGTTTTGGGAGCCCCCATTCAGCAGCCAGTAACACAGTTTGATTAAAATGAATGCCAGAAATCAGTAATACAACCAGACGAACCAGTAATACAACCAGACCAGTAGAAGATTAGGAAACACCTTTTTTTTTAAGGAGTTACTTACTGGGTAATCAAACTCTCCAAGAATGACATTATCCTAGACTTTAGGGGGGAAAAAAAGAACAATCTTTCTGCTTTGTCTTTACCATCTACTTTCTAACTAGATAGATCAAACCCAATTTTCAAGATGGCATAGGAATCATTTAAAAAAATGCCATAATCCCACAGATGATAACTGGTTAAGTTCCAAGTGATGAAAGTGCCATGCATTAAAAAGAGGTCAGTAAGTAATGTAAGTTTTCTGATGTAAGTATGAAACTCCATTCAACACAAGTACAAGAATTTTCTGAGTTAAAGATGTAGCTTGTTCTCAAAACCTGTTATGATCTAATCACAGCAATGAGATTACCGGTCTGAATAGTAGCTACGATGTGTCACAGCCATTCTGAGGCTATGGTACATCAACTCTAAATGCAAACACACCAGTACGTGTTATTTTTAATGAAGTCCTGAATTAGCAAGTTGAGATAAAAATATTTTAAATTGTTCTTATGAGAAAAATAGAACAGAGTGCTGAATGCCAAAACATAGTCAGTTTGTAGGAGTTAGCAGAAATTTTGCAATACTTAAAAGTACTTAAAAAAAAAGTATTTAAAAGGAACATCATGGACTGCTCCAAGTTATTGGTGAATCAACATTCTTATGTTCATCTAAAACATGCGTGCAGCAATTTAACAAGTTCTTGATCTTGAAAGCATTAATGATCAGATGCCATGAAGCATTACATTCCAACTGAATGTTGTTCAGCTTTCCTGAAAAAGAGATGATCTTTGGTAAAAACCACCTACAATACCTACAGAACCTCAGGGACCAAAACTTACCTTAAGGTTCTGATAATTCATATCGCCTGAGGCAGTACACCTCCAAAGGCTCCCGCCATAGCCTGTATTTTCAACGCTAAAGTCATTTGCATGTACCACATATGCTTTGGTGCTGACCCACATGTTCTCTTAGATGGCATTTTTTTAATACGGTACTTTAAGCTCTTCTGTTTTTCTGTTTGTTTGTTTGGTGTGTTTGATTATGCCTGAAGATAGGGTAGTGGAAAAAAACTGGCTCTTTAAAATATTCCAGTTTTCTTGTTACTGTGGTATACAGCTCTCCAAAAAACGTTCTACACTTTGGACAATGCTAGTCAATTCAATGCCACAGGATTAAGAGGCAACAGTGAATACTGAAAAGCTTTATGTTGGTGACGATCAAGACAAATATATATATTTACCTAAATAACTTCAAGCATTACAAACAATTAGTTCACTTTTAATATGCCTGCTAATATTATATACTTGATTACTAAAGATCAGTTGCAGGAAAGAATGACATACAAATCTAAATTTTGTAACTGCAAATTGAGGTATCAGAAGGACAGATCATGCTGTCAACACAGCTTCAGTCTTTAAATGGCTGCAGCTGAGAAAGAACACCATGCCTTTCATGTGATCAATGCACACACTCACTTGCTGGCAAAGTGGGTTCCTTGGAGTGTTTCTTCAGAAAGTTTGTTGGAGATGGCACTGCAACTTTTGCTGGCCCCATAGTTTTCCACTGCGCTTTACTTTGCTCTATTTCAAGCTTTACAGACGGCCTAAATGTCGATATATACCTTTGATGTTAAAAAACAGGCATGAAGAAGTTAAAGGTCAGAAAAGGTCACAACAAAAGACCATGCTATTTCATTTTGTATCTTTCCAAATGCCACCACTCCCATAACCTCCCTGCTAAACTTCAGCTCTGCCTCACACAGACAATCCATGCCCATACCCATGCCCAACCCATACCCAACCATATCCGCAGACTTTAGTGCCTTGCCAGAACCGGTCACAGTGCTTTACATCCCCACGTACCTGGGAGGTTTGACGGGCTTCTCCTCCAGCCGAGGCAGGAGGTTATACACGCTCTCCTGGGCCGCCATCCTCCGTCCGCTCCCGCCTCCCACCCCTCGCCTCAGGCTGCCGCCGGGCCGACCGCGGCCCTCACGCTGCCGTCCACGCCGTCACCAAGGAGCCGCGCTGCTAGGCAACAACGCCACGAGAGGCGGGGCCGCGCCACCTCTTTTCCGCCCCTTCTTTGGCGGGAGGCGACCGCCGGGCGGACGCGACGCGTCGCGCGGCTGCGCAAGCGCGCTTGGTGGAGCCGAAGCCAACAAAGCTGCGGGCGGGCGGGCGGTGAGAGCCGCGCGTGCGCAGTGCGGGCGGTGGAGGCGCGCCTGTGGGGTGCGTGCGGTACCTGAGGGCCCCGCCCCGCTTCGCCGGTACGTGGGCGCTGAGGGGCGCCTGTGGGGAGCGGGGCTGGGCCGCGACGGGCCGAGCCACGGGCCGGGCAGGACAGGGCGAAACAAAGGTTTTGCTGCTGCTACTCCCGAGGGTTGGGGGAGTCCAGGGCTGCGTTGGTCGAGCAGTGGGAGGGGGCGGTGAGCTGCGGCCGGGCTGGCTCCGTGGTGTCCAGCTCAGCCGTGTTTTGCGTTCCGTCCGTACCCAACCTCCTGTCCGCGCTTCCGCGCCTTTGAGGTGTCGGGACGGCGCGTTCCCCAGCGGCCGGGCCGGTCAGGGCAGCTCGGGGCTCCCTCAGATCGGCTTCCTTTCTTGTGTTCGTTCTGTTTTACAGATCTCACGCTCGGAAATGAGCTCGACCCCTTCCTGCAGATGAACGAGGCTCCTAAAGATATTTGAGTGCCCACTGATGTTCTGGAAAGCTTTAGCAGGTGTCTGGCTGCCGCAGAGTGGGAATCCTTATGGCAGCTCAGATCTGTCCCCAGAACATTCCTGCCTCCTTCGCTGTACGGTTTTGTCAGCACTGCAGCTGCTGGTGTAGTTCGAAAGTGATCCTTTCCCCTGCACCAGTTGCAACTGCTGTGGTTGCTCATCTGCTGCTGTGACCTGGCTTTTACGCTTGGTAACTGGTAGGACTTCTCACCCTCCTTTAAGGCTTTTGCAGAAACGGGGTGCAGAGGTTGATTTCACACATTTGCCTTCTTTTTTTTAAATACCATCTCTGCATTTTGGACTGTGGGGTGAACATGGGAAGGTTGAAATTCTGAGAAAAAACAAGGGGAGGTTTTTTTTTTTTGTGTGTGTATTGGAAGCTCTGAAGCGTGATAACAATTTGTCTTGACCTACCTTGAGTTCTCCAACAGCCACCACTGACTTGTTTGATCTCTGGATTTTAACCATACGTTGTGTCTTTGCAGACTTTGTGTCTACTCTGGTAGCTAAGAGCAGTTTTCACTGTAACTCCTGTCATCATTAATCATTTAAATTGTGTACATCTGCAAGTATACGTAGGGGCCTTCAGCCCTCCAAGTGGAAGGTTGGCGTGTACTGTCAGAACTTGATTTCACTGGAGGTACAGGTATAAGCTCTGCTTCAGTACAACACCCTCTCACCCCTAAAGCCTGCTGGCACAAGTAGCTATAGCTGAAGGTGGTTGGTTTGGTGCTCTTACTGGACTGATGAACTGCTAGACATGAAGTCTAATTCACACCATTTTCACAGTAAAGCCCTGCCACCAGAATAAAAATGATTTTAAAAGAGCATTTCAATAATTGCAAGCTTCTTCTTAGTGCATAGTAAAAAGTTTTTTACATAGTAAGAAAAGCTTGCAATTATTGAACTGTTCTTTTAGAATCTTCATATCTTCATTCTTGTAATACTTTATATCGGTGCAAGGTTGGGTGAAACTGTGATAGATTAAACCAAGCAGCTGGATAAAATTCCATGCACATTCTTGCATCAGATTTACAGAGTTGACTTCAGGCAGCCTCACAGACTGCTTGTAACCGTATGCAAATATGGCAAGTATATAATCAGAGAAGTCTGTGTCTAGTTCCTTCCTTGCCTACAGCACTAATTTTTGAGGCTTTTGTGTTCCTGTGTCCTAGATTGATAAAGCAGTTTGGATGTTCTGTCCTGCAGCTGTGTTGTGTACTAAGTACTGTGCACTGCAAAACACTTCTGGAGTACAACTAGAGGTGCAGACATGATTTGTATGCCCTTTGTTCGTAAATAAGGTTTGAAACTATTATGCTAAAAAAACAAAATCACAAAAATATTGTCTTCTTTTTTTTTTTTTTTAAATATCTTGAACATATTCATATTTGGAAGCTTAAGTATCACTTTCTGACCCTGTTAACTGTATGTGTATATTCACTTCAGTGCGTTGCCATTACAGAACAACTTTATAATGACACTGAATATTACAAATACTCTTGATTTTTTTTTTTTTTTTTTTTTTTTTCCTTTTAAATAGTTGTTACAGAAAACTTTGTTGCACCTACATATTCCCTTATACTTTAGAAGGATTAGAAAAAACTGTGCAGTATGAAGTGCCCATCTTTACTCTGGTTTATACCTTGTAGTTACAGCATGCTTATCATGTACAGGCTGCAGACACCGAATATAATGATATTTAGGGCACTTGCTTTTAAGCTTATCTCTCCATACAGAAGTAAGCAAAATGGAAAGATCTGAATAATTGGAAACACTTTGATTTTGAAACACAAATAGTAGAAATAGTTTGGTAAAGAAAGCAGAGCATGAAAGAGATCTAGAACACATAGCAGAATCTAGAGTGAGGAGCACCTGAAAGTGAAGATCTCTGTGGTTTGCTCTGAGAAAACTTGGGCCTCCATGTTACTTTTAAAGTTGGAGTGACCTGTGTCTCTAGGATCATTCCATACTATGCATTCTGATGAGGTAGGACAGGGTCTTAAAGGGCTCCTGTGGTAACTAAACATGGTTTAACCATTGGTAGGTCACTGGAAGGTGTTACAGTACATTTGGTTCTCACCAGTCTTATACAACTCTGTGTCGTCTTCTGTCCTCTGTAGTGGTAAAGCACTGTTGGTTTCAAAACTGTCTAGAGAAAAAGCTCTGTGAAAGGTTTGGTGACTTACTCTAAAGTGAGTTCCTGTATTTGTTCTATCGAGTCTGTTATGACTAACACAGGGAAACACTTTGTCGCTAAAAAATATTTTTCTGGTCTGAGTAGCTGATAAAGCTGAGAAATATTGCTGCAGTGTGTTGCACCCATCCAGCTGCTGGATGGAATGCTAGCAGCTAGATTGATATAGTTATTAGAAATAGCTGATTGCAGTTTTGGTTAGGTGTTACATTGCCAGGAGGGTGGGAAAAAGAAATACCGCTTGCATTGTTGTCAGCCATCTCTGTCCTGCATGCTGTAACAGCTAAAATAAGTCTTCAAAAAAATGTGATTTTATGTATGTATTTATATATACACGTGTACGTGTGTGTATGTGTGTGTATATGTATATATATATATATATATATATATATATATATATATATATATATTTAAAGAATTGATGGGTGATCATATAGTTATATTAATTTCCTAAGGGAAATTCTTTGTTGTTCTTCTTCAAACATTTTCAGACATGAGCAGTGAAGAAACAGGCAAACAAGTATCACTTTGTTATTATTATTTAAAATGAAAAATGACTCTATTTGGATTTTTGTGCAAATTAGTGCTGATTTTTCTCGCCTAGCCTCCCTCCTTTATTGAAATTCTGAGAGTCCTTCACCCTGTGGCCTTGAACATAACAAACAAATTGTAGTTTGCAACTCCAGTTGTGTTGGCAGTGATTTCTCTAGGCAAACAAAAAAACACATTGAGGGTGTCTTGTTTAATCTGTGTTGAGAATGCTGCTTTCCTGCTGAATTTTTAATGTGCTTTTGGGAGTGGAGTGTTTTCATGATGTCTTTCTCTCGCTTTGCACAAACCACATCCAATACAATTCCATTGTAGGAGCTCTTCACGAATTGCTTGCTCTGTCATTCCATCAGAAGACAGCTGGATGCAACTCTTCCATCCTTGCTGTTGCACAAGTCTGTGAGTTTTTGTTGTATGTAGGTAGGTATTTCATTTGTGGTGGTTTTTGTTTTGTTTTATTTTGTTTTTAGAAAATAAAGATGTCTTGAAATTGGGGAACATACAGACTTCAGTATTGTAATTACATGGAGGTGCTTTAGTTAACTTTCATTGTCTATGAATTTTTACTTTTAAGTAGTCTATTTGATTTAAAAAAAAAAAAAAAACAACAACAACTTGAATTTTAATTCCTGTTAACAATATTATATGCAAATAGTATTGTAGTGCTAGGCCTGGGTATCCTTATTTAACCTGAGGGCAAGGACTGTTTGAAGTTAAGTTTGTCAGTGAAGCCGAGCTGGAGCTATGTAGTAGGAATGGAATGGATGATCTTATTTTGAAAAATGCGTACCTCCTGTCACTGACAAAGTCATAACTAGATTTGTGTTTTAATTGTTGTTTTCAATTTTATATCCTTTAGGTTTTGTTTTTTTTCTAAGATGTTTATTGAAGAACTAATTGCTATTTTTTTCTTTTTGAATCAGTTCAGTGGGCTGACAAGGTGGCTTGAAAGGAAAAAAAAAAAGCAGCAGAAGATGTTTCACACTGTTCAGTATCGACCTTTGAGACTGATAGCCCAAAACAGTCTTTCTAAAATTTGTTTAAAGCTGATGTTTTCAAGACTGGTAACGTTGGAACAGATATCAAAGTCGTGGTTCTCAAGCCATTCTCTTGTTGGAAATAAGAATATTATCCTGATGGGACCTCCGGGTGCTGGGAAAACAACAGTTGGGAGAATAGTAGGTCAGAAACTAGATTGCCCTGTCATAGATATAGATGATGATGTCCTTGAAAGAACCTGGAATATGAGTGTGTCAGAAAAACTGCAGGATGTTGGTAATGAGCAATTTTTAGAGGAGGAAGGAAAAGCCCTTTTGAGGTTTTCAGCATCTGGAAGTGTCATTTCCCTTACTGGGTCCAATCCAATGCACACTGCTGGCATGCAGCATGTGAAAAGAAATGGAATAGTTGTGTATCTTGATGTGCCCACAGTGGTCATTATGAGTCGGCTGAAGTCAATGAAAGTGGATCGCATTGTGGGCCAGGGTCCTGCTGCTTCTCTTAAGGACATACTTCAGTTTAGGAAGCAGTTCTACAAAAGGTGGTACGATGTTCGTGTTCTTTGTGGGGGCAATATGGCAGCAGAGGTTGTAGCAGAAAAGGTGCTTGATGCTGTGAAGAGATACCAAAACTCAGAAGTGGAAACTTATGTTTCAACTAGGAGTACACAAAAAAACTCTCACAAGTATTTCAGTGATGTTGTTGTTGAAGGCTTAGCCTCAGATGGAGGACTTTTTGTCCCTGAGAGAGGACTTCCAGTGTTGACTGCTGAAGAATGGCAAACTCTAATAGGAGCAACTTATGCTGAAAGAGCCCAGGTGATACTAGAGAGATGCATACATCCTGCTGACATTCCTGCTTTTAAACTGAGAGAAATTATTGGAACTGCATACGGGGAAAACTTTACTTGTTCTAAAATTGCCCCAGTTAGACATTTGACAGGCAATCAGTTTCTCCTTGAGTTATTTCATGGACCAACGGCTTCATTTAAAGATCTTGCGTTGCAGATGATGCCACATATATTTGCATACTGCATTCCCAGGAGCTGCAATTACTTGGTTCTGGTAGCTACTTCTGGTGATACAGGGAGCGCTGTCTTAGATGGCTTTAGTCGTCTCCATGACACTGACAAACAGAGAATTGCTGTGATGAGTTTTTTTCCTGAAGATGGAATAAGCCCAATTCAAAAATCACAGATGATTGGTTGTCAGAAAGAGAATGCCTGGTCAGTAGGTGTCAAATCTGATTTTGATTTTTGCCAGACTGCTATGAAGAAAATCTTTACCAACTCGGATTATACTGGCTATCTTACAGTAGAGTATGGCACTGCTTTAGCAGCAGCAAACTCCATAAACTGGGCACGATTGCTTCCTCAGGTGGTTTACCATGCCTCTGCATACCTCGATCTTGTTCATCAAGGTATTATTACATTTGGAGACCCCGTAGATGTTTGCATTCCTACAGGGAACTTTGGCAACATATTGGCTGCCTTGTATGCCAAAATGATGGGAATCCCTATTAGAAAATGCATTTGTGCTTCCAATGAAAACAATGTTTTGACAGACTTTATAAGAACAGGTATTTATGATTTGAGGGGAAGAAAATTAGTTCCAACTTTTTCACCAGCAGTGGATATTTTGAAGTCCTCCAATCTTGAGCGATACTTGCACCTGATTGCTGATGGTGATGGACAGCTGGTGACGCAGTTATATAACTGGCTGGAAAATCAGGGCCACTTTTGCCTGCAGAAAGACCTACTTGAAAAGCTTCAGCGGGACTTGGTGGCTGGGTGGTGCTCTGAGGAAGACTGCCTTGCTGCCATTCACTCTGTCTACAGCACTACAGGATATATTCTGGATACACACACAGCTGTTGCTAAAGTAGTTGCAGATCGATTACAAGATAGAACTTGTCCAATTATTATTTCATCTACAGCTCATTATTCTAAGTTTGCACCTGCTATCTTGAGGGCCTTGAGGATTACAGAAATAAAACAAAACCCATTAAGTCAGCTTCACTTGCTGAGTTCTTACAGCCCTCTGCCTCCAGTCCACTGGGGCCTATTAGCGACCCTGAAAAAGAATGAGAATGAGGGTCACCGGGTCTGTGCTGCTGATTTAAGTATGTTGATGTCTTGTATAGAAACCTTAATTCAAAATCATTTTATGAAAGTTTTCTGAGCAACCGGTCGGATGTGTACTGTGTCATTTGTGGTACCCTGACAAACTGCATGTTTTAATAAAGTCATGATTTATCTGGCCTGTGTCCAGTTCACAGCGTAACATCCACAGCTGTATACTCAATTGTGCGATCTTCAGCAGTATTCTTATTCTTATGCATGTGAGATTTGTAGTAGCACGGAACAGTTCTGAATGGAAAGACTGGAAGCCTGGAGTGTTCTTGCAGACCACATGCCTTAGGGACAGCAGCAGAGCAGGCTTTTCTTGGTAGCACTGTCTCCTTCACAAGCTGAAGCATTCTCCCCTGAAGGAGGGAGGTAATGAGGTCTGACCTGAAGCTAACGGCTCTAGTTTTGTGGCAAGAATGATGTGATCACCTGACCAGGAGGTGATCAATTAAAGTTTAACTCGCTTCACTTAGGACGCCAAAACACGGTATGATAGCGATGATGCTCAGATATTACCAGTGAAGTGTGATTTCACTATAAAGATTAAAGCATACGTATTCTGTTAATCTTTGAACTGTGTTATTTTATGGTATGCTACTTTCTTGTATGATGTTCTTTTTATGTTTTGCGAGGCCAACATTTGTGCAAAACATCTGGTTATCTTGTTTTTCAGACATCTTTCTTATTCCTTCCAGATGTTTTTCTGCATATTGATGGAGTCCTTTCTTTAATATTTATAACTTTTGAGATACAGCTCATCCTCTAGTGTGCCAGTAGTCTTTTCTAGATCTTTTCTAGTTTAACTTTTTGACATTAGAATACTTCTTTAATGCTATTGACTAGTGTTAGCATCAGTCTTCCTAGATAAGATCTAAACTTAAGTATTTATTTACATTTATTTATTGTATTCTATTTTTTTCCATAGCTTTCTTTTTCTAATTCCTTCTGTTGACGTGTACATTTTTTAGATTAATGTTCTCAACATTCTGTCTTTGCATGAATTACAGCGATGAAGTGTCTCAGAGGTCTTGGTAGCTCATCAAGTAAAGTGAAGGATGAACTTCAATGCCTGGCAAATGCAATAGCATCAGAGGTATTCATTGTGCAGCCTGAAGTAGGTCTCTGCTAACAGTCTGTCTGTGCTAATGACAGGCTCTGTGCTGGTTGTTTTTTTTTAGTTGTTTTATTTTTTTAATTTAAAAAAAAAATTGAGCATATTGCCTGAGGAGATTGTATGGTTGTGGGCAGTCTTACTCTGCTAATTGTGGACTATATTTATCAAGAGCAGGAAATATATCTACATTTCATGCTATGAGAAATACTAAGATTAGGTATTGGCAAGTTGTGAATGGCAGCCAGTTACAGGTAAAGAGCTGGGAGAAGTCAGATAGGAGTATGTATACCAAGATTCAGAAGGAGAAAGGTATTGGCAAGAGAGGTGGTAATTGGTGACGTTTTGCCTCTTTGAGAAGCAGCATCTCATTTATGTCAGGACTTGATCTCTTGCCAAAATATAGAGACAAAACAGTGCACATAGAATCATGCCTTCCCTTCTGTTGTGTGTCTGCTTGTACTTTCTGCCACATCAGAGGTGCAGAAAACACTATTCAGCAAACCACTTGAAAAAATTCTCCATTTATGTAATGTTAGAATTGTAAACTGAAAGACCCAACATGATGTGCATTTGCCACGGTGAATATGTTGTATAATAAAGTTATATGTAGCTGATAAAGGTGTGAGTGACCAAATAGCTTTTTGGGTGCTGCCATTTTTGGATGCCCTTCCAAGATCTGTCACATTACTTTTTTTGTTCAGACCTTATTTCTTATTTCTGCAGTAACTTCAGAAAATCTTTTTCTAACATGAGAATGAACATACAATATATGATTTTAAAATGTTGTGTAAGTATGCTGCCAAAAAAGAAGCAATATGTTGGTGATTAGAGTCCATCTACTTTGCATTTCTGAACTTATCGCTTTGGTTCCTACATTAGTCCCAAGTGTAACACTACAATACATGAGTTCTAAATTTCTAAAGTTAAAAAAAAAAAAAGTCAAGTTTCCATTACTGAGATAGGAATGGGTTTCAGTGTAAGGACTTGGGGAAATTCTGTACTACTTGGTTCCATGAAGCTTAGTGTTGTATGTTACCATAAGGCACCTTGTCACACGCAGTTGCAATGCAATTCTTGAAGTACTTCCAAAGACAAGCTTGTTTTCACAGGAAGTACTTGAAAGAGAAAAGCTGAGGTTCTAAAAAAGATTAGGCTAGAAGACTCTGACCTACCTGGAATTAACTGATTTTTAGATAGTAACAACTAAGCAACATATCTAACAAGATCTATTTTGGCATGACTCAAGCAATCAATATTTCAAAGTTCATGGCTGTAGCTCAAACTTGGTTTGAAGGGGAAAGTATTAGTAAAATTCCTATTTACAATGTTTGACATGGTATGAAAATATGAAGGGTTGATATGGTTACATGAACTCTGTAAGAACTCAGCTGTACTTAAGGGATTTTGAGAAGCTGAAATACACAAAGGTAGTGATTAAAGAGCATGTAAAATATTAGTTGCATTTCTGAAAATGTCTTAACAGTGCAATACTTGCTTGATTGCATTGTTTAGGAAATGTAATAACTGAACTTCATCATACATGAAACGAACCGTGTGCCGCACTGCTTCTGTTCTAGTAATGGGTACCATGAGACACTGCAGCAGTGTCGTGATCCCAAAGCTGTGGTGTTTGTACCCAGGTGCTGACACTGTTGTGGAAGCTGCAGCACACATTCCTCTGTCTCACTTTGACTCCCTGGGCCTGAAGGAATGGGAGAGGAGCAAATAACTTCCTCTGTGCTCACTGCGGAGAGTGGCCAAGAGGACAGAAGGCAATGAGGGAAGCAATTCTTACCTTTTTCCAGCTCAGCTTCTCTGAATGTCATTCAGCAAAATACATTCAACAAACATTGTGCCACTGTGATTGCACTTTTTCTTCCTTGCTGCCAGTTTAATGAAAGATTCAAAGGGCATTGAGTGAGTGAGTGAGCTCACCATTGAGTGAGCACGAGAGCTGGTTTTTGTCTTTTTCAGACGCTGCATGACAACGTCCTGTGTGTGTAATGTGTGCTATTAACTTCTTTAAGAAAGAATGATGCGCTAATGATGCACAGCACATGTACATTCTGATGGTCAGTAGGATTCTTAAAGCTACTTGGGATTAATGTACACATTTGCTCCTATTTGCTTGAAGACAAGATGTTGCAGTCTAAACAAATGTAAGCTGGGTTTATGGAGAATGGTAGAGATGTGTATGTATGCATACTCACAACTTTGTAATAGCATAGCTTTATTTAAACTTAGTTTCTGTTGGTTTGCTTTGCTGAACACTACTACATGTAAAATCTTAAAGACAGATGTAACAAGGAGCTCTTTGTAATGCCACTGTTTATACTTCTTGTTATAAAAATATTTATATGGAAAATACTTTGTTTTTCTTGCAGTTTTAGCAGCTGCTCGTTACTTGCCTTAAGTCAAAGCTCTGCTTCTCAGGGTGACAGTGATTTTTAGGTAAAGGGTCAATAGAGGAGTTTCAGTTGAGTTCAGAAGAGAGTTCTGTTTTCTTAATGTTTTAAAATTTAAAAAGAACTGCTATTTATATTTTGAAGGTAACGATATTTAAGGGTTGAAACTCTGAATGAAAGATTGTTGTTTTTCAGGAGATGAGGTTTGCTCTTAGAAGACTTCAAGAATGCGCATTGTTATTCAGATCACATTTGGTATGCATGAAGTATGCCTATAGTTGTTTGTGTACACTGCATTTTTTCTAAATAAATACTGCAGGATCCACACTATAGCATTTTCCTTGCAAATATATTCTTAAGTCCTTACCAATTTGTGATATAAAGGAAGTCCTCTGAAAGAGGTGGTTTCAGAATTTGATGTGCTTTAATCTCATGAGATGTGCTCTTTCATGTGTTTACACAAAAACTAGATATACAGTAATTGAACTACACAGAGGAAAATGCAACAGTTACTGTTCAAGTCTGTGAATGCCACAAATTTTAAATCCTGAGGAGCCACTTAAGCAGGACAAGATGAATTATTTGGCAGAAAGTAGTGACAAATCACAGAATCATAGAATGGCTTGGATTGCAAAGGACCTGAAGGCTCATCAAGTTCCAACCCCCCTGCCTCAGGCAGGGCCACCAACCTCCAGATCTGGCACTAGAGCAGGCTGCCCAGGGCCCCATCCAACCCGGTCTTGAACACCTCCAGAAATGGAGCATCCACAACCTCTCAGGGCAGCCTGTTCCAGCACCTCACCATTCCCTCTGCAAAAAACATCCAATCTAAACATTCCTTCCTTGGGCTTAAAACCATTCCCCTTTGTCCTATCGCTGTATACTTGAGTAAAAAGTTAATTCTCCTCCTGTTTTTAATGCCCTTTAAATACTGGAAGGTTGTAATGTGACTCCTCACAGCCTTCTCTTCTCTAGGCTGAAAAAACCCATCTCCTTCAGCCTGTCTGTGCAGGGGAGGTGCTCCAGCCCTCTGATGATCTCCATAACTCTCCTCTCAACCTGCATTTCACCGTGGCCTGGAGTAGATCCATGTCTCTAAAAACAAAGCTTTGAGGCCATTCTTTCCAAATAGACCATCACACTGCAGGAAATACTCACTGGGAAAATGTCTGGAGACAGCAAGCTTGAGCTTTCCCAACTGAACGTGCATTTGTCAGCATGTCTTGTGCCCAGAATGCCTGGTGAGATCCTCAGGTTTCAAAAGGAGAATGCTGTCAGGGAGCTTATATTGCTGACTGCACTTCACTCTCATAGAACCTTTTACAAGAATGCTACGCCCAACTGCAGTAACCACAGCTTTCACTAAGGCTGCAGAACTGGACAAAAGAGTCATAACAGCAATGAAAGAATTTTTAAGAAGCACTGTCACGATTGTCTTGGTAAGCAGGATCTGCTTACTGTAATGAGAGCATGGAAGAATAAGCTTTTAAGCAAAGGTTTGTTAATGAAGTAAAGGTCTCTTCAGTCAAACAGAGGAGTGCTTCAGTAACTGTGAATAGACTTGGACAAGTCGCAAGAGGTAAAAGAGGTTCACAGGATGGACAAGGTTTCTCTAGGCTGAAAGTACTGCATGAATTTCTGAAAAAATGTGATTTGATAGAGGACTAAAGCAAGCCAGATCCACGTTAAGCAAGAGGTTGATGTAAGTGATCACAGCAGTCCATCTGAGCTGTCCCAGGAGTGGCCTGCATGGCAGCAGCTGTATGACCGATGTTTCATGGAGGCCTGGCTGAACGTTAGAGGTTGCAAACTCATTTCATATCTCTGTTAGTGTTATCGGTATGCAGAACAAACTGTGCTATAAATGGGCTTCTGGATATGTTTAGCCTTGCGCTATCTGTCACTGGAGAATTGCAAATGGTCTACTAATGCACATCCTGACTTGACTTATGGCTATTAGGATATGGCTCATTAGTTTTAAATTTCATTATACGATGCATGTTGTGATGATTTGTGCAATACATACTTTTATTATGAAAATTACGCGAGCATAGCTGGCAGGGAATTGTCTACGAAAATGTCAGCTGTATTGAATGTGGCTATTGATTATTCATCTTTATAAGCTTTTCTAAGTCACAGATCTCTGAAGGATTATTAGACGCTTTTGGACCCCTTCTTTCTATTCTTGTTTACTTGTCATTTCTCCATGCTTTTGTGAGCAATTTGGGATCCAACAGACATTTTCAGTTCATGTCCAGCTCACAGTAAGATCTGTATAAAACAAATTGGAACATCCAGTGTTTCGTTTTTGTAGTTCTGTATCCAACTGAAGAGATCCCATGAAGCTTAGAGAAGGTAGAGTGTTCAAAGGGTTCTTCTTTAGAAGCATTTTGAGAAAAATGCTTGAATTTTCTTACATTTCAAACTAATTCCCTAAATTACATCTAAATAGACAAGCATGTAGTGGACTTTTTGCTAAGTGCATGTAGCAACCCAGTTCTATTTAAAATGCTAATGCGTACCATCTCCTAATGACGTGACTGTTCTCGGCATAGTTTATTAGCATTGTATACAGATGGGGAAGGAAAATCCATATTCACAGACATTTTCATTCAGAATGGTTAATTATAGATGAATAAATTGTTAATAAACTGTACAGTTTGAAAGGTCATGTAGGAATAGCTCATTTCTGCATAAATGGTGTTTTGCAATGAAAATGGAGTCATGTTTACCTGGAGTCATTATATACAGCTTTTAACCACGAGATGGCATTCCTAACAGAAGTTTGCTAGGGAGAGCTTCTGGCAGCTTCAGAAGGGCACTGAATGAAAGGCTGTCAGAAGTGTTTGTAATGTCATATGAACCTTTTTTGTTCTCAGTTTTGGAAAACCTTATTAATAGAAACTGACTAAAACTCATTTAAGTAGGAAACTTCCATGTTCACTGATACGTGGCATCCGCAGGAATACGTGATGGTTCTTGTCAGAAACACTGCATTAATTCATAGCTTCACATATTGTAAATGTTGAATCAATTTTGCTTAAATGCAAACAGCTAAATAATAATTCTTTAATATTTAATTTAAGAACATAAATAATGCCATCATCTCTTATGCAATACTCACTTGCTCATATTTTAGACTGTCATGTACAATATAGGGTTTGTAGGGAGTTTTGGGATAAGGAAGAGCAGATTACAGTATTCATGGGGAAAATGAATAGTATAAGCAGTTTGTCTCATAGCTTAATATTGAAATGACCAAACAGCATCTTTTCAAACGCCTGTTGTTCAGGCTGATAACAGAGCCCACACAACCCTGCTTTCTTTCAGGCTTTGTATCTTTTTCACTTTCTTGTTATCTTAGCACGCTGAAAGCAAACACTCTGTTATTCCTTCTCCTTAAATGCAAGCATGAAAGGAGCAGAATACAAACTCCTAAACCAATGCAAATGCACTAGGTTTCACAAAGCATAGGGACATGCTTATTACACCCCTTAACACTTCTTTTTCTACAGTTCTCGTTTTACTGTGGTTATTTTTTGCTGACTGCAAGGTCAGACCTGAGCTGAGTACTGATTTATATTTCCATTCTAGCTAGTCCCCTGGATGCTTTGGTTTGGTAAAAAGACATTACAGTGAGTTCATGCTTAAACTGGGATCCAGTGCAATGTGGGGAATTTTTCTCAAGTCTATTTCAACACAACAGAAACAGCTGTAATAGACTAAATTTATTTGTCTTGGTAGCATTTTGGTAGAGAAGCTTTTGTGGCCTTAGAATATCTTTTCTAATGCTTGTGTACATTGTCTGCTGATCCTTCTGCTGCACGTGCCACCCCTGCTGATGTCTCAGCCCTTCTGGTTTGAGTTTTGATCAGTTAATGCCGCTGAGAGGACAGAGCAGTGGCTGCTGTGTTGCTGACACTGATGACAGGCTTTGCAAAGTGAGCAGGTACTGCTTTGACATTCAGCAGCTGTTCCTCAGAGCATGCTGTTACACTTCGATCATCTCTCCATGGTGGCCATACAAAATAGAATATGGAATATTGTTCACCAAAGGCAACGGTCAGCCAGAAAAAAACCCTTTCAGAGTTGGCAGGGTGGTAGAACCTACCTGCTAGTCGGAGAATGAGGCATGCAGACTGCAGCAGCACACTGCGTGAGCTTGTCATATCTGATGTTGGCTGCCATTATCGTTGGGAGTGCTGAACATCTCCTGCTTGCTGCAAATTCTCAGTAAGTGTGGTGAAGTGAAAATGGCTATTTCAAAGATGTGGAAAAGGCAATAGGAAGAAACTTATATATTGTAATTATGAAATCGATGTTAATGGGAAAGTAAATTATTTGTAATACTGATTTGTTGCCATTATCTTTCAAGCTAAATTATGGACTGAATTTTCTTTTTAGTAACTTGGCATAGCACTGGTTAGATGTGGAGAGGGCTCCACTGAGAAGCAGCATGTCCTACAGAGAAGGTTGTTAAAGAGGAAAATCAAAAATAGTACGGAAAGCAACATTCTCTGCTCTCAGTGACTGATGGAGGGGGCCTATCCTGAAGGCAGTCAGTGAGTGGAAATGCTGGCAGCTTAGCAAGTGGAACGGGTCAGTTGAACCAATGGCACAGTCAGCAGGGAGTGATGGACATCGCCAGTGGAAACCTGTGGTCCCAGCTATTGCTAACATTGCCTCTGTGATGTCTCCTGATGTTCAATCAGATGAATGTGTGCTCCACTTCCCAGAAATGAGGGGAAATTAATGCAAATGAGCTTGTTTTTTTGCCCAAAGATCTCTCCCTTACATGAGAGCAACTGTGAGTTCATGTGACCAAGCCCTTGTGTGCAGCAATGTCAGAAAGAGTGGCCGTGATGCTGTCAAGTAATTGTGCTAATATTTTGTGAAGGATCTGCAAATTGCTTTGCTAGTACAAAGCACGTCAGTGGCTAATTTGATGTGGTTTATTGTTTTTGAGAGGTTGATAATGAACACTTGAAATGCATCTTATGCAACTATTGTTGAATAAGCATTGCTTTGAATAAGTGTAAATTGGGAAAAGGAAGATACGATATTGGGAATGGTAGCCACAAGCATTGTCACTTAGCATACGTAACAAGCATGCCCAGGGCAGGCATGAACAGTTACCAATAGAAGCTGTGTTTGTTCTTGCAAGTGATTTTATTGTTCGGAATGATTTATCATTTTGGATTACATTTTTTTATAAGAAATCTTGCTGGAATAAATACACTCCAAAAAAAGTGACTTGCGTATCTCCAGGAGACGCCCAGGTTTGTGTACCGAGCAGAAGTTAAGTTTGTAAGGTTCTTCCGTGAGGTTTTGAAATAGGCAGTGTACAAAGGGTTGTTATGCAACGCGGGATGTGCTTTCACAAGGTGATAACATCGGCTGCTCTGTCACTCTGCAATTTTCCTCACTCTCAGAAATCTAGAAATATGCAGAGGTTTTGGAAAATTATCAGACACCGTAATAAACTTCCAAACTGTGGTTGTAAGCATTCCTACCATTGCATTTTATTTGTGATCAAAGCAGTGTGTTGAATTGTCTGAATTTACACTGGATGCTGAAAGGCAGCCCTCGTGTTCTTTTATAAAAAGCAAAAAGTTGTTACATTTTTCAGCTGTTCAAATCAGCTTTCAAATCTGAATCTGTTTTCCTCCTGCCCCTTCATCATTGGTGGTAAAGCTCTTCGTTTTCTTATTCTTTTATGTAGTGAAAGGAGATGGCTATAAGCACAGGTCCCTTCCCTCTCAAACGTATCTGAACAGAAAACAGACACAATTATCTGCTGCATTACTTTTACTTTACTAAAGATGATTTGCACCTAATATGCAGCTAACATCTTTTTCATGAGCAGAACGGCGGAGCTGAGCCAGACGATCTCAAGTGCCAAGTGACCTTCGAGCACTGTGCAGAACCACCAGGAAGGCTCGATGAAAACTACTTCATAGGCTACTAAGATCTCTAGTGCCCGGCATGGTAAATTGTTACTCATTTCCGCAAGGCACAGCTGACAGCTGACAGTGGGAAATGAAGAAATACAAACTATGTTTCTTTTCTTAATTCCATCCAAAATGAAATTTGCCTTCTGTGAGCAGTTGGCTTGTTGTGCCAAGCTTAGAGTGGGTCTGCTTCCTCCCCTGGTGGTAATTGCTTATGGATAAGTTTTTGGTCAGGTCAGGGGCTGCAAAAGCCACATCATTTGTGATGAGATTTTGTTCGCTGTACTAACTGCATGATCTGAATCATAGATCAAATTGTGTATAGATGTAACATCCTGGAAGTAATGGTACAGCTGAGAATCTGACAAGTTATTGTGCCCTATGGCTACAGCATCCATGTGGTAAGGGCCAAGAAGGCAGAAATGGGCATTTCTAATCCCCAGTGTCCCTTAACTCTCCCCTGATGAGCAGTCACCTTAATTTGTTTTTTGATCAGTTCATGAAAGCAAGTTAATTATGTGATGGCCTTGAGTTGCCCAGAGACAATTTTGCCCAGTCCCACGTTCCTAATTTCCCTACTGTAGACACTACATCTCCTTTCATTTTTTTTTCTTTTCTAATTTTCTTTCCCCTATTTTGACAGCTGCAGAAGATGCTGGTAGTGATGATGTGTTTTGTAGATCTGTTTTTACAGGATAAGGAGATGAATGTGGAGAAGAAATAAGAAATAAGATACATAGCAGTGTTTGGAACGTCACTGAGACCACCTAGATCTTTTTTTTTTTGTTTGCAGGGCACATGTCTGTGCAATGCATTTAAACTTTTCACCATCTTAGCATTAAAAAAATTAAAATGTTCAAGTCCTTTTCCATAAAGAATTCAAAATCAATCTTCGTAGAGTAAACTTAAGTCCCTATTACAATACAAAATACCAGAATCATATTGTTTAAAATAAACACATATCTTGTAATTCTCTGGAATTCTGTGGTCAGCACAGGTAAGTTTCTTTGAGGCTGCCTGCTTGGACTGTAGGTCGAGTTTTATTCCTCTCCTATAACCAGGTGTCCTTTGAAATGTTCATACTGAAGTTCTGAGAACTGTGTTGTTATTAACTCTACTTCTGACGGCCATCAGACAGCGGGGCTTCACAAATTCCCATCAGTCCTGAATGTAACAATTTTCAGTGAAAAGGAAAACCAGAAGATATAGTTTTATTCTTGTAACTTGACCTAAGGGCAGAAGAAGTGTATATGTGTGTAGAAACATGCTGGTAATTGATAAGCTGTTATCTTTCTCAGGAAGCTCGAAAGTGATAATTTTTGCAGCCTTTCTTTTAGTTCAAATTGGTTAGGGACTGCTTTATTCTGTTTCTGCCCTCCTCCTCCCTGATTTCATAAGTGAATGACACAAAAGAGAAGAGCTATTTTTTAAATCAGACTTCAACATACAGCAGGCAAAAAGGGAAGGAAAGCAGCAGAAATTAGACCTAGTCAGTGAATAGTCAGAAGCTGGACACAATGTGGCTGATGATGTGTAAAAGCCCAAGACTGGAATTGTGACCCTTGAACAATTGATTTAGACAGGACCATGACTCTAACACAGGCCACCTCCAGTCTGAAAATCATGCTCAAGAAGTGGAGCTGTGGTTTTCTAAAGACATTTGTGTAAATTCCTGCTGTGACTAAGCCAGGTACCAGGGAAACAGCAGCTTTTTTTTTTTTCTTTTTTTTTTTTTTTCCTTTCCCCTCTTCCTTTCCTATTTGGCAATAATTCTGAGGTAGAGGAAGAAGAAAGCATGGAAAAAATTTCTGAACCTCAGATACGGTGTTTAACATGGGATGAGCATTATACTTTGTCAGTCTGTGTGACGCTGTAAGAATTTTTCCTGATGGTGAAGGTTTCTGGGGTGCTTTGTTCAGTTTTGAGAGACAGACAATGTGAGAAAAATTGTACATATGCATAATATATGTAGCATATACGCATATACAGGGCATACATTTCAGTTTATTTCATACAGAGAAGATCAGTGCATCCTTGCAGTACTGGGCAGTCTGCAGGCTCAGGTGGGGTTGGGCACTAGGCCTCAGGTGACAGGGCTCGAAACAGCAGCTACAGAAGTGAGAGGAACATTGGTCCAGCTCTTCCCGGGCCTCAGCCAGGTGTACCGTGCTCAGTTTGCTCAGTTTCCTGCTATCGCAGTCCCCCCACCACAGTAGCACTCCACAGCCTCTGAGGTCTGCCAGGATGGTACCCTGGGGCCAGTACGTAGGCTTGGCAGAGTCCTGCCACTGGCCTCGGTGGTGCTTTGCTGCAGAATGAAAGAGCGGATGCAGCTCTGGTCACTTTCTTGATGGCATCCTGTGTGAGGAGTGGCTACTGCCTATTGGGTTTTGTGCTGCTTGACGGACATGTGTGTCATTGCTCAGATTAGACAAACCATGAGGATTTGTGCTGATCTACATGAGTGTTTTTACAAGACTGAGATGGAATGTCCAGGCTGCAATACTACTACAAAGCAGCAGAAACCACCTGTATGGGAACAACTGAATGACGGCCTGAACCTCTGATTGATCACCTGAGGCGAGCACTGAGTCAGCCATGGGAGCACAGGTGAAGGCAATTCTCCTGTGCTGCCGGAAGGGTGGAGCCTGGCTGCACCTCTCCTAAGGCCCATTTAAGAGCTGACTGCCAGTGGGGAAGGAGCTCTTCTGGAGATCCCTCCTCTGGAGTTCTGCAGTGAGCACAGGATGCAGGTAAGCTTTCTGTCTCTTCTCTTTTTGTTATTACAATCTGCTCTGCTAAGCTCTCTTGTTTATTTCATAGCTATAGCATTTTTATATTCATTGACTATACACTACCTCCTATGCTTTTTTTTTCTTTCCCCCTTTTCCATGTTTTTTATGTGCTGTTCCTCACCTCATCTATTCTCTCCTGAATGCAGCCTCTACAACCAGCCTTGCACTAAAGTTGCCTCCTGTTACCTTCCCTCCTCTGCTCTTATCTACCTAACAAAATACCTCAAATCCTAACTGCAGGGTGCACTCAGCTTTGGCCTGCAGTCCTGATCCTGCTGCCCTGTACCCTGCTTGCTTCGGGTCTGAGGGAGTAAGCTAAATTCCCAGCCTTGATGTGAGGATGCAGAAGTGTGCCATCACTAAGGGCAAGAAACCCTTCTGCATTGTGGCTTATGCAAATGCCCCCTAAAATAGCTTTGTTTTGTGATGCCTGGATCATCCAGGCTGCTGGGCCTAGCATGGCAGTTGTGTGCAGGAATACCGTGCTTCAAATATGGCAGAAGTAGCTTCTCAGCTGCCTTTGTGTCCTCTGATTAAAGAAGGCATCTCATTTCAGGAGTGTCATGTGGCCTTTTCAGTCCTGATGTGTGCATGTACAGTGTCTACTCCTAGATTCATCAGGGTGCAGCAAAGCCTTGTTGAAGCTCTGCTGGGTCTGACTGGGGCTGGGCAGGGGAGAGATGTATGTGGCTCCTCTGGCCAAGCTCAAGATGCTGTCTGTCCCTATCTCACCCTGTCTGTATTGACAAGTTGGCTCCTGCCAGTGTTTTGCCTCTTGCCACCAGCCTCTTACTGCTGCATCTCATACCCAAGTGTGAGGATGTAAGACTAAAAGGGAATGCCTGGTTGATTTAAGCTGGACTGCAAGTAGAAATTGGTTCCATCCACATTCAGAACTTGCTTTTGTTTTTAAATGAAGGTGCACGAACTAAATGTTTGGCAATTTAGCTGCTCCTGAGACCCTTCTGAGAACCAAGTTCATAGCAGAGTTTTCTCTGCGTTTGCTTAGGTTATCCATTCTGACACATGCTGAAAGTTACATTTTATTCACCAGTTTCAATCAGACAAATCCTTGTATGTTTTTTATTACAGGATGTAATGACTATGTAGTTTGCAGCTATAACTTTGGTTGCAGGAGCAGTGCTTGCTACTTTCTGTTATTTGAAAGAAAACCTTAATGATTGGAAAGTACAAGCATTTGGGAAGACTAGAGATGTGAATTTGTAATTAAAATGATGAATAAATTAGTTCAATGTGTTCTTAACTCAAGGGAGGAATAAACAAGTGACGGGAAGCCAACTTTGAGGCAAGGGCAGAAGGCAGGAAAGTACAGTAGTAGGAAGAAAGGTCATAACTCATTAATATCCTCAAACAACCCCCTACATTAATGTTATGGTGTAGAAGGGGTGTGCAATAGATTTTCAGAGCACTTGGCAATATTTCAGATCAGAGTGCAGTGTTTGTGATGCAGAGTAATGGAGTAAGTGGAGAGTTGGCTCACTGGGCTGATAATTAGGTACAAAGCAGGAAACAAGAGGCAGCTGTAAAATGGACATTTTCTTTTATTTGGGAAGAAATTAGGCAGTTGTGTTGAAAAATTGTTTATTACAGAGATGTGACTTAGTTTGGCCTATGAACTTGGTTCCTGGGTGATTTTTCCTTCTGCAGCCATTCAGCAACAGCAACCCGTGAACACCAACTGCAAAGCGTTGGTGTGACAGTGGGTGAGAGGTCTCCAAAACTGCTAAGTGTGAACAGAATTTAGGCATAGTTGGGAAAATCTGTCCTGTGAACTGACCTGCCAGCTTGATTGAATCACTCTGGAGCCTAGAGAAGGGCAGCTTTGCGAAGAAGCCAGAGGCTTCCTAGTCACACTGCCAGCACCTTCCCTGCTGTGGCTGCTGCTTCCCAAGCTCCTCTAAGCAAATTGGTCTGAGCCAGAGGGGTTGCCGGGTAGTGTATAGCAGCATTTAATCTTTGATGTTTGGTAAGCAGAAAGGCAAAAGGCACATTTTGAAAAGACCTGCAGCAGTCTGGCAACTGGGAAATAAATGACCCTCTTCCACAGCCTGCTCCATGACACCCTGCTGGCCTTAGCTGCCTCCTCTGAAGTCAGATTTGCTAAATGTTCAGCTGCATCTGGGCTCAGAGATCACATAATGTAGCCCAGGGAGAGCAGGTGGTCCTGTGCATTTCTGTTAGCATCAAGCCTTGTCCAAGAGATTGGCTTTTGGAGGAGGGGGGAGACAGGCAGGCAAACACGCAATTCATCATCCTTGTTTCCAGCTGACTGTGAGGAGCAGCCACAGCTGCTGCCCTGCTTCAAGTGGGCTCTGAAATACGGATGGGTTGAAGGATGTATGAGGTTTTCTTTGATGATAACAAAAATAGCTGCTTTGTTCTCATATCTATGAAGTTAAGGCAGTACCCTACAAGAAGTGATAATTCCAGAGCAGTTTTTGCCTTGTAATTAATGTATAAATGAGGCAAGTATTTTTGCAAATGCTGGTTAATTTTATTATTATGAAATTATTGCTCACTTTCTGTTTGCTGAGGTTTTCAATGCATCTTTTCCAACTGAAACACCTTGAGTCATCAGGCAGAGGGGAGAACTCATTGCTTTGGAACAAAACTAGTGATCCCCAGCAGAGGGGAGTTTCCAGAAACCCACCTCTTGTCATTGATGGTAGTCTGCATGCCTTTGTGCTGGAAGTTGTTGAGGTCCAGGAGTTGGAGTAGTTATGCAAAGCAGATGTCCATGGCTTATACAAGAAGGTGTTAGAAGGCTGGGAGGATTGGAGGCAGTGCAGCTGTGAATGCACTTTCCATTTTTCTCTAAAAGCACGCAGCAAGCACAGAAAGATTTGCTTGTAATTTACCAAGTCTTTCAGAAACCTGAAGGTTCCAAGGCTGACTTTGGTCCAGGAGAGGCCATGTGTCATGTATCGTGACTGTTGTGGCTGCAGAAATAGTGTCACCCTACTAATATCACCTACACTGGAACTGGGGCCCCTCATGGCTGTTGCAGCAATCACAGGGCTGAGCCCTCTTCCCCAGCATGGCTCCGTCCCATTGTGTCCTGTCTCATCCTGCCTGAGACTGGAAATTAATTACATATTTATTAACTTTAAAATAATTATCTATGACATTTCTCCTTAACACTTCCATTATTGTCTTTTTTGGGTTAAGAGCCAAATACCCTAGGAAGTGATTCCCTATGAATTTGAACATGAAATTTGTACAGGAGACGTACATCTTTCTTTTCAAAGCAATCAAATTCTCATTCACTCTTTTCATCTCTCTCATGCTTGCCACATGTAATAAAGCAGAAAGACAACAAGGGATATGGTCACTGGGGATCCTTGACAAGTGACTGAAGCCACTGAAGTTTCCTATTAATATTACATGTGGAAACTCTGGTAAAGAAATGCTACAGTTTCAAGGTCAAATATTCAGCTGTGAGGAGATAATCAAGTCATAAACTTCCTAAACCCCCTCAGTTCAACTTTACTTTATGTACCCTTTATAATATAGTATTTAATTACACATCACAGATAATAACCTCTCTGGGTCTTAGTGACACTTTCAGAGTTTATCTTCCATGTGGGCAATTCCAGGCAGAAATGTATTTTAAAGTGATTAAAACAGTTGTAGTGCCATTAAAATGGGGCAGCTGTACCATGATCATGGTAGTTGTAGGTCTGAAGTGGGTTGATAGGAAAAAGCCCCATCTCTTTTTGGTACCTTGCCCCTCAGAAAATGTCATTTGCTGTGAGATTTTAGCCAGAGATGTGGGAGATTTGCCCTGAGCATCCATATGTAAAAGGGTCTCTTTCTGAGGGCGTCTCTTAAGGATTACTTTATTAGAACCCACCAAAGAATGATTTGAGCTAAGCTCTAGGGCTAAAGCTTCAAAGGTGAATTCAGTGTGACCTGACAGCCCCGTGGTGAGGATAAACCACAGAGGAGAGCATGGAGTCCTTTTTCCGCTTGTCCCTTACTTTTCACTGGAAACACCATGGCCTAAGGGGCCTTCCAGGTATGCCTGCAATTCTTCCCCACCACTCGCTGAGCCAGCAGGTTCCTATCTGCCTGCAAGGGCTCATGCAGGGTGGTTTTAGATTGCCTATCCCTCTGGTACAGAGCTACAGGTCAGGCCTTGATGAGCCTGAGCATGAGGAAACTCTTGTGCAAATCCTTGTTAGTGGGAGCAGTTAGATATCAATTTGTGCCTCCCTTTTCTGTTTGGCAGCAGCAAAGCAGTCAGTGCAGAGGTGGTAAAGAAAAGCCCTGTGCTGAATTCTTCCCCAGCAATTCTTCCTGCCTGTCTGGGGCAGCAGCAGCAGCTTGTGTTCAGAGCTACCAGGAATGGCTTCCCACTAAACACTTGGTTATGTTTGCATGAAAAGGCACAGATAAATAACAGAAACAGTCTGCCTAGGTCGAGTTCCACCTTTTTGATTTTTGTAAGTGGAAAACCTGAAAGAAGCTACTGATGTGGAACATACTGAAGATTTTTGAATTGGCCTAGAGGAAAGCAGGGAAAATCCAGTAGCTTAAAATCTTTTCTGGGAATGATTTACCCTGTGTTCTCAAAAATATGAGACCCTCTGTGAGTAGGTAGACAAATGTCACAGGTTTGTGAGGGGGGAGAAAATGAGTTTTTCTTTTGGGAAGATTTGATTGATGTGATCAAGTGCTCCTGTTCCTGCTTATTCTGGAAGGGTGGTCTGTGAGGGTGTTGGTGCCTGTCCAACTTTCTGATGGTGCTCCTGCTGGCTCAGAACCGCTGCACACTGAGAGCAGAGCCCTTTGAGAGTGCGGAGTGGCACATTCAGCACTGCACAGAGCCCTCTGCCACTGAACGGGACTGTCTTCAGCTGGATGTGAGAACTGTGTGTGCCTACATCGCTACTGTGGGCAATCCTTGGATTTCTTGAAGGATGCTATAGAAGACTGGTTAGAAATAAAATGATCAGACGAAAACAAGCAGCCCTGTGGTGGGAAATCAGTCCCTTTAATATAGTGTAGTGATAACGGCTGGGGCAAAGCGGCTTTCCCTGGCTCTGCGGCTCATCTGCAAAATTGCTGTCACGAGGGGACCAGGCTCACACTGTGCAGCAGCACGAGGCCTCAGAGGCCCAGAGGCAGCCTCCTGCATGGCCAGGCCTCAGGAGTGGCCTGCACGTGGCTGCCAGCCTGTGGGCGCTCAGATATGTTGCCTGCCCCTTGTATTTGTCATGTTTTAACATGGCAAGCAGCCCTGCTCAGCAACAATTAAAACATCAGTGTGTTATTAGTGTTCTTTTTCTCCTAAAGCTGAAGCATAGCATCATAGCAGATACCGTGAAGAAAATCGACTGTCTCAGCTGAAACCAGGGTAGCGACCCACATCTGTAGCCCAAATGGCAATGGCGCCAACACACTGCCACAGCCCACTTGGCTCAGGGGCTTGCTTCTGTTATCCTGCACCAGCTCCTTTAGCAGGCTAATGGCACACTGCGGGTGCTGCCAGCAGGCAGCTGAGCTCTGTGAGGCCTGTGGTGCCTCCAGAGTATATTGCTCATTCTGCCCTCAGTGCACACATCGGTGCCTCCACTGTGGTTTGGGGGGAGAACTGCCACGCCATGGTGTTGCTTGCTGCTGTGCATCTGACCCATTTGAGAGGCTGGAGTGCTGGTCTTTCTGAAGACATCAGAAAAGAGGCTTCTGCAGGTTAAATGATTGGCTAAATGTGTTACTGTTTTCCTAAGAGTATATGAAGTGCTACAGATACTCATAAAACTCTGGATTAATGTCTAAAAATCAGTTAAAATTATTTTGATGTTTTATTTTAGTTTTAATTTAAAATCTTACTTTGTGATTTTATTCTTCAGCCTGCTCTTTTTGATTCAGCAGAGCCCTTATGCTCGCAAGTTACTATTAGTACATGAGGATCAAAGAAAGAAAGCATGAAACTGCTCTATGGTCTCTTTTCATCCTCTCTTGAGGATGCTGCAACCAAGCCTCTAGCCTGGAGGGCACTCCTTTTTGTTGACATCGGGAATGGTGCCAGGTGCTTTTTTCATAGCACATATGAGACTGAAATTGCTCATTAAAATTCCTTCCCACCTTAGTGCACAGTGCTTGCTGTGGGCTGCCCTGGGTGTTGACCGTCTGTGTCAGCAGCATCTGGCTGCTCAGCATCCCTGGCCTGGGAGAGCCTGTCTATCCCTTCCTGAACCTGCCTTGGGTTGTTTTGGCATGCTTTCCAAGTTTCAGCATCTTTGCTTTATGGATTTAATGACCTCACCAGTATTATCTTTTTTTTTTTGAGCTCATTTATCTTGGTTACATTTGCTTAATTGAGACTAATGTTTTGTTGAAAAATTTCTCAGTCCCCAAGCTGAGCTTTTGAAGTGAATAGATTTGGCTAAAAATTTGCAAATGAGCTATTAATATTTCTACAGCAAAGATACTTTCTTTACTCATCACTTCCATGTCAGCCTGGAGGGAGTCCCTTTTCTGAGCTGACTGTCAAATGGCTGCCAGCATTTCTTTCTCTGCCCCTAGAGCTGGGCCCCATGTCTGGAAGCCTGGTCTTCTGTGGCTGCTGTTCTGGAGCCATGTTCCCACTAAAAGTGAGCCTCTCTTGTATCCCAAAAGAGGGAAAAAATGTGTTTTTTTTTTTTTTTTTTTTTTAAAATCTGTCTTCCTAATGCTGTTTTATAAGCAAGTTTGGGTCATTATTTGCATCTTAGGTATGGGTATCATGAGATAATGTTCAGGAAGAGGAGGCAGAAGTAGTTTACATGTTAATCTTCAACTGGAGAAGTGCCATGGTGCCATCTGAAGGTCTTCCTCAGATCTTTAGGGGTCATATCTCACATAGCTCATGCCTGTTTTCATTTCCTGAATCGTATGAGGGCATGATTAGAAAAAAGTAGTGAGATGTCTGGAAATAGCTAGATCCAGGCATTACAGAAGGAAGAAAAATGTCATCGTGTTTGCATTTGAGTAATTGGTCAAATCATCATGAATTACAGATCAAGCTGAAAATCCGATTGCCTGAAATTGGCAAAGAACTTGAGGGATGCAGCTTCATCTTAAAATAATGAGTGTTCTATCAAGGGAGAATCAAGAGGCAGAGCCAGTCACACAGGTTGCGTTATTTAAAAGAAGCACTCCTATGTGGAAGGGTAAAAACATATCAGAGTTTGGCTAGGTTAGGGGCTGAGTTTGGTAGCTATGTTGCAGAGGGGTCGGACTGAGCAGGATAAAAAGAGCAGCCAGCGTTTTTGGATCCAAGCAGCAAGCTGATGACAGATATACTGTTCTGCTATGATCTATGGATTATTGTCTAATGACTTCAAATTACTGCTGTTAACGCTAATCAGTTGCACATTGTTGAAGAACAGAATTGCACAGGCATGTGCAGAGAAGTGCACCCCAGTAGCTGATGCATGGCTTGGACTGAGAGAGGCTGTCAATACAAATACATACATGCTGGAGCAGTTGAAAAGTCTTCGGGAAGCAAAGCGTTTTTCTTTCTCTTTAGAAGAGTGCAGCCAAAGGAGGGAAACTCACTGAGTCCTTCCTCTATCTCTGAAAGGAAAAACTTTGCCTTAAAGTCGGGAAATTGACTTTGTGTTAATATGAGGAGGTTCTGAATGAACAGAATGTGATAAATTGGTTGCTATTGGCATGCCTTGCTACAGTATTTATAAATATTACATAATATTAGTTAAGAAAGATCAGGTCTTGCTTTTATACACAAGGAACCAGGCCATCCCATGAAATGACAGATACGGAAATATTGAGATTTATTTTCTTATAACTGTGCTCTGAAACACATTTACTTTTGGATACCCAAAATTAGACATCACCAAGGGGACTTTTTTTTTTTTTTTTTTTTTTTTTTAGAAGTCGTTGATTGTATTCCAGCACTGAACATAAAAGCCCCTGAAAATTCAGGCATGATGAGTATGTACAACTCTATATTTAGGTATCTGAATATGAAATCCCTGGCTGTGATCTCCAGACTAACTTATAAAAGCATGCAGAGCTGCTGTGGCTCAGCTCATCCTTGCTTTACTCAAAACCCTTTGTGCTCTGTAGGTATATTTTTGATGGCTGAATGAAGACAGACCAGTTTTATGGGAATCTTGGGAATGAAATAGCATTTTTTTTGCATGCTTTTATTATTATTAACTTTGTTTAAAGCTGAATAGAGCTCTGGAGCTTTTGGCCTCCACAGCTACAATAAAATGCTTATGCACTAAAATAGTTCTACTCCTTGCTCATGACTTTGGGCTTTCAGCATAGTTTTTGGAGAGGAGCTATTTATGGACTACAAAATAAGGTGCTGGAGAAAGGGATTTAAAGCATGTCCTTGAGCTGTTCAGGGAAGCTTTGCAGAGTGGGAACAAAATCTTGTGTCCACACTAGTGCCTACCAAGGCTGCCAAGGAAGGATGCCTGGTTTGCGACTGCCTACATGCTACAGTGGATTAATCTCCCAGGTAAGGGATGGCTCAGGTCTTTACCTTCTTGCTGTCCTCTAAGGGAAGGAAGCTTCAAAAAGCTTTACACTGTGATTTTAATTGGGAAGGTTTCTACACAGAGGATGTGAATGAGCATCCCACGAGGGAAAAGCCCAATCTAAACAGAGCCATGCCATTATTTCATCATACTGGGGTAATATGCAGTGATGTTCAAAGTACGCTAAGGAAATATTTGTTCAAATCTCTTTTAAACATAGCACAATTTGTAGAAGAAAATACTGCTTCTGGAAAGGGGCTGTCATCAACTGGCTCAGCTGCAGGATGAGTCCAGCGGCTGCCTGCAGATGGGGGAACACTGGGGAAGAAAAGATACAGACACTGAAAGGATGGGGCCAGCCCACAATCTGGCATGTGTAGCAGGTAGATGCTGAGGTTTTGCTATAAGCCCTCCAAATTATTCACAGAGCAAATGCTTTGCTATTTAGCCAAGAAAGAAACCAGCATCTGGAGGGGATGGCACCATCTGGGCTGTGTGACAGCAAGGGGCATAACTTAGTGACATGGCTGTCTTCTCTTGTCTCTGTTCTCTGCTCTTGAGCTGCTAACTCTACCTTGAGTAACACAATTCCAAGCATTCAGCATTTCTAGACATGCTTGTTCTTAAACAAATGTAAATCCTATACTATCTGTATAACAAGGAAAAGCATCATCCTCATCAAAACAAAATAAATCAGTATCTCATTGCAGTGCAGCAACCTAAACTGTTAGACAGTTTGTATTTATTCTGTTTTATCTGATTGTTTGTAGCTCAGTGGGAGTTCATTGCTCAAAAGCCAGGCTCTTGCCTTTCGAGTTCCCCCACGGTGCCTTATAAACGCACTTCCACCACAAACTTCTCTGCACCTGAATGAGTATGTGTGTGCAGAAAGTGGTTTTCCATGCCCCAAATCATGCTGTGAAACTGGGAGGAAAGGGGCTCTGCAGAGAGCATTGCTTATGGCACACAGCATCTGCAAATGGCTAGCAGCAGCAGGCACCAATTTCCTGGCCAAAGGCTGATCTGAAGGAAGGGCTGTGAATCCAGCACCTGAATTTGAGGTTATTTTACCAGCAATGGCGCCCTTCATTTCTGGGTGGGAGGTGAAGAATGAGGAAAAGGCTTTGAGTCTTTGTTGCTTTCCTACAAGTCCAAAAGGTGCCTTGCACTTGCATGATATTCAGAAATCCTGCCAGGGTGAAGATCAGTGGCTGGAGGAACAGCTCTCCTGACACACTGGAGAGAGAGAGAGAATGTTTGCTGCATGACATTATATAAACTTTAAAATAATGAAGTGTGAGATCTTTGCTTTGTTTGTGTGCTTCCATGGGGCAGTGATTGCTCCCCGTGGACAGGAGCAGCATGGCCCAGTTCCCTGCCACATGCTTGCAGCCAACAGCATTCATGAGAGCTTTCCATATTTCCTACCTTACACTAAATTGAATTTCTCTCCTGCCAAACACAGCAGTGAAAGCTAGTTTCTATCTGTCACGGATCAGACAAGGGTGGAAAGAAGGCTCACTGCTTTTTCCCCAAGAGTGCCCTGCGCTTCACTCACTGACCAGTGACCGACAGACCGGTCACTTTGTCTTCAGAGCTGTCAAGTGCCTGCCTGGCGCCGTCTCGTCAGTGATTCAATCATGTCAAGATGAGGAAGGACGTGGTTTCAAAACCTTGAATGCCCTTCGTTCTCAGACTGCTCTGCCATGCAGCGTGGGCTCTTCAGTCGTCTCCTGGATGAAATGATCTCATTAGGTGATTTCAAAGAGCTTGATGCAGAGTGGCCACCTGCTTTCTCAGAAAGAGTGTCTCATCAGCTTTCCTGGAACTGACAAAGCACATGTGAGAGTGGTGTCTGATCACTGAAAACCTTACTTTAAAGATGTAGTGCCAAGATTTTTTTTGTCAAAGCAAGAGTGAAACAGAGCACTCCTCTGTCTCCTGCTCCTTCTCTCTTTTTCCACTTATCCCCTCTATTCCCAAGCTTTTTTGTCTCCAACATACTTTCACACTGATGAGATTTATCCATTACCATTATTAACTGCAGTATATGTAAGCACATGTGAACAATTGATAGCAGCTTTTCCGTATCTACAGGGAGGATATAGGAAAGAAGAGGACAGACTCTTTAGCAGGGTCTGTTCTGATAGTTCAAGGGGAAATGGTTTCAAACTAAAAGAAGGGAGGTTTAGATTGGATATAAGGGAGAAATATTTTACAATAAGGGTGGAGAGGCACTGGAACAGGTTGCTCAGAGAGGTGGTGGATGGTCAGACTGGACTGGGCTCTGAGCTGTAGGTGTCCCTGTTCATGCAGGGGAGTTGGACTAGGTGACTTTTAAGGGTTCCTTCCAACTCAATTCTATGATTCTATGAATGGATATAAATCCCCATGGGAAAATTCTACCTCTGAAGTGACAAGAGCTTTTTGATTTCTAGTGCTTAGTGTTATAGTTAAGAAAAGAAGACTGTGATCCTGAAGTAAGACTGTGCCTGGGGAGTTTTACTGACTCAGTGACAGCGGGTTAACAGATACAATCACAAAATTATAGAATACCCTGAGTTGGAGGGGACCCACAAGCATCACAGAACCACAGAACGGAGGGCTGTCTGCCTCTGGTAAGTCAGACCACAGTTTTGGTCATCATTTTTCTCATGGGAGTGTATCCTGTCTCCAGAGGTGGGTGATGTTACCAGCTGGATTTATACAGCCCATTACAGAGCTACCTGATCTGGCTGGAAGTGGGCGCCCGCGAGGTTTTGCATTTCACTGCCAGTCTCTCCTTTTCCTCCTGGTCTGTAAACAAGCAGCACTGGAAGCATAACTGCAGCAATATATTGAGGGGCTGCTTGCTATCTTTTAATAAACATCAGAGACTATTTGCTTGGCTTACAAAAGAAAACATTTTTTTCACCACAGACGCTACAAACTGAACCCATGTGTTTGAAAGCTGGGCTGCTTTCCTGCGCTGTGTGTGCATCAGTAGCTGAGAATCAGAAGGCAGCGTTTATTTTTTCCAATGATGCAAAGAGCAGATGGACTCTGCAGTGCTCCTCTTGTAGCGTTGGCTTTGTGGGGCTATCAGTTTTATTTATTTTTTATTTTTTGTGAGATATATGTCTGGGTAAAGTAGGAGAGGACATACATTGCAAGAAGAAAATGCCATTTCATGAGGTTTTTATCTTAGTATACTTTTTTAAAAATTACTGTTGGCTTAATCCTTGATATTGCTTTCACTTGGAGCCAGACAGATTATGGAAAAAATGCAGTCTCACAAGATAGCTTTTTAAAACTTACCCAGAGCTCTTATATAAAAGTATCCTTCT
The DNA here is from genome assembly GCF_023343835.1 of Lagopus muta. Classification (NCBI taxonomy): domain Eukaryota; kingdom Metazoa; phylum Chordata; class Aves; order Galliformes; family Phasianidae; genus Lagopus; species Lagopus muta. Next base: position 16,717,477 of record NC_064439.1, on the reverse strand, counting down.
CTCACAGCATCCCAAGATTCGCCTTTTTGTCTCTTCCTGTGATCTTCAGGATGATTATTATTTAATTAATAACATTTACAATGTGTCAGCAGTTAAGTGTTGCTTCAGTTCTGCGTGTAATCTTTATACACCTGTAGTCATGGAGGAAAATATCTGTTACCCTGATTCATTGGAAATGATATAAAATGCTGTTTTCCTTTGTGTTGCACTGGGAATGCGGTGCTGGCTCCTTTCTGCTTGTGCTCAGCAGAGCAGGGCTCAGTGGGCCCAGTGCTCTGGAGGAGAGGAGGCTCAGGGGAAGCCTTATTGCTCTCTACAGCTGTCTGAAAGGAGGTTGTGGCAAGGTGGGGGTTGGCCTCTTCTCGCAGGTAATAGCAATAGAATGAGAGGGAATGGCCTCAAGTTGCACCATGGGAGATTCAGGTTGGTTATTAGGAAAAACTCCAAAAGAGTGGTCGGGTACTGGAACAGGCTGCCCAGGGAGGTGGTGGAGTCACTGTCCCTGGTGGTCCTTAAGGAACGTGTAGATGTGATACTAAGGAACATGGTTTAGTGGACAACATTGGTAAATGGTTGGACCAGACGATCTGAGAGGTCTTTTCCAACCTTCATGATTCTATGATTCCATGATTGTATTTCTTGAAAGCAAGTCAGGCTGGGATTTCACATGTGTCAGTGAGTGGGGATCCATCTAAAAACCATGGCTGCCCACTGGCTCACACTGCATAAAACGTGCAGAGCCATGGTGACCTTCAACAGTCCACTGCTTTGAATGCAATTGATGAGGATTAATTGATTCATCTTGGGCCATCAGGCCCCAGGAAACATTATTTTCTTCAGTCAGACTTAGTAATGGTGAGCCTTTAAGAGTGGCTCTTCCCATACAGAGGGCCCTGCTGAGTGAGCCATTAGTCATCCTTATCTGGGAGAGAGGAGGCGGCAGCTCTTACAGCTTCTTTATCACTGCAGTGTGAATTCTCTGGGAATGATGGGGCTGTGGGAAGGCTGTACTGAGCCCAGCTGCCTGCAGCAGAGCAGAGGGCAGGCTGCCTGCTTCGGAAGTGCCAGCTCCACTATCTCCACAGTGAAATTGTGCTTCTATTCTTCAAAGCTGCTTATTTTTCAGAGGTAATGACTAACAACTGCTCCTTTCCCCTACCCCCACCCCATACTTTTCTGATGATGTCTGACACATTTTATTTTGGCAAATAACTGGAGCTCAGTGCTTCCCCTGACCGATGGATGATCCGGTTCTGAGTCCAAGAGCTTTGAAGCAGGCTCTGAACGCCTGGCTTGGGTGTGATGCTTCTTGTCTGTGGGAATCCCAGAATAGGTTTTGAAGAATAGCATGGTTGGATTTCATGTTATGAAGCACTTCCTTTAAGGTTTCAATGTGGTTTCTCACATTCTTTCCAAATTTGACTATGCCATGGCTGCTCTTCTGTGGCGATGAGAACAATGATAGAATGAGGGGAAATGTTTTCAAACTAAAAGAGATTTAGATTGGGTATAAGGCAGAAGTCTTTTACCCAAGAGTGGTGTGGTACTGGCACAGGTTGCCCAGAGAGGTGGTGGATATTCCATCGTTGGAGACACCCAAGATTTGGCTGGACTGGTCTCTGAGCATCTGATGTAGTTGAAGGTATCCCTGTTCATTGCTGGGGAGTTGGACTGGGTGACCTTTAAGTGTCCCTTCCAACTCAAACCATTCTATAACTTGATGATTCTGTGGTTTCTTGAGAAGGTATTGAACATGCTTCACAAATACACAATCCAGTGCTAGGGCTGTGCTGAACTGGGCTGATCAGAAGAGGTGTTCTGCATGGGAATGTGAGAACATCACTCTGTTCCTTCTCCCTTTGAACCTGACATATCTGCAGGAAGAAGGAACAGACTTGCTCAAAACCCCTCCTCACAGAAGTCACAATGTCACCCTGCATTTCTGTGCAGGTCTTTTCAGCCAAACAGGATTTTGAGCTAGGTCTGTGCTCTATGGGCTTCTTCACTGGAATTTCCTATCAATTAGTAAAATACCTGCCCTCCAGGAAATCTGGCAGTTATCTGCCTGTCCAAAGCACCTGTATTTCTGCCAAACTGTCCATCTTGTACCTCCTTTGCGTAACACACTCTGTTAGAGTGCATGTTTAATACAGCATCATTGTCTGGGAGATGACATTTGCCTTTTGCCTTGACAGGCGTTTGACAGTATCTCACCACCTTTCCCATTATTTCCCCATGACAAGTTCTATTTGTAATGAGGCTGAGAATAGGGGCTGCTTTGCACTTATCACGGAGGTTGTCACAAGCACACTCATCCCTGGAAAGGATCCTCAGTGCGCGGTTGGTGTGGCTGTCACAGCAGAGCCTCTCCAGGATTGCTTCTCTCTAATGATCAGCAGAGCCCCGCGGGGCCGCAGGGGATGCAGCTTAGCAAGGCAGCGAGCTCTCTGCAGGATGAGTGGCTGCTCTGTTGTTTTCATTATCTGTAGTATTCACACAGGCATTCATGACTTCATTTTTTTCCTTATCTGTGATCTGCCGTCCTTTTAGCTAGAACCCTTATGTGATAAAAGACTGCATCTCCCTGGTTGATAACTTTCGAGAGAGACATGTATTAGCTTACAAAATACGTACGTTACCAACCAAAAGTAAAAATAGTATAGTAACAGTCTTGTTTTTAAAACAAATTCTTGGTCTAGAAGTGCTTGCAGTTTCAGTTTTAGAAATGTTCTGTTTCTTCTTCTATCAACAGAACTGACCTTGTCGGGGACATCCACTGAGGATGATAACATTGCCAGGTGCTGAAATTAACAGCCATTTCCTAAGGGTGTCCTCCTCCACGTATGTCTTCCAGAAGAAGAAAAACAGAAAAAATGCAAAGAAATCTTTTAGAAACCAGAATATTTTCTCCAGTCCCAAAAGTCTCCTAATTCAGAATACACCATCTTGTTTATGCTACAGAGCTTGTAATTTTCTTTACGATGCCAAAAGTTGTGAATATCTGATGACATGAAATTTGGCTTGATGATGTGCTGCTGGCTGAAGCCGTACATGAAACGGCTCTCTCAGCTTCTCATGTCATGTATTAAAACAGGACAAAAACCCTGGGGGAAAATGTATGTTTGCTTTTCTCAGAATTTAGTTAGGATATGAAGGTGCTAAAACAATACCTTTTTAGCTCATATTTGTCCATAAATTTAGGGTGATTTTCCTTTTTAATGGCAAACAGATCTGTGTCACCACGGTGACAGGTAGCTAAGGCTCATGGCTGATGTGATAATGTTTGTCAGAGAAACGGCAGCAGAAAGCAGCAGTCCCTCTGCCAACAAAAATTTTCTATCAGCCCTGTAGGTGTCTGACGCCCAGGCACAAAATGGGGACAGTTATACAAGAACAACTCGACTTCATCACGGGTGATGCTTGTGTATGCAAATACTGGTGTTGTGAATCCAATTAGGTTTCTCTGTGTGCAGGAATATGCCAAACTAGCTGCATCTGATCAGGCTGATTGAGGGCTGGGTACACATAAGGTCACTCACCAGCAGAGCCCAGCATGGATACCTGGAGCCAGGAGCAGGCAAGGTAAAGATACAGTGGGATGGCACAATGGCAAACCTGGGTAGTGGGGAAAAATAGCAGGATTATCCATTTTATATCTTCAAGCAGCTCATTTTCACTTTTCCTAAGGTTAGTTATTGCTTTCTCTTGGGACAAGTAATGACAAAAATCCTGTCTATTTTTTTGGGTGTTTTCAGTGTATGCCCTAAGCAGAGCAGTGAACAGACGCTGCCATGCACAGAGGCTGGGTGGCAGCCGCTTGTGCAGCCGTTGTCAATGGAACACTTCCGCACTTAATGAAGGAGTGGTGTCATTTATTAGAGCAATTTTACTTTAGGGCCTCCTGAATATTCATGGCATGCTGGTTCCTGCTGATCGATGTTTCTGTTGACTCAATGAATCAGCCGATCTTGTGAAGAGTTTAAATCGGCCCCAACACTGACAGAAACCAGCCTCAGATTGCCTAATAATCATAAGGATTTCTGTATAATAATATAATAATAAAATAATATGTTTATGCTTTTGTCTCCCAAGCTTGGATTCACCCAATTCATATGCTTAATGCAACACCTCCCAGTGCATGCAGGAACAATGTCCCGACTTTCTGCACCCATCAGAGGTTCCCACACTGTCAAGAAGTCTTCTGGATGTCCGATCCAGATACTGACCTGATAACTGTTCTCAGAGACCAGAGACCTGTGATCATCCTTCATACGGTTAAATTGCTTTCCTATACTTTGCACAACACGTTCTTCTATCAGCTTTCCTACTCCCATGATGCAATTTTCTAATGGTTTAATTGTTTTACCCATATGCTAAGCATGTACCAAGCAGGGTCCTCTCATTAGCAGCTGTTGACCTGTAAACCAGAGCTGTCAGGAAGGAAGCCCAGAGAGTGTGCTGCAAAAAAGTGATGCACTTACTGTTGTTGTCTGAAAGAAATTTTGCATTTAATCTTGAGCACATGATAAAAGGTACAGAAAAAGGACAAAGCAATTCTGCTAAGGTGAAAGACTTTCTATAAGACTTCAGTAGTAAACTTTTGATAATAGATACAAGAGTGGGAATTATAGCAGAAAGCTCTCAATCCTGCCTGAAAGATCACTCAGTGATAAGGAGGCCAGTTCTCTCTTATTTAAATTTACCTGAGCTCTATGGAAGCCCCCAAGCTATCTACATTTAGAAATCTTCCCTTGAACATGAGCTCAGATAGAGTTTGAGCTCTTCTTTTATTATCTTATCTCTATTAAGAAATGATCCCTATCTTTTAAGGCCAGCAGATACACCTTCTTGCTGTTTGCAGTCCAGATTTTTTTCTGTTTATCCCACAGATAGGCACATCATGGATCATCTCTCACTCCTTGCCTACAGTCCTTTCCTGTTACTTTATTTCCTATCAGCTCTCATAAGTATAGTTGAAATTGGAAAGAGACTTGTGGTAACATTTAACCTTCTCTGTTTTACAGTATTTCTAGTTTGTCTAAAGGCATTTAATGTTGCCACAGTAAGAGTTAAGATTATTCAGAAAGTGTGTACAGCAATATGTGCAGTCCATGTATGTCTTCTCATGTAGACATGTATGTCTTCCCCCATAGGTATTTCCTAGTGCTCTTGCTCTGCTCAAGAGTACCACAGTTGTCTTGTCTAGACCTCTGTAAGCAATTAGAGGGAGCACAAACAGGCATCACATCAAGCAGCTTACCTGTCACACTTTTAAGCACATCACTGCTTCATTTGTACAGATACAGTAATAAGACTTGACAATTTGGGGGCTTTGGGATATCACTATTGCCTGAAACGTAACCTTGATCAACAGCACCCAGTACTTAAAGTCTTCACCAGGGGAAGTTATGCTGTCACTAGTTAGCTTTCTTCCCCTGGTGACCTTGTCTGCTGAAGAAGGTATTCATTTGAGTGGGAAGCACACAGCTTGTGACAAATCCTCAGGTTTGTCTTTTATCATCATCTACTCCCCAGAAAAGGGGAGAAATGACAGCGAGGCAGATTATCCTCATAAAATGAAGTTTGCAATTTAATATGCAGTTGCTATTGCATACTGAGAGTTTATAATAGAAGTTTTTAATTGGAATTCATAAATTGCTCGTGGACAGGTTCCCAAAAGATCACTTATCATCATTCCACCCGTATAAATGACTGACAAGGTAGATGAACATTTGGCGTAAGACATAAAACTCAATCTTATATCCCTTTTATCTGGCTTGGCAACACAATCTGACAATGTTCCACAGAAAATCAATAACAATAATAGCTGTCTCATTAGTGGCCTTCACAATGTTGCTGATTTGGCTTCTTTTGTGGGGCCAACCACAGGCTAGAGTGTTTTTCTTCTTTTACGGGGTATCCCCTGAGATCTAGATATATCAGAGATGAGCTAATCGTCCAAATTACTATTAGAAGAGTTCTTTAAAAGAAGTCCCAGCCTACTTCATGAAGATCTGCCCTAATCTTCAGGGTCTAGTTTTGTAGCTCAGCATCTGTTTTCCTGCAGGAATAATTTTCTGTCTAAAACCTGACATTGAATTCTCTTGATCTTTTTCTAGGAAAATGATAATAAAATGAAGAATAACTTTTCTATTTGGTTTGCAAGAGATCCACTCAGCACCATTAGCTAAGTCTTCTGACGAACTAACAAAGAGCAAACCAACCCTTTCTGCCCTGCTGGGCCGGGAGGTGAAGCTTCCAGGTAGGGCTGTGCACCCGCGGCTTTGCTGTCATCCCAGTTCCTTCAGGGGCTTTCCTTCCCCTGCACCTGGTGCTGTGGATGCTGTGTCCTGTCGCCAAACATGGTCAGCACCTCCTTGCCCTGGCACACAAGATCCTTGGGAGATTTTGCTTAGCAGAAGTGGTTGAGCCATGGAACGCGTAACAGACATCATGATTATACCTGAAGCCTTCCAGTGTTAGAGTTTATGTCCATTAGGATGCGAGTTGGAGCTACAGCTTTATTTTTATTTCTTCCTTGCCAATGTTTATGAAGCACCTGAAAGCGCTGAAGAACTGTAATCAACATACAGGCTATAGAGCTTGTCACATCTGAGGACAGCCAGCAATGCCGAAGGGGGATACTGTGAAAGCAGCAGAGCGGCAATGGGCCCAGTGTGTGCAGGAGCTCAGATCCATGTTGCTGCTATTGGGCAGGGCACACCTTCCTGCACATGGCCTGCTCCTGGTGAGAGAGATGACCAAGCCATGGGCAACAGCTTGGGGTGCATGGTGGTTTCACACCGATGGGTTCTCACACCTCCCCCTCAAAGGAAGAAGGGGAAAAATAGGATGGAAAAAAGAAAGGCTCAGGGTTTGAAATAAGCACCATTTAAATAAGGGGTGAGGGTTGGGGGAGGATGTTGAAGGAGGGAAGAGAGAGAGAAAAATGAGCAAAGACTGTGTGGAAGCAGAGAGAAAACAGTTATTCTGTACTTCTCATCTGCAAGAAATGCTCTGCCACATCTTGGGAAGCGGAACCTCAATACACATAGCAGTTGAATAGGAGGACAGATGTTTTAATAACATTCCCCTTTACCAGCTTTTACTGCATAGTGTGCATTCCTCAGAGTATGGAATATCCCTCAGGTTGGTTTAGATCGGCTGCCTTGGTGATGTCCCCTCCATAGCTCTTGCCCACCCACAGCCTCCTGGCACTGGGAGTGTTGGAGAGAGCCTTGATGCTGTGCCAGCACTGCTCAGCAATAGACAAAACATTGGTGCAGTATCTTGTGCCATTCCAGCTACAAGAGCAGAGCACAGCACCACAGGGCTGCTGTGGGGGAAGTGAACTCCATCCCAGCCAGACCCAGTGCAGAGAACTGACAGGCAGAAGTGCCATCATGCGTGCAAAGAAGTGCAAAGAAAATCATCTAAGATTTATCAGGATCTTCTTGTTGCTCTTTCAGCCTCCCCATGGAATAACAACAAAATAGAAACATCTCATTGCATTAGGAACATGTCTTTAACACTTTGTATATGCTGTCTCAAAGAGGAGCAATTTCTCCATTAAGTTAACCATTCCAAATAGCTGGTTCTGATGAAAAAATTTCCAAGGAATATTAGGCTATGTTATAGTTTCCCAGCTGTGAGTCAAGAGCATAACTTTCAAGCTACTAATAAAGAAGGACTCTCTGAGAGGCTGCACTCTCCTTTCCCCAGCAGCTCTCAGAAGAGGAAGCCAAAGAGGTTTCCAGAATGAATGAATGCAATAACATTGTGCATTCAGTTTGCCTCCATACCTTCTGTTCATAGCTATTTTTTAAGGAATATGGAGTCTTCTGCAAGGGCAGCCAGGTTAGAAGAGATGGGAAGTCCCTGGGAGGGTTGTGGAGAACCAGGACACTTGTGTGGCTGTTCCATGGCTGCATCAGTCTCCTTTCTTTCTTTAGTAGATGCCATGGTATACCACTGGTAATTGATTTTCCTGCCTTGTCCTTGGGAAGAAAAAAGAGAAAACCAGCTTACCTGGGGTAGAAAGAGGGGACAAGGCATTGTGATGGGACACCATGGTTGCAATGTACTGAGTATGAGTAATGAGGGAAGGAATGATGGTGTGGTTTATACCTTACAGACCCAGCTGTAACTTTTAAGGTATTTTCGTATCCTTCAGCGCAAAAGTGCCAGAGAAAATAATACAGATGGTGAAAATAATTAGGGAGGTAAGACACATAGTTTCAGTAATATCTAATAACAATAACAACTTCCATTTCATTCTAATACTTCTTTGGCTAATCTTGCTGTTTTATTTTTAAACATTATTCAGAGAGAATTTAAAGAGCTTGCTGACAAATTCACTGCCTTCTATTTCAGGAGAGCCTTGAGAGATGCTGCTAATGAAGACAAATGAAGGAAAAGGAACTTGACCCCAGAGTATGAAATCTTGCTCATTAAGAAGTGCTTCCAATTGGCTGATTGATATTATTTTGATGTAGATGGGGTAATTAATGACAAAAAGTAATGCAGCAGGATATGAGTTGTGCAGAATGCACTTCAGTCAATCTACCTTTTATTATGCCTTGGTTTATTTATGCACGCTACATTTGTTATGCTGCTGCCTGATGCGGTTCCCACCTTCATTTGGAATTTCCTTCACTTGTTTTCTTCATTCTTTATGCTATTCTGGGATTTCTTTCTTTCTTTTTTTTTTTACGTTTCTGCATGTAATTTCCTAATCTGTTTTTAGTAATACAAGGATGCACTTTCATGGCCACAAGGAACATTTCTGCATGTGAAACATTTCTTACAATAGAAACAGCCATTGAAACAAACTACATTTCCTTCCTACTTCATTGCACAGGCTATGGGTATTGCCAGTAAATTAACTGCTAGGAATCTCCCCTGTACACTCACATGATTACTCTGTCCCAGAAGGAAATGAGGAAAATCTGAAATTCTTTACATTTTTTTTGGCTGGGTGGGTGGAGGAAAGAAATGCCAGAACTTTTGTAATGACACGTCCTCCTGGAAGGAAGCGGTCCTGTGGTTTTAAGCCAAAGGATTTAAAACCAGTAAAATACCACTGTACTTTTGATTTAGCTTCTTGATGTGTGAATAATGCATGCCACCAAAGAAAAAGACAGGCTAAAAATACTGAGTGATGTGAAATGACCCTTGGACTGATCCTATAAATGTTTATGCATGTGAATAATTTTACACAAGCTTACTAAGGTGATAAGAGAATATGTTCATGAAAAGTTACTGACCTGAATGTTTGTCTGGAGGATCAGACTGTTGCTATGGATATTTTTATCCAGATCTCCCGAAGAAAACTTGTGTAATCATGTTTGGTGTGATTCTCTCTCCACTTCCCTTTTGTCTTTCCCAAAACCTTTGAATCTTTTGACATAAACCTGGTACTTACTCTTGAGGTCGTACAAAGGAGCTTCTTAATATAGTGTGTGACTCAAAAAATAATTGCCATTTAAGAAAAAGGCACGTTCTTTTGTGCAAGATGCAAAGAAGAATATGGAAGAAAGTGCCAAAAATGGGAGCTTCCAGCTTTCTGCTGCATGATAGTTTTCCGTGTGTACATCTCCAGATCAAGGGAACTGCGACTGGGCGAAGAAGGGGAAAGTGACCTCACATGCCCTGTAAGGAAGAGCATTCTGATGAGCAGTTATCAGACAATAGCTGATGCTCTGGAATTTCCTCTAATGACAATAATTTGTCTGCTTGCATATTCTCACTGACATTAAAAAAAACAAATAGGGGTGACCAGGTATTCCAGGTATTCCAGCAACTTTGATATCCCTGGTGACTTTATTCAGAAGATGTTGAGACAGAAACTGAATGTCTATGGTGTGGTAGTGTTGCATCCCTACTGGGAGTGAAGTGGTTCAGGTATGTGTTGCCTTCAGATTACAAAAGTAACTTCAGATTAAAAAGTAACAGACTGCCCCATCCTGCTCCCTTCAAATACTAACATCCTTGGGAGGATGAGCATCCTCCAGGACATAAAAGTGAGATCGTACCTCCTGAAGACACCCAGTGTTGATAGTATGGTTTTGGCTAAATCAAATTTTAACACAGGTAGATAGGGATAGGACAAGGAAGAATGGTTTTAAACTAAAATAAGGGAGACATATTAGGTTTTGCTGAGAAGGTGGTGAGGCTGCCTAGAGAGGTTGTGGGTGCCTCGTCCCTGGAGGTGTTCAAGGCCAGGTTGGTTGGGGCCCTGGACAGCCTGATCTGGTGCCTAATTTAGTGGATATTCTTTCCAAACCAACCAATTCTATGATTCTGGGATTCTGGTATTCTATGACTGTATTCATCACTCTCCTGAACCTAGACAAGCTAAAGTAGTGCAGTGTTTGTGCTTCACCCTAGAAATGCCTGAATTCCTCACTCTTTATAAATGAAACATATTAGGAAGAAACAACTCTCTTTAAAATGACTTCATCCATGGGAATATCCTCAGACTGGTTCAGGTAGAGGCACAGAAACAGATAATTAGGTGAGCTCATTCTTCAGCCTGTTTCAGAGAGCTAATGACTCCTAAAATTCAAAATACAATACTCTAATAATGAATATTATTTACTCTGTGTGGGCTACTTTCATGAGATAATAACAAAGTGAAGTGAAAATTCATCTTGCTGGAAATATGTAATATTGCCAAAAGAAAGCAAGCTTGCACTTTCCCCAGTGAGAATTACAGAAAGCGAAAAGCAGAGGAGTTTGATCTTTTGGCATTTACTGCAACATGCTGGCTGTTTATCTGAAACAAGAGGAATGGTCAGCCAGCTGGCAGCCTCCTGGAAGCCTGCATGTCTCCTCTGAGCAGATGGCACACACAGAACCTGAACACAAAAACTTGTCCTTTTGTCATAGGTGCTCAAAAAATTGCTTCAAAGTACAACAGTGGACTTCCCTGTGACCACTGCCACTGCTTTCAGAGAAACAGCAGGGAGCATTTCAACATGGATACGAGACCATTCAGTACAAAGTATTTAATTTTTCATGTTGAAATAAGCCTAGCATTGATCTTTGTGTCGCAGCACCAAAACCAATAATGAGAACAGTAACCACTCTGGTAGACTTAGAATCATAGAATCATAGACTCACAAGGTTGGAAACGACCTACAAGATCATCCAGTCCAACCGCCTCCTCCTCACCATTGCCTCCACCAGCACTAAACCACATCACGCAGCACGTCGTCCAGACGCCTTTTGAACACCGCCAGGGACGACGACTCCACCACCTCCCTGGGCAGCCATTCCAGTGCCTGACCACTCTGAGAGAAAAAGTTCTTCCTTATGTCCAACCTAAACCTCCTCTGATACAACTTGCAGCCATTACCCCGTGTCCTGCTCGTTGCCTGGGAGAAGAGGTCAAATCCCTCTTCACCACAGCCTCCCTTCAGGAGGTTGTAGAGTGCAGTGAGGTCTCCCCTGAGCCTCCTCTTCTCCAGACTCAACAATTCCAGCTCCCTCAGCCGCTCCTCATCAGCCCTGTGCTCCAGACCCCTCACCAGTTTCGTTGCCCTTCTCTGGACACGTTCCAGGACCTCAACATCTTTCCTGTAGTGAGGGGCCCAAAACTGAACACAGTACTCAAGGTGCGGCCTCACCAGTGCTGAGTACAGGGGGATGATCACCTCCCTGCTCCTGCTGGCCACACTATTTCTAATGCAGGCCAGGATGCCGTTGGCTCTCTTGGCCACCTGGGCACACTGTTGGCTCATGTTCAGCCGAGCATCAACCAACACCCCCAGGTCCTTCTCTTCTTCACACTCATCCAGCCACTCATCCCCAAGCCTATAACGCTGCATGGGGTTGTTGTGCCCAAAGTGCAGGACTCGACACTTGGCCTTGTTAAACCTCATCCCATTCACCTCAGCCCAGTGGTTCAGCCTGTCTAAATCCCTCTGAAGGGCCGCCCTACCCTCAGGCAGATCGACACCACCTCCCAGCTTGGTGTCATCAGCAAACTTGCTGAGGGTGCACTCAATCCCCTCATCTAGGTCATCAGTAAAGATATTTAACAGGATGGGCCCCAGTACCGACCCCTGGGGGACACCACTTGAAACGGGTCGCCAGCTGGACTTCACTCCATTCACTACGACCCGCTGGGCACGGCCCTCTAGCCAGTTCCTTACCCAAAGAAGTGTCTATCTGTTCAGACCACGGGCAGCCAGTTTCCCCAGAAGAAGCCTGTGAGGGACCGTGTCAAAGACTTTGCTGAAGTCTAGGAAGACTACATCAACAGCCCTTCCCTCATCTACCAGACTAGTCACCCAGTCATAGAAGGAGATGAGGTTGGTCCAGCACGACCTGCCTTTCACAAACCTGTGCTGGCTGGAGACTTCTCTGTCTCTTCCAGCCTCTCTGCACCCATCTTTGCCACGCCACTTCCCTGTTTCAGATATGACTACAGACTGGGGGAGGAACTCACTGAAAGCAGCCCTGCAGAGAAGAACCTGGGGGTCCTGGTGGATGAAGAGCTGGTCAGGAGTCAACAGTGTGTGCTTGTGGCCTGAAAGGCTAATGGAGTACTGGACTGCATCAAGAGAAGGGTGGCTAGCAGGGCGCAGGAAGTGATTGCACTAAGAAGGGCAACTTGTTTTCCTTCCAGTACTTGAAGGGGGAAGACTGACTTTTTGCACAGTCTGATAATGATAGGATAAGGGGGAATGCTTTTAAGCTAAAAGAGGAGAGATTTAGGTTGGGAGAAATTCTTCACTCAGAGAGCGGTGAGGCATTGGCGCTGCTCCTCAGAGAGCTGTGGGTGCCCCAACCCTGGAGGAGCTCTAGGCTGGGTTGGATGGGGCCCTTGGCAGCCTCAGCTGATGGGGGCAGCCCATGGTAGGGGGTGGGGATGGATGGGATTGAAGTTCCCTTCAAACCCAGTCATTCTCCAATTGTATGATTCTGTGATGTATGGTCTGTAACTCAAACTCATTCCATCTCTTTTGAATTAGAAATCTCATTTTACTTTTCCTCCATTTATTCTTTAATGACTATTTATGAACACTTTATGCACATTAGAGCACACATGAAAATAATAAGTTCTCTGGGATAATTACTGCAGGAAACCTTTTTGGTCATGCACCCTCCAAACTGCAGGCAACTTTCTGGAACATTTTATTAGACAACCTGGAAGCAGGAAGGTGTCATGGCTACCAATTATTGATCTCATTAGCAAATCAGTCCGAGGGATGTAAACTCTGCAGTTAAAACTCTGTGACATTTCTGATTTTTTGTCAGAAATGCTAAAATCCTTGTTGATAACTGGTTACTGTCTCTGAGTGGGATTCACTATCTGCCATTCGTTGTGGTGAGGCAATACCCGTACCCATGCGGATCCTATGACATGCAAAACCCGTTATCCCGGCACAGCAGCCTGATATCTAATAGGAAAAACGTCGATTTCTCCTAGAACTGGAGCCAGTGGCACAAACGCTCCTTCTTGAAGAACTGGACGAGGTGGCGGAGCTCCCCCTAACGTTGTTTCCATTCCCTACAGCCCAGCCCAGGTGGGTGTCAGGGTGGGCGCTGCCCCGGGGCCCGGCATGCCCGCACCTCTGGGCACGGTGCTCGGGGTGATGCACCCACATCAGGAGCCCCTGTTGACTCACCCAAAGGTTTCAGCTTGGCCCACTCCCTATGCTGGGCCGTGTTTGAATTTAATGATCACTCCGTTGCTAAGAGCCCTAGGGAAAGGTCTCCATAGCCATCAAGGTTACTAACTCTAAATAAGGAGCAAACTAAAAGCCATATTTTTAGCCTACCTGTAAGGATTAAGTGTGACCAGAGGCCTCGTACCATCAAAGGCCTCAGGGTATTGGCTGAAGTGAAAAGAATCTTGGGGTTTTTTTTTTTGCCCTATTTTCATTTAAAACCTGCTTCCACAAGAAGATATAACGAGGATTCTGCTTAGGAGGAGTAAAATCCCATGCACACACTCAAGCATCTTATCTCTTAAAGCTCAATGGACAGCTCTAAAGTGCACAAACTTTCAACAGATAAAGGTTATTTTATGAAATATTCCTGTTTCCAGGCCCCAAAGCCTGTAAAAGCCAATGTCAGACATGGAACAGAGGCATTTTAGAGGTCACTGTGGCCTGGATGTAGGGGGGTGATGTTCTGCATGAGTTTTGAGGCTGGGTGGGGTAACTGATATGAGTTCTGTTGCCTTCTGGCAGAGCTTAACCTGAAATATTGATACAAGGTGAGAAATATTGCAGACTTCTTCAAAGAAAAGCCCCAAAGAATCATAGAATCATAGAATGGCTATAGAAGGGTCCATAGAAGGAACCTCAAGGATCATCGAGCTTCTACCCCCCTGCTACAGACAGGGCCACCAACCTGCACATTTAATACTAGACCAGGCTGCCAGGGCCCCATCCAATCTGGCCTTGAACACCTTCAGGGACAGGGCATCCACAACCTCTCTGGGCAGCCTGTGCCAGCACCTCACCACTCTCTTGGTAATGAAAAGGAAAAATGGCTCAGAGTGGCAGCAGGGATGCCGTGGGGCTCAGTTATTGCAACACTCCCATCAAGACTAAGTGTTCTCAGCTGAAAAAAGAACACAACAAATTCTGGGTGCTGATCTCAGCATTGATGGTTTGTATAAATATAACAATTGGAACTGCCAAAAGAAGGGGACCAGATACATTTTGGAAACATTTATTTAAGTTTGAGTGACTTCAGAGCAGGACCTGGACTGAAGCTGGAGTTGAAGGAATCTTGGGTGAAAGAACAGCCGTTGCTTCCTTCCTTGGATTTCTCTCTCACCATACAAATGGTATTTAAGCATTTATAGTTCCTTCAGATTAATGTCTAAACTAGTTTTATTAAGAAAAGACCCTTTGATGAAATTTATGATAAACATTAGAGCAAAGGTTCACACTGTGAGTTTAACACCCTCTGTTTGTGTCTGAGCATCTGTCTGTGGATGAATACCTACCCTGACAGGCCCTACCCATCCCTCACAGCCAGGTCTCACAAGGGACGATTCAGCAGGCTGTGTTGGCCTTTGGGGCATCCTCATCTCCTGCAGTTCTGTCAAGATCCTTGAAGCTGTAAGGAAACTGCAGGCTTAACATGAGCTGTAACCTTTGTCACAGGACTCTCAGCAAAGGCTAGCACAGGCAGCCAACATCGGGTTAGAGACAAAATCTGCCCAAATGGCATTTTTTTTTAATCAGGAATTTTGAAGACTTCAGCCTGAGGACAGATGAAAAGGGTGTGAACAAATCAAAGGGTAAAATAACTGCTACAAAATCTTGTCTTGCAAACATTACACCTGAGTTCCCAGATATTATTTTTTCCTAACACAATTTTCCTCTGTCAGTTCTTTTGGCGTGATCTAATGCTGCAGACCCTAAAAGGTCACTGGCTGTAGGCGGATTTATACAGTTCTGTTATTTCAAATAGAAATACACCCCTGAACTTTGTATGTTTGCTCCCTTAATGTCTTTGAGATATTCCAGAAATGAGATACTAATGAATAGCATAAACTCTGTAACTAACCCCTGCTATTGCAGGGAGAAAGAAAACAGCCAGTGAAAATGAAATGAGCTTCTCAGAAGTAAAATCCAGCTAAGCAGAGGAACTAACAGTGAACCAATGTAACCTCAGCTCAAAGATACAATGAAGAAAATGAAGGGAAGAATTATTGAGAACTGATATAAAAGCAACAGACCTCCTGGTGCAAGGATGACAGAGGAATAAAGCAAGATTGTCCTACATGATATCAGAATTACTTCAAATGCTTCTAGAATTGCTTCAAATGCTTCTATATGAGTCTATCTGAATTAAGAAGCATTTGCACATGTGTTTAGACGGCATATGAAGCACAGAGCCGAGCACCGGGACTTCCTCTCCAATACAGAAGAATGTAAGTATCAACCTCAGTGGGGATTGAGGTGACAAGTGGAGAACCAAACATTTCTGTGCATGGAAGGAGGGTTGGCATTTTAGTGTGAGTAATCTGGTGGGGAGAGAGACCCTGAGAGACCTGGGAAGGGAACATAAGAGCCATCAGATATCTAGAAAATCGGACTCAAAAAAAAAAAAAGAATTTGTGGTAGCCCAAACCAGAGAAGGGAAGGCTGTAAGTGGATAAGTGCAAAATCTAAATGGTATCCACAAATGGAACTGTTCTTCATATCTACAAGAAAAACAGGCAGACACTGCAAGGGACAAAGTACAGGGCCATGGGTCAGGAATTGGGTTGCTTGGGAAGCTCAGTCACTAAGGAATGGTGAGAAATTATTTAACCCAGGAATATCAGGTATACTTTCAATGTGCATTTGAGTGGCAAAAGTGAGAGCAGCAGGGCAAGGATTTAGAGAAATAACGATTTTCAAAACAGACATACAGGTACAGACATGGAAAAATTGCTGAACTGAGCACTGTAGCCTCAGGGCTAGACAAAATTGATTGGCACTAAACCCAAGGATGAATAAAAATTCTGGGACATAAACCTGTTTCAGTGCTTTAGCTCACCAGGATCTAGAGAATGGTGCACTCATTTTAACAGTGTTTGCAGTCTGAAATCCTTTGATGTTGAAAGAATATTTCCTATGAGGCAGCAAGCTAACAGGGCCCTTTTGCCTCTGGGATAAAAAGGAAGGGAGAAGCAATACAGAGAAGATTAAAAATGATGTGAGGAGAGCTCTGAAAGGAACCAGGAAGCCCAGCTGAAGTGTAGACTATTCAAATGCAGACCAGATGTTACAGGAGAAGCTGTGGCACAGAAGATGACAGGTGCTGCACAGAGATGAATAGTTCCTGGGAAGATGAAGAGTGACCGCTGCTTATGAAAAAGAAAAAAAGCATATAAAGCTCCAGAGAGAAAGGCTGGGTGCTGGTGAGTTCTGAAGATGTGTAATATGAAATGACAGGGAAAGGAAGTCTGTGGAAAAGATAGCAAAGAGGAAAACGAGCAAGCAAGAAGGAAGAATGATGGGATTTAAAACCTTCACTACCAGAAATTATCACTTCACAATGGAAAATGCTATTACCAGGCTGCTCCCACCAGAACCAGGAGGAGAAAGGAGAGGGGAGATGGCAAAGGTGGAAGAGCGCTATGTCCCAGGGAGGATGGCCATCTGCTGCAGCTTTCACCCACAGTGCTTAATGCTCTCAGACCAGCCAACAGGGTGGCCGTGCCCACAGGCCAACTGGGAATTGCCCCCCGTTAGCATTAGCGCCCCAGAAGCACCATGGATAGGCTGGCTGAGAGGTACAGGGCCCACACGAGGAGCTGGGGCTGGGTGCTGGTGCCCAGGACCAGCTGTTGCCCTCCCAGATATCCAGGGAATGGTGATGCTCTACCATCACTATTGATAGGACTGTGCCACTTTACTCATACTTGCTGAAAATAAAGCATCTCAATGCAGAATATGGCCTGTTTAGCTGCTGAGTGGGGTCATGAGTTAAAACTTTATTCAGGTAAATACAGTATCATCATGCCACTGCCAAAGCCAAAGGTAATCATTTCAGCTAACAAGAGGATGCAGAGTTGAGTCCAACTGGCATAAATGTAAAATATATGCATAATGCATATTCCTGGGTAGCAGAAATGAAAATAGACTTGGTATGATTCCAGTTTGCCAAACGTGGAGTCTACCTTCTGTTTGCAATAGGAATCTATCACATCTGATAGCTTAGAGCAAAGTGACAGGTGAACATCTGCAGCTCAGAGAACAGTGGTGGAGCACAGCATAGCTGGCCATCAGCTACACACCTTATGGAGAGGATGGGAAAATAGAAGCATCAATGAGGTCGAGTCATAATATGCACCATTGCCTCCCAGCACCAAAACCTTTGTTATATCCTGCAGGCTATATCCAAGAGCTACTGTGAGACCGGCAGAGATGGGCAATGGGGTCTTTCTGGATTAAAACTGTGGATGTGATAGTGGGGTGGAGTACAAGAGGAAAACGAGTGGGTCAGCATCATAGGGCACA
Source organism: Lagopus muta (assembly GCF_023343835.1). Lineage (NCBI taxonomy): Eukaryota > Metazoa > Chordata > Aves > Galliformes > Phasianidae > Lagopus > Lagopus muta. The sequence continues at coordinate 16,699,496 of NC_064439.1, read as the reverse complement.
GAGCCTGGGCCTGAGTGTGTGTACATCCAGGAAAACACAGGGGTGCGATGGTAGAGGGGAAAGTGGAGGGATAGGTATAAAGCAGGGGATGGGAAATTCTACCCAAAGGTTCGTCAACACAAAATGTGATCTTTTTCATTCAGACAGAGGTAGGGAAAGGAAACTCTTCCTGCCTTCAATCACAGAGGTGGTGGGACACCAGCCAGCTACAGGCAGATGACTTCTTATTTTGGTGAGTTACTGCTGTTTGCATAACCTATACCACTCAGGCTCTGAAGACACACTTTCTACCTCTCCCCATTTATAGTGTAATGCAGCCCTGAACCCAGCTTGCCTTCATTCTTCAGTCATTGTATGTTGTGATTGTTTCTGTACAGCCTTTGTGGAAATTAAAATGCCAAAGTTACAGAATGTGTTTTTTTCAGAGTTAGGGAGAAAGCTAGGAAAGCTGATTTTAGCTTTAGGGAAAGAATGAGCTTACCAAGGATCGCAGCTGATTTTTACAGAGCAACATTTCTTCACAAACTAATTGAGCATATTTAATTAAAGAAAAAAAAACAAAAAACATTAAACTCCTTTAAGTGCAATATTTCTGCCTTAAAAGAAATCACAGAACTTCAGACGGAACGGCTGGAAGGGGAAATAATGATCGGGTCTCATGTTTGATTTCCCACACCGCTTCTTGTTGGCTCACTGAGCACATCCACTTCTTCATCAGAATGGCCACCAGGATTCTGATCTGTCACTGAGCATCCCAGACGCTGCAGATCTCAGGAAGAATCTCTCCTCCCTCCTCCTCCCAATGTGTTAAACTGCCATCTTGTAAGATGAACTAACCTTGCCATTTGGAATTAAAATAAACCACTCCGAGTCATTTGTACAGCGGGAGCACAATGTAAGCAGTGAATGCTGATACACCCACACAAATAGACACGCATGCACGCACTCCCACACACAGCCATCTAAAGTGCAGGCTGCATCCCAGCTTCTGTATGTTCGATCTGTGCTGTGCTCATTTGGGATGTTGAAGTCTGTAGGTTTTGTGGAAGACACCTCAGAACAGTGCACAGGGCAGCAGTAACACATTCACAGGAGGGCAGTATAAATAGCAAAACCGACAGGGTGAGGTGGCTGGGAAGTTTTGGGTTATCCACCTCCTGCTTTTCAACGGATGCTCTGAATCTTTTAATGCAACTCTGGGAAGTTTGTCAGGAAAAAAATATATAGTCAAATGCTGTGAATTGCTCGGGACCAAGGAGCCTGAGTTTCACATTCCAAAATTATTTATAACTGAAGTGAATCAGTGATGCGTAGTTTGCTTACACTTGCTGAAAATATTGGCCTCAAATAATGGATGCTGAGAGCAAAGCTGAAGGTTATGTATCTTCTAGGCACAGAAGAGTAAAATTAGAAGGCATTGTCTCACAAGTAATCAAAAAAGACACTGACCTGAATTGTCCCCGACGTAGTTAGATGTGAAGGTGCCTATTTCTACAAGCCCTGTTCAGCAGTGTGAGGTGGGTGCATCTGAGCTGCTTTTACAGCATTGCCCCACTGCTGCTTCACTCCATGCAGCATGCACCAAGCAAGGACAGGGTGTGGGATTTGGGACTTCTGGTGTTGAGAGTTACATTATCCATCATTTCCACACTCTCTCATCACATATTTGCAAGGGACAACACCAGTCCAGTCCAGCGCAGAACTTGATAGTGAGTCTTTTTGCCAATGTGCTAAAACACCAACCCTGCCAAAATCTGTGGGTGTTTTACTATGGGTTGCAGCACAGATAGATTTCACCCCATGTGTCTAATTGAAAAGGAAGATGGAATTTAGATACAAGTGTTTTGCAATTCCTCTTGCAAACCCCTTTACCTGCTCTGCTGCAGTCACCGTGCCCCATTACTTACAGCCTTGGAAGTGAATGCGCTGACACGGCGTTCTCGCATTTAGGCATCCTGTGCAGCTGAGTCAGGAGAGAGGTGATTGTAACCGGTTTAGGAGGGTTTATAATTCTCTTTTTGGAGCAGAGTGGGGACCAAAAAGCATATTGATTCCTATGGAGCTATCTCACCTTCCTGGCTACCTGATACCACTGCTGGGAGCTCCTCCTGCTCGGTGGCTCAGCACGCACACTTGTGTCTGTGGGAGAACATGCCATGCTCAGCACCTGGATGCGTGGGATTTCATCCATACCCCAAATATGATTTGTATCAGGCAGATAACAACATCAGCTGAAAACTGTGTATCAGCAAAATGCCTTTGAAGCTAACATATAACTCACAAACTTTGGCTTTTTCCTTTAGTATTTGAATTATCTTAGAAAAGGAGCTGAGATAATCAGTGCAAAAATGAACCACTGACTACAGTATTTCCTAGGGAGACAAGCTGCAGAATGAGGTTACTTAAGCAAAAACCAGTTATCCTTCCTTCATATTTCTGTGAAGTAGTTCTTCTATTTCTCAAGGGAAATCATTGCTCGTTCTGGAGAAGCTAAATTGAAACGTTTTTCTGAAATATTTCAAGGTTTCCTCTTGAAAATAATGGTTAAATCCTTCCTCTACCCCATCAGCCTTAGATTCCAACCTTTCTGGATGCCAGCAATCTGTGGAGTCGGTGGGGAACAAGCACTTCCTCCTGAGTGCCCTCCTTACTCAGCTCAAATGTAGACTCCAGTGCCTCCAGTTTTACAGAAATTTACAGGAATTTTCTTCTGCTCTTCAGCTGACATTCATTTTGATGAGGATTCCAGGGGAATACTGGATTGGCTGAAGAAATTTTCACTGCGCTGCCTTCCAGCACATTATTTTTCTCCTCCAGGCTGTTGTTCAGCTGACATACAGCCAACCAGAGCCAGGGAGTTTTTACAAACCATTATAAAAAAAATCTCAAAATTATGTTAAAATACAGAACAACTGGGTTTCCTTGGCTCCTCTTCTTTCTCCTTATTTATTGCTAACACCAATATTTCTCCCTCACTTACTGCTAACAGGAGTCTGAGTTTCAAACACACCTCACCTCTAGTTTTAATTCACTGTTGAAACACAAGAGAAATCTGTCTGTCAAAGAGAAAAAAGAAAAAAAAAACCCAACAAATAACAGTACCTTAAAGTTTATTTTGAATACTTTATTAGTGTGGAAATGAGGGCTGCCTTGGATCTCAAGGTTTATGAGCAGCAGTTTCTGCAATTTGTTGCTTATTCAAGAAGAAAGCCATGGAAAGATGTGTCCAATAGCTGCTAAAAGGCTGATCCCACCTCACAGCACAGAGTAAAGCAACCATTTCCTAACAGAACTTAGCTGCAGTGATGATTTAGCTCCCAATTAATTCAGATGATTCTTCTCTTTGAAGTTTATTTTCATTAGCTGACATTAGCTGACATCTTCATATTCCTAGCACAAAATGTAACAAGACGTAGGTTTTTGAAACATTTTAATAGGAATTCTAGATTTTGCCTTCTGTATGGCAGGCGAGTGGGCAAATACTTATCTATATAAATCCATATAATTTCACTGGCTTCAGTAGAGATATTCAAATCTGCATCAGATGACAATTTGTTCTGTCTTATGTAGCTGAAAGCAAATGTGAGATGATTTTAGTTTCAAAATGTATTTGAAAAAAAGTTTTTGGCTGATTAGCTGGTAGGAAAGATACTGAATCCAGACATACGGCTAAATCCCAAGCAGCACTGTGCCAGCATGCTGTGAGTCACACCTGGGAAAGTTTGGAAAAGTTTGCAGTGCTGCAAACCCTAAGTACAGAGAAAAGAAGGAATAAAATAAGAATTTTATCAGCATTTATCCAGCACCCTGGGTTAGGATAGAAGGGCAAGACTTGGGCAGGATAGCCTGCTTTCATCATTCCTTGCTACATAAAAGAATTTGTTTTGCTGAGGAATTACTGGAAATACTATGGATGTTATGCTTGTCATAAGAGAACATAGAACGTCACTGTGTCTGTGCTATTATCCAGTAGATTATTCTTCCTAGTTAGTTCTGAAGGATGTATATGAAGCTATTAAACACCACCATACTGATTAGGGTGTTTGCTGCATTCCTCTGATTCATTACTAAAGGTAAGGTGCTCATGGGAAGCTGAGTTACTCAATATAACATGTTCTACCAAGATTTTATTTTCCCAATACTTTTAATTATTTTAAGCTTTGCCTTTCAGTTGATTTCTCCTTTATCCCATCTCAGTTCAATTAGCCTTTATTAATTTCTTGCCTGCTCTGTCCTGGCTCTGAGCAGCAGCCTGTCTGTTGCTGAGCTGCCTTCCCACGGTGCACTGTTGGAGCCTTGTTGAGGGCAGCCACCATCCCTCTCCTGTCCTTGTGTGCTGCTCACTGGCTGCTGTTACCAACACCTCCAGCTATACCTTGAGTAAGCAGACGTCCATTAATCTGAATGGGAGGCTGTAGTAAAGTGCCCTGTTCTTCCTGCAGCCAAGCCAGATGCACCAGAGAGCAAGCACTTCTGCCCCACGCTGTTCCTGCTCTCCTGGGGACAGCAGAGGATTTGAACTCAGCTCTGCGTTCTGCTGACAGACTGTGGATGGGAAGTGGCTTTCATGCTTTTGGTGCTGTGACTGAAAGACCAACATCTCCTGAACGTGGTGCTGAGCCTTCTATCATTATTACTGGGGCTGTTGAACATTCGTTGTCCTTACATAGCGCAACATTTAGACTGGAAATGGTGTTTGGAGATGTGGGATTTCTTCTGTGAAAGCAGTCCAGGTGCTTCAGTAGTCATTTACTCCATGCTCTGCACTGGGCCTTTATTGGCAAAGACATTTCTGATTTTTCTTTATTCTAATTTAAAACAAAGAACTTCATGCAGACTGGTTCACGGACCTGACTGCTCTGGGTGTGTGTTCTGTGCTGTTTTTTTCCTCTCAGTAGTGTAAGAGCATCACACTCTGCATCCTTGCCAAACACTGTGCAGGTACCAACAGCCCTGGGCATTATGTGAACAGTGTTTCCCAACATTAAAATAATCTCTTTAAAGTGCAAGCAGAATAGTTTGTGTTTGCAACCTGAACTTCGGCACCCCTGTACCTTTTCCTGAATGCAAACAAGCTTAGGAACTTTTGGAGTAGTGTTTATTTAAAATGCAGTCTGTGTCTGCCTATTAGATACATCTGCATATCAGACACAAGTTCTCCACAAACAATTAGGAGCCAAAGCCATGAATTTGTTGTCTGACAGACAATTTTCTTCTACTCTAGAATAACACTATCTGTTGGAGATAAGATGGGACCCTTCAAGCATACACTATCACTTTGCATTTCAAGGGCATGGGAAGAGGATTCCAAAGTTGGGAAAAACACTGTATTGCATATTTTAAGAGAAAGAAAAGAGAGGAATGACACAGAGTGGAGCTCAAAGATTTTCAAAAGGGTTCAGGAAAAAAATATTAAGCTACTTTATAGTCACGGACTAAAAATAATTAATTGATTGAAATTAGTTAATGAGGGATTATCAAGAAAAATCCATACAATGCAAACCGAATTTTCTTCTTGGACTCATAACTGGCCTCATGGCTAGTAAATCTATCTCAGCAACTTGGCATGTGGCTCTCATAAGTAAGCTAGGGAAATATTGTGCAAGTGAGTCATGAAGTGAAGAAGCAGTTGCCCCTGAAGTCATTCAAAATGTAAGCAATCAGTTGTGTACTATCAAATTGGGAGGATGTTTCAAGCAGGTTCCTGAAGGGATCTGACCTTGGCTAAAATCTATTAAACATATCATGAACATGTTCATGAACAAAGTGGATAATAGTAGAACCAGGAATTATTAAGCCTGGAAAAGACCTCTAAGATCATCAAGACCAACTGTAAAATAACAATAACTATGAAATACAGGCTCATGAAATGAGCAAACAAAACAAAACAAAAAACCTACAAGAAACAATAAGATAGTTAAAAGCATTCTGAAGAAAAAGTTTGGAATTGAAGATAATCTTGAAAAATCAGTAAGATAAAATTCAACAAAGATAAGTGCCAAGTACTACCCAGGGGAAGGAGAGATCAAATCCTCAAATGAGAACAGACAATTTATAGAAAGGAAGCAAAATGTTTTGAAAGGTTATGAGGATTACACTGGATTACAAATTCATATACTGGTCAGTACTGCAGTGAGGGTGAAAGAGCAGGCACACCTCAACGTACTAACAGAGAATTTTGTGCAGCCTGCAGGAGATGCACAAGGGACACCTAGAGAAACAGGCTAACAAAATGGAGACAAGAAGAGAACAGCAGGACCAATGAGAGTTTTAGAAGTCATAGTATTAGGAAAATTGAATTATTTAGTCTATCAGAAAGAAAAAAAGAGAGTAAGTCAAGGTGGTCTTCTGCAGACAGACACCATCTAATGGTGAGAAGAAGAAAGGGAAGAACCAAAGAAAGATATAGTCTACATAGTTAGTGCTAATGTGATGAAGACTGGGGCAAAGTAGTTAGGGTCCCTGTCTGTGGAGGCTACCTGGCTGCAAGTGTTTTTGAGACAAGGTAGGTCAGCTCCTGGCAGAGATGGTCTTGCAGCACTGTCCAGCCCCAGCATGGGAGGGCTGCACTGGGAAACCTCTTTGGACTTCTTCTAATCCAGTATTTCTAAGGAAACACCACTGGGTTTGAACTTCTCACTACAGGTGAACCTTAACTGACAGCTAAACGCTTGCTGCTTATTTCATCAGTATCTAAATATCAGCTCTTACATTCTGAATTTTGGCTTCTTTTTTTTCTTTTTTCCTTTTTTTTTTTTTTTTTCCTCTGAAATATTTCTGCAGTGGTTTTAATTCATTTGTGGTTGAAAACAGGAGAGCTAATGAAGCCAGGTCTCCAAGAGATTTCCATTCACTCTCACTCTTGCCCTCTGCAGCAATAAACCTAGCATCACTCCCAGCCCCAGTGCACTCTGCACTGTATGTTACAACATCAACAGGACTCCCATCTCTGCCTCATCAATCTGCATTCCCCACCTCCAGCTCCCTCTGCCATTCCCTTCTATCATGTGGGAGGAAGAGTATGGGATCCTCCTGTTTTGGGGTGTACTGATATTTACTGGCCAATATAAGTGGCCAGACGAAAGGCCAAAGAGAACATGCAGCTGTGGAACTTACTCTATAGCCTTTCGCTCAGTGAGAAAACATGGGTTTCCTTCTTTGATTCAGTTTACATTACAAATTTTTGAATACTGTAATTAATTATATTAATAAATATTTTGTTTCTGTCTGAGAGAGATACAACAAATTACTCTCAAAGTTTCAGCACTTAATTAGTGCTTTTACTCTGTATATCACCTGATTAGCTTAGGACAGAAATTAATAAATGAGTCTTTAAATAAATTTCACATATACAAGAGAATTCCATTATTCCAAAAATGGAATAATTCTGGCACGAGCACTTCTAATAGTTCAGATAAACCAAGATCTTGCATGTAGGCTGTATTTGAAGAAAGTAGGTTACATTTACTCTAATCTGTTAAAAACTGCTAACATTTTGCACTGCTATTTTTTTCTGCACTGTAATTAGACTGAGGTTGAGCTCATGCAATATCTACATGGAGATTCTGGCTCAATAGGTAATGCAGTCAGTCGAGATCCTTCATGTACTGGCTTTGTGCTTGGAACAACCACGATGGTTCAAACAACTCAGATGTGCAGAACAGCAATCAGATCCTGCTGTATCCCTGCTGGCGGATGGGCTGAAGCAGTTCCACTGCAGTCCCCTGGATGTGGTTAGTGAGTGGCAGGCTTTGGGTACCACAACACAGGTTTTACAGAGCTGTAAGTAGATGCATGTTTGCAATTATGGGAAATCTGTATCTTGTTGTGGGTTCGGCTGGATGTCGAAGCTGTTTGTGACTGCAGGAAGAAGCCTTGGGGGACAAAAACAACTCTTCTGACCTTGATGCAGAAACAGCACCAGTTGCCCTGGCACCCTCAGCAAGGAAGTTCTTCAGTAAATCTCCCATCTCTCCTCATATCTTGATAGCAGAGAGCGCAAACACAGCACACACCAGTGGAACAGGAAAGCCAGAGCCTTCTGACACCAGATGCCCCAGAATAGAGAGAAGCTTGCAGCAGCTGGAGTTGTGCCACGGCCCATTCGGCTGCAGGCTCCTGGCAAAGGTTTGTGCTGGGAACAAGAGCTTCTTGGGGGCTGTCAGCGAAGGAAAAGGGGGTGCGGGAGAGGTGAGTACTTCTGGAGAAGGGTATTTGAGAGGACTCCAATGAGATGAGGAAATAAAGGAATTTACTCTGTGAGTACTTTAGAAGAATGCTTGATTTTTGAGAGAGTACAGGAAGATGGCCATTCCACAGGCATGGTGCCATTCAGGCAGGTGTTAGTGGTCAGGATCCGGGAGGGAAGTGCACCCAGCCAGCAGCTGACCCTCTGGACTGTCTGTAGCAGTAAGGGAACCTGCACAGGCCCACTGTGAAAAAAGTGCTTGTTCATTTGTATTGTCACTGATACCTTACCAAGTAACTGATTCCATGTTAGCTTAGCTCAGCCCTGACAGCTATTCCTTCCAAAAGCCCCATTTCTCACTTAGCCCAGCAAACAATGCATCCTCAGGTATTTGTTCAGTGCAGACTTTGAGGCACAGATTCCCTGCGCTGTGCTAAACTGTAAATAGCAGCATCTGAGCTGCTCAGTGTATTGGTTTCTAAATAACCTCATAGGCTGTTCACTGAGGGGACGTTCATTACATGTATATTAATGTTTAACAGAGAATATCTACTGTGTGCAAGAAAAATGTGGACTGCAAAGTTATTCAACCCTTAGCTGTTAGGCTATTCCTTTAAGAATAGTTTCAAATAATTCTAAAATAAGAGCATGTTTTAAAGCAGCAAATGTATCTTGTCAGGGGTTTAAAATTAGATCACATTCTGCAGCGCTGAGATCTGCTCTTTATAGGATGTGCATGCACATGTGTGTGTGGGAGAGGGGGAAGGATCTCTTTACTACTCCTCTGTTCCTCACTCTGCAATTGCAAAAGGGAGTTTTAGATCTAGCCAGAATGTAGTTAATTGCACACCATCTAAAATCCACCCTTTGCTGACGGCCTCCTCACGGACATCCGATCCAAAAGTACCAGGCGGGGCAATAACTTCGCATTAGAACAAATGCAAACTTAAACACGGGTTTAAATACAGGCTTCTCCCGTACCTCCGCAGCGCCGACGCTTCGACCGCCCCGTGCCCGCCTCAGCCTAACGGCCGCTGCCCGCCACCACAAGGCTGCTCCGCGTCCGGCCGGCAGGTGTCGCTACCACACTCCCCGCGCGGCCCCGCAGCGCGGCTCCGGCCTTCGACCCTCGTCCCTCGGGCGGGCGGCTCCCTATGGAGTCCCGCCCCGCCCCGCCCCGCCCCGCGCCGTGCTGCGCCGCGCTCCGCCGGCAGCAGGTGAGGCGAGGTTCCTCGACGCCTCTTGGCGGTGGCGCCGCCTCCCTCAGCTCCGTCCTCCTGCCCCGTGAATGGCTGCCGGCTGACTGACAGCCCAGGCGGCCACACAGGGCGGCAACTACTCGCCGTACACCTATAAGGGTCGGCGGTGAGGCGCCGGCTGTGGCGGTGAGCGGCTTTCCGTAAGCGGCGGCGGAGAGAGCCGTGCGCTCCTTGCGGCGAGGGGGCAGTCCGGCAGCGGCGCCCGAAGGATGCGGAGCGGCGGGGCTCGGGCGGCGGCGGGGCGGCGCGGGGGGACCCGCCGCTGCGCCGGGCGCGGGCGCCGCCGCCCCTGCGCGCTCCGCTGGGCAGCACCTCAGTGAGCGCGGGGCCGCGGCGGGAGCGGGCGGGGTTGCCGCCGCGGTTGCCGCCGCCGCTCCCGGTGCCGCCACAGGTGACTCGGGGCCGGGGGCCGCTCGGTCGCCGCCGCGCCGCGGCTGCCTGCGCGAAGCCCGGCTTGAGCGATTCCGCCGTGCCTGCGCGACCGAGAACGCCGGGGACATGGCATCGCTCCGGCTCCTTCTCCTCCTGCTCCTGGCCCAACGCGGGCTCGGAGCCGCGGCCGGCCGAGGGCGGGCGCCGGGAGTCAGGCAGCCCATCTACAACCACATCAAGAGTCGCGATCCGCCCCCGGCCCCGCGGAGCCGCTCTCCGGAGAGCACCATCTTGGCGCAGCGGCTCGCCGATGAGGTGCCCCAGGACGTGGCCTCGTTCCTCTACACCGGTGATTCTCGGGAGCTGCGGAGGGCCAACTGCTCCGGGCGCTACGAGCTGGCCAGTCTGGCCGGCAAGTCGCGCTTCGTCTCGCACCCGTCCCTGCACGGCGCCCTGGACACCCTCACGCACGCCACTAACTTCCTCAACATGATCCTGCAGAGCAATAAGTCGCGGGAACAGAACTTGCAGGAGGACCTGGAGTGGTACCGGGCGCTGATCAGGAGCCTCCTGGAAGGGGATCCCAACATCTCCAGGGCAGCCATCACCTTCAGCACGGAGCCCTTCTCTGCCCCCCAGGTGTTCCTCCAGGCCAGCAGGCACGAGAACCAGATCCACCTGCAGGACCTGTCCTCCTCCGCTCACCGCCTGGCTAACGGATCCCTGGAGACGGAGTGGTTCCAGGGCCTGAAGCGCAAGTGGAGGCCGCATCAGCACAGGAAGGTCTTGAACACGGGCTCCAAAACTTTGGAGAACAGCTGGAAGAGGCGAGAGGGCTTCACAGCTGATAAGAACCACATCAGATGGTCCTCTCCTTACCTGGAGTGTGAGAACGGGAATTACAAACCCGGCTGGCTGGTGACTCTCTCAGCAGCTTTCTATGGACTGCAACCAAACCTCGTCCCCGAATTCAGGTATGAGGAGGGCTCCTCTGGTGTTCTGTATAGGAGGGGGCATGGTGGGTACTCAGTGTTGCCCTTACTTGGGATGGTTGTGATGTGCCTTTGGGGTGAGCTTGTAACCCTTTCCACATGCTCTGTCACACCGCAGTGCAAGCCCAGGCCTTCCTGTTGAGCGTCACCTTCATGTGCCTTAGGGAGCTGTTGCTCGGTAGTATTTTATCTCAGTCTGTAAAACAGCATTTTCTTCAGCGATTCTCACTAAAACAAGTGTGTACGTGGGTTATGTTAGTGATGCTTCTGGAGTGGACAGAATGGCAGGCATTGTGGGTTGCAGGTTATTTCTCTGTGAGAGAAATATGTTTACTGAGCTGTTATTTCTTACTCTGCTGCATAATGAAAACTAGCTCAATGCCAGCTGTGATTTTAACCAGTTGAGACACTGCATTTTCTGGTCTTCAGAGCACATCCACTGTGGGGTGCTCAAGCCTGGTCAGCGGTCAATATGCTTGTAGGTAAATAAGCGTTTGGAACTGCGGTTTTCTCAGTGCATGTGATTACAGCCTAAACTGGCAGTTAAGAAGCTTTTGGGGGCGTTGTTTTTAGAACTCCCACCTCATTACAAAGCTGTATAGATGATGCCTGGCATATGTGGAGACTTATGTATTTTCTATTGCTGTTATCTCTAGCAGCTTGCCACTGGGCTGTGACTAGCAGAGAGGAGGACATAGGGAGGCTTGTGTTTTTGCCTTGTTGTAAGAGCAAAAAGATGTGACTGAAGAGAGCAACCTGTGGGTTATGGGATATCGGGTTATAGTACTACCATGCATGTAATGGATTTTATATGTAATTCTGTTGGAACACCCATTGCCCTGAAGCAGCTTTCTTTCCTTAGGGAGTAAGGAGAGCACAGATTTTTGCTTTGTGCAGTGGTTCAGTAGCCAATGAAGATTTCCACTGTGCTGTTGGCTGTGGAAGAGGTTTTTCCCACACTTGGATTGCCATACAGCTGTGTATGTGAACACTTGTTTTTTTTTTCTTGTCAATCGAAATTCACTAGGGTCAAATACGTGTGAATGCAGTCCTGTGTTCTTAGACATGAAAGTTAGCTGTTGAATAAAGGATGGGTGGTTATTTCTCTGTGGCTTACCTGTTGCTCTGGAATTTTCACACTTCTGGGGCTCCTTGTCTGTAGTGTATTTGCTGAATTCCTTGCAAGATCAAAGAAGAGTTGTATTGCAGAGCTCTGCTGGACCTCAGCAGTGCTCCAGATGAGTTCAGGGTACTACTTGTAGTCTGAGATCCTTAAACAATTTAAGGGTGCTGGCAAAAGCTAGTGTTGGCAGATATTCTCTTACTGGGGGATAGTTGATGTAACAGTGAATGTTTAGACTGGAGATGGGGTTGCAGCTGCTGGTTGTTATCCTCAGTTATCTGAGGAATTAGATCTTGACATAAAGCTGAACAAAGCCTTGCTGTCAACTTTAGAGAGGTTTGTTAATCAGCAGAGCCCAGATCTCAATTTCGGCTGTGTGCCAAGCGCTTGTGCTGGGAGTCATCTTGGTGGTGCAGGTTCCTGCTGTGCTGGTAGTTCTTATGCGCAGAGCACACAACATGCTGGGTCCACCTGAGAGCGGCTCTGGCCAACCAAGGCCACCAGTAGAGGTCCTCCTGGGTGCAGGGCACTGCCTTGCTTCCTGAGCTTTCTGGCCTCTGTTGACCACGTGGAATTGACCTCAATTAAAGAAATAATTTGTTGTAGTTCAGATACTTTGAAAGACATTCATTAAACATGTTGAAGCTTGGAGAAGCTCTTGGTGTTTAGGAGACCTTGAAGTGGAGTATGCTACAAGGTTGAACTCCTGTGTTGTTGCTGAATAGTTAGGACTAACAATTTTTTTTTTCTTGTATCAAATCCAGAGGTGAGTTGATATGCAGTTCTGAGAAAATGGCTCGGTGTGTTTTTAGGTGGCTTTGTAAGGAAGCAGGTGAAAAAGAACATGCATACTTAATCTGGCAAAGGTAAATGGTGATTCCCGTGCTTCTGGTTTGGAGTATGTTACACACTAGGTGTCTTTTTAGTAAGCTTATGTTTTGAGAAAGTAACTTTGCAACATAGGAGATAGTAAATCTGAAATATGCTTCTTCCAAGACTTGTGAAACATCTTAATATTTGTGCAAATGTTTTTGGTACTTAATAGACATACAGCTTCTGTGTGTTCCTGAGAGAATAAATGGCTTGAAGTCTAAGCATGTGAAATAAAAAGCTGAAACTTAGCTATTAGAATGCTAGTACTAATTGCTATAATGTCCCTCTTGAAATGAGCCTTATTTCCCCTCGCCATCTGTCCAAGTGACACAATGGTTTAGCTTTAAATTCCTATTTAAGGCCATATGGTTAGAAGCAGCATATATTACTCTCCATCTTCTTCAAAAGCTGCATTGGTTCAGCAAAATATCTCTGAACCATCTGTTAGGAACCCTTCATGGCTCAGTTTACATGCTCCTTCCATTTAACAGTCTGGTGTGAGATCGTCCATGGTAGTTTAGTGCATCATGGTAGTTTAGTGCATGCCCCTTTGAAACTAACAGTTTATGTACTCCCTTCTTGGCTGGCATTTGGTTTATGGCATAGTACATCAGCGTAAGAAATTCATGAGTACAATTTTCTCTGCAGAAAAGTCTTCTCAGACTATAGAAGGAAAAGCCACTGCCCCTGCTTCTATTGCTGTAGCAGATGGATGCATTGTATGGTGTTGCAGTGGCAAGTGTAATAAAGGCAAGACTAATAATTATCTCTGGTTTTGTTCCTCAAATGCTACTTCTGCAGTAGTGTTGTTAATGACTTCTGGAAAGTACAGTCACAGTCAAGCATCACTATTGAAGTGTCAGGTAGTGCTTTCTGTCAGAGGATGTGGCTGTCACAGGCAAGGCTCTTGTAAACACTTGCTATTAATCTTTCACACACGGTGGAAGCCAAACTATGTGAAATGAAGGCCAAGGAGGAGGGAATGTGATCTCTTAATTTGCCTTGCAAAAGTTTGATCTGTAGGCCCACATTAAGATGAAGCAGAGAAAGCAAAGGCTCGTTAATTTTGCCAGTGTCTGAGGCTTGTGGGACCGCATCAGCCCAGCACTAAGCTGACAGTGGTGACTCTGCCCTGCTGCTTAGCAGGACTTGCTGTTGTCCGCGCTCACTGATCAGAGATCTGCCTAAAAGCAGGGAGGCAACGTTCCCATCAGCTTATACTACAGATTCAATCCCTGGGAATCTTCTTGCTGCTACATGAAAGTAATCTGGTGTTAGCTTTTTCCTTCTCCTTTCCTCAAAACTCTGAGCTGATCTAATTTGCAGTTAGAATTTGCTATCTAATGTATTTAATTGCCCTACAGCTCTGGTACTGCAGAGGATGGAACATGCTAGTATTTGTCATCCATCAGTGACCCTTCTCTGCTGCTTCGTACTGTACAATGATATGGAACCACATTGCAGCTTGCAGTGATCCAGCTGGTCTCTCTGCAGTCCTGCAAAGTGGAGGGGTGTGAAAAGCTTCATGTTGTGAATAAATTCCACTAGCTAAAAGTCCTTACTTGTCCCCTGTGGGGGAAATGGGAGGTCTTCATTGCTGCAGCAGTCTGGTAGGGCTGTGGAGAGGATTACTTCTTGATCTGGAAAGGAAGTGTGCAGGTAGTCCACTACTAGGTGCACGAGCTTTTTTCCTTTAAAACCTTCCTGGATCACAGGGTCCAATCTTCTGCCTCACAAGCCCACTTAATGTAATCAGGTGACTCAGCTTCATCTTAAGTAGGTAGTTTTCCCTCTTAGCTCTCCACTTCACTGGCCTGAATGGTTGGATAGCTTCTTCTGATTTCTGATCTAAATTCATTCAGTCAGCCTTCGTCCATTTGTTTCTGTTCCAAAACAGCCTTCTGTCTGAAATAGCTCTCGGCTGATGTTTTCTGCCTGACCTATTTATAGGCAGCAGGTCCTTCTTCACCTTTGTTTACCAGGCTAAACAAACCTGCCTTCTCTGGTCTCCTGTCACAAAGCTCTCTGTTGCCATGGTCCCTACTCTCAAGAATAGTTCCAATATTTCTTGAGTATGGTTAGTCACATTTCTGTGCAGTGTTTTAGCATTGTGCAGTGACATCAGTTTTCCCAATCTCTGATGAATGAGCTATTGCTTCTGCAGTTCAGATTGTTCTCTTGTGTGCTGCTCTCTTTTTCTTTAATGTTGTGATGTAGTATGTCATCACTTTGGGAAGTGGTCACTGCTTACTTTCCTGTAGGAGGTCAGAATATCTCTAGGATACAGGGATGCTTTTCCTTCTCCATGTTCTAGCAAGGCCGTGTTGCCATATTTCACCAAATCCAGGTCAGTTTTTGCAGTCAGTCTCTGAAGGACTGCTGGGAGGATGCTGTGGAATGATGGGTGCTTTGGCAGAAAGGAATATAGTTGGCAAGCTGAAGTTTGTCATGCTCTTTGAAGAGTTTTGCTCTGGAGTATCTCTGGATACCTTCATTCTGAAGTTTCGCTCAATCAACTGCTGTAGCTGAGTACATCCTCTTTCTGACAGTTCTTTTTCTTTAGATTAATTAGAAGGCAAGCCTTGGTGCAAATATTGGTATTTTGTGTGCAGTTCTGTTAGTTATTTCTTCCCTAAACGCAGCACAATACAGTGTCTTCCACTGTACTATTAGAAGTAACTCAGACCATTCTTGTGTTATCCCATAATGGGGTGCTTAGTTATTGAAGGCACATTCTACTAGGGAGGTAGAAGCATTATGACAAATAAGTAATTTCTTAGGGAATATACTGTGTATTTCATAGGTGTTAAATTGATTGGTAAAATAACCATAACAGTGGGTTTAAAGAGTGCCAGAACATGTAGTTTTGTTTTTAAATAAGATTAAGTTGTGACTTTAAGGGGATGCTTTAAGAAGTTTAATCTTTCCAGTGTAGTCTCTGTATTGAACTGGGAAAACAATTTGTTGTAACTGTTTAAGGAGGCTCACTAAATCTTTGTGACAGCGTACATTATTATACAATCTTGAAAATATTTTAAAGTGGTGAAGCTGATGTTTTGTTCCACAATGTCCCCTGGCCCATATAACATGATTGAAGATGTGGGTGGATTTAGAACAGGTTTTAAACATGAAAAGGAATAATTTATTTCCTTGAACTGAACATTTTGGATTTCTATTCTTGAAAAGAGGTGAGAGCCAAGAAATGCCTACTCAATGATTTATTTCTTTTAATAGAACCTCCCAGTATTTAAGTGTTCTCAAAGCGGTCTGTGATGCTTGTGACTTTCATATCAGGTCATGGGTGAGAACAAAATCTAGACAATGAAAGAAAAGGAACAAGGAATAGAGTAGTCTTATTAGAAACATGATTCAGCCTTTTTTTACTTCAGCAGTGGGCCTTGTAAGAAAGAAGCTAAATCTGACTGGGAGAGGATTGGAATACATGCTGTGTGCTATGTAACTGTTGTCAGTAGTGCAGTAAGTTGGAATAAGAGCAGCTAGCTTTTTAGGTCAAACTGCTATTTCCTATCTTTTGTTCTTGACCTCCTCTATCCTCCTGGAGTATGGCTTCCAGCACAGCAGGCTCTCGGAGTTCTTTTGAAGGGAATAGGCATGTTGCAGTTCCTGCATCTGAGATGCAACTCTGGGGTTGTCGCCTCTTATTCTGTCCGTTCATGAATCTGAACTGAGATTGAGAAGTGTTCCCAAAGATAAGAACGAGGATATGGGTGTGTTGGGTTAGTCCTTCTGGCAGGCACTTAGGAGGCAGTAAGAAAATGGTGGAAATGCTGAGTTCTCATATCTTGGTTATATCCCATTTACTAATAAGCAGTACAATCTTTTCAATCTGTGTATCTGAACAAGTATTAATAAGTGTGGATTAATCTGATCTCCATGATTTTAGTTTTTAATTTTGTCTTCTGTGGTATATGTGACTTTGGTTTATTTATTATTATTTATTTATTTATTATTTATTCATTAAATAGTTTTGAGAACATGAAGAGAAATGATTCTTTTCTGTTTTTGCTACGTGACATTTACTTGGAGATCCATGATTCTTGTGTGTTTCAAAGACACTTTGGAAACCCTCTGTGTTCAGTTTCTCACTGTTGGTCAGGTATAGTTCTGTGCACACTGTTTTCTTTATTGCTTGCTAAGCTTGTTTGGATTCACCTACTTTTGTTTGGAACCTGTTGAACAAAGCAGGAAGAACATCCCCAGCCTTCTGCCATATCAGTGCTCTCCAGAGTGAAGAAGTAGGAGCTTTGTTGGCTCTAAAGTGTGCAGGGATTTAAAAAAAAAAAAAAAGATTGCTTTCTGCAAATGCTGTCTTAACTCTGAGCTCTTCCTACATCCTGGTGCTCACTAGCCTCACAGATTTCACATCAGGATGCCTTCTGAGATACTAGAAGATCCTAAAATGCTTCTTGGTTTCCATCACATCTTCTGCTCAAGTTTTTGCTCGGTGTTCCTTTTCTGATAACTGGCTTTGGCTTTTTAGTTTTAAAATTCTTGTACTGACTTTAAATCTGCAGAGTCAGAAGAGTGCTTGTGCTAAGGCCATCTTTCCTCTACAGGATCCTTAAAATTCAAAGTGTCTAAGCTCTTTCTTATATCATTTGTGGTACTTTTCCTTCAGGCTTTTTCTCTCTACCTCTTGTTGACCCCATGGGCAGAAGTAGGAATGTTTCAGAAATGTCAGTTTCTTACTGAACAGCCTGAACTTAGTTCCAAGACCTGTTTCATATGAAGAATCCAGTGTAAGTGATATCCTACCATTGCTGACACTTCCTCATTCCTGTATGAAGTTGTGCTTAGTCACAGAACTTATCTTCTAGCAAAATTCTCAGCACCCCTCCAAGTATCTGGGAAGTTCTTCAACTAAAACGCAGGGAAGTCCAAGTGCTCAGGCAGCACTGCATGCCATAAATCTGGAGGCTTGATTTTTAAATCCTGTATAATTCTGCTGGCAACAGAGGATTCAGCTTTAAGCATTCAACCCTTGTTAGTACTGTAACAAATGGCCTATGGGGATTTTCTTTGCAGGTCGATCCTAATTCATGTGTCCTCACTGCTGTATCTTTTCAGTTTATTTTTAGTGAAAGCTGATTCTTTGGTGAAAGTGGGATGAGAAGCAGTAGTTGTGCTATGGCTAAGGAATTGGGTGAGTCTGTCTGTCCTATTAAGAAATCAGTAATAAGTGCCCGATCAGAATTAAGTTATATGTGTATCCTAGTATTCTGAATCTGGTTGTCACATTGTGAAGGTAATGAGTTTTAGGGGCACCTTAGTGATGTATAATCTTAAATCTTAACTTTCAAAAGTAACTTTGAACATGCAGAAAGCTGTTGATCACCAGTGAAACTTGTAGCCACATGTCAGCTGTTGTGAATTGGACAGCAGGAGTTTTTTGGATGGACAGCTGAAGACATTTTGGAGTAGACTCAAGTGTCAAGTAGTGTGAGCTATTTGAACATCTGCAGGTTTAGGACGTCTGCAGAGAATCCCAGAATGGCTGGGATTCAAGAGGACCACAGTGACCATCTACCTGCAGTCCCTCTGCTATGTGCAGGGCTGCCAACCAGCAGCCCAGGCTGCCCAGAGCCACATCCAGCCTGGCCTTGAATGCCTTCAGGGATGGGGCATCCACAACCTCCATGGGCAACCTGTTCCAGTGCATCACCACCTGCTGTGTGAAAATTCACCTGTCTCATCTCCTGGTTCTGTGCTGGGGAAGATTTTTGAACGACGACGTGTGGAGATGAATGGATATGATAGAATTTAGAAGAACGTTTAAATATGAGTCGTCTGCTTCAACACATGATGATGCACCAGGTACCTGGATTGTGCCGATGTGGCATTTGATGTGGCCCTGGGGCATTTGTTTGGCTGCATAAGCCCTCAGTGGTGATATATATATA
The DNA here is from genome assembly GCF_023343835.1 of Lagopus muta. NCBI lineage: Eukaryota > Metazoa > Chordata > Aves > Galliformes > Phasianidae > Lagopus > Lagopus muta. The sequence continues at coordinate 16,680,768 of NC_064439.1, read as the reverse complement.
TATATATAATATTTAAATATTTTCCCCCTAGTTAAATGCAACAAATGGTGAAGAGATTTTAATTCTACTGAGGCATGCAGGATTCATGCTTATAAAGGTTTTAGTGTTATCTCATTTGATGACAAATTACATATGCTTTTCTGGTGCTTTTGAAAGGCATTTTGACTTGGAGTGATTTTTCTCCCCAGTATATAGCATTAAATGAACTGCTTTATATATTCTCCTTTATTTCTGTATTTCAGAAGGTTTCTACAATTAGTAGACTTAGTATCCTTTGTACATAGAGCATATTAGCAGAACTGGCTACACTGTTACACAGATCTTGGTCATAGAGTTGTCTTGTTTGCTTATAGTTCTTACAGCAATAAGGGAGCAAATCTAGGAGACAAAGTTTGAATGCCTGCTTAGCTGAGCTGTAGTGGCCTCTGTGCCAAAATCTTCTGAAGATCTAGAGGACAAAGATACTGTTTATCACTGTTTAAATGTTGGCAGGCTGTTTTGTGCAGTCCTGGCTTAAGCTGGATTGGGAGAGCAGGAAGATGTTCCTTCTGGTCATCTGTGATGTGACAGTATGGGTGAAATTTCCTCTGTACGTCCGCATTGTACAACATGTTACATTGAAATATTATAACTGCATAAACTATCAAGATAGCTGCTAGGTTGGGGAAATAAGCTTAAATCAATTTCTGGTATGGATTTTGAGGCAAACAGAATGCTGACAAACAGTGGTACTGGAAATTAAGACAGACACAAAAGCCTCTTAAATCAAACCTCTGATCCGACAAAATCCTTGATGACATCATCCTTCAATGATTATCTGTTATGTACAATTCAACTAATTCTTTCCATCTGTAGTTGTCCAAAACGTTAAACATGAACTTGTAATCTTTGTCTTTGTGTAAGGGCTGTAAAATTGTGGCAGAAAACAAATATTTAGAGTTGTAAGGAGATTAACCAAATATACTTACTTGGCAGATGGTCCACAACTACCAGTAATATTATGAACTTAGTACTGTGGCTTGGGTTCAGCCAGCAGCATTGTCAGTATGGGTGAATGTGTTAGGCTGACAAGATGAGTCTACTGCTGTACTGTTGACATTTGTCTGGATCGCTTCTATTGAAGTAGCAGAGCTACAATTATTTCCATTTAGTTCAATAAATGTAGCAGTTAGAGGTAGTTCTTAGATCTGTATGCATACTGGGAGGATGTGTTCTTCCATATGTTCAGTTTTCCAAATGCTGAATCAAAAAATAACTGGAAATGTGGGTGGCTAACCAGGTTGTTCCAGCTCCTGTATTAATCACAGATGAATTTCAGAAATGTATCATCATGTACATACTGATGTACTCTGGGTAATAATGGTGGGGTATGAGTCTGAGATGTTTTAAAATGGCAAAGCATCCCCAATGAAAGCAGTATGTCTGTGCTATCATGGTGCCTTCTGTAAATGCCACACAAACTTTAAACCTTTTGCTTTTGAAAGCATTATGCATCAAGTTGTTGTAATACCCTGCTGCTATCTCAGCAGAACTGTGAGGTCACTGTGAAACAAACATTGCAGAAGTACTGTGAGAAAGGACTGATGTGTTGTGTTAAGAAAATGGGAAGCCTAATGACATTCATGAGAGAGTCTTTTATAGTCCTACTTCTGGACTGCCCTTCTTTCCTGTAGATTTTCATGACAGATTCTTAAAACTCAAAAATAATTGCAGATCTGTATCAGAAGTTCAGGTTGTGCCACAAGAACAGAAGATGAGAAGAATAGGTAGGAAGACAAATGTTTGCATTGAGATCATGAACATGAGCTTGTTGAAAGGCAAGTGTTCTTGTAAGCAGGTTTTGCACAGAAATTCAAATGAAAAATATTTTCGTTCAAGTTAGAATACTTTGTCCTCCTGGAAGAAGGATGTTGGTAACTTTCTAGCCTGCATGGACAAAACTGAAACGTAAAATGGAAGTGCACAAGTGGTGAAAGCATGGTCAGGTAACCCTAATAATACAAGGACAGGGATGGGCTTGGGGAAACCTAAGCCCTGCTGGAGTTTAATCTGGCAAGAGACAAAAAATCTTGGCTGCTTCTCATATAAGTGCATTAGCAACAAAACTGGGTTCAGAGGAGAGGTGGGCCTGCTGCTCAACCCCTTGGTTAGAGGACATGGAAAAGGCCAGGTTTACCAGGTAGCAAACTCTTGCTGGGTGGAGAGAGTGCTTTGTAACTACTTCTGTTCTAGCAGTGATCAGTTTACTCATAGCTTTCATTTTTGTATCTCCTCTTGTGTTTGTAGAGGGAAAGTTTCTTCTATCATTTAAAAACAAAATGTACATGAGTACATTTCCTGTAAAGGAAACAGATCTTCTGTATGGTATTCAGGGAGTCTCAGATGAGGCTGTTGTGAATCTTCACTTTTTTCCTTTCCACATAAACTGTCAGCTGGCTTCTTTAGAGCAGTCAGAATGCTTGAGACACTTGTCAAAGTGTCTTTCCATAATGTGAACTTAAGAAGGCAAGGAGCTGCTTTAACCCCAGTCCTTCTGACTGCAGTCAAGATCTCACTATGGAGCCACAAAGAATTCATTAACTTGTGGAGCAGGTCCTGTTCCCAGCCCACACATTAGTGTTTGTACTCAAGAAGGTCCAGAATAAATCAGAAACCTACGTGGTGGGATCTGCGTGTGACCTGCTGAGAAACAAGTTGCACCTGTTCATTTATGCCCTGTGGGGCAGATGCCCTGTTACTGTGTTAAATAAGGTGGTAATGCACTGACAGAAATATAGTGCAGAGCACTAAGGTGTACAGTGTGGCTGCTTTTCCCTTGAGGTCATTGGTCACCTGCAGCATGGGAGGAGTGACTGACTGTGGGGGAAGACTAATTCCAGCAGTTCCTGGACAGACTCATGTCCAAAACAAGTGTAAGAAATGAACAAAGCTGTAAATTTCCAGAAATATGGCATGTACCATTTCAAGCTGAGTTTGTCAGAACCAATGCTTTTGTTTAGTGATACTGGATACTCTCAGAAATTATTTGTTCTCAGAAGGAGGCAGAGAGAAGGGGGATAAAGAGCATCTGTGCTAGCTTCCTTTAGGTATGTATTTTCCTGAGTCTTAAACAGGTCACGTAATGATCCTCTGTGTCTCCATTGACTGTACAGCATGTCTGAAGATGAATGTCCAGATACACTATTATGGACACTTTGCACTTGGCAATGCTGCTGCCAGATATGAGGGAGCAGTGTTGTCCTGGTTTTATTTTATGCTTGTTATGATTTTGTTCCGAAGTGACTCCTCAAATAAATGGCTCTGTAACGTTGTTATTACATTTCTTACATATGCACTGCTTTGGCAAAAGGAAGCAAGGTGCTTTGAGGTGAACGAGGTGACTGAAATAGTTCAGACCGTTGTAGGATGCATGTCTCTGGGCTGCAGGGGCACCAGCAAAGCAGCCTTTTCCAGGATTGTGATGGGGCTGCGGAGGTGCATGGGCCCTTCTCTGAGGTGGGGACCACTTGGGACGTGCAAACATGTTACCTCTGGAACGTGCAAACATGAGGACAATGCCACATGCAGTCCCCAAGGCAAGGGGAAATGGACAAAGTCATATGCATCGTCTGTCCCATCAGAAGTGGGATATATTGGAGCAAAAGTAATCTGCGGATGGCTGTAGCTTTCTGGAATTGGCAAGGGTGGAAATATAAGGCTTTTCTGTGGGGGAGAAGGTGGTACTAGTGTATGCAGTCATGGTGGTGGTTAAGCAAGGAGAATGTGAGTGGCCCTGATTTAATTCTTGTTTCTTGCATATGAAGTCACTGGAGAGTTGGTGTACATATGGGTAGAGTACAGAAAAGACTTCTTGCACAATTATTTTGGCAAATAGCATTCCCTGGAGCAAAATTGGCATGGCAGTCTTGCCCGGTGCTGGGTACTACCTGGTCCTGATGCTCAGTGTGCTTCTGGGGTAGGCTGGCGATGTCTGAGACAGAAGTGTAGGTCATCCACTGTATTTATTTTAGTTCTTTGCTGCATTGTAAAATGTGAAGGGCATTAAATTATTGGAGTGGATAACTTACTCATACCTGTCACCTTGCATCTATTGTGTGCATGAGATTTAGAGTTCTTGTAATGCATCTCAGTAAGGTCTAACATAAGAATCTGTCTGCAGGCTTGGCTTTGGGAACGTGGAACTCCTCATTTCTCTTTTTAGACACTTCATCAAATTCTGTATTTAGAAGAAAAATGCAGTTCTGCCTTGCAGGTTATAGCATCGTAAAGAAGTTTAACATATTGATGTAGTCACTGTGTTCAAGGCTGTTTTCTCTTTTCCAGAGGTGTTGTTAAAGTCGACATAAATCTGCAGAAGGTGGATATCGACCAGTGCTCGAGTGAGGGGTGGTTCTCAGGAACACACAGGTGTCATCTCAACAACTCTGAGGTATGTTTGTAGGGAACTGAGCTACCCTTCAGTTAAGTCTTTCCACTGTGAATTGTTTTTGTAGTAAAAATGCTATGATTTTAAAGACTTTGTGTTTTATAAGCTGCAGAGATCTTTTCGTTCAAGATGCTGTCACGGAGTTTTAAGAGTTTTAAAAATGCTTGCATTTCAGGAATATTGATACTAAATAAAACAAGGTAAGTTATTGTACAGAAACATCTGCTTATAGGGACAGTGAAATGATTTATGAAATTCTTCATCTGACTCAAACTATTTTACATTTATACATTAAAAGCCTATTTCATTTTTACTTCTGAGTGGTCAACCTTGTGAAGTGCAGTAAAAGTAACTGAGATGCTGGTGGTGTTTATTCAAAGTGGCTTGGTCTTTGGAAGAATGGAACAAGAATAACAGAATTGGATGTCATAATTGTTCTTTAATAGAAATGTCAGTATTTTTACAGAGCTAATTAAATGTTTATGTTCAATTCCTTCCTGCTTCCCCTTTCTCCTCAGCCTGTGTCTGGCCAATCATACGATACATTGACAGAGGGAGCCAGACTGAATGATCTATGTATTTAATGGAACTTCAAAACAAAATAAATGCAGTGACTTTATTTGATTATTACATGTAACATTGTTTTCGAAGGTGCAAGTTTGCTATCTATGAGATACATGTGCCTCATGTATTTCTGCATTTTCAGGAAGCTTAATTAAAAAGCTGGAAGTCTTTTAGCAGAAGCTAGGAGTTGCCTGGTCATAAAATGCTCATTTATCAAAACCAAATCTGAATTTAGGAAAAGACTTCTATCTGAGGAATTCATCTGTTAACCTTATCTGAGCATGAAAATCTCCGAATTATTGTAAATATCCTTCTTATCTTTCACTGGAATTCTTTTTTTCTTAAACTATATATGCAATAAGAACCAATAAGAACTAAGACTCAACTAAGTCTTAGTTTAAAGACTAAATTCAAATGGGATTTTTTTTTTTGCTTTGTCAAATTTTGCCTTCTGAATTCAAGGTAACACTTGTTCAATATCTCATTTCTTCTTAGAAGATGTAACTTCCTGTGATATCTTAGTAAACTTTGCTTTTTAATATTCTATTTTCTGAAATGTACCTAGGTATTTTGACAAGTGCTCCTCCTTTTCCTAATTTCTTATGAATAGAAACCTCAGCAGGGGGTTGAGATGGTAAATTGTATTTCTTCCTGCAACTAAGAAGAAAATCTGGGGTGGGGAGCGTGTGTGTGGCAGTTAAGGTTAAAGAAGAACATCTAAGGAAAATGGAGATAACGGAGAAGGATCAGAAGCCAGTTCTAATGCCCCTTTGAAATGGTTCAGAGCCTGTTGTTTGCTGTAATGGGTTCTGAATCATGTTGTGTGTTCTTAAGCAAAACAGAATCTGAATATAAGCGTACCGGAGGTAATTTCACAATTACATTTCTCTTTGAAATCTAAATCTTTAAGTCTATATCCTGAGAAGAATACAGAATCTGTTCCCTCTGAAATAATTAGTTGAAGAAGGAGGGGAAATGCATCTTCCTCTCTTTGCACGTGAGAAGTGGAGTGTAATGTAGGAAACTGAGTGCAAAGGAAATTGTTCTAAAGATGACCTTCAGGATTATGGAAGGTTAGAGTCCAGGCTGCTTCTGTGATTTGAGCTTACTGTGCATTAGAAACTGATGTGGGTAGCATGGTCCGCTAAAAGAGGGAAGGTCCTAAAGCTTTAATCCAGAGCTTCGTCTGAATTCTGAGCTTCACTCTCCTGCTGAGAGCATTCTGGATGTTTCCTAGCTGCCTTGTGAAATAGTTTTTAATCATAAAATGCAAAGTGTGCATTACAGGTCAGTTCTTCATACTTGGTTTTTGGGCTGGTGTTACAAAGAATGTTTTGTTTTTCATACTGGAAAGATGCATGTTTTGTTTTAGTAACTTACTGCAGTGCTGTAGTCCAAAAATGAGTTCCTGTGATGCAAAAAGGAAATAAAATATGTTCTCAGGCGAAAGTTCTGTTTCTGCTTCTTCTATGCAAGAGGTATGCATGTCTTTAGCTGCTCCAACAGGCTTCACCAATTTTACTAGCTAGATTTTGTTATAGTAACACAGCTCAGACATCTAACAACTCCTAGATGTAGATACTTAAATGCAGATTCAGTCTCAAATCCCATTGTCTGTCTACCAAAGTAGAGATATGCAGTGTTGCTCTTGAGAACAGGAATTCTTTAATGAGTGATGCTGTATAAATGGGATGAGCTAATGCTCACAGCTCAAGGTGCTAATGACATACATGGATGGAGAAGAGTGCTACTGCGTAAATGGCTTTTCAACTTATCTGTAGAACAGAAACCTCTTATCTGTTCTTGATTTTTTTGAGTACTAAATCAACAAAGGTCTAATGATGTACAGAAGGTGATACTAACATCCCCCGAAATGTAGCTTGCCACCTGGTAGTGCTTTTCCTTACTGTGTCTGAAGAGAAGGCATCAATGACCCTGGAGATGGGCAGTTGCTAGAAACAGCCTTAGAATCTTCTTTTCCTCTGTGGTCACCACTTCAGGAGGGGGCTTCTTTATTTACAAATCTACTCTGTGGAATAAGGGTATATCATGTAATAGTGCAGTAATGCTTTCCACCTAGCTTGACTTACTAATAAAATGTTGTTCCCCATCTTTCATTTTCTCTTTTGAGGAAAATACAGAAATACCTGCTGGTGTCAGAATGATTTGTCCCCAGTTACAAAGTCATTCTCAAGCAGAGTAAGGAAGGGAAAAGCGATTTAAGTTGTTAGACCTTGCTGCTGCTTTTCAGTTTTGTTAATGACTTGAGCATTCAGAGCTACATTGTCTTTCCACAGACTCTTTGGTAAGCCTTTGCCTTAGTGAAATTGCCATTTGGTGCTGAAAGTGTTTACTGCCAAGGTACCTGTTCCATTTAATGACAATGTCGTTAAATCTAAGGCAGAGAGCTCAGTTTTTTAGGGATACAAATCTGCTCTTCCCTGTCTAAAACTATAAGCATACAGAGAAACCATACATGGGGAAAAAATACACAGGTAATTTGGGCTCTGTGGGGCTGCAGTAAACGAGGTGGGTATTATTTATAGGACTGGAAATAATTGAAATGTGTTGGGCAGAATACAGAACGTTACAGGTAATTTTGAAATTAACAAGAAGGGAAAAGACAGCTTCCTGATAACAAATACAAAGTGATTTCATTGTACAGGCGAGGCTGGCTGGAGCAGTAAGAAAGAATGCATTTTTAGTGTTTAAAACATTTAATATTTTTCCTTTTAATAGATTAGGTTATTTCACCATAAATGCTGGCAGCAACTACTGGTGCTTTAAGTAATGACATTAGAGTCCTTGTTGAGACACTGACAATAAAATCAAGGCAGGGAAATGTCTGAAGAAATGAGCTAGCATTGTGCATTGAGCTGGCCTGAACACTCCCAGCCAGCAGCATCGGTCTGAAAACTGCAGTGGCTTCCACACTGTTCACTGTCCTTAATGAGACTGCCAACAGCTTGCACTGTGAGGCAGGCTCAGCTGACATCCCTTTGGGTTTAACAGTATTCCACAAATGACAGTGTGCAAAAATATCTAGAGGAAATGAGAGAGGCAGAGTAAACAAAAAGGCTGTGTTGCTGTCTGTGTAGGAAGACACATGGACCTTCGCTGAGTATTTATTTGATGCACAACCAATTGAGAAAGGAAACGTATGACGAGTTTGGCTCATTATTTCATCTTGAGGTAGTGTAAACACTGGGGCCCACTGCACCTTATTACAGTGAACATAGTATTACAGTCAACCAACTGAGGAAGATGGGGAAGGTTAGGAAGTTGGGAGAGGAAAAACAGCAGTGCTTTCTCTGTTTTTTCTAAACATGCTTTCTGGTGTCCTTGTCAAACAGATAAAGGCTATTTAGTGCACCTGCGTCGTGTGATGGGAGGTTAGCATCCAGTCATAGCCTGGTGGGTCATGTGAAGTGTCACTGTTTGTTTTCTTCATATTTGCATGTCTATTGGAGGGGAAAAAATGCAGTCAGAAAGAGAAGAACATGAAAATAATGTTGTGTGTTGGCAATACAATCTTACAATGAGCAGAATTTACAAAATACAGTTAATTTTTAGTATGTAGGTAATCATCCTTGGAACTACAGATTGCATTCAAGTTATCGCAAGAGATGTACCCGAATCAGGGCAGAGGACATAAGGGTATATTTCCCTTTGGAAGAAAACAGGATCTTTAGTGATAGATTATAATTACTAAAATCCTAGGCTGAAAGAGAAAGAAATAAGATAGGAAGGTGAACAGTTCTATTTAACATGCAAATAAAGGAGGGGAAAAAAAAAAAAGCACAAAAAACCTGAGCAGTTCTGGATCCAAAAGCAGGAAGGTTTTGTCTGACTGGCTGCTCACACAACTCAGTGTATTCGAAGAGCATGCTGTACACAAGAGCATTTCAGATGCTATTTTAAAAATAACTTTGCGTTAGGTGTGTTCATGGGAAAGATCCATTCACAAAAGTATAGCAGACCTAATCTGGTATTCTTCCAGCTAGGATTGTGCTAAGTAAGGTAGGCATTTGTCAGAGCTTTCAGTGATAAACAAGGTGCTATGAAAACTAACTTCCAGTATAAAGAGCAGGCAGGTTGCTTAGCTACGGCTATCGTAGCCTTTTCAGGGGAAAAAAAAATCCCTTAAATGATTCTGTTTACAGGAGTCAATCTCAATTTTCAGCATTTTTTTTCTAAAGGAAACTTTTGTAACACTTGCTTTCATCTTAGTGCTAGCTTGAGCATTTAAATTCCTCCACGTTGGTTCTATTTGCTATTGTTTTCCTTTTCCCCGGAGGTAGAAAGTGGAAAACCCATAGATGGCTGGTTGAGAGATGCTGTCTGACAAAGAAAAATAGCATGGGTATGTTTCCTTTTGCAGGTGATAGGTGATCACAGGCAGCATCGATTACTGGTAATTTTTTCAGATCTATTCCAAAGTCTTTCAGAACTTTCTCTGCTGGGTGTGACATTATAATATTGGGCAGTGCTGACGAGCTGAACTGGTGATCCAGCCAATCCTTGCAGTTGTTCTTATAAGTGAAAAGAAGTTGCCCTTGCTTGATTTGCAGAACCTTGACATGCACTCATAGAGGTCTTGACAATGTGTTTGTCCATGTCATGTGAATATTATATTTAAGTGACAAAAGCAAAATTATGGAGGAAAAAAAAGATTAGAGCTCCCTTCTAGGGAGGGAGCAGTAGCTAGCATTTAGGATATTTTAGCCTTTGTTTCTGTTGTTTTCACTGTGAATTTTTCGTCCTTAAAGTGAAATGATTGAACTTTGAGGGTGTGGGGGATCACGACAATAAAAAAAAAAAAACCAAAAAACAAAAACCCCAAAACAATCAAAACACCAAACCGTATGGGGAAGTGCGGTTCTGTGAGATTAGGTGGTTCAAGGGGCTGGGGTAGGAGTGTTCTCTGCTCCCATAACCCAAAAATAACAGACGTTAGCTCGGGTTTTACGGATGTGTTCTTCACAGCACACTTACTCCAATGAGGAAAAGGCTGTGTAACAGCAGAAGGTGAGGAAATAAGTTCTCCCTTTTTGTTTGGGAGGGAAAGAGATCTAGACAGACATCTATTTAGCTGAGGGAGTATCCACAAAACATGCCTGGCAGGAGCAAAGGGCAACTTGCAGATGAAGAGTGAGTGCAGAAAATAGCTCTTCCTTGGAGACGGACTGAAAAACTGACCTTCAGTTTCTTGTCCCAGCAAGTTCAAGTCTATCCATAACCACAATAAACCTTACAGGAGGGAGCTTGGGGACTGGCTGGGCTGTTCTCCTTTGGAAGGGTGGCTGTGAATTACCTTTCCCAGATGCAAAATTGACAGCAGCTTTGTCAAATCTAGGCATAAACAAAGCAGAACTTCATTCAGGGATTTCATTTGTTACCAGTACATTTGGAAGACTGTGCAGTATCTGAAAAATATGAGTATTAAGCATAATTAAATAAATGTGATACTTTGGAATCAAAGCATCTGGTCCCTCCCATATGAAGTTTGATATGCCTGTCTTGGTAGACATGCAAGTACTCTCATATCCTGTGAGATTACCCATTATTTTATAGCTTGGACATGGGCAAAATGTTCTTTAATTAATGGGTGTTCTGACTCAAATTGACATGTGATTTCCAGGTGTGCAAATTACTCTCCCCAGTTTAGTTTCTTCAAAAATGTTCTGAGTGAGTCGAATGAGAGTCATGTTGTTCTCCAGCCATGGTCCAGTGTGGGTCACCTTCAGAGGGGGATTTTGGGGTGCATGGCATTGCATCCACTCCACACTTCAGATGTCTCCAGGATAAGTAAACATCCTGATATTTTTCATAAACCTGTCTGAACAAGTTCACAATGTACTTAGTGATCTGTACTTCTTATACTGCTCCGGCCAACGAAGAGTAAATGACACAGCTTCTTTATTGAAATGCACTACTGCTGCACTACTTGTTGCAAAGGATGCCAACTATGTGTGAACCATTCAAGCTCTGTTCATTACTTGTGTACTCATCTATTTTCTTAGTCCATATACTGCAGAAGGCTTTTCAGTTGTGAAAATGCAGAAGTTCAGCTTATGCAAGTATTCTACAGTGAGTTATTTCTGTTGGAAGGAAAAAATAGACTAGAGAAAGAATATGTAATGCTCTGATTAAACCGATGGAAAAGGATTGTCTGCCTTATCTTAAAGCTTTTATTAAATGTACCAACTGTTTCTCCTGCTTATTTATACTGCAAGTTACCTGCACAAGAGACAAGTTTAATTTAGTCTTGAGGAGAAAGTTCATTCCTTTTTTTCCTATAACAAATTAAAATTAGATTGAAAACATAAGAGATCCCAAGATGAAAAACTAAAGAGAATAGCTGCTGAATCCTCATATTCAAAGCAATGTACTGAGCCATAGCAATTTAATGGAAGCTCATCTTGTTTTATTTTTGGAACACAGTTTTATAGCTCTGGATATTGATATACCATCACTTTTGTTTGGTGACTTCTGGTAGAAGGTAACATTTTTTTTTTCCCCTCAATGTCTTCCTGCAAATAAAGAACTGTTTTCTTTTTTTATTTGCCTATGCTTTTGTCCATGAGATTTGTCCTTGTCTGCATTTTCCAGTACTGCAAATTGATAGCTATCAGGTCATCCATTCACCGAGCAGGGGTTTTTCTCCTAGAAATTTTGCAGTCTTTACTAACCTACTTAATATTGCTTTTTCTTTTTGTTCCTTTTCATTGCTTTGCCATCCTATCTTGTTTCAGATCATGCGTATGCTAAGCACTGATCACAACAGAGCAGTGCAGAGTGTTTGATTTTTAATCTGTATTTTTAAAAATTTGTTTTTTGTTCTGACTAGTTCATTACTGTAATATCTTCAAGTTATTACTGCTCATTCTTTGGAAGAGTTTTATTTTTCTTTCTACAGTAAGTAGTGAAAGAAAAAGCTTCTCAACATCTTAAGTGTATAAAATGTTGAAGATAAAATATTTACTGTCTTTGATTCTTCCTTTACTTAGATAGTGAGGAAAAGTAGATATTTTCTGTAGAGACAAATGAGCCAATCTCTTATTTCTAATATTGCACTGTTAGAATTCCTCTGCTGTAAAACTTTGTCTCTAGATTTACCAGAGTTGTTATTCACAGGGAAATCAAATTCTATTTAGTAATATGAAATATACAGTACAGTTTGCTGAAGGGGTGTTACTCTGTCAGTGTATAGTAGCTGCCTTTTTTCTCCATCAGTGCCATCTACTCACTCTTAAATTTTTTTGTCTCCACATGCAGTTGGTGAGGAAAGTAATATTCGAGGAGTGGTATAGCGTGTTCTAATTTGGATAAAGTTCTGTAACTTTCATCTAAAACAGTTGTGGTCTTACTCCTATACTGGAAAATAAAGCTAACTAGATTGGCCTCAGAGCTTCTGGTGGCCACCAAGATGGCCATGACCTAGCAATGTGCACTTGTGGCAGATAGTCAACAGCTACTCATCTGTGACAGGAACAGTGCTGCCAGCAGGTGTAGGGGGTTGGTCCTTCCGTTCAACACTGGTGAGACTTCATCTGGAGTGCTGGGCTGTCTGGCTCTGCCCTTCCTGGTGTAAGAGTCGTGGAGGTACTGGAGAGAATCTAGTGAAGGGCCTTAGAGATGCTTAAGGGCTTGGAGTATGTGTTGTGTGAAGTTCAGAGGCGGTCTCATCCATGCGCACAAGTATCTGTTGTTGGAAAGGTGGATGCAGCCAGGCTCTTTGCAGAAGTATTCAATGACAGGACAAGAGGCTACAAGCTGAAACACAAAGACTTTTACTTCTGCATTTTGAGAAGATCTTGTTGTATTCTGATGGAAACCTCTTGGTAATGACATGTTGTGTAAGTCTAGAAATCCATCAACTGGTCAAAACCACACCTAAATATATACCTTTTTTTTCCTCTTGAAAGGTTTAAAAGCTTTTAATACCATCTGCCCAGTTCTGTCACTGGTCATATCTATCTAATAACAGAATCACCAAGGTTGGAAAAGACCTGTAAGATCACCTGGTCCAGCCATCCACTTATTGCCAGTATTTCCCACTAAACCACATCCCTCAGTACAAATCTAAACATTCAAATCTAAACATCTAAATGTTCCTTGGACACATCTAGTCACAGTGACACCACCACCTGCCTGCCAGTCCTTTCCAGTTCCTGACCACTCTCTTGGAGTAGTACTTCCTAACATCCAACCTGAATCTCCTCTAGTGAAACTTGAGGCCATTCTTCTAATCCTGTTGTGTATAGTTATGTTTTTCAGCATAGACAGAACAGCTTGTCTATGCTAATGAAAGAAAGTCAAATAAGAGGCGCTCCAGAACTTGTCTTATGATGTCCTGTGAGAGCTTACGTGTTCATATTTCTTAATGTACAAAATGTAGCACAAACTGGTTTTAAATGTGATAAATTGACTTACCCCAATGTTAATCATATTTTCCAAAATCTGAACTGTATAGTGCATACTAAACTCTACAGAATTTTAGAAAAACAAAAATTTCAGCACAGCTTGGTTAATACTGTACATTGAGAAATCATGCGTTTCTGGCTGAAATGAATTGTAGTAACTGTTTCAGTTGGTATTAAACCAGTAGTGGCAGCTGTGGACCAGGACCCTGTTGTGCATGCTATTACCTGAACAGCTGCCTGTAGAGCTTAAACTCCTGAATTCATGTTCCAGAGATACTCAAAGTGAGTACCATGTTATAGTGCCTGAAGAAGGCATTTCTTGGCAGTTCAGCTACACTGAATTCTTCTGAGGATAGCTGAAAGGACACTTGCTTGAAATGAATGGCTGAATGAAATGCTGCGACTGTCTCAATATGAATCTTTCAGAGTATATAATTCAAAAACTCCAAGACTTATGTGTTTTCTTTCACTAGAATGAGCCTCAGTTCTGAAGTTCGGGTTTTCCCATAGGATAGGATTCCATAATGATGATTGCTTTCTAAGGGGCCACTATACTGCTAGAGTCTGTAATTATGGAAAGCAGTGTTAATAAAGTATTACTTTTCCACTTAAAGAGGAATTATTTTTACAGGTTTAATGCATGTTTTGGAGGTGTTTCTCTTTCCAAAGGTGATTGAGGTGCCTGCAATACTATATTAGTGAATTATTCTAGCTTTCTATTGCTCAATAAAAATGATATGGTTAAGTCATTTTTGTCACCAGTGTAATTTAAAAATATTTTTTGTTGGCTACGTGATTATAAGAAGCCCTGCTTTGCATCTTTCTATTTTGTTGCACCACATTTTAGAGCATGCCCCCTATTTTTATGTTGTTTTTTTTTGTTGTCATGCTGTGAGATGGTGAGACTGTTGGGACATCCGGAATAGTTCATGTGCTGACTTTGAAATCAACTCTTCACTGAATTTTCCATAGCTCCTGAGTTAATTCCATATAAGAGTGTATGAATATAAAACGTAGCACAATAAATGAGTTCCATAGGTGCATGAAATAAAGGGAAGTTAGGGTTTATGTGAAGCACCATGCGTGTCAGTGGGATGCTGTGGCTGCAGATGGTTCCCCTTAATCTAGACTACAAGCCTCAGCTTCCCAGTGAAAGAAGGGATGGAATAAGAGAACTTGAAAAGAATAAATATATACACAGCTGAATAGATACCATAGCAAGACTAACCAGACTCAACACTTTCTGCAGTGATGCAAACTCCCTTGACCATTGCAAATATAAGGGCAGACATATTCTCAGATGCTCTTATTCCCCTCCTTTTAGTTCCCTTAAAAGTCAGAAACTTCTACAAGAGCAGTATTTGGGATTTTTTCCTATTATTTCTGCTTTGAGTTTCAAATAATTTTGGGGTTACAGATGCATGTTTATAGAGCTGTGGAGCCTCTAAATTAATAACTATGGTTTTATAATAATAGATTTATGTTAGAAGTGCTTATTTCAGTTTGCAACGTAGAAACAGTTCTCATTAATAGGATTTTAATCCTTGTTTAATACTAAAGAACAGAGATGATAATCTGTGATTTTTGTGAGGATGGGCAAAGCAGCTGACCTGTTGCACTGAACCTCAGAACACTGTGGTGCCTTGTTCTGTGCTGGAGCTCAGGGTTTTTTTCGTTTTTTTTGGGGGGGGGGAGCGTCCTTTGATGAGGCATTTAGATCTTGGAGGGAGAATGGAAGCAAATAGGAAATTCTTTTCTCTCTTGCAGTGACAGCTACTCAACTCACCATTCAGTGGGTCAATCTCCCTTTCACCTTTTCTGATACTATTGTGTTCCATTTCACCATTAGTGCAATATGTGTTCCCTCAGTAAGCATAGCTCTGCAGATGAGATCCAAATAGTTGAGGTCAGATCAGTTTCTGGCAGATATTAAGTCTTTCTTCTGGAACCTCTGTGCAGTTCAAAATAAGTCTTTCTGGCTTCCTCTCTTTTGGGAAGGATGAATCTTCTATTTTGTGGGATAAAATCATCACTTACTGGTAGTGTTTCCTCTTACTTTTGAAATTATCTCTTAAAAGAGGCTTTGCATTGATAGCCACCACTGTAGTAAAATTTTAAGTATTTTTTCATTAGAAATTTGATTGGAGGTGAAATCATGACTGCCCAGTACACGGTACAGTGCGACCACGGGGCTGTATGGTCATCTTGGATGTTACTGATTATTTTTGCCTTTTGACCTAGTTATAGCATTGCTTCAGTCAGACCCTCTACCTCATTACCTATTTACCCCTGCTTGTAAATCGCACACCAACTTCCTCTTTTGAAAAAACAAAACAAACTCCAAACAACTGTATGAATTTGCAGTTCTGCAGTCTTAATTTAAATGGGATTCACTGTTTAGCCTGGTGTTTCAGGTTGTATTCTTGCACTTGGGAAGCACACAAGTACAGACAGATAAAGCTATCTGTGTGTAGCTCCCTTGCCTTACCTCTGGCTTTGCTTTCTACCTCTACGTGAAGGAAATACTACAGAGTTCCTCTAGCTGTACCTCTGATCTCTTTTAGGGCCCCTTCCTATTAATTTTGTTCTCTTGCTTTTTAGTACCTCTAGTAAAAAAATGGGGCAGTTGTGAAAATGTGTCAGTATTGGGGCAGCAAGGCCCAAGAGACAGACAGCTACATATTGTTTTACCCTTATGGCCATGAGTGTAGAGGCATCGTAGAGTGGTGATAATTGCACTGCCGAGCAGGAAAGCCAAATCCAAATCCCATCTGCCTGCTCTCTGGCTTACAGAGGCAGAACCTTTCTGGAAGCTCTATGCTAGTCCTTCCAGTACTCCTGGGCCCATGACAGAGGCGTTTCATTTGAGGCATTGTGGTCTGTGCTGTGTAGTTGGCCAGACTGTATTATCTGATGCTCCCCTTTGGTTTGGAAATACATCCAAGTCACAAGTCACAGAAGTGCTGAATCATTTAATTGTGCGTACCTTTGATCCTGTTACTACTTCAATTGCTGGAGTTTTTGAAGTGCAGTAAATTGTCGTCTCTTCTTTGATGTCTTTTGTAAACTAAATTAGCTGAGTCTTTCAAACCTAGACAATTACACAACAGTGCAGTGCGATTTTCTAGACTAACCCTGTTAGCAAACTTTCTGCTTCAGTTTCAGTCAGTTACATTTGTGAAGTTTTTAGCAATAACAGCTTGACTGATGCACATGAAAAACAACTTTCTATGAGTGATGTGAATCTCCTGTGAGAGGTATGTATGCAGAAATAGCAGCACCTGGCTTGCCGCAGTAGCAGATTGTGTCTATTTTGAACCAGTTCTGCTCGCATCTGTGAAGACTGTTCTTAACCCAGCAGAACAAAAATAAATGTATAGTACACTTCTTTTTTTCTTCATGCATATTTATCAGACTTGTTACCTCAGTGGACAATTAACCGCCTAATTCCTATTGAGCTGGACTCTGTAGTGAAGATCAGTAGAAGATTTCCAGTGGGGTCTCTGGTCAATTTAATTTTCCTTACGCCTTCTGAAATATTTCTGCTACAGCTTGATTCCAGAATCAATCTTGTGTGTATTTGCCACATCCCATCTTGTGGGGAGAGATTAGTGAACAATTTGTAGACCTGCTGAAGTCTGCAAGCATGGTGGGGAGAAGCGCTGTGTGGGTCACATTTCTCTCTCCCTGAAAATAGTCTGTGAGAAGGAAAACAACAGTGAGATTTTGGATGCTTGCCTGAGACTGTTTGGCTTTTTCAGAGGAAAAGCTACAGACGTGAAGCAAGTGACTCTTTTAAAATAGATGCCAGAAACGTGGAGCCTTGATAACAACATCCTTAGACAATCTTTATGCAGTTGACAATGGGTTTTTAGAAAAACAGGCTAAAACAAGCAACTTACATTTTGCAGATTTGACCCAAAACGTGGCAGGTGGAAAAAGTAAGGGTAAGGGAGAAGTTCAGGTTCAGATCAGCTGTTTCTATTTCCTTTTCCCTCTAGTTGTATGAAGTAAGTTCTACCCTAAGCCAACACTGACATAGATCTTAGGAGACTGAATGCAAGAATCTGTTACCGAAATACAAAGATGCTGGAGGGATGGTGCTTTGTCAAAACATCTGAAGCTATTTCCAGCATAGAGTCCCAAGTGAATATTTCCCAATGCTCCCTTAAAATAGAATTGTTTATATTGCCTTTTCTCACAAAAAATTGTAGTGTTTTTCCTTGTTTCTGTCAAAATGTCATTAACTGATATTTCAGATCTAGTAGTCTAAAATTTTGAGGCAGCCCACAATCTGATCTACACAGTAATGATCTCTGAAGTAGCTTCTTCAGAAGAGATGTCAAAGTGGATATGTTCTGCAGTTTGATAGCATGTATGCCAGAGTTGCTCTAGTTCTTTAGAAGGCAACTTCAAAAAAAAAAAGAAAAAAAAGTACTTGGAAAAATGTGTGATGGGTTGGTCCTACATAGCAGATAGTAAGAATGCAGACATGTTTTTACCATGTCCTCAAGGTAAGTCACGCTTGAAGACGTTGCAGTGAAGTGCTCAAGGGAAGGGGATGATAGTGAAAACATGCCGGGCTGGGAAAAGCATGTGGTACCCCAGTGATTTTTTAAAGTGTTTTGTTATGAATCAGATTATCCCTAACAAAGCAAGTTGTTAGGGTAGTGATTAGTAATTAACAGTGATGGGATGGGATTAGACCTGGCTGGGCAATTTTGAATTACCTGTTTCACCTTGTCAGTTAGGCAGCCATGGGTACTGGTAGGAAGCTTGAAAATGAACTCTTTATGGCTTATAATGAAAATACATAAAAATAACAACTGTTGAGCTACTTTGTCAACCTCTGTCTTTGAAAGTCATAATGTTAGTTGTGTGAAGGCAGCAGTTTTAAAAATGGGTTGTGTTTGTCTGCATACGCTTATGTCTGATATGAAAGAAGTATTTATGCCCTATTTTTCAGTAACCTAAGTGAATTCTTACAGAGGTGCCATGAGCTATTGACCACACTGTTGCTTCATAAAATAAATAAATAAATGTCTTTTAGGCTATAATAATTACATCCTAGTTTGGTTATTTTTTTCCTCTTAGAATTTAAAAATTACAACAATATTAGATTGATTAAAAAAAAATGCTCTCAGGCATGAGAAGTAATGAAGGAAAGAGATCAGTGGGGCTCTTACCTTATAAAAAAAGTAAGTGTAATGAAAGATAAATAACAGAAGCTTATTACTTGAGGATGTAATTATTTGAGAGAGCATGGTGGGGATATTAACTAAATAAATCAGGTGGTGGAGGAAGACATTTTATTAAATACCAAATAAGTAAACACAGAGAAATTGAGGACTACTAATTGAACTGATTTTATTCGGGGTAAGTGAACCATTTTTAGTTAGTGGAATGCTATCTAGGAAGCAGTTGAAACATCAGTTGGAACTACTAATACTTTAGACACTAAATTTATATTTATATAAAATTTCCTTTTACAGAAAAATCCGTGGTTTTAGTGTTAGTTATAGATTATTCAGAAAGAAAATAATAATGCCAAGATGTCCCCACAGCTGCTAGAAGTTAGCTAGTGATATAGACTGGTTTAGCAATAGAGATCAATACATATGAATTTAAACACCAGTGTATTACTTTAGCAGAAGGAATTGATGTGTGCTAGTTCCATGAAATTTTCCAGTTTACCTTGCTTGGAATGTAAGGCCTAGCAGTCTTATTTCGTACAATCACATCCTTGTTTCACTGATGCCACTGCAGTCACTTCTTATCTATGTATTACATACTGGGAGCTTTGTATCCAGCAGGTGCAAGGACTTTTCCTGGGTTTCATATGAACTTTTTTGAGCTATCGTGTACCAAGATAAAAAGTTGCTCAGTATGGCATAACAAGCAATGGAAACTTGCAAAGTTGGGGAAATATGGCTGAAAATCTGGCAAGGGTCACTGTGAAGAAGCTGAACGTGGAATGAAGGGGATGAGGTGCAGAGTCTTAAGAGGACCAAGTCACTCATGCTCGAAGGACAGAACATATATTAATGAGTCCTTGGAGAAAGAATGAATATATATAAAATTTCTAGAAATGTATTTAATGTATATGTCTTAACTATATAAATGTAGCACCTGAACTCAGAGAATGCTTGGCTGACCAAGTTGCCTTGTACATATTGTGTATTAAAAGATTGCCTGCTTTCTAACACCACATTGGAGTTAGAGAGTTTTCTTTCCAGACTTTCCAGCGACATTGTGTAGAAACCTTTGGCCTTCAGTAGGGCATTAGATGCTCAGGTCTTTCTGGAAGCAGGTGGGAAAACCATTACTTCTTACTTTTGCTCTGCCTGAGAAGGCAGATCAAATAACACTATTATGCAAACAAGTAGGGGATGCATTATTCATCTGTGTCGCTCCCAGCTCATGCATTTTGTATATGATCTATTTCCTTCCATTTAATGAAGAAGGAAAAAAAAAATGCTTAATCTTGCATTCAGTAGTTTTTGTTGTTGTTTTCTTTGCCTTTTTCAATAACAATGTTCTTGCCAGTGCTGGTTTGTGGGAAAGCCAGGTCAGGGTGCCCAGTTTGCCCAAAATGGAAAGGCTGGACCTAGTTCTAAAATTGGAAACTCCAGAAGTGTATGTCATATTTGAGAATTATTTTTCTGTTGGTAAGTGGTTTTGCTTTTACCTAATTGTGTGCCTGGGTGGGAAGACAGATATTCTTACTTGAGAACTAGGTGTTTTAAGAGAGTCCGACTGAAATGTTGTGTGGAAGGGAGTGTATCTTTCTGCTTGTTTCATGCCTTACCCTCTAGGAGCAGTGTAAATGCTTAAGATTATTAAAGGTTACTACTGGCAAGTTAATAAAGGGTTACACTATTTTTCTTACTTAGGCATATTTTACCTCTTGTATAAAGCTGAAGGAACTGCTTCTGAATGCAGACTGTCAGATCATCACTGAGCCTTGCATTTTTGAGCATTTCTGACCTAAGGCATTGCTCTAGTAACTGTCACATGTAAGGTTTACTTCCCACAGAAGTCTCAGAACGACTCAGGATTTTCTCCCTTTTCTGTTTCATACTTGCAGCTACTGCCTAACTTCTGTATTTGTTATTTTTAACAGATGTTTTTACTTCTAGCTGTACAAACTCAAATTGTGATCTCAAAATTAATGTTCATGCTTCTTTTTACAAGACAAAATTGGGTCCAAAATCTGACTGTTTGTATTTCATATAGATACAAATAACTGAATTCAGAAAGAAGAATGTAAGTACTCAGTTGAAACTAAGTTACCTGGTCTTTGAGGTACTCAAGGAGGTCCTTCTTCTGAAGTTTTGTGTGTTGCTACAAAAGTTACAGGTAAAAATGCAGTGGCTAAGTGAGTGCCATCCTAAATTTGTCCAGTTAATTTGAACACAAGAGAGCTCACCAATTTGGGAAACAGAAAGCAAGCCGCTTTTATCTGAAGACTGATAAAGGTGTACAGGAATGCCAAGACCACTATGTTGCCTAGTGAGTTTGGTAAGAGACCCCAGACAAAGAAAACAGCGTGCGTGTGGGGTTCATTGCATGGCAGGAAAGGATAACACAGGTTCGGGAAAATCCAACAGATGGGTTGAGCCTATGGATCTCATTTGTTATCTACTGAGTGTCTTCATTCTCTGTTCTTGTATGAAAATGGTAATTTCCCTACTAAGTAAAATTTGTTTTTTTTTTTTTTAACCTGTCAGCAATTGCCAGCAGTAGAACTGATCATTAGTTTTAATAGACCAGACAGAAATACTAGAATCTTCTTGTTGATGAATATCATTGCATAGGTCCGTAAGAGTGGTAAGTAGAAATGGGGAAATCTTTTTTTTCCTATGAAAAAGAAAATGATGTTTTTATCAGAACTCTGTTGTTAGAGGCATGATGAATGCAAGTTTAATGAAACAGGACCATTCCCATTGCATTCTCTAAAAAAAGTTCTTGTTACCCCACTCTGCTTCTACATATAGTGAAGCAATGCTGGGGAAAAAAGTGCTATTTGATGTAAGAGTTAAGTGCTATTTGATGTAGGAATCCTCATTTCTTTGTCACTTACTCCAAGGTGTATTTTAAAGCAAGCATATTTATTCAGTGAGAAATTATTAGGAGATATTTTCAAATTTTTTTTGTTCTTCCACCTTTAATCTCTATCTCAGTAGTCTCTAGTTTGTTTGGCAAGCTATGGGATTGGCTGGTTCCAGTAGGATCCCAGCTCAAAAGGGAAGGAGGAATGTTTACTGTGTGGTTAGCATGCATAAGACCCATCACCTTCTCTGCATTCACAGCTTGTTCTGATTACGATCAATTGGCTTCCCAATGAATAAGGACACATTCTTTCATTAAGGCTTCAGAAGATTAAATGAAGTTGCATAGTTTTAAGGATGTTTTCTGGGCATTTAAAATCTTTTTTAATGAATAGTGATGCTAAATCATTTTTTATTTCTTAAGAAAATTATTATAGGTGTTGAGTTACTCCAAAATAATCCAAGCTACAATAAATATTAAAAGCAAAGTCATGGTTTTAGCTTAAATGAACACTTAGCTTAAAAAAACATAAGGAATTCTGTCACCCCTCTTGGCACAAGGAACAGCCAAACTCTTTCAGCCCGCTGTTACTTTTATTTCAGATTTTTTCTCTTGCTTTTAGGAAAGCCTTCATGATGATGATATTAGCATTGTAACAGACTACAGTTAGTCTTTCACAATGCTTTGCCTTTGCAGAATGCCAAGACTAAGTATTTCAAGGTGGAAAAAAAAACAACCAAGAACAAAAATTAAAGGCAACAGGTGTATGACTAACTGTAGAATGAAAAGTCATGCAGCAGTTGCAGACATTATGAACTCAGCAAGAGTCCTTCCAGTTTTTCCTTATTGTTTAGAGTACCCCCTAATTTGTTGTTGCTTTTATGAAACAATTCTGTGCAGTAGTTTCCCAAGCAGAGAAATCAGAAGATGAGGCCCTTGTGCAGCACAGCTGTAGAGGTATCTATTAACTCCTACACAAATTGGTAGACCACAAGACCATGACTTAAAGAAGGAGATCCCATCTTGTTTTTATTTTTCAAATGTGATGGCCCCATGATAATTATTCTTGTGAAAATACATCTCTTATTTTTTTACCTTCAGTTTGTTTTTCATCATAAATGTCGTACACTGATTCATAGATATCACGTAAATTTAATCTTTGTCATGCCATATATCTAATAATCTCCTTTGCTGTTGATTAACTTCTTCCCTGGGAGGTGT
Organism: Lagopus muta; assembly: GCF_023343835.1. NCBI lineage: Eukaryota > Metazoa > Chordata > Aves > Galliformes > Phasianidae > Lagopus > Lagopus muta. The sequence goes on along the minus strand of NC_064439.1, from coordinate 16,658,079 downwards.
TTAGGTGGCAATCAAATAAAATTTGTATTCTTTATGAAAATGTTTTTCATTCTGAATGACTTGATTTTTTTTATAATCATGAAGAAGTCTTCCTTTAAAGCACGCTGGCTGGAATTTAGCTCATTTTTATGGATTTTTTTTTCTCTTCAATTTACTCTAGAGTACCAAAGTTTCTTCATAAAGCATATATGCCAGAAACACACATCTCAGGATGTGCTTCATCACTGTTGAATTCAAAGGTGATGCAATTTCTCTACCCTAACATGTGATATTTTTTCCTTGTCTTGAACTCAGAGGTTGTCTTTCCTTCTAGCCTTTCAGATGACCAGTATGTCCTAGCTCGCAGGAAGAACAAAGGTATACTTCTAAGTGGAACAAGGCTTTTGAAAAAATGGTTGATATCTTTACCAAAATGGTAAACTGAATGTAGCTCATGGTGAAATAGGAAGTATTTTTAGTAAATTTTGTATGCATTGGTATTTTTATTTAGCTTTTCTGTTGCTGTTGAGAATTTGAAATGTGAAATATTTGCAAGTGGTGTATTTCTGTCTGTCACTGAAATGAAAAACAACATGAATTGGAGATTTGAAGTGAATTCTACTTGCAGATTTCTGATGCTTCAGTGTTTTCATGGGATGCTTTCCTAGTGGAGTTTTTTGAACTAACCATGATCTTTTACACTGGTCTATCACTGATAGGTCTGCTACGTCAGAACTTAAAAACGTGCCACTGGAAATAGTAGTTGGCATAATAAACTAATAGCTTTAGAGGAAGGAGAACACACTTTAAAGGCAACATTCAACAACTACAGCAAGCCCTGGTGTCCGTTTTCATTATAAAGTTCCAAATACATTTACTTCAGTTTGAACTGGATGTTGTAACTTTTGGTGTGTTAATCAGAGTCGCTGTGTCAGGGCTTAATGTCAATCGTATTGATGTGAGTTTTGAGGAAGCTAATTGAAAACAGTGGGATTGCCCTGATACACTGAAATCAGAAATGCTTTCAAGTAGCTTTGTCAACTGAGCCTTGGAGGAACTTTTGTCTTTTCATAATTCCAGCTGCAAAGTTTCATTTGTCTCTCCAGCATGCTTGTAGTTTCTCATTCAATTTCAGCAGTGTTTATATAGAAGCATTTGATCTGGCTGAATTTCTTAACATGATCTGGGCTGATTGCAGGCCGTTCCAAAAGTTTGATAGTTTAACTGGCAAAAATAAAAAACTGCCTTCCCTTATGAGGTCGTGTAACTCCAGCTTCTTACAATTGAAGCTAGACAGGCCATTTTGTTGGATTAAAAGGCAACCAGTACTGGAAGTCCATCTGGTAGGGGAGTATCTGTCTGTATTTCCTGACTTTTAATTAATTCTGGTAGCTGTTTTTGACTTTTTGCATTTATTTGTCCATATCTTTTCTGAAATTTGGACACTAAGACAGGTAACTGTGTTTCTCTTGTGGCCTCAGGAATGTCCTGTCTCATCTTTCTTGTGAAGCCAGAAAATGCCTCTGCTTTTCTTTCAAAGTGAATGCTGTTTTCCCTTAAGTTCTTATACTTTTGGTTTTTGGTGGCAGCAACAGATTTCATTGAAATAAAGCATCTTCCACATAGTATCTGAATTATCTGCCTAGGCCTGTTTTTAGCTTACGTTTCAGAAGACTCAAGTAATCTTACCCAGACTTTATATTTCTTCTTAAGAGTTGATACTTTTTGTTATCAAGATCTGTGGCATTTTGTGTTAACATTTTGGATAAAATTCTGTTGTTTTCATATAAGTGAGAAATTTTTGCATAAGGTCACAAGGGTGTAGCCTGTTGGACATGCACTGTAAGCTCTTTCCTGTGTGGTGTCAGCATTGTGTTACCAGCACAAGTAGCTGGGGTGCAGATGAAGCCCCACTATTATAGTAGCTACGCATTGTGTCTAGACTTCTCCAGTTGAGGCAGGAGGCAGTGCTAAGAACATAACATTCTGACATCTTAATAGGAACGGTCAGTGTGTTTTTGTCCTGTTTTCTCAGGGCCTGAGATGCTCCAATGCTTCCAGCACTCACTTCAGCTGCTGCTGTAAGAATTGATTTGAGTCTTGAGTGATCACTGCATTGAGTTGTGGAGCCTGGCAGAAAGCAGGTCCCTGCTGCACACTCTGGATGGCCATACAGCATGTAAATAAAAACTTTTACAAAAAATCTCAAGCAGAAAAGAAAAAAAAAGTATTTTAAAACAAAAGAAATATCTGTATATTCCTATTGAAAATTCCTAAGGTTACTCACTGAAGGCTTGAATTGTTGCTAAAGACTAGCCTTTACTAGTCAGTATACTTTTTTTTTTTTTAATAAAACTGATTATCTCATGTTCTGTGTTCTCTTTTTAGTTACAGAACTTAATTTTGGGTTACCTATGTAGAAGTAAGGCCCAGCCAAATGAACGGCCAGTTAAGGAGATGAGTATCACAGCCAGGCTGAGCTGTTTCTCCTGTCTGCTCTGCAGCCTGTCTCACAGCCCTTTGCTTCTGTGTTTAGTCTCACCTGCCAGGCACTGCTGGGCAGCATCTCTGTTTTTATGTGGTCTGTACTTTCAAGCATGGAGATCAGAGTAACAGGTTAAAGCTCCCGTCTGTTTGAGCCATTCATGAAGTGGAACAATTCACAAGGTTAGGAGCACATATTTGAGTCAACCTTTTAAGTATCTGAACCCAGTACTCTTCAAAATAGGGTAGTTGGATCTCTGTTGTGCTGAGGATGCTGGCCAGTTTCTGCTGACCTCCCGCTTCTGCCTTTGAGAACTTAACTGCAAAGTAAAATGGTCCTCTCTCTTCTCTGAGATTATAATTATGTATTAGCAGAATGCAGTCTTAGTGGCTCAAAGTAAATCCTATAGTAAACTTGAAGCAAAGACTATGTACAGTTCGGGCTGTTCTTTTTGCTGGTGTGGGGCTGTTGGTTTGGGAGAAGTCTATCTTCTTTTATTAGCATAAAAATCAGCAATTATGTGATGTTCAAAAGCGTTATCAGCTTTTTCAGACATCTTGAGAATTTACTCTGATCGTATATAATGTTGTTGTTTCAAGTTGGTGACCATTGCACATATAGAGCAAGCATCAGCTTTTGTTGGGAGTTTGATGTGCTCCCTATGAATGGGTTTCAGTTATATTTGGAAACGTACTCAGTGATATTTTCAGCTTGCTCTTGTCTTTGCACATTTCTAATTTTTGCTCTTTTTTTTTTTTTTTTGCTTGTGTCTGAACAGTTGTGTTATTTCTTGCTGGGTAATGGCTTCTAGTAGGAGCGTTGGAATGTCTACTGCTGTGCTAATGGATTTTGATAGACAAATTTCAAAGCTTTGGAAAAAACAATATGATCTACTTAGGCTCTCACTGACATAACAAAAGCTAGATAATTCTGTAGAACGAATGAAAGACCTTTTGTCATGTGAAGTTTTGCTTCTGGTCTTCAAGAGAAATCTTGCTGTAATTGATGTTATCTTGAAAACAAAAGCACTGACTTACTGTGGTTACTAGCTGATTTCACCATGAGAGCCTGTGCGCACAAAACTCTAAGGGGTTGATCAGAAGCAAGTGCTAACTTGATATGGGTAAATTGTCTCAACTTCTTGCTACTGCTTAGCATATGGTATAGCTTGTGATGATGTTTAAGGAATAATTAAAGTGTCATATTGTATTATCTTCAAAAGATTCTTCATTTCTTTTGTTGTTATATGTAGTAGATGTGCTGCAAATTTTGTGAACTGTTTAGGAGTAATATTGATTAAGTTTAGTGAACCTACAAGACATAATACAGTAAGATGTATGTTATCTAAAAGATCTCTCTAGCACATTTTTTTCTCTGCCAGGGAGAAGAAGTGTTACTGTTTGTGGTATTCCAAGTGGGGCTATAAATCTGTGTTTCAGTGGCTTTTGGACGTCTCAGACTCCAGTAGGAAGTCTGTTTACTTTCAAGTCCATTTAGACTGGGGTATAACATGCCATGACAAAAATTCCAGAGGTCAACTATGTTTTATGACCAAAAAAAAGTCTTTTTCAGCCTCTAACTGTGAATTGTTCCTCCCTGCTCTCCTTCTCCATGGCCCTCATTTTATTGATTTCAATCATACCTCTCATGAGGCATCTCTTTTCCAGGCTGGAGAATCCCACTGTGTTCAGCTTCTCATGCTCATACACTTTTCCCCTCAATTTCTCTTTCACTTGACTTGTGTTGTGTCTGATGTGAAAACACAGGTCCATAAGCACCTGCTGCTTTCTCCACCAACAGCAGAGCTACAAGGGCTAAAGGGCTTCCATTCTGTTCTCATTTGGACTTGGCTGCACACTTGCATCCCATCTGAGAAGAGGCCTTCCCGTGTCTTTCTTTTCCGTGCTTTTCCTATGCTGACCAGTTGGTTTCACTGGGTTGTTTGTTTTTGGAGGCCAGGAACTGTAGAGTCCTGTAGTCCCTTCCAACTTAAGATATTCTGTGATACTATGGACAGCACTCAGCAAGTATGGTTTGAATTTTTGGTGGTCCTGTGAGGAACCAAACTTTTACTCAGTGGTGCTTGTGAGTCTCTTTCAACTTGGGATATTCTATGATTCTGGAGTTTTGGCTGCAATTAGCAGCAGTTTCCTCGATGTCTACTATTATTCAGAGTGTTGTTTGATACACTGCATCCTATTATAAGAAGTAAGGCTAAAAGCTTGCTGCCCTTGCCCTTGAAGGCATGCCTATGGTGATGTCCATAGCCTGAGCCAGTGGCTTGGGGATAGCTGTAGGCATTGAAGAAACCCACTTTGACCCTTTGAAGGTCACTTAGTAGGGCCATTGTAGTGCACTGGGTCAGCTTACGGCAATGAGTGGATCTTTATTGTTTAAAAGAACTTGCAATATAAAGGAGAATACTTCAGCACTGTTTTTATAATAGGATTTTCAGATAATGATATTTCTAGTTTAAAAAAAGTCGGTGGAAACAGTACTTGGAACAGACATGTCTGGTATTGTAAACACCACCAGAATGCACTGGGTGATGTTTAAAAAGCAGAATGTGTAATTTGTCAGCAAGCAGTGTTCTCAAATTGAATCAGTTACTAAAAGAAGCAAACAGTGCTGAGACCAAACCTAAACAGTGGAGAAATCAGAAGGGAATGTCTGATATTTTTCTAGTTATGAATGTTTAATTACTGTTATTATTTCTTATTTGAGTGTTAAATTGCATTTCATGATTAAGTGCACTGTTATGAGTTAACCTGGCCGGCAGCTCAGCACCATGCAGCCCCTCGCTCACTCTCTTCAGGAATGGGGTATGGGGATGAGAATTGAGAAGGTAAAATGCATGAACTCCTGGGATAAGGAGAGCTTGCCAGGTAAAGCAAAAGCTGCATGCATGTCAGAGCAAACCAAGGAACTATTCACTGCTCTCAGACAGTGGGCAGATGTTCAGCCACTTCCTGGAAAGTAAAGCCCATCACTCCCAATGGTTTATTGGGAAGACAAATGCTCCCAACGTTTCCTCTTCCTTCTCCTTTACCCCAATTTATTGTTCCATTTGGCATGAGACTCCCTTTGGTCAGTGTGGCTCAGCTATCCTGGTTCTGTCCCCTCCCAGCTCTCTGTGTACCCCCAGCCCCTCACTGGCAGGGCTGCATGAGAAGCAGAACAGTCCTGGGCTCAGTGTGAGTGCTGCTCTGCACCAACTAAAACATGGGTATGGTGTCACCACTGTTTAAATCAAAAATCCAAACCACAGCATCATATGAGCCTCTACAAAGAAAACTGACTCTCTCCCAGCCAAAACATGACATGTACCAGTGATGTGCTCAATAATAATGGCCAAGTGGGATGGTGTGTGAGGGGGAAATCAGGGGTCTTGGATACTGTAGTAAATGTGTTGCTGTTTGTATTAGTGTGAACAATCTGGTATGGTTTCTGTTTTATTTATTTATTGAATGGATGCAGCACTGAAAATCATATTGAGAATGTGGTTAATTTTGTCCGAGGTCTGGCTTTAAAATAGTGGGTGTCAAAAAGTTGTGCCTCGGTGTGCATGTGTATGTCTGTAACATAGCTGAAGTTTTGCATTTTGATTTGGAGAAGCAATTGTCCGAAGAAAGGTTAATGAAATAGGCTATTTATCCCTTCCTCAATTAATACAACAATGCAAAATCATTAAGAAGTAAAATACATTGTGCAGCAGAATTAAAGCATTACTGTTCAAAGTGGCTGAATGTCACTTTAAAGTCAAGTGTTGCTTTTTTTCTTCTTAATTTTAAATAGCTCTGTACATTATGGACTAAGTGTGTGCTGGGGTTTTTGTGTTAGTGTCCAAGAAGTGCAGAGCCAGACCGTGCTCCTTGTTGCAGTGTGGATGGATGCCTGTGATCTGCTGCCATCTTCCACTGAGTCTGAAGTGCGTTCTGTTACTGGCTGTGCTGGATGGAGATGTACCTTCCTCAGGCTCTCTGGTTCTGCTCGCTTTGTATTCTTTCAGGATGCAATGGATTATGTGCCATTATAACTGTTGATCACCTGTGGCGACAAAACATGTAATGTTTTTCTGTTGTTGTAAGCTGGCTGTTTCCCCTATTACCTTCAGCTCAGTATTAATGTAACTTCTAAGTCCGTGCTTTTTGATCGTTGTGTATTTATGTAATAACCTGCCATCTTCATAGGAGTGATGCACACACAGGAACTTTCTGAGGAAATACACTGTACGTGTTTCATTCAGGAGGATTCTTTAAACACTTACCCAGCAGTCTTGTTCAAGGACTGGATGTAAATACATGTTGCAATGTACACATAACTCCCTTGAATATGAGGAGTTCTGCCCTATTTGGGGTTCCCTCCTATTCCTCCCAAACATGCCTGAATTACTCCCAGAGTCTTCACCAGCTATGACACTTGTGCACTTGGGGCAGTGAATTCCTCAGCCCTGCAATCCCTACTCTGTCAGCAGTCACAGCAGCCAGCTTTAATGGCCTTCTTTAACTGGTTTTTTAGAGTGCTAGCACACCATCCCTTAGTGACCTTCTCGTCCAGCACTGATTTGTTATTGCATACAAGGAGGTCAGGGCCTGTCTCTGACTTCATTTTCATTCTTTCCCCCCAAGCTGTGACTTTGTACCTGAGGTACTTTCTTTATTCGTTCTAATGACATTATGGGAAGGAAGATACCAAATAGAATAAGCAGATGACAGCATAAGAATGGAGTCTTCCACGTGTTGAATAGCTGAGCACTGACATTCCTTGATAGAGAATGTCATGGAAGCTACGTATGTTCAAAAAATGCCTCTTACTGTATGTTACTGAGTCCTAAAACTATGGATTTTTTTTCCAAGAGATTCTCTTAAGAGCATCTTTCAGGGCAGATATACATAGCTGCATGGTGACCTTCTAGAAGCTGAAAAATTATAAAGAACTGTCTTAGAATTAGAAATCTACACAATTTACAGCTCCCAGAAGAATATGCAGAGACACAAACTCTATCCAGTTGCTGAGAGTGGTTGTTTTTCTTTTTTTTTTTTTTTTGCTAAGTCAACTTTATATTTGATTATCTTTTAGTTGTGGATGGCTGTTGGCTCCCTAGGTTCTGCTGCAGACAGTTGATATTGTCTCTCAGGCACAGGAATGGTTTCTGATGCTACCTGCTGTGCTGGCCTGCTTGGCCTGGACGTGTGCTACTGGAAACAGAGATGCTTGTCACACAGTCCTGGTTTTCCAGGGAGAATAACTGAGGTGATGAACAGTTTCTTGTTTTCTCTGCATTTTTAGCATATTGTTTAGAAGAACTAGTTGCTTCACTCTGTTTGTCCTGAGCAGGTCAATCTGCTACCAAGGGGGGGAGGGTCATTACCTTGTGTGGAGCTGAGCAGTAATGGTGCATGGTATGGTTTTCCACTGCAAGGTGTGAGCTTGCTTTTCTCTTCCATCCTCTGCGATATCAGGATCATGGATGTGGTTCAGCAGCAGAGTTAATGCTTGCTCATGCAGTACCTCGGCCAGCCCAGTGCAGTTCAGCTGTATGGCAATGTGAGCCACAGCTTCCCCTTCTGCCCGGTGCACATCCCAGTGTCATGTATTTGCTACTTTTTTCATTAAGGTTTTCACACAGCACGTGTATCTGTGCACAGTGCAAAAAGGTGCAAAATTTACTCCTTTATCTCTTCCTTTATGTGTTCTGGCCAGCTAACATTCATAGTTCTTCAGCTGTTTCACATTATTATAGTTTGCAGATAATTTGAAAGCTGATTCCTTATATAGTTATTTTCATTTAAACCCACACATGTAGCAAGGTCAGTGTAATTGAAAGCACCCTACTCTTAGCTTTGTCACTTTTAACTGCTTACTCAACCTTGTCAGTACAATAGTATCATCATTTTTCATTTTTAACTCATGCACAGGTTTGTGCAATTAGCAAGTTCCCTTTCCAGGTTTTGCTTCTCACAGGTGTGCTTGCAGCCAGCCAGACACTGGGCTGTGGCATTGGCTCAGCTGGTCATGTTAGTTTAAACATAAGGTGTTACTGCAGGACTCAGATTAGTGAAAGTTGTGCCCAGAAATGAAAGACAGAACAGAAGCTGAGTCTGAGAACAAGTTGGGTGAATCCATCTTGGATTTTTATCTCTCCCGCAAACACAACAGCTGCTGCTGCAGCCTTTCTGTGTAGTGGTGTGGCTCTTCATCAGTTTCTTCAGCGTGGGAACAGGGAGGGAAAAACCCCCAGCACACCAAGGAAATTCATTAGCCAGACTGATTATTACCAGCTCATGAAACCTGCCACTTGTGATAACTTATATGCTATGTTATTCTAATGTATGTTATCTCAAAGTGTGTGAGATCTTGACACGCTCTCAAACAGTGCAGCATAAAATACCACCAGTTAACGTCCATATTCTCAATCTGCAACATTCTGAATCATTTTTGGTAGTTTCTTTGGAAGAAACTGGTTAAGAGACCATAAGACTTTCTGTGGTCTTTGCAGTAATGTAAAAGTGGTGACAAATCCTTGCTCTTGTATGGACAAAGTGGTCTGGGTTCTCCGGTAGCATTGGATTAGAAAAAAGACTTGAGCGTGGTTTCTTACAAAAGCTTGGACTGGGTTGTAGAACTGCAAAATTCCGAATGCTGTTTTAGACAGAACAGAATGAGAGTGCTGAAGTCCAGGTGTTAAAATGAAAAATTGTTGTCTTTTTGAGAAATCTTTGTGTAGGTACCAAATCACAAGAGATTTCAGACCTGGTGTGTCAGAACCACTGGTGTCACTGGAAGTTTGATAAAACTTCTCTGTCGTTTCTGTGAGAATTTTTAGAAGTTTCTGATCTTATCTCGGTTTGGAGAATCCTCTGGAATGAGACAGAAAGCAAGCACATCTTAATTGAATTCAACAGACTTATTATTTGCTCTAGATCAGGCCAAAATAGAGCCTCACGTTTATCCCCTCTTGCTATCACTGGAGTGTGTTGCTCACAGATGGGTTGAGTTTGGTCTTTGAATACTTCCTCTGGTCAAATTTAGTTTCAGTGGTATTTTCTCATTATGCTGGTTACTGTGGTGTGAAAAGCAATGAGACAAGGAATACATTTCATTTTGTTGAAGGATGCTTTATGGTGGTGCTACTGAAAGAGATTAATAGTAATAGAGCTTAGCAAAAGTGTATAAATAATGATTAGAAATTCATAGATAGCCTTTTATCATTTATGCCTTTGCCAAAATATTTATTTACTGTGAATTGGGAGGTAGGACCTATTACTGTCTGCTTCTAATCTTGCCTCTCTCCTCCCCTTTCAGGTATGAGCAAAGGATCCTGTAAATAATACTTCCTGTCTTATTAAGCTGAAGGAGAGGGTTAATGCCTCATAACCTTTGAAATGGCTGCTTAGCTATTCTTGGATGGTGCAAGGATCTGGTTTCTATTTCTAGCTGCTCTTGAATTATTGGTTGCTAATATCATATTGAAATTGAAATGAGGGAAAAGGAAAGTAAGAATGTTGTAAAAGTGAAATTATGTGATTCTATTGTCTGATATTATGCTGCTTGCCAGAAATAAAATAAAATGCTCCCTGCCATTTGACAATTGAGTATTGCAATGGGGGATGTTTTTGTTGATGATGGCCTGTGAGCTGTGAACTTTTCCTGACATGAGTGATTTTTAGTGAGCAGCTGTGGAATTTTGAATTCACAGTCTTACTCTGTAATTTTTATTCTTTGAAGTATTCGAATACATAAAAAGAACACAGTTATTATTTTCTTGATCTCTGTTTCAAGATCACTAAATGTTAAAAGTGATAGGAATTAATGTGTTGGTGTTATTGAAAAAAATACAGGTGGATTTTGTTGTTGTTCTTTTTCTAGCCAGAATCTAAAATCAATTATGTGTTAGGACTGTGGCTTTGTGCGTATATGAAATTCTGGACTTGGATTAAAACTGTTCCTATCAAAGAATACTAGGAGTTGAAATCAATTGGGAACTGATAACCTGATGAAATGTGCTCCCTGCCCTGTAATTCTTTCAGGCAGAGGCTGGTCTGTAAAGTCAAAAATTCATTTGAAAAGTCTTGACCACATCAAATTAGAATCTGTAGCCTCAGCCATGACTCACTGACTTCAAGGCCACGTAGAGAAGATGCAAATAACTGCTCTGATCGCCTGCATAATTCAGAGCACAAAATGTCACTCAGTAATTCCTGCTGTGGAGGAAATTCATCTTTCTAGTACATAAGTAAAAGCCGTCAGATCTGATAAATTACAGCTGAACTCCCATACATCTTTGAGAGAAACCTGCAATCCAAAATTAAAGACTAATCAATGAGAAATTCCCTAGTTCCTATGGTAATCTCTTCTACCTTGTTACTCATGGCTGAGACTGGCAGTATTCCTCTGTTACACTGAGCAATGGTGTGATTGGAGTGGATTAAATGTATGCTAATGCCAGTCTTCCTCCACTTGGGCCTTGTGCCTTGTGCGCTTTTTTCAGACTGTGATTCTCAACTTGATGAAAAATGTGTGAAGTGAAATGACTAAATAACAGCAGGCAGAAGACTAGCAGGAAGTAAAACCACTAGTGAAGAGACAATGCAAGGAGAAAATTTCAGCTCAGAAGGCACCTTGTGCAGTGAATGTTGTAGCTGCTTTGCCAACGGGTAGAAGGGATGCAGATCAGCCAAGGTAATTAGGTTAGTAGTGCTGAAATCAGAGGTGTTGTTTAAATTTGATTGAGAACAGAATTTGGCTGCTTATGATCCATTTTTAGTGCATTACTCATGTAAGCCCACAAAGACTGGTTCAGTTTTCAGAACAGATGCCCTCAACATTTATTTAAGCAGCCCCATCCAAATGTTCTGAAACTTGTGCTTTCTGCTCAGGGTGTTTCTTGAAGCTCTATTTGCCAAACTCTTGGATAGGGAAGATGATGTTATTTCTTGCCACAAAAGTGAGAATTTAAGACTGCAAAATGAATGTATATTTTAAACTGGGAATTGTGGAACTGGTATATGATGGGAGGGTATGTAGAATAGCTCTATTAGTGCAGGAAGGTATGGCCAACTGCTCTGTCAGAATTAAGCTGTACAAGTGTTTTTATGGAGACAATGTCTGAAATTGCAATACTGCTGGCTTCCCTGGGTCCTTGCAGCTGAGGCGCAGCCCTGTGCCTGCGATGCTGAAAGGTAAATCCTAGTATGCGGCTCCTTTTTTCCAAATAAGTATTCATTATATTTCAGCTGGCTGCATGCACACGAAAAAGCACCATATAACCTTCTGCGTCTTTACTGTTCTAGTAAACAGCATTTTGTGAAAAGTATGCCTTTGAATCTTCTTTAGATCTGAACAGACATTTAAGTTTATAGATATACTATGCATACAACTGTTGTAGTGACAACACTTCTGAGATGTATTTTTAACCATTGAAAACTGAACAGTTAGCTTTTTATTTCCAATGTGACATTATACCCCCTCGTACCTTAAGGTGAACACAGTCATCCCTGGATTTGTTTTATGTGAGCATAATGGTATGCATGAAGTCAGCACATGTGAAATTAGTGCTGAGGGCAAAATTGCTTTGGAAAAGTAAGTAGGGTTATCCTGGTTGCTGAATGCCAGGCAATCTTTAACGTCCATTTGCTCAGCAGCCAGGGATAGGCAGAAGGGACTTAGTTTTATCCTCTTATCAAGGCTATAAATAGCTTTATAATTAAAATATATAGCCTTTGTGAGTTAAGTTCTGAAGTAATTAAATGTCAAATAGTATCAAGACCTTAGATCTAGACGTAGTCTGCTCATTATGCCTTCTGATTTGGGCTGTGCCTGGAGTCTCCTTTAAGTGTCTTGGTCTTACTGTGGCTTTGAACTCTAAAGGAATTAACACTACTGTGCATTAATGTCCATTTTTGTCATTGATGTAATTCAGGATCTTAACAGCTGCTGCTTCTGAAGGTGCAGGGGACAGTAGGCATTTTCACCGTTCACTCAGCATCTCTGAGTGGTTCTCCCCAGAGGGAATGACAGGAGCTGAAGAAAGAGCAGAGCTGTGTGGGCAGAGGCAGACAGGCAGCAATGCCTGGGCTGGGGTACAGATGGCCCGCGCCTGCCCCGTCACCTCATTCTTGGGACCACTGAAGTAGTAACTTAGGGAGTTTGTACTGCCAAGGAACGTGTTCCTAAAGTGTAAATATGCTAAGCTACAGTGACTATGTTCCCACATCCACTCTTACGCTGCAGTAGTGCCTGAACTCTTATGTAAATCATTTTGGGTAATACAAGGGCTGCTTTGAAAGTAATGCCTCCTATCCTGTTCTGTTGTTCCACGTCAGACGTGGATGTACATCTGACATGGAAGTGCACATGAAGCTAAGGTATGGAACTGAATTCCTCCATGCAGAAAAAAATGCACCCGTGACATTCATTGACTCTTGAACGTTTCAGCAGTGATGGCAGTGGGTCTTTCGTGCTGGTGCAGTTTTATGAGCACGGCATGCAGGCTGACATTCATCACTGGCAAAAATGCATAGCTCATGACTGAGCTGAGAATTTTCTCTGTCATATAGTGTTATTGTGCTGTTTGTGTCAGTTGTTATTTGCATGGAAATAAATATGAGACAGTACTTTCAAAGCAAGCTACCTAATAGCAGCAGGTTGCTGGAAATGCCTAAATATGAAGGTAAGTCCAATTTAGGAGATGCATTTTGACTTGGGAAGCTACCTTGCTGTCTTGGAGCACCTCAACGTGACTTCCAGTGCTGGTGGGGAGCAGCTGGATTGCAGTCTGCTCCTTTAACATTTTCTTGGACTTTGAGCATAAGGAATGAGGGTTAGGGTTAAAGGATTTAAGGAGTATGGAGGTGTTAACATGCAAACTTGCATGGTGTGCTGCTGCAAATTGGAGCGGAGCTGGTATCCCCAGGCTGTGCCGTGTTCTGCAGCATAAGCATACCTCTGACAGTTGCTGCTCACCTCCTCCTGTGCCTCAGGAAGTTGGATTTTTTATTAATATAGAGTTATGTCAGGGGTATTTGTGTGTCTCATCAATTGCTTCTTTCTGAAAGCAATCCCCAAATCACTGACCGTGACAGTATACATCAAAAAAGTAGCCATCCCCGTATCATCACCTATGTAGGGTAGCAGATCTGATTGGCTTGGCTTGAACTTCTGTTGTATGCTTTTTCTTCTAAGCTGCCTCTACTTGCTGCTTCAAGATAAGTACTCTGCAGTGTGACCTCAATCTGTTTCCGAGAGGTGAGAAAAAAATATGGGAAAGCGAAGAGAAAACTGAAGGGCAATATGTCTGTAACATCTGAAGCAGAAAACCAAGCAGGAGATGGTTCTAACATTTCTGTTAGCCAGCGGGAATTTTGCTGATTCACAGCTGCTGCAGCTCTGACCTGGCAGGGTGGAGAGGGAGAGCCAGGTCAAACACTAGAATGGGGGGGAGGGCAATGGGCAACCTGAGCCTCCTTAGTGTGACCTGATTTTTGAGGGAGCTGGCACTTAGCTCTCATTATCAGGCCTTCTCAGGTGAACCAAGCTGAGACATCCTGTAGTTGAAATATGTACAAGAACTGGTCACTGTGGGAAATGTTGCCAAGCTCTATAAATACTTTGGCAGTAATAATAGAAGTGCAGGAGGAGAGCGTTGCACTGCATGCATCTATGGGAAGACAGTGTATCTGACTTCTAATCAAGGGAAATTCTACATTCTGGCAGATGTCTGCTGGCAGAACTTCATGCAGTAGCTTTAAGCATGGCTATCTCTGCTATCGGACACCCCTGCCATGGGACAGAGAAAGGATCAGGGACAGGAATGGCACCTGCAGTGCTTGTGCCTTAAGTTTTAGTGTAAAGCCAGCTGGTTGTGGAGAGCTGCCTGTGAGTGGAGTGGCCCAGATATGGCAGAGGCAGAATGTCCCTGGAGCTGCAGTGGCCTTGGCCACAGGCTGAGTAATAGAATGATCTACAGTAGGTGGGGTTTTGGAGGGACATCTGTGGAACCTGCTTGTTCTCCCTTCTCTGATGCGTCCTCTCCTTGAGAACATACGGACGCTAAAGTCTTTTAAAGCAGCTCTTTTTGGGTAGTGGCCTGTGAATTATGGATGTGCTTTTCAGTATCAGGCAAACACCCAAGTTATGGTGGGGATAACGAGAACTTGCTCTTTATTTAAGTTGATGTAACTGTTGATTTGGTTGAGTCATAGAGTAATTCAGACTGCAGGAGGCCTCAGGAGTTCAAGTGGACTGAACTCATTTGCATGCTTCTAGTCTGCCTGAACAAAACACATGAGCATAAACCTTTTTGCTGAGGTTTTAAGGTAAGCTGCATTACTTCTTAATTCTATGACAAAAATAGGGAGTAAAAGCATAACAAGAATTTCAGAGAAATGGAAAGCAGGTTGAAGAGAATCTATAAATATATCAGTTATGTAAATATGAATGATAAATACTCTGTTTAATGGAACAGTGATGCTTCGAGGTTGTGGCCAGAACAGTCACAAGCGTCATGGTTAATCTAAGGAAGGAAAATCAAACTTCTAAAGCCAAATATGGCAAGAAGGGCTGAAACCTGAAGAAAGTGATTCTAATGGTAGAAGCACTCAAAGGCTCTTTACTCAACAGTACTGCAGATCCCATTCGCAGCAGTGAAAAAAATGAACGGGGCCATCTTTATAGTGTTTAGAAAGGGGAAGTAGGAGCTTTAAAGGTGAGATCACAGGGGAGACTACTTGGAGAGTTTTTTAAGAACATACAGAAGAAAGATAAAAAGCACGAGGGAGTGGAGTGCCTTAATCAGGCAACAAAATGAACTCTGAGCAGCTGTGAAATGTGGTTCAGTGTGCCCTCAGCTTTGGCACAGTGCCATCCTGTCCTGGTGCTGAGGTCGTGGGCATGAGGAACTGTGCTGAGCCACCTCCCTTGGTGCTGGAGGAGGCAAGGTAGCTGAAATGTGGTGGATCAGGACAGTTAACTAGGTGGACTTTTCCAAATTATCCATCTCTGTGGTCAACAATTTTTTCTATTAAGTGCATTTTCTCACTTCTGTAGCTGCTTTGCCTTATGGCTCATATAGCCTGTACCACATTTGATCCATAGATGCAAATATGCAGATCTTCTGCCATCACATTTGAGTGCTTACTAATCTAGATTTATGAACAATTCCTTAGCAGTTAAAATTGACATGTAAAATTATAAGTTCATACTGTTTCAAATGATCTGTTGTGTTGTTTCTTCTACCACCAAATGTTTACATCCAAAAACATTGCCACACATCATTCAGTGTGTCATATTTGTCCACTTCTGCTGACGGCTTTCATAAATTGTGGGTCTTTTCAGTTTTATTTTCCTTGTGGTCACTCTTGATTAGGTGGCTGAAGTCATTATTGAATGGTCAATGAAGTCAGGCAATCAAGCAATTTAGCAAAAAGCGTAGCACACTTTAATTTGCCAGAACAAGAGAAGAATGATGTTATTTATTAAATAGGATGCTTGATAATAAAAATATGGTGACTCACAGTGTGAGTGGTGGTTTTCTTTTGAGCTATTCATTTACATGTTGTCCCTTCTTTTTTTGATGATGTAATTCCTCCTCTCTTCCCCCACAAAAATCTACCCTTATGGAAAGCTACTCTGTGAGTTACGTGTTTGAGAAAGTAGGACGATTTTGATTCTTTCTCCCAGAAAGGTGCCTTCTCCTCCGGCTTCTGAGTCATCATGGCTGTGACTCACATGGCTTGCTTTCACAAAGATGAGTCACTCCAAATTTTCTGGCATTAAGACTATCCTACAATCTATCAGTGTGTTATCTTCTGTACACTGAGAAAATGTTCTGAGCCACACAGTTGTAAGTAGACATTAGAGAGAGGTTATAAAAGAGAGGGAAAATCTTTAAGCAAGTGAGGGTTAGTTTGAGTGTCTCCTTTTGAGGGACAGGGGAAGGTGGAAGATGATTGTGATAAATTATAGATTATTCAGCTGGCATTAGCAGATGCCATTCATGTGGCTGCCAAGTTCCTTGGACAACAATCCAGGAGAAACTCTTTGCCAGTTAGCTGTGTCAGAAGTCTTTGAAAGGCTGATGAGCTGATGTCTGAAAATAAGAAGCCTTTTTGCCCCTCCAGGAGTGTAGGGAGGATGTTAGCAGCTGTAACAAAAGCCTGAGAAACTGGATAGTGATTGCATGGTATGTGAATTGCAAGATTAGATGCTCATATTTTAGTGAGCTGTCTTTTTCCTTCTAAAAAAGGAGGAAAGCGACAACAGCAAAAACGGTTTTGCTTTTATCAATTGACTGTAGACAGGCACTGTGGAATGGTGCCCTGGAGGCCCAGGTGGGTGGGCTCAGAATCTTCCCCCATTTTGCTTTTACTTTGTCCTTTTCTTCAGAGGGCATGGAGAAATCAAACTGGCAGGGAAGGAATGGTATGTGTGTATGTTCTTGGATTGTTATCCAAAAAGACAACTCCAGAAGGGCCTCAGCACTAAGCAAAAGCTGGAGCATTGCAAATGGCTGAGCTCCAGCACTGAGTGCTGAAGCTAGGAAGATGCAGCAGAAAGGGCGCTGGGTTAGGAGATTGATTTGATTCAAATCTCCTCTCTGCTGCTGGCCCATTGCAGGACATGTGACAAGTCTCCTAAGGTGTAAGAGAGGTTTCTTTACACACTGCTGAGTCCTGCCTTTACAGAAAAACATGTGGGCCTTTTTTTTTGTTTTCCTGTTGAACTCATCATCCCTCACTCTTTCAATTTAAAACACAGCTGGAGGAAGTGCTGCTGCAGGTAATCTTACTTTTTAATGACTTAGTAATTAAAGCTCTTGCGCAGGATGAAGGGGACCCTGTTTTCCAGTATTTCTTTTTCTGAGTAAATATAAATCTGCTGAAACAGAGGGATAACATGCCACCAGGATAGTGCTGTTCTTAGCTGAGACACTAATTTCTATTCTAGTTAATGCCACTGCATAATAAGTGATTGGAGATGGAGGGGACAGGAGAAAAGGTTTGGAGTAAGCATTATCCAGTACTCACCTGGTCAGGGAGGACACTGATGAGGGAGGAGGCTTGCTTTTCTCCAACTGCTCTCAGCACTGTTACTGTATTGTGTACAGGGCTGTAATCACATTAGGTTCTTAGTCTTGTACAGTGAATCTTCCATTCTGATGGTGCCTCAGCTACTTGGCTGAGGACTGCTCCCCACCTCCTCCCACCCTTCATTTCTGTTCACATGTGTAGAGTTGAGTGCCTTATGGATAATTCTCTTCCTTGGGATTTACGTGATGCCTGCACACTGTGCATGGGGACAGTATGGTCCAGGGTATGTGCCTTCTGCAGTTCAAAGCAGTTAGAAGAGTGCAGATGCCTTGTTAGCTCTTGCTCAGGGAGGTTGTGAATAAGTTTAGAGCATTTAGCATCGTATGACTCAAATTCTGTATTTTCTGCCTGGGATGTGTAGATGGGTTATCAATTGTAGTAATGGAAGAAGTGCTAAGGCTGAAGTCAATGTGCCATTTTTGGATGTGTTCCTGAGAGGGCTGAGGCCCTGGATCCTGTGAGGCTGAATGCTGGGGTTGCCTTCTCTGAAAGCTTTGTCACTGAAACTAGAAAGTTTTCATAATTAACCACGTGCTTGAACCCTGTGGTGTTATACTGCATTAGAGCTTGTCTTTAAGAAGACAGCCATGGTGACGTGGACAAAGACGTTTAGTGATGTTTTTGCAAAAATAGTGGAACTTTTAGAGTAATTTAACAAAAATACATAATTTTGATGTTACGGAGTTACAGAGTTGAGCAGGGCAGAACAGCTCAGCTGCTTTAATTCTTTAGCGCACTCTCGTCTGGAAAGGAGCTTGATAGCTATGAAAGATAATTTGAAGGAGTTAAAATTATTCTGATTTGAAGTTTAAAGTAATTGTTGCAGCATGTATTTCTGTGGTTATTGGGGTTGGGTAATATCCCACCCCTCCAGAGTCATGCTGAACTTGAGTCAGTTCTTAAGGCCTCAAACCAGCTGACAGTGGCCCTTTAAAATTGCTGTTGCACTACTTTCCTTCATTTAACTGGCACAATAGTCAGTGCCACAAAGAAGCTTGAGACATGCATATTTTATGAGTATTTCAGAGAATCGCCATGCAAAAGGAGAAGGAGGCTATATCTAAGCAATAGCACATCACCCATTGTGACCTTCTCAAGGATGTCTTTGGATAAAAGAGAAGCTGAAGTGTATGATCACTGCAGCCAAGGGTCGCAGATCACATGAATGGGAAGAAAAATGACAGCTCGGGTGTTTGAGAACACTTGCTTCTTGTCACCTCGATCTGTGTCATCTGATCATCAAACTCTATACAGAGCTTTATTCTAAGGTTGTTGGAGTCATTCAGAGCATACAAACCCCCAGCACTCACTTCTGATTTCTTGGGCTAAATTATATGAAATGTTCATCGGCTGGTTCCTATTTTTGTTAACTCTGAATGCTGTGAATTTCACAGGATTCCTAAGAAATAGCCTCCTTTATTCTGTTTCTGTCAACCTCTGTGACAGTAGCTTTTCCCTTGAATGAGAACGAAGGGAAATGTATGCTAAAATGAAATGCAGTTGTTGCCTGTTTAAAAATAAGACAGACAGTAGACATGCTAGTGAAACTTACGTGGGCAACACACCTTGTTTTTTGCTAGGCCATGCAGATATACAGGGGGTATTTTTATTGCAATACAGACACATAGAAAGTAGTGCAGTGGTTATTGTCCATCAGCAAGGGCAGCAGGCAGGGACAGAGGTGACCTCCACACAGGATGTAGATGAAGCATGCAGGATGTTTCGGTTCTCGGTGGGTGTGCAGTAAAGCTTGCTCTGGCCTCTGGAACTGTAGAAAAAAACACGCATCTTGCTTCTCTTTAGTAAATACTGCACTGCATCGACTTCAGGCACCTATGTGCTGTGGGAGTGCCAGCTTTGCTATGCAGGATGTATTAATTTGGGCTTTGTGCTAACACAGTACATGATCTCGGATTGTCTCACAGGCAGGGTGAGCTCATGTTGATTTGGAGAAAGGGCTTTGTGGGGTCACATCTACCAGATTGACTGCACATCCCTTTGCAGTCTGTGCAGGGATGGAAACAGATAACACAGTTATCTGAATCACAAAATCCTCTTGTGTGCCCTGTAAAGCTCTACCTCATTTTCAGTGCACTGCTCAGCTGCTGCAGCAAGTGAAACGAGGGTTATCCAGGCAGTGGGCTGTCAGGAAGCAGCCTGTGTCCCGCCTGAGACCCAGCCAGGGCCTTGAATGGGGAGGTGGGGCAACAGCTGTACAGCCTACAGTGATAGGCTGGGTCTCCTGTTTCTATCAGTGTTTGCTGAGCCTACCTGAGCGCCTCTCCGTACTTCTGGTATCAGATAAAGCAATGCTGTAGAAGTCTCACATAAATGAATTTCAGGGGTGAAGGTTGAAAAACTAGGGACTTTTAAAGAAAAGCAGCAATTTTTTTCAACAGACATGACATTTTTCTTATTCTGAGAAATGGCTATACTGCTTTGGTGAAGGATTGAAATTTGTGCTTGAGATGGTGAAAACCTCACAGTCAAAGATTTAGTGTAGGGAGTGTGAAGCAAAGTTATTAGGCAGGGCCATTCATCTTATTTGTATTTTTTTTCTTCTGACAGCAATCTGTATCTAGGTAGTGATAGCAGAAAAAGGAAGTGCTGAAGTTTCTGTGAAAGCAGTGGTGCAACTACAGATATGACAGCCCCTGAGGAGAAGGAAAGAGTAAATGAGAAAAAAAAAATATCCAGATTGCTTTGTTTTTCAATACCATTTGTGACAGACACATGAAAATTTCATTGTTTTGATAAACTTGGTTATGTGCAGCTATGTGAGAACATGAGCTCTCTTGAGCAAGGCATGCTGATGTGGGTGGTAAGTTTGCTGCTGATCTTCAGCCCTCTGTTACCTCATGCTCCGAACAGGGGTAGTTTGGCACATCCTTTGTTCCAGAGATTCATTCCTGTAAATGTTTGTGAAAGCTTAGTGGAGGTAGTCATGATACTTGCAGGTAATATGCATAGAAAACTGGCTGGGACAGTTTGTCCTCATCCCCGATGAAAGTTACAACAGCTTTGAAATCTTTCTCTGAAAGTCTTTAGCACAGCATAGCTAAGCTGAGAGTCTCCGTTTCTGCCGTCATACCTCCTGTGCAGCTGTAGCCCCACAGCACTTCTCTTTAGGTCATCTCCATTTCTTCTGCTTGTCAGTTCTGCAGAAAGTTGTGTTACTTGTCTAATGTAGAGGAGCAGTAAATGGAAATTTCTGCAAGATATGACAACAAATGGTTACGGTTGAATGTTGAACATGTAAATGACCCCCACTTAGACAAGGCTGGGGAGAACTGGAAGATCTGGAGGTTTATGTTGATGAGATGCTGGGGGATGGAAAGGTTTAGGCCTATGTTTTTTGAATGCAGTTTCTACATGCTTAGATTTGAATTCTCATTCAGTGCTTGACATATCCATGTTGCCATGGATAGAGGAGCTAAAATGAAGGGAATAAAAAAATACAAAAATAATTTTTTTGAGGGAAAGGGGAATTCATGAAGCTTCAGAGGGTCAATGTGCTGGAGACAAGGGGTCAGGGGAGAGGCTCACGTGGGTGTTCAAGGATCTTGTCTTGTGGCTTCAAGCAGGCTCTGACTCACAGCTGCTGGCTTTCAAATGTTGGATCAGTCATCCCTGAAAGTCTTGTGCCGAGTTCAGGCATAAATGAAAAGAAGGTCACTGTTTTTGTTGGAAATGGTGCAAGCATAAAGCTGGATGCGATTTGTGAAATGGAACAATCAGTTGTATCAATTTACAGGCAAGTATATATGTAGTATTGTATGTGGTTGGGAGCAGGCAGGCAGGCCTTAGCAGCCACTGCATGGTAATGCCTGGGATGAAACCACACTCCATATTGTTGTTCCTTCCCATTAGTCTGAAACTGCAGCAGAGATGATCTGAACTTGGAGTAAGTGTCTGCTTAGTCTTTACACTGTGTTGTTGTTGTGGTTTGTTTTTGAAATATGGCCTAATAAGAATATATTGTATTTGGACAGGCTCTTCTCCAAGTGAAGTGTGAGCAAAGATTCAAAATATGACAAGATCTCTCTTCCTCAAGAAGTGGGGATGTAGAGACCACTGATAACTTGTCCTTCCATAGTCTTCTCCTAATAGTATTCTAAGTGCAACTCCTAATTCTATTCCATTTTGTTCATGTCAATAGCAGTGGACAGACGTGAATCTCTCTGTAGGCCATTTCCCAGAATTAATATGAATCAAGGTTATTTGTCTGTTTTCTGAAGAGAAAGTCAGGTTTCCTCACTGTGGGATCGGTTACTTACAGGGAAGCAGTCACCTGGCTTCACTGACAAATTGTGTATTTCTACCGGGAAAACTTAACAGAAACCCCTTTTGTTATTTATTACTGCTACTGGAGTTGGAAACACTGATCCCTTTTTATCCAAGGTCCTTGCCAACAAATACAAAATGGTTTATCTACCTAATGCCGTTCTTGACAGCCTAATCATGCAGTTGGTAGAATTTGGTCCATTCTGTCTGTGGGTGAGCTTTGGCTGCATGGTCTGTTAAACTGGCAGAAGAGCAGGCTCTGAGAATTTTCAAGGAGTGATATCCTTGTTATTGCTGCCACAAACTGTTTGAATTGCAGGAGCTGAACCTTGGTTTCCTTATGGTGCATGGAACAGATAATATGCTTATTTGTGTAATGAATGTCTAGTTTTTATATATTCTCATTTCTTAATTCGATTTTCATTGTTTTCACTATTATTTCTGTTAGTGAACTGTTTGGCTGATTATATATTGGACAAAATCAAGCCATAAAAGTAAAAACAAACAAACAAACAAAAAAAAACCTGTACTAAGGAATTTGGATGAGAGGAGATTCATCGAAACTCTTAATCATTCCAGAGTATTAAGTGAAAACTATGATGAAAAGATACCAAAATGCACAGACCGTGGTTTAAAACAATTCTTATAACTAAAGATAATACATATAAGGAATGACAGCTTAGTAGCTGAAGAAAGCATGCTGTCTTGTATATGAAAGCAATACAATGATTCTAATACAAACACTTTATTATTTTCTAGATAAGTGAGTTTTTCAAGTGAACAATTGTAAATGAAGAAGGAATGTAAGACTGAAAGCCTTCTAAATAAGGTCACTTGGAAAGAAAATCAGTGCTGCTTGCATTCAGTTCACATCCTCTGAGAAATGAAATGAAAAATCATGTAATTCCAAGACAAAAAACTCTTCCTTAATTTAACTGAAAGTGTAAATACATATCTGTTCATTAAAAATTGTATTAGAGTGTTATTAGAATTTCCCAGAGCACAAAAAGCAAATCTTAAATTCAAACAGAGGTCTAAGCATATATGCGTAGTCAATTGACAGTTCAATTCCTGCATTTTCTTGCTATTTCTGTTTTCACAGTGAAGCTCCTTTTTAGAGAACACATCTGATAATAAATCTAATAAACTCCTGAGATGTACTAAGAGTAAAAAAATAAGTGTTTCTTGCATCCTAGACTTTCTCCCATATCGTGAAGAACTCTCCTCCAGCTATTGTTCCAATGCTTATGGGACAGCCAAGAGAAGACGGTGAAGACATGTTCCTGATATGTGGGGAAACAGTATAGGTTCCTTGCTATATGTTTGCTTTTAAACCTAATGCACTTAGAATTTAAACTAGATTAAGAAGTGCATTATTTTTTGTAAGTAGTTCTCTGTATTCCATCCTCTTATTAGTATCCATAGTGTGATTAAGATTGGGGACAGTCTGATTAATGATGTCTGTCTCAATGCAGTCCAGCAACCCCCAGCTGGGAGGAATTTTCCAGTGATTCACTAACTGGAGTGATGCAGATTCAGGTGTGCAGCTTGCTATCAAGCTTACAAATGTGGCAGATGATGGATCAATTGCTCCTGTGCTGGTGACTTCCTTGCATCAAGCCAGATGGGCAATTCTCCCTCCTCTCAAAGGACACTGGCAGTCAGGAGGAGCCGACTTTCTTCCCTCCGCTGTTGAAGGTTTGCAGTGGCCATTAGCATGCTAATATCCCAGCACAGGTCTGTTCTACTTGGCTCAGATATTGGTGCTGGAAGCAAAAGCCATTCTTTTGTACAGCTGTAACTAGATTAACCTATTGGCAGCTGTGTCAGTGCCTGTAGGTAGGTGGAAGCTATGGTAGAGATAAACCATTCTAAGGCAAAGAATGATTTTTTTTATGGTTTCTACTTACAATCAGTGGCAAATTTGTGAGCACCCTGCGAGACCCCAGTGCTTTGATGCAGTGTGTCTGCTGGAAATGTTCTGAAGACTAGCAATGAAGGTTTAAGAGTGACAGTCTTGCAGATTGTTGGTAACAAGCACAAAAACTAGAATGAGGGAAATGCAGTTACTGTTGGATATATTTCTATTGTAATTTTAGTCTGGTTTCTTACGGAGAAGTATTTGTGACTCTGTTGTGTGACTGTCAGGTCATCTCTCATGCAGGAACTTTTGAGCTAATTGGACACTATGACAGTGGGATAGAGGTCATAAATATATTTCAGCACATTTTGTGAAAAGAGAGGAGCAGAGACAAGAGAAAGCTTTCCATGGGGTGAAAGACTGTGGAATGACTTCATCTGTTTTACACGAGGTTGGATGTTTTAAATGTTCCCAACCATACAAAATCATTTAATGAAATACAGGATATATCTGCAAAAATTACCCCCCAAAACCCAGACTTCCTTCATTGCACTGTCTACAGATTTCTTAAGTTTATATTTAGATAGTGAAAAAGGCACTCCAGAGTAGTAAGAAGAGATTTATAAATGCTGAATGCTGTTATCAGCCACCCTTTAAGTAGTCTAGGATTAAAAACAAGGACTTTTGCTTCTGCTGGGAAAACCACACGGCGAGCTGCAAGAGCTCCAGAAGGCTCTTGGAATCCATTGATGATAGCTTTCTGGTTCAGGTATTGGACAGACCGACCAGAGGTGAAGCGTTGCTGGACCTGCTGCTCACCAACGCTGAGGAGATCATCAAAGGCGTCAAGGTTGGAGGCTGCCTGGGCTCCAGCGACCACGCCCTGGTTGAGTTTGTGATCTCAAGCGATGTGGGCCTGGCAAAGAGCAGGACCAGGACACTGAACTTCAGAAGAGCAGACTTCAAGCTACTCAATGGATTGCTGGCCAAGATCCCCTGGCGCGCTGCCCTCAAAGACATGGATGTTGAGGAGAGCTGGCGGCTCTTCAAAGAGGCCCTCCTGGAAGCACAAGAGGTCTCCATTCCTCTGAATAAGAAAGTGGGCAGGCGAGGTAGGAAACCGGCATGGCTCAGCAAGGACCTGCTGAGAGAACTGAGGGCGAAGAAAGGGGTGTACAAGCTCTGGAAACAAGGCTGTGTCACCTGGGAAGAGTACAGGAATGCCGTCCGGACTTGCAGACGTGGGATCAGGGAAGCCAAGGCGCAGGCAGAACTGAACTTGGCAAGGGACGTGAAAAACAATAAGAAAACCTTCTACAGGTACATTGCCCAGAAGAGACAGGCCAAAACGGGCGTACCTACTTTGGTAAATTTAAAAGGAGAACTGGCTTCAACAGATGAAGAGAAAGCCGAGGTGCTGAATGAGTTCTTCACCTCGGTCTTCACTGGTGGCCAGGATTCTAGTCTTTTTCACGTCCCTGAACCCTGCATCCCCAAACCTCTAGGTGGGGACCGAGGAGATAAATCCCTCCCCACTGTAAGGGCAGAGCAAGTCCGAGAGTGCCTCCTTAGACTGAATGAATACAAGTCTATGGGGCCGGATGGCGTGCATCCCAGGGTCCTGAAGGAGCTGGCCGAGGTGGTTGCCGAGCCGCTCTCCATCATATTTGAGAAGTCGTGGCTGTCAGGTGAGGTCCCGGACGACTGGAGGAAGGGTCACGTCACTCCCATATACAAGAAGGGGAGCAGGGAGGACCCGGGGAACTACAGGCCGGTGAGTCTCACCTCCGTGCCTGGGAAGATCATGGAACAGATCCTCCTGGACAACATGCTCGGTCACATAAAGAATGAGCATGTGATCCGAGACAGCCAGCACGGCTTCACCAAAGGAAGGTCATGCCTAACTAATCTTGTGGCCTTCTATGATGGAGTGACGGCATTGGTGGACGAAGGGAAGGCGACTGATGTCATTTACCTGGACCTGAGCAAGGCCTTTGACATGGTCCCCCACCACATCCTCATCTCCAAACTGGAGGGAAGTGGATTTGATGGGTGGACGACCCGATGGATAAGCAATTGGTTGAAAGGCCGCAGACAGAGGGTGGTGGTCAATGGCTCTATGTCCAGGTGGAGGCCGGTAACAAGTGGTGTCCCCCAAGGGTCTGTCTTGGGACCGGTGCTCTTTAACATCTTTATTAATGACATCGATGAGGGAATTGAGTGCACCCTCAGCAAGTTTGCTGACGACACCAAGCTGAGTGGTGCGGTTGATACGGTGGAAGGAAGGGATGCCATTCAGAGGGACCTCGACAGGCTGGAGGGCTGGGCTCGGGTGAACCTGATGAGGTTCAACACGGCAAAGTGCAAGGTTTTGCATTTGGGCCGGAAGAACCCCAGGCACCTGTACAGGCTGGGAGGAGTGGTCCTTGAGAGCAGCTCGGCAGAGAAGGACCTGGGGGTCCTGATGGACGAGAGACTGAATATGAGCCAGCAGTGCGCTCTGGCAGCTCAAAAGGCAAATGGGATCCTGGGCTCCATCAGGAGAGGGGTGGCCAGCAGGGACAGGGAGGTGATTGTCCCTCTCTACTCGGCTCTTGTGAGGCCCCATCTGGAGTACTGTGTCCAGGTGTGGAGCCCTCAGTACAAGAAAGACATTGAGATTTTGGAAAGGGTCCAGAGGAGGGCGACTAAGATGATCAGGGGGCTGGAGCACCTCCCCTATGAGGACAGGCTGAGGGAGTTGGGCTTGTTCAGCCTGGAGAAGAGAAGGCTGCGGGGTGACCTCATTGCAGCCTATCAATACCTGAAGGGAACCTACACCCAGGAGGGGAGTAAACTCTTCAAAAGGGCTGACGACAGCAGGACTAGGGGAAATGGTTTTAAGTTGAAGGAGGGAAGATTTAGGTTGGATGTTAGGGGGAAGTTCTTTACTAGGAGAGTGGTTAGGCCCTGGAACGGGCTGCCCAGGGAGGTTGTGGATGCCCCGTCCTTGGACGTGTTTAAGGCCAGGTTGGACGGGGTCCTGGGCAACCTGATCTGAATATGTATGTTGGTGGCCCTGCTAGGCAGGGGGGTTGGAACTACATGATCCTTGGGGTCCCTTCCAACCCGGGTGATTCTGTGATTCTGTGATTCTGTGACTTTGTTTTGCCGGTATTATAAAACACCACACAGCCTGGACAGACAGTATTGAGAAGACTGATTTCCAGTGAAATTCAAGGGACAAGCCCTTGTGCCTACCCACAAACCTGCTGAATTCTTGTCTGCTGACCACCAAGAGTATACCTGTGCAGGTTGCTTTGATGTAGTTGTATTCCTCTGTGGCCTTTTAGCTATTTGCCATTCTGATGGAGCACAAATGGATAGTGGAGTGTTACACAAAGCAGTGTTTCACTTGTCAGCTGCACCCCTGCTGTCAATGCTTCTCTCTAGGGAGCCATTGAGTTAAATAGTGCAGTGTCAGCTCACTGGGTTTTTCTTCTCTCCTGTGCAATGACTTCACCTCATTACCTCCCAGGTGAAACTGGAGTTGTCTGCATCAGCAGCCTGGTTCTGATTTCAAAGAATGAGTTAGGATTTATTACTACTGACTGTGGAAAGCCAGAAGATTGAGCATTGAAGCACTAGCCCATTTTAGATCTATCATACTCAAGTTTATTGCAGTCACTGCAGTGAGAATTAATTGTTGAGCTTCTTTTGATCAATTTTGTTCTCAAATACTGCAGAAGAAAGTTGAAAAAACACAGAAGAGCTCAATAGTACAGAAGAAAATATGTATTGTAGTCTTCCTTGTGACCCCTGAGAGATGGCATGGGAGTCCTAGATGTAATGTTACAATAGTGCTTGCACCTCTTCATTTATCAATTTGAAAGCTGTGTAACTATATATAGAAATATGCAGAACGTATAAATGTATTAGTAAAATAAAGGGGATTAATATTGGTTTGTTAGCTTCTCTGCTCTATCAATTGAGACAGTGCAGCCTGAACATTTAAAATTGCCTTTTAAATAAATTTTGGAAGATACTTTTGAAAACTCATCAAAATCTTGCCTATTATTCCAAAATAGTTATTTAAAAATGTAAATCCTTTCATTTTTATGGAGATGAGCAATGACAAATAATTACAAGTGTAAGCTAGGATCAAGTATATCTGTGCATAAAGATTATACCCTCACAGGACGGCTGCTGCTAGAGAGTGCTTGAATCCAGTCTGTGTAGTGCAATGCTCCTTGGCTTTCATTTCTTAATAGGCTAATCCTACACTGATAAAGCTTAGGAAGAGGAAATCTGTTTTCTTCCTTCTCTCTCAGCATTAAGCATGACTTATTTATCACGGAAGCATCAACTAAAGCAAAAATTTCTGACTCTGCTTGTTCAATTACTCAAAAATTTGATGAAGAAATCAATGAAGTTGGAGAAATTTCACATGCAATGAAACTGCAGACATAGCATGAGTGAAGTGGTAGAACTTGGGAGCATAATTTCACTAAGTCTAATTTCGTACTTTGGCACACAGTACTGTTTGCAGTGCTGCTTCTCCCAGGTACCAGGTGGGAGAAACACTTCTCAGAGCCCTGGGGAGCTGTTGATGTAATGGTGCTCTACCGGTTTGCATGCCTCATTTCTAATCACCTTGGAGGCTACCAGCATTCTGTAAGCATGAAAGTACTGGAAGCAGGGTAATATAAGTCATTAGAGAGGAAGTGTCTGCAAAAACTGGTGGATGTTGCACAGGATTGTAGGGAGCTGGAGCATCCTGGGGGAGGATGCCCAGCTTCTTCAGCTGATGTAAAGCTGTTCCTGGGTTGCTATCCTTTTTGATTACATAGGCTTCTCATATACAGACAGCTGTATATGAGCCATCTGTGTGCATGGGGCAGCAGCTCACCCTTGCCTCTTTGAGTTGTACATTCCTTGGGCAAGGATCTCTTGTTTGGCATCCAGTGCTCCTATGAGTTTAAAACACATTTAAAACGTGAGCACTCTAATGAAATGTGAAAACATAGAGGGCACCTTCAGCAGGAGAGATCTGTGGAAAAAAAGTTGAGAGTTTGAGTGTGAGAAGACAAGAAGTAAATTTTACACCTGACTGTCTGTGACAGTGACCCCACTATTGTCAGATAATGAATCGTTTAAGTGAATTATCGCTGTGAGTCATGGAAATGTGGATGGGTCAGGAGCCTGGTAGTTAGAGGGTGTAGCTTTTTCCAAGGCATGTTCGGAGAGCTGAGCTAAAAGAGATGCTTAGACATCAGCATCTCTGCTGGTGTGCTGTTACACTGTTTTGTCAGAGACTGAGAGAGACTGTGCTCTCCTGGCACAGCATTGAGTGCTGGAGCATCTTCTGGTGATGCAGGGTGCAAGCCCAGGGCTGCCCCTTTTTTGTGGGAAGGTTCATCACAGGTTCACTTTCTTCTATGCGAGGGAAGGAAGAGAAGCTGTGATGCTCAGGTGTAGGGACTCCTGTGTTTTTGTGTCAAGTGGGAGACGTTCTGCAAGTTGTTGTTGTAAAATATGGAATTTAAGCTTTCTAAACTGGAATTTAAACTCTCCCTCTCCTCACCAGGGTCTTTCAGTAGAGTGGATTCAGGTGTTTAAGTACTTGAAATACCACCTGAACAGTTCTTATTTTGCAAATAATAGTTACAAAGGACTTGCTCAGCCCATCCATGAAAGTGCTAGAGCTTTCCTTCAACCTTGTATGATCTCTGTAAGCTAGCAAAATCCAAGTGATCTCCATTTTACCTCTGAGGCCCTAGACCTCTGCTCTTGGTGGTGGAGTTCAGATGTTGGCAATGTATCCAACACATGGCATAACGAGAAAAGGCTGTGCAACTGCATTAGGACAACTTTGCTCTGGGGACATGTGAAGGGTGTTGTTTGCAAAAATGACCAAATAAATGTTCTGTGGTGTGTGCTTAAAGTACAGACGGAACTCTAGTGAGAATCTAGTCAGTGGGGATAGAAACGTTCCTCTCAGAGTGGAGAGGCAGGTTTTGAGATCAGCATAGCATGAGGCCTCAGGTGCACGGCATCATGGCACAAGCCGTGGCCTGCCAAGAGAATGCGTGAGGCACCGTGAGGCTGTGGGGAAGGTCCTCAAATGGACCTGCTGGTTAAAACTGAATGCTTGTGTCTCACTTCTCTTTAAATGGATAGTGCTCATGTCTCCCAGGTGGTGTAACTGGGTTTTTGTCTGTTTAAAAGCAGAGAGGGCACTGAGCCCTGCCACTAGGACGAGCTGAAGCTTTCAGACTGCTTACTAACCTGTTTAAAATCCATATTAAATAGGGCAGAAAGCAGCATTGTGCTGTGCTAGGTGTTTTTTGGCAGAAAAATTGTGATTTGCTAATGGCCTTTCCCCAGTCAGATGCTGTACAACTACATTCCATTAATATTTAATCAGACTCTAATAGCACTCTGTGCAGGGTTCAGATGTGCGGGTGAGACTTCACTGTGTCCAGGAGCCCCAGTCTGCTGGTCTGCTTGCAGAACACTGGTGTGTGCTTTAAATGATGTGCTGACAGGTATCTTTGGCTATATTTTTGTGGTCAGTGCAGAGGAAATATACAGTAACTGGTGAACGTGACTGCAAATTTTTTCACTGTATGAATTTTGTCAGTGCTGATGGTAAAATAAGGCTTTCAGAGGCCATGATTCCTTCAAAAGGCTGGACAGTATATTTAAGAAAACATGATGAACGGAGTGGAACTGGCACTTACTGTTTCTGTTTTAAATTTGACCTACATTGAAGGTTCATAAAAATTACAGTGAGTTTGCTTTCTTTTCTCTTCTCTCTGACCACCAAATCTTGTAGCTGTGCAATTAGATAATGTGGTTTAATCTTGGATGTTCTTGATGATAAAACTTTTGCCTGTTCTGCAAAATAGAAAGCCTTCCTGCCAAAACACTATTAAAATCCTTAGTAAAATTAAATTTGAAAGGTATGTGTGTACAGTTAAGAATAATAATGGGGAAAATCAATCTTCCTGGCCAAGTAAATGTTGACATACTAGATGATTCCTTTTGGGTTTGAATGAAAATGCTTGCAATGTTTTTCTTCAGTTGTCTTTCAACATAACATTAATTACATTGTAGGGTTTCCCCAGTGACATGTTTGTTGAGCCATATGTAAGTGACAGGTTGATTATGTCTAAACGATTTGTAAATGTGTTGGCTTTGAGGGCTTAATTATTTGTATAAAATCCTTCAAAAAGCTGAGGAATGCTTGAGGTCACCACAAACAGGATAACAGCTTTTATGTGCACTTTATTTGAGGGCTCTATTTTGATGGCCTTGCTCATTTTGATAGTTTCTTATTTCAGCACAACTATAAGGAATATCAGTGGTACACATTCAGAGATCGCTATAAAGACCAGCAGAATCTCATGGGCGAAGAAGTTGTTTCAGTTGTAGATGTAGGACTTAAGCAGCTGTGATGCATATTTTTATGTGAGAAAATGATGAGAAAATAAATCTGATGGGAATGTCTTAATGTGGAAGTGACTCTTACCTCTATGAAAGAGGTAAATCTATTTGGAAAATAGATTTAATAGAATTCCTACAAAGTTACTTTGAAGGGCAGAATTTCACAATAAACATCCTGATTGAAATCTTCCTACGCTGTAATAGGGATAATGTCCTAATGATTTTACTTGCTAAGGAGCTGCTGACGGATCAAGTTACCAACATGTACATCATGAACACTGTGCCAGGATGGAAACATTTAGTGACTTTCCTCCAGTTCTGCTATAAATTTAGAAATATGTCTTTAGACCAGGAAGAAAACTGGAACAAAGGAATATGTGAAGCAGGGCAGAGAAGAGAGAGCTTTAATTGGCACCTTTTCAAGTCGCTCAGACAGAAACCTCCCAGGGAATCCCAGCAGGGATTGTTCCAGGGCTCTCATCGGTGTGGGTAGGTTGAGGAAGAAGCTTGGAGCTGGAAGCACAGTGAGTGATGCTGCAGTCTGCAAGCAGGAGATGGAAAGGGCAAACCCAGGCTGTGCTCTCAGAGAGATGACATCTACAATCCACCAAGCAGTTAGTGAGAAAGGTAAGGGGATTAAAAAGTGCCCTAGGCTTACACGATAATGGATAGGATCAAGCATATAAGGAGATTTAGATGATTGTTGAGATAGTGGCATTCTCATAGCATAGATGTGGGTTCCTGCTGTGTAAAAGTTGGCAGACTTATTTACCAAAAGCTTTTTTTTAACAAAAAGAACTACGTGCTGTCAGAAGTTCTGACATGAAATTGCTTTTTTGAAATAGGGTTGTTGTTGTTTTTTTTCCTTCCCCAATATAATAGCTATGTTGATTAATACTGCTACAAATTGGTTAATAATGCTACCAATACGTATTGCAAACTTGTTCAGTTTTCTTGAAAAGATCCTGTCTTTGTGAGTCCTACCAGTGAAGTTCAGGCTGTGTGCATAGTCTCTCTGGCACCAAATATGATCAGTGTCTTTAGCAAAAGTAATTCAAGTCCACACCATCATACAACTCCTGTCTTCCCTCGGAGACCCCATAGACTACTTACTGACTTAAGGAATAGCTCAGGGCTTTTTTCACCCTCTGACACTGAAATCCAGCAGTTTCTGACAACTGATTGGCATCTTGAGACAAGTTCACTCTAAAATGCAAGGAGAGAGGCTTGCAGAAACTGTGATTCAAAAAAAAACCAGAGAAATTGGGGGTTAAACATAGCAAATTGTTCACTGATAAAGCTTGAATTAGATGTGGACCTGGGGAATCGTGGCTAAGTGTTATTTGCTAATTGATGATAAGAGCAAAGGCTGTATCAGAGTAGTGTCAATACAACCCTACTTATTCTGTGTCATAGGTGGCCCTTGAGACTATGTGGATCTATGCTTTTTAGGTTTCATAACTTTTTAGTAGTCTCAGAAAATTAATTTATATTTGAGAAGATGAGTTTAAATTAAAGCATAGAAGCAGATTGAAGCAAAGTGAATTTGATTGTAGCACCATATACCAGTAATATCAAGGAGATGACTGGAAGCACTGGGTTCACTGGGACTGTGTTTATTTAAGGAGGCAAATGAGAATAGAATTGGATCCTTCTCGTTTTATCTTTCAAGTACCTGTTAAATCAGTTTCATGTGACAGTGACCACAGATATCTTTTGTTCTGTGCAGCTCAGAGCGTGTTATTGTGATTCTGAAAATAACCACTAATCATTTCCTGAAGAATTGTCCTTTTTGATGAACCACTGTGTATTTTCAGCTGCTTTTGACATTGTGCCACTAAAAGCTGGTTTGCCTTTCAAATGTGTTTCTTCAGCTGATGTTAAAGGTTCAGCAGCACAATTGTTTGTGAGGAGAAATGGCTTTATCTGGCAAAAATCTGGCAGATTTGGAGATTACAAGGTTGGGGAATTACAAGGAAGAAAGGTATTGGGCAGGGCCCTTGGAATATACTGAAATCCACCTCTCTTGTTAATTTGATGAGAGAAACTAAAATAAGTAGAGTTTATATACACTTTTGATGGCAAGAGGTTTTCATAAAAATATTAATTCAAGTGACCTGGGTTATTTTGAGGGAACATACCAACTTGGTGAGAAAGACCAGGGACCAACCTGGGCTGCAGCCCCAGCATGTTCCTTCTGTCAGCTCTCTTCTGGCTATAGTCTCCTTCTCACCTTCTCTCCCCCGGATTTCATTGCTGTATTGCACTGTATCTACATTTTGGTGGATTTTGCTTCATGTAGTTTTTTACTGCACTCTTACAGCTACAATTCTCTCATTCCCAAGCCATCTTTTAATCTGAATCTTAATGTGGATAGCAACTGGAAGTGATCCATTAAAACATGAACAGAGCAAGTCAACAGTTACTTTCTGGAAAAACATTTTAAAATTGACAGTTTGTAACCTAGAGATACTAAATCAAAATATACAGATAGAAACATCAAGATGTGATTCTGTGATGATGTGATATGTTGCAAAGTGACTGCTATCGCACATCGCAGCATAAAGATGTTACAGAATTTTATAAAACAAACAAAAAAGCATTTTTGAGAGCATTATTAGTATCATCAGCAGATCTGATAACTTCTGTAAAGCATGATGAACTTCGTGTTCAAGCAAAGAAGTGTATTAGCTATGGCTGATGGTGATCTCAACAAATATCCACTTTCATGGTTACATCTCTATTGTTAGTGTAGGTACAAACATGTTTCTTTGGTGATTAAGCATTGGATTTTTTTTTAATATTAATCTTATGTGATTCATTTATTATTCTGAATTAACAGTAGTATTTACTTTTTTTTTTTCCTTATTAAGAGATTAGTACAAGAAGAGACAACTCTTTTTTCACTCTGTGCATTTATTTAGGAATCTGAATAGGAGATATTTATGAGGTTCAGATCTGGCCGAGGAGCCTGCAGCGTACCGCTATGTTTTCAGGCTACTAACATTTCTGTGAATACTAGGGTCAAATTTTGTATGGTGCTAAAGAGAGCAGGTGAAAGCAGTGTTTCTGTGTTAAATCATCTGTCTTACAGCTGGGAAAATGCATCGTCAGTGCAGTATACAAATGAGCGTTACCCTTCTTTCTCACATATGAAAGCTGAAGGTGAATGAATGGACACTTGAGCTGACTTAGCTGTTCGTGGAAAGCTACATTCTTTAAATGGAGATATTTAATTGCCTGCTTGCTTCTTCACATTCGGTTCCTGCCCAGGGAACTTTTCTGTCACAAAATAGTAAATTGTTGTAACAAAAGCCTGTAAAGGTTCACTAGGGAAATGAAGTTATGCATTTACAGTAGATTCTGGTTTGAAAATTAGCCAAATGCTGAGCGCATCCAGATACATTTCCCAAATTTACTTGTGTTTGAATATAATTAACTTCGGTGTCTTTAATTTGCTCTGCCAGTACCAGCATCACTGCCAACACCAACAGGAAATTTTTACAGGTCAGAGCAATTACAGTCACCATCCCAGTCTCAAATGAGATAATAAGGAGAGCAAGGAGTTATAGCATAACCTTCTTGGTGGTCGCAGTGATACTTTAATAGTATATACTTTATAGTCAGCAAGATGTGTTAGAGCAAGGACCCTTCCTTTTTTCATTTATCCTGTTTTCCTTTGGGTAAGATACTGACTAAATATCTTGGTATTTACACTTGTTCACCAAGACATTTCTTATAGTACAAAGCTGTATAAAATATGTAATCTTCAGATGCTTTGAGGATCTGCAAGTGGGATCAAGACAGAAAGCTCCTTCCCCCCTCCCCCCACTTCAGAAAAGCCATAGATAAGAAAAAAAATATCATTTGCAAGACAAGTGAAAAGGAAATCTGTAGATAAGCAGTAGATAAGCAAAGGAAATATTTTCTTGGTGAGAAAATGGTAAGGAGTTATGAGTACATCGAAGCATTTATCCTGGAGTGGCCATTCAGATGCCTATGAACTGAGCATTTCAAACCAGATCAGGTGCTTTCAGACTTTACCTGGAGGCTTACAGACTCCACAGAGTTCTCATGCTGGAAGGTTGATGAGAGAGGGAGTAGTGTTTCATCCTAAGCTTCTGCCATGGTCCATTTCTGTAGCTTTGTAATTCTGTAATAATGAATGTAATAACATAATATTATAACTATTTTAAAAACCACGAAACTTTTGGATATAGAACCCAGAAACTTCCTGAAAACTATGAAGTGATGACGGTATGTGAATGAATTTGCCTCAGACTCAAGAAAACTTAGAAACAGAAACAATTCAATATGGTTTACCTTCAGGAGGAACTTTCTGTTTGTTTTAATGAAGTCAGTGTTTGAGATAGAATTGTAGAAGTAACAGAAATTTGGAAGACCCAATCTGTGTCCAGTTTATGCTGTTAGGATATTAGAAAAAATACTGGTTGATGTGTGTGAACTGCAGAGATAAAGTTGGACTGCTGGATATCTGCCTCATGCTTCTTGAGTGCTGTCAATGGGAGGAAGGTGAATGGAGAGTCCTTGTTGCAGGGGCTGCTATGAGAGATCTTCCTGTGGAGCTGAGTCACCAGTCCTACTTCCTGGCGATGCTTTTTTGTTGTGCAGCAGAACAAGGATAGGGAGGACCAAGAGGGAACTGTGATGACATAAAACTTAGCAGTCATGTGCGTTATAGTCCATCATTCTTCTAGAACTGTTAGCCCAGGAAAACACACGAACGTTGTTTATTTCAAAATATGAAACTAAATCTGATTCCATTAACTTCAGGCTACCAAAATTATTAACCAAACATTTTCACTCTTAATCTGATAGTTTTCTTTTTCCATTGTCAACTTTGAAATATGTTACCAACTAGAACCTACGAATTTGGGACTGAACCTGATGCTGCCTTCATTTGTCCCAACTTAACTTCTCTCAGTGATAACTGACTAGTGCTGCTGACTCTTCAAGTGATTTCAGAGCAAGAGTTAAAAAGTGAGGTAATGCAGAGTGAGAGTGGGCTTTTGGTGTGTGTGTGTGTGTGTGACATTAAGGCTGGCAGGTCTTTGGAGCTGTTTCTGTAGTGGCTTCCAATAAAATACATTTGCTTTGTCAGATGAAAAGTGAACTTGACATTTTGTTGAGTCTGAGGCAAACTCTTCCAAAGAATCTTATTGCCTGCTGAGGTTTACACATCTACAGTGAACTGCTACCAGATGCTGTTTCACCATTTCTGAGGGCTCTGGGAAGAAGACATGCACATCTATAATTAATAACAGAAAGCAATTTTCTTTCTAATTTTAATGATGTCAGAAGAGATCCAGTCCATCGTGCTTTGTGAAGCAACTTCTGGCAGATGCTGAATAATAGAGAGGAAATTCCAGTTTGCGTCTTCTCCAGTGCATACACCATGTTGCTTGTTATTCACCAGCTTGTTATTCACGAGTTTTCAGGCAACTTCATTAAGTAGAATACGTGAGAGATACATACCTCTTCTGCCTAGAGGCTACTTCGATTTATGTTACCTTTCTGCCACTATATACTACCAAGTTCTTGAGAAGGAATAATTACACTGCAGATAAACTTGCTGAATTTTCAGATATTTTTAATGATTCTGAGAAAATTGGCTTCCAAATTTGCACTCGTATGCTTTTCAAATAATGTTATTTATTTGATACTTTATTCTCTAGTCTGTTAAAGTAAGAATGCCTCTTGTCCAACTGTATCATAGTAGTTGTTATACTGTGAGCTTCAGAGAACATCTTCATGGCTGGCTATTGTGATGTTTAACTACGGTATCAATATCTTTGTATAAAGGAGGAGTTCATCTTGGGTAGGAAATAGCAGTCTGGTGGAATGAAGGAAAAATGGCTTTTAATCACCTGGGTATAGAAATAGCCTTGTTGATTAAGTGCAAACCTTAGGGGAAAAAAAGTGATGGGCAGAGAGAGAAATATCATTAAATATCAAAAGCAGTCTTTTAGAGAGAGCCTTCCAAGGAATTTACTTCTACAGCCAAACCTTTTAACTACAGAAGACAATGGAGGAGTGAGATGAGTCATCAGGGCTGCATTAGTTTTGGATTAAAGGTAAGAATCTGAATTTGAGGTAAGGGAATCACAGCAACAGAGGAGGGACTTTGAAAGTGTGTAAAATAGAATGGCTGCGTATAGGGAGTGAGATCATCAACACACAGGTTTGCCTTCAACTAGAAATGACTTATTGGAAAATGAGTTATTGCACTGCTCAAAATTAGGACATAAATACTGTGAACAGAAAGCAAGGATTCAGAGCAAAAAGCAGGATTTCTTGGTGTATCTTTATGGATGATCTGTCTCTTGTGTCCTGGAAGAGGAGCATTAAGCAATGGGACTGGTATGCTTTTATTAAATACATTGCTGTTTCATATTCATTTTTGTTATGGACTTTTGCTTCTATTTATTACCCAAAAGTATGACTATATGTCTTACCTAGACATGTTTAAAACCTTTGTCCCTGCCTGATGCTAAAGAAAAGGCTGCCCGAGCCAGGTAAAGCTGGCAAATGCTGAGAGCTGTGTTTTCCTTGTGCTAGCAGGACAAGCACCATCTCTGTAGGACTTGTGCTCTACAGCAGCTGAGTATACTGCACTCAGCTTTGAAGGTCAAAGTGCTGAGAGTTTGAAGGAAATTTCTTCTGACAGCACTAATAAAATGCTGCTTCCGACTGTCAGATCACCCTGATGATGGTGCTTGAGCAGCAGTCTGACAGACTGCTCTCTGCATTGCTGGGCAAGAGGAGTAATGGCTTTGTCACAGAATCCTGTATGAAACTGTGAAGGAAGCCTGGTGATGGGATTGAAAGCCGTCCAAAAGAACCTGTGGTTACCAAAGGTTGTAGTTTAAACTGCCCTGAACTTCAGTTCTGAGGGACATTCCAACCTTGAGGATTTAGCACTTGGCTGTAATATGGGGAGCTATTGCTGAGCAGGCAGAAGAATTCGAATTCCAATGCTATCCTCCTGTAAGCCAGATGAACTTTTTAGATGAGTTGATACATCGTCAAATTACAGAGGCTGCAATCCAGGATAAATGAAAATTAATAAAAAGATTTTGAGTTTTGATCAGTTACTCTGACTGGTGCATGGCTTAGCTGTCTTCTTGCATGAAAGAAATTTGCTTTTAAAATGCCTGCTGCTGATGGACAGAATCTATCTGGGTGTTTTGTTTTACCAGTGACCACCAAGTAAACAGACTCATTTAATAGACAGTGACAGGTTATCTCTTCTCTACCAGTATGTTTCTCTTCTGAAGCTTGTGTGAACCAAGTAGTGCACTGCCTGGAATTGGTAGGTAAAAAGTTTTCACAAGATGGGAAAACTCACACAAAGCATTACATTACTTGCCAGTGTGTCCACATACATCTTGTCAGTGTGTGGAATCAGCCTAAAAATAATGTTTATTGTTAAGAAGTCACTGCTGTAATAGTTGCTGGTACTGCAATAGAAATGATAGATGTAGCAGCTGGCTGGAAAGTGTGGATTAGTAATGTTATCTGTGTTAACTTAATTAAACATCTAAATTACCAATTGATTATAGTAGCTTTTGTTAGCTTTTGGATGAACTATGACAAATGCTTTTCCTTTCCAAATAGCTGGGCCAGCAGGCTGTCCACACTGGCAGTATTTTAACTCTTTCTAAAAAACTGTTCAGTCTACAAGATGTTTAGCCATGCCCGTCTGTCAGAGGAGCTGTGTGCAATGCCTGTGCGCCTCTATTACTCTTTTCTATTCTGAATGAGTTTTCTTTGCTTACGTTGCACAATTCTCTCACTGAGTTACTGACCCAGACTGACTATTCTAGTGTTTCCTATCAGTATTTAGAAGAACACTCAAATGGCTGTTTTTAAAATTGTGAAGAAATAGTTTTTAATAAGGTTTTAAATGTACCAAACGGATTTCATAATGGAGTCATTTGTATTATTGTAGTGGAAATAGAATGGCATTTATGGGCAGAGGTAGAACAACTGTGAAAATTCGATTAAAAATGGTTAACATCAATAAATAATATAGAAGCTGTTTGGAATTTTTTTTAGACATTGCAAAATCCTGCTGATTTGTTGATCACTTAATGGAATGTGACTTGGTGAGACAGAGTTCTCTGGTCCTTGTAACTCCACCCTTCACAGGGATCAGAAAGAAGTGCAGCTTTTTCTCCACCGAAGGATTTTGGAAATGCCTCTCAGTTTCGCATTATTCGCAAGCTTTCTCTTTCTTCTTTATGACTGCATGGCTCATCTCCAAGGCTAACTTCTGAAACATTTGTTGCCAAGTCACAGAGGAATGCAGAAGTTGCTGATAGAACCAGAAGTTCTAAGGTAAAGGACCTGTGTGTATTTTGGTGTATTCCTTGACAGCTTCTGGAAGGTCTGCAGATAAGGTTTGGCATTTCCAGTATTGCTTATGTGTAAAATACAAAATTGTCCTCACAGTAGGAGAAAAGATTCAGTGTTAAGATAATTCTTTCTAATGCAGATAAGACCGTGAGTAAGTGAATAAGACTTTATTCTTAGTGCTGTTTAACCCACGCTAAAAGTAAAAATGTCTTAATTTGTCATCAATGTAAGTGAAAGCTGGCCCTCACAGAATGCCTTCAAACTAGTCAGACCACATAATTTAATGGCTTTACAATAATAGGTCCCTTGGGTGGCTGTTAACATGTTCCCCTGTAATCGCAGTGGAGTTTGCACATTCATCAGAAGCAAAGTTTAGTATGTTATAAAGTGGTATTCAGGTTAATGGTAACAATTCCAATCTGTTTTATACACGGATTTCTTTCTTTCTTTAAAAGTAGCCTGATTGTAGCCTGCCTGTATGGTATTTTTCAGCTCTAACAAAAAATCTGACTTACACACCGTTATTGCTACTGAACCTTTGAGTGCCCAGGCTGTCTGGTATAATTATTGTGCTTTCATGATCTGAACTGTGAAAGCTTCATTTGTAAGCTGAGGTTGGGTTTTCCATACATATGACAATAGCTGAAGATGAGTTTTCTAATGCAGAGCTCTCACACCAAGAAACCTGCACCCAAACACTGTGACACTTGGCTTTCCTCTCTTCTAAGCAAGTTCCTTGAAGTTCCTCAGGCACACAGCCGGGTGACTGTGCTGCTACCCACTGCAGAAAGAGGGAATTAGAAACTCTGCAAGCTGGAGCATTCAGCGTGTGGCTTCCAGTAAGAGTAGATGTTGCTCTGAGCGGTCACTGGCTTGGGTTGGCGGTTGGACTAGATGATCTTAGTGGTCTTTCCAACCTTAATGATTCTGTGATTCCTGCTAGCACTGTGCCTGATTTGACATTAATATTTCTGCTTGTGATTTATCATTAGTAGCCAGAGTATCCCAATAAAATACATGTTGCTAATAGCTTTTCTGTTTCAAGAATGTTTTGGCTTACAGCTAAGATTAATAATATCTTTCATGATCACATGTTTCTAATTACTAGTGTGAATGAGCTGTGACTCCTTGCTATCACTACTTACTGTGGTGCTATAGCTAAACAAAATCAGATTTATGAGAAATGGTGTTAAGAAGCAGCATGGAGTTTTTAGCAAAGCTTCAAACTTACCTGTACATCAGTTACTCACCTGTGACAAATATTCTTCTGATGCCTGCCTTTGCTGCAAGCTGAATCAGATCAGCTATTGCTTTGTCTGACTCAGGGTTTAAGCAATCCACCATCATTATAGTAAGTACGTAATTGCTGGGAAACTCATTCTCAAATTTGAATTTTATTGGAAAAAAAGATCCAAGTGCAATGATGCACTTGGGAGAGAGGATAAAAGTTATGAGAGCCTACCAGGTAACCCTAAAGTGCAGGATATGGATTGACCAGCTCTATCATTTCCTTTTGAAATAAAATGCATTTGAAGAGAAGAAGCTTTTGCCCAGAGGCAATTATTTAGATTGAATAGAGGTATTATTTGCCCAGAGGCAAGCTGCTGGCTCCCAGTGTGTACACAAGGCCAAGGATGCTGTGGACATCTGCAAAAACATTTCAAAATGAAATCTTGCTCATGGTGGGTAAATGAGGTGAGCAAATATAGTAGTTAAATCCTTTTCAGTGATAAAACCGTTACTGACTTCAGTGAATGGAATTTTACTCTATCTTCTCATGTTTCTTTCCCCATGTGAGTGTGTGTGCCTGACATTGCAGTAAGCAGTAAGAAAGGAGCCCCTGCACTCTCAGCGGGCACAAATCAACCCTTACTGACACAGGATCTTCCAGAAATTGCACCTGTGCTGCTGTATGCCACTGCAAGGAAATGTGGTTTGATTTGTAATGTTTCTGTTACACTTCTTCTGTTGTGTCTTTACTTTACTCTTACTCCACTCTTTGAACAAGCAGTTGACTTTAGGTGAGGCAGTCATCGTTATCATGTATGCATGCAGAAATACAGATTTTGAAAGCTGCTTTTGTGCTTTGAAAAATTTGAAATATTCAAAGTTAAGGCAGCCAACGCTGGGTGCATTTTTAGTGTTTTATTTTTTTCTTCCCCTAATACCCTGCAGAACCTGAGGAGGACTAAGATCTCCATAATATTTAATAACTTGTAAATCGCTGTCAAAAAGACTGTTCCCCTTTTTGGTCACATGATATTCCATATTCTTCCCTGCCTTGCTGCTGCAATTTCTTTAAAAAAAAAAAATAAAAATCAACACAACAACAGCAAAACAAAACACAACAAATAAAATGTAAATGCTTCTATTTTCATTCAGTGTTAGTAGTCTCTGAGTACAGTGTGAAACTGTTACTGCTTTCTGGAGGGATCCAGGCTTGCTTTCTTTCATCCTTTCCTTTCCACAGACTGATTTTCTGATGTCTTTTATGCCTTTCATGGGATTATTTGGACTGCAAGAAGTAGATTTTGACCAATAGTTCTTAAGTTATACTCTACAGCTGCCAAGAACTGGAAACAAGGATAATATCTTACATCAAAAAAGATAGCAGCTTTTGAAATATTTGGTTCATTTTCAAGTTCTGTACTGGTTAGGAACAATAAAACATAAAAGTTATGAACTGCTGTTGGTATGAATATTGGATGTATGTAAAAGGATCATCAGTAAAAAGCGTTCATTTTAATACAGAGCAGATTCATGAGTTTGTGACACATTTTTATGTGAAGATTTTGTGCAGTGAGAATGTATTGTGGCTGTGGTCCTCGGGGTGCTGTGCTGAAGCTTGCTCTTTTCTTTGTTGGCTTCAGAAAGAAAATGCATTATCTGCAGCAACGTGTACCTCCATGTTATAAAGGAAGAAACCAGAAAGCAAGAACAGAATTTCCCCCTCAAAATACATTTCCTGAAGCTCAATGTCTGAAAGGTGCTAGAGATGACAGAATTCGCGCATTCTTTTTCCTTCTTTAGCTGCTGCTTTTGTGCTTGGCGAAAAGCGGCTTTGTTGTCATTGGATTTATGCATTTTGATTTCTCCAGCCCTCCCTTGTCAACAGTCTCTTTTCTGCAGTAGATGAAGTGAGAAGAAAAATGATTTGGGCCTTCTCTTTGCTTTTTTTTCCTGCTTTCATGTTTACAAAGGCTGAATGAATTTTTGGTGTTTGTGCATGCTGGTTTCCTGCTGACTTGTTTCCCAGTAGCACCCACCGGTCTCCACTGATGTGCTGTGCTCAGCACTGTGCATCTGGAAAGAGATGGCTCTGCCCACTTGAGGGTAAGAAAAGCCAGGTGGCTTTCGCATTGTTGGGCAGGATTATATCACAAAGCCGAAATTCAAGATAAATATTTGACTTTTCTTTAAGTACTCTCTTAGTTTGCCTTTGATTTTTGAAACTCAGATCTTCTTTTACTCAGCCCTGCCTTCAGCTCCTTCCTCCCAGCCGCAGGCAGGCAGAGATTTAAACATACCCTGAAGTCACAGTCAGATGCAAAAAAGTGAAACTGCAGGCAGAATTGAGAGGGCAGAAGGTACTTTACTTAGATCGTTCAGTTTTTCCTTGAGGAAATATGATTGTGTACTTCCTGTTCACAGCAGCAAATTGGTACCTGTGTGTTGGTACCTGTACTGATGGGATGGGTATCTAGCATGATAGCTTACTTTGATCTGGTAAATGATATATGCATTACTGGGGAGAAATCATTTTACCAGCATTTCTGCTTTCGTTACTGCCAAACCCTTTCCTCTGTGCGGGTCACAGCCTATTTCTTGTGTGGAAATGATCTGACAGTAGATGTTCTGTTACTGTCATAAGTTTGCTGTGTTGGTCTTCATGTTGGAATTAGCAAAAATGAATCTGAGTTAAAGTAAAACTTGTTTCATATGTTATTTCCTTGAAAAGGGGCAAGAGAGCTCAGAAGTGTGTGGCTCCCACTCTCACCTGTTTGCTGTCATTGACCTTGATCAGGTTTGGGCCAGGGGCATTTTGTTTAACCCGTTGCTGTCTTTGTTACGACTTCGTAAATCTCCACCAATTTATGGTTGCCAGTCAGGGGGTCTGCCCTGATCCCAGCATATCTTGCTGCCTGCAGAAGATCAATAGGTGGGCCACAGACATCCACACTCTTTCATCCTGTGTGAGGTGGCCCCAGCGCTCTGAACCCCCTCTGCTCTGCTGGAGAGGGTTTGGAGACCAGGACAGTTGCATCTTAGTGTGCTCAGAACTGTGCTCTGCAGGCACTGCTTGGGATGCATGTGTACCCTGCTTTCCAGAGACTGGTTCAGTATATGTTTGAGGTGGAATTTGGGACTGGGACTTAATTATAGGCCTGTGCTCAACTGTAC
The DNA here is from genome assembly GCF_023343835.1 of Lagopus muta. Taxonomy (NCBI): domain Eukaryota; kingdom Metazoa; phylum Chordata; class Aves; order Galliformes; family Phasianidae; genus Lagopus; species Lagopus muta. The sequence goes on along the minus strand of NC_064439.1, from coordinate 16,614,173 downwards.
CATGGATGTAGCCTGGTGACCATGTCCTGCTTCACATGGACGGAACTTAGATTAGGCACTTATTTGAACTGTCATGGGAAACGTTTTAAAACTGCTGTTTGCTAGTAGTTAAGTGCAAGGAAAAAAAGTGCAGTTGACATATAGCCATGGGAAAAGTCACGGAGAAAATACTGTAAGACTGGTAGGAGCATCTCTTTGAAGTCTGCTCACTGTATCTTGTAATGTTTTTCTTATGCTTGAATGTACATCTGAGTATATCACTGTATGATCATTTGCATTACTTTTCTTTTTTCTTTTCTCACAGTGCTTGCCGATTAAAGGTCTTGGATTTGTGCTTGGAGCCTACAAATGTATTTGCAAGGAGGGATTCTATCACCCCAACATCTTTTCAGTGAACAGCTTTCAGAGTAAGTGCAAAAGCAGAGAGAGCATTAATAATAGAGGGCTCCTTTTTATCCTAGTCAGGGTTATACAGTGAAATCCCAGTGTTGCAACTCTTGGATTATATAATCACTTAAGGAGTTCTAGCTCTTTGATTTGTCATTGGTGATACTCTTGAGGATCCTGTAAAACATACCCACTTTAAGAATATTTGATTTGTAAATAAATTTAAAAATATGAAAAGAAGTTTTGCTATAGGGAAGTAAAGATTTCTGGCATCTGTGTTCAGGCAAAAGTACTGAGGAATTTAATCTAGCAATTTTCTCCTTTGTTAGGGTAAACTGGAATGCTCTGGTCTCTGGCTTTGTAAGTGCTTTAATTGTTTTAATTTTATTTCATGTTCAAAGGAGAATCCAAAGGAGCACATTCAAGCTCTAATTCTTACAAATGGGGAATTAGAGATGGGTCATCTCTGAGAGTCTGGCTGGTGGTTTGGTATGGAAGACATGCAGCCTATGCTTTCTGGAAAGCACAGATACTTAAACTGAGCTCAGGGAAGTAAGGGAACAGAACTGAGTTGATACTCAAGGAAAACATGTAAACAAGCATCACTAAAGGTGCTGTCTGTTACTTTCATCATATGAAATTACGACTACCAAGATATAATTGCTGTGCTAAAATTGTTGCAGTTACACTAGTACAGTTCATACTGCAGTCACAAGTGTAAAGGTATTGCTTGAAGGTGTAATGGGGCATCCTGCTTTGCCTCCTACTTTGCTAATGAATCCCCACTCCCCAGATTCTTTGTCATGTGTTACAGTGTACCTGATAATTGGGTTAAATATATTATGTCATGTGAGCTCAAGAGCTGCAAAGAACGTTTCTAAGTTCCTTCTGCAAGTTCTGCTTTCTTACTTAAAAAGTGTTGGTGATTTTAGGTGAAAGGCAGGTCGCTTTTTAACATAAGGAAAGCTTTCAAATTTCATGTTTATTTGCAGTCATGAGTCCCAGAAATGTATTCATTCTGTGTCAGACGATGACCCATTTTTATTGATCTAATCTGGTTTGGGTATGAATTGGCCATGCTATCTCACCCCTAACAGCCTATATTCGATCTCCTGTAAATATATGTTGCATAAATAGCACGGTGTTTATTCAGAAATTTACCTGATGAGCATTTGTTTCTCTTTTCATATTGTGGAATGTTGTAGAAAGTCACCCTTGTGATAGTGTTTTTTTTTCTTGGATCTGTATGAATCTTTTAGTAGTGAGAATGATGCTTGGTTGCTCCTGCGGTGCAGTGAGTTATGATAGAATTGGGATTTAACTCTTCAAATGAGCATATAAGAAAAATCATTCTTAGTTTTTTATCATACCAAATGCCAAAAAATGCACAAAAATAATAAGGCACTGATCATAAGGAATGGGATTTTTATCTTATATGGGCTGTATAAAGTGCAGATGCATGACATGTGTTAGTCATCTTGGTTTCCACTGTAGTCAGTAGGGAGAGCATGGCTCCCCTGGAGGGTAGTCCTGCTGCTTTGGAAGCTTGTGTTTAGATGGAGGCATTAACTCTTCAGGCAAATAACTGCTTTTGTCTGTATGTGATAGATGGAGGAGCCTACAAGGCTAACCTAGGCAAGAAATTTTGCTTTTCAGTATCTTATGCTGAAATTTTCTCACAGAACTGTTTGCTGATATTTAAGGTCTGAGATTTAGATGATCTGGGACTTCTTTGATTTGGCCATGTGTTGCTGTGAGTTACCGTGTGCAAGAGGTTAGGAAAGGTCATTAATAAAGAACTGCTTTTAATTCAACTAGATGCAGCTGTGTTTGCCTATAGATGATTTCAGAATGTGAGCAGTAAGACTGCTTGTGGAAGTAACTGTGGAGTAATGGCAGAAAAAACTGGTTCAAGGGAACTTAGCCCTGTCATCCAGCTGCATTCTGTGAAAAGAAAAATGGTTAAAATGGCTGAATGATATATTTGGAGATTCAAACTGATACTAATGCACGGATACTAGACATGAATACTACCAGTAATTTTGACAGAAACTGTCTGACCTGACGGTCTTTGTGTGGAATTAGGTTGGTGAGGTCTGATAAGAGAGACGAAACTGAGTAGAAATGTTAATGGTTTAGAAAATATTCCTGGAAGATTAGAATCAAGAGGCCGGAGAGTTTTGCAGGTCACAAGATAAGATGTGAATAGGTAAATAGATAGGAAAGCTGATTACTTTTGTAATTCCATGAAGTGAAAAATTGAATTCAGTGTGTTGTATCTTGAAATGGAAGCATTCCTTAGTGATGTTGGGACTCTGCAAAAAAATATGTTTAACTGCAGTTGTACGTTGTGCCTGAAGTGACAGAGCTTTAAGTTTTAAACAAGGTTTTCTTTAGGTCCAGATGAGTGTTTGGGCTGAGTCTGAACCAGCAGTACAAAATGGCTTTGCAGGGATGTTTGACAGGCTGTGCAGTTTGCTCAGCAGGCAGGCTTCAAAGATTACTTGTCTACCTCCTCAGCAAACTCAGCTGGATACCTGAACAGTCAGATGCAATGTTGCATAAACAGTGTCCGCAGTAGGAAAGATTCTGTTTTTCTAACTTAAAGAGTACAGTTTTGCTGCTCCCTGGGAGGTTGCGCATCTCAGGCTGCAGGTTCCAGAACTGTGTATGGAGCAGGGGTTGAAATTTGTACCATTCTTTTACCAAAGAGGAAGTCAGGTAGGAGAGCTGTTTTCTTTCCAAAGCTGAGTTTGGGCTTCAGAACTGGCAGTGCCAAAATATGTAAAACCTCACTTTTACCACTGCATTGGTTAATGAGGACCAACAGGGCATAGAGTTATTGCTGTATTTCTGGTGTCTTTTTTGATCAGCTTTCAAGGTTGAACTTTTAAGAAATAAAGAACATAAAATTTATGACCATAACAGGTTTTCAAGCCATATTCACATAGGGTTTGTGACTCAATCTCATTGGAAACTGATTTTAGAAAAAGATATGTGAAAAATTATACGAGTTGCATTAACCCATAATTGCTTGAGTACATGATTATGTACTTTTTCCTAATGGCTCACTTTGAGGAAGCAGTATTACTATAGGTAAATTAATTTGTGAATACATACCTTTTAACATTTTCATTGCAGTCACCTCCAAAGCACTTAGTTCTCTGCCTCACAGGTTAACCACTTTTGCATTGGAATATCCCTGGTAGAATTGTGGTGTTTTATTCAACCTAAAATTGCATTCTTTAACAATACTTTGGCAACGTATTGCAGAGATTCCCCTCAGCTCTTGCTGTATTGAATATGGAATCTGCTCAGAAAAAGGTGCTTGTACACCTCTTGTGTCTGAGTATGGGACTTGATGTGTCTAACAGTGCTATGTCTCCAGTCCCAGGAGAGCTTTCCAGTTCAGCTTCTCCAAAGAGAAATCCACTGTCTTCATAAAAATAAATATCAGCCTGTTCTCACTGCAGGATTTGCGAGAGAAGAATCTTCCTCTAAAAGCAAGGAGGACAGGGCTGCTGGAACAGCACACCAAACAGCCAGACTGGGGTATATGGCTGCTTTGTGCCCTTCTGAAGCTTTGCCTGGCAGCAGATGTGTGTTCCTCACACATACGTTTGGGAAAAGAAGAAGTAATTACCCTTGCAGATAACCTTCAATTTCAAATGTTTGAAGTTAGAAGTCTGAAGAGAGTTTCATACACCACTGTGTATATGTGAAATGTCACTGACATATTCTGTCTCTTGAATTAAGACTAGATAATTTGGGATTTACTGCTTTCACTGCTGGAGGAGGAGAGTTTTGATCAAAAATGTGAGAACAATTCTCTACCCTTGTGCAAAACATTTTATTTGCCTTCAGCCATATTCTATGATTCTCTCAGCCACATTCTTTGAAGCTCCAAAACTTGTCTTGTTTATGTTAAGAATTTTCAGCAAATTCTCATTGCTTTCTTATTTAACATTATTTTGTTTTTTTTTCCCCTTTCCTTCACCCTTTTCTTCTATCAGTTTCCTGGGGTTTTATGGGCAAGTTTTTACAGATCAGAAAGAGCAGGATTGCTCTTGTATGCTCTGTTGGTGGGTGTGCTTTGATGGGTCAGATGTCAGCTCAGGAGCAATTGATTTTCACAGACAGGATATTAAATTGCCAGTTGGACTTCAAGGTTTTCTAGTGTGTTTCTGTGAACTGTGGAAAATTATGCATTTATACATTTATATAGTGTAAATATGCTTGTTTTTATCTGGGCACAGAATATTGCAATTGTACATCAGTTTGCTGAATAAATGTTAATTGAGTGGTTTTGTTTGATTTGAAGCTAATATTTCACTAGAGAGTGTCTTTATGAAATTCAGAAACAATCTCAAATAGGATCAGAGCTTGTACTGTAAACATTAGGTAGTTAATGGATCTGTTTTTCATGTGCCTGTGTAAAATTCTGTCCTTGTTCCTAAATCTTTGATGTAATTTTCTCCCATTTGCAAGTATCCTTCAAAGAATGTCCTCTGCAAATTTTGCCCATCTTAGATACAATGGAAATGCATTTAATAAACCCACTCTCCCCCCTGTCTGAATTGATCTGTGTTTCCTAAATATGACAAAGGAGGTGAATGAGAAAAGCAGCCCTGTCAAACTACTTTAAAGAGGAAAACAGGGAGGCAAGAGGAGTAAGCAGGGAACTGTTTTCCTCCTGTATGAATGAGCTGCCCATGCTGTACAATTAAAGTTGCCTCCCCTTCCCCACTTCATATTTTCAGGAAAGGATGCAGACAATCGCTTTTCTGGAGGGGACTTGTCAGAGGAAGTCTACACCTGCCTGCCCTGCAGGGAAGGATGTTCTAATTGTAAAGATGATACTCCCTGCTATGCACAGGAGGACAAGTACTTACGGCTTGCTATCATCTCATTCCAAACGCTCTGTATGCTGCTGGACTTCATAAGCATGCTGGTAGTCTACCATTTTCGCAAAGCAAAGGTAAGCAGCCTTGTTTTGCTTTAATCTTCCTGATCACTGTGTGGTACAGGCTCATCATTTATGTTAGGTGTACAGCTTCCCATTTGGAGGACAGTCTTCTTGGGTAAGGATTACAACTGTTACAACTGTTTCTCAGAAGATGAGATTTCCAAACAGGACTGCTTTGCTTCAAGCACGGAGGAAATTAAATGTGATTTTTGAAAAAATGCTGAGCAGTTATCTCCCAGTGATGTCTCCATATGTTTATAGATGGTCATTAAATATCAAGGAAACCTATCATGTTTGAAGTCATTTTTGAAAGTCAGACCAATAATGCAAGTACCAAGAGGTTCATGGGATTTGTAGTCACTGCATGCTGAAAGTGTCTGCCTGCTTTACCACTGCTGGGAAGGATGTCTGGTTTCAATATATTTGTGACACTAGCTGCACAGTAATTGCACCCAAGAGAAATCTCTAAATAATTCTAGGTCCAAGGGAGTTTAAACTTGATTGTGTAGTGTTTTTTTTCTAAAGTATGGATATATTAAGGAGAATCTGTAAACTGTTGATGTTACACTTCTGTAGTATCTACTAGTCTAATGAACTTTCTGCTTTTATCTCACTCAAAATATATTTATATGTAATATCTCATGCAATCTCACTGTTGCCTCAGTAAATGCAGAATATTCTATGAAACTTTCAATTTACGAAGAAGAAATGAATGGAAGCTGGCACATGTTCACTACCTACATTTGGAAGACGTAGGCGTGCACACAATATGCTGTATTGTTGAAATTAATAGCATCCATTTTCCATAACTAGATAAGCATTTCCATTTTGGTTTTTGGAACACTTGATCCCACAGTCTTCCTAATCCTGCACTGTCTGTGTTACAAATGTGTGGTTCATTTTGAAAGACTTTAATATCCTGGCAGGAAATCACAGAATGAACAGTGACATTCTTCTTTTTTTCTGCTCTTTTCTCTGATTCTGACAGTCTTTGCATTTAATGAATGAATCAATGAATCAAATGATTCAAATTACTAACTTAACTGTATTTATAAAGCTTTTCATTATGAAAAGTGTTTGTAGGCAGTTATTTAGTTGCCTAATGTTAACTTAGCAGTAGAATCTATCTCCAATTCTAAGACATTTTAGTCCTCATGGTAATGTTACTTGCTTTTATTGGCTGTGTAAAACAAACATCATGAAGAAGGAAGTGTTCCTTGTGAGTAAGACTTTTCTCTCTAGTTCTGCAACATGAAAACAGTAGATTACTTCATCTTCAGCTCCTGTAAGTTTGCCTTGATTTGTTTTCTCAATGATGTATCGATTGTTTTATAAGAAATTTATGAATGAAATTAGACATGTTCTTGCTCTTAGAATCATAGAATCATAGAATCACCAAGGTTGGAAAAGACCTTCAAGATCATCCAGTCCAACCGTTCACCTGTTCCCAGTAGCTCCCACTAAACCATGTCCCTCAACACAACATCCAGCCTTTTCAGATGAGTATTTAGATGTGGTTTCCTGCACATGTTCACTACTTTTAAAAAATATTTAGTAAGCACACACAGAAATCTTTTTCACAAAATCTACTGATTAAGAAAGGTACTTTTTTAGTTCTGTGGCAATCAGCCATTCCTCCAAAGTAATATATGAGTAAAGAACCAGACAGGATCTCTGAACATTTAGTACCAACATAAACCAAGAAACATATGCACACCTTTCCTTGTTTCTAAAGAACTTTTCAGTAGTTACAAAAAAAATAAGCCTACTTTTTTTTTTTTTTTTAAAGAATACTTGTTACCCTGAAAGATTTATCATGACGTTTGAACAGGTGAATCAGGCATAAAACAGAATATTTACTACCGTTTTTCCCCAGAAAGAAGGGGAAATCATCATCTTTGTTTCATCAAGAACATATATGCTAGGTCTAAAACGGTTACTAAAGGATCAGCTGTTGGTAAAACATCTGTTGTTCCATTCCCAAAGATCACAGCACTGAGAATAGTGCTTGATGATTTCAACAATTACTTCCAAAGCATTACTGACAGAATATGACGATACAGTTTTCATTCTGACATGATCTTTATTAGTGACCGAGGGTGTAAAAATTATGATCTACAATCAAAATGGTTCTGTGACTGGAGGATCTTGACAAAATGAATGGTACAAATCAGCATAATGGTGACCAGCTTCTAGAAGTCAGCCAGTGCTGAAAGAGCTTCAAAGTCTTCTTAAAGGTTTTCTGAATTGTCACAGAATCACAGAACTGCAGGGGTTGGAAGGGACCTCGAAAGACCATCAAGTCCAACCTGCCTGCTAAAGCTAATACTCTACTATAGGTCACACAGGTAGTTTTCCTTAGACTTCCAAAAAAACTCCTCTACAAAACTACTGAAATATTTACTGTGGAATAAGGCACTGCATACAGTAATAGTAGCAGAGGAGGAATGCAAGATAGGAAATGTGACATCTGCTCTTAAAGAGACTGCCAGTAATGATAGTGAGAGCTACAGACCAGTAGGTCCAACTTGCACACTGAGAAATTAATAGAAATGTTGATAAAGAATGGAGCTATTAGATTCATGAGTAAGTGTGGGATGTAGACTTCTGTGAGAATGTGATTTCCTTTTGAATGTATTTATAACTCTGTGAAGGTGGATTGTTATTAAAGATGAGAGTACTTTTTCCCAGGTCCACTGACAAAAGCTCTTAAAAATGATGATCTCAAGGGGCTTGGTGAGCTGCACTTGTAGCTATGAGAGAGGACAGAGGAAAAAACAGTGCAGCAGATGTGGTTTAGAATCATTTAAGGTGGGGCGATGGTGACGTGTAAGCATATAGTCACTGTTCTGTCTAAGATATAACTACAAGGAGTTCAACAGATCTTTCAAGAGGTTAAAAAAAAGTAAAGTGGACCTTTTACACAACTTACAATTGCTTTATGCCACCCATTGGCACAGAGCATAATGGACTCCAAAGTAGAAATCAGTCCAGAAAGAGTTTAGCAGGAATCGTGTTGGTTATTTAATAACAGTGGGTTTGGTGAAACATCTGGTTCTGGAAATCCGTACTGCTTAAATGGGAGGACAGAGCAGGAAGGACCTTCTGCTGTTCTCCATATTTAGTAATGCAGTACAAGCCATGCCCTGAGATGGGACACTGTACTCTGAGTTAGAAAGCCTTTTATTTTGTCAAAAAAAGAGTTGTCAAATTAGACTTCATTTCTAATCTTGAAATCGTTGTAGTTACAGAAATAAATTTGCACGGTTGTGTTTGGTAGATGGCAAAATGAAGTAGACAAATTAAGATTTAAGGCACTTGTCCAAGGCATAGGTATGGCAATCTATCACTGGCAGCACTGACCAAAATCTTGTATTGCCAACCTATAAGTGAAATTAGTGACTTGAAGTGTTAGCCAGAACTGGCAAACAGTACAAAATGGAACTACAGTAAAATACTGGGAGAAAACTCAGATTGGTGCTGAAGAATTCATTTGAGGCTTTGTCAGATACGGGTGAAACTGACTCAGCAGCACTGAGATTAGCCCAGCAGCAATGTTACTAAACTGCAAGACTCATAAATGGAAAAAAGAACAAGTAGAAAATGTGTCCCTTCGCAGAGAGAAAAGCCAAGAGGGAGAACTCCAAAGTGGTTGAAAATAAAGAAAAAAAAAAAAAGAAAAAATGAATGAAGGCACAAAGGGAATAGCAGAAACTAAACCACTAATGAAAAGCATATTGTTGTGAAAGACAGAGAAACATGAAAAATATAAGAGATAAAGCAGATGCTGCTGCTATAGTGGGAAAAGACAAAGCATTTCAGCAGGGGAGTAAATGGAAGAAATGTGCCAAACAAAGCCAAAAATGAGGATAACATTCACAGCTAATACAGAAAGGAGAGCAAATATGCAGATCACTTCAGAGAAATCTTTAACGATTCTAGACAACCACAATGGCAAACAGTAGTGAAAGCTGAAAAGCCTGGTTATGACATTAACACAAGTTGTAAGAAGCTGAAAAACTCCCAGGTGATGAAGACTGATCAAATCCCATCAGAAATGCTGGTGGCACCTGACAACAGCAGCTTAATGACACTGAGGGATTTGTGCAATGGAGCATGGGAGAAAGAGATTTTTCCTCAACAGTGGGAACACTGAACTGTTATCTGAGTGCCGCAACAGGATGATCTTGCTGAATGCCACAGCTGGGGAGACACTGAGGAGTCTGCAAGATGATACGAAGGGACGTAAAGTGACAGTGGATGCAGAACAAGGATCAGGCTCAACTGAGGCATTCATTACTTTGGATAGATTAGAAGAGTGTGCTAGCAATTGGAGAGGAGTGTATAAGCTAATAGGCTCCCCTTATTTCTTTGATTTTCAAAAGGCTTTGATAGACTGAGGGCATCTTGCAGAACATTTCAGCTCTGTGGACTCAGATCTACGTGGCTGTGTGCAGAGGTATAAAACGTTCTCCAAGTTTTAACAACTAATAAAAAAAAATCAACTCAAGATGAGCAGTAGCAAATGTTGTGTGCTATGCTGTTGTTATTGACTGGATAATGCAAAGATTGCTACTAAAATTAGGTCTAAAATGTATAAGGCTAACCTAACAAAAATAGCTGGATAAGCAAGGACAGAAATTGCTGATGTTAAAACAAAAATTCTCAAATCTGAGAAGCTGAACAGTGATTTTAAAAGAAAAATTATCAACAAAATAGGAAAATTCATCAATGTGAATAGAGTTATGTGAACTAGAGGGGAGCTCGAGAAGGGAGTAACCATCTGCAGTACTGATAAAACACAATGTGAGGGCAGCAGAGCTAGACAGCACAAGGAAGAAACAAAATGGTTAAGAAATTCTTCTATTTCAAGGTTAGAGTAGTTTTTCAAGGGCTAAAGATCTACTAAAGCCTTGGAGAGGAAGCCAGCTTCCTCATGATCAAGTTCTTCCAAATGTACTGGACTAGAGAAAGAAGAAAAAAGTGTTCATCAGCTGTCAAACTGTCTTTGAAAGTATCTGAAAGAAGTATCTGAAAGAAAATAACTGACCTTCGCATAGTGGCATGCCCATTCAAACACGGAGCTATGAGGTAAATACAGCTGCTGTGAGGAATCATCGTTGCCTTTAAAACTGGTAAGAACCTCTGCTGGAAAAGAAAACAGAGGCTGACCTCAGTCCTGGAGTGGCAGAGAGTAACTGCTGCTTCAGCCCTGGACTTGAAGGAGAGTGTTACACTCACTGGCCTTGGCTCACACTGGGTCTTTGCTGCCAACTCTCATTCAGAAATGCCTCGGAGAAGACGCACTGAAGACAAGCTGCCATAATCTGTCCTTGCCATTCGCTGCTGTGCTGCTGGTTTCTGTGTGGATAGGGGAACCGTGGGCATTCGGGAGGAGACCTTTTCTAGTTTTGTTCTTTCTACATTCCTAACATGTAAGTGGGCCTGTTAAAATTGCTGCAGCCAGCACATTTGGAAAGACTGGTTTTGGATCTTACAAGTAATATGAAATTGTTTAGAAGAGATTATTCGAAACAGCAGTTTGGAATGATATTTTTATGTGGCATTAATGATACAGGACAGCTGTAGGTCACATTGAAATGAAGGACTCTGCCCCATTCAAAACCATGACTGCTCCCAAATAATATAAATATATAATTAAAACACTTTTTATTGAATTATTTTTTGTTTCCCATTTATGTGGACTGAAAGAATAAATTTTAAAAAAGCACTTTTAATGGGAGGAGAAAAAAATGTGCAGCATAGATGGAGTGCTGATCAAATGAAAACTTGCAGTTAACAAGACCACACTGCTAATAATCAACAAGCTTCGATAATTTTATCTCTCTTGGGGGAGCTGTGGCAAATGACAGCAACTGAATGTCCATTATGTCATTTTTACGCTTTGTTTTTATTCCAATTTCCAGTGATTGGAGTTCAGGAGGACTAGATTTCATATTACTGCTTTCTCATTCCTATTTTTCCTCCAGTGTAAATCCATTTAAATGTTCTGCTAAATATGATTTAAAAACCATGAAGATAGGCCTTAAACAACGCCCTTTTAAACACTGCATGAAATGCCACATAGATGGAAAGAGAACATATAAATGAATGCTGTAATTCCCCTTCCTGAGAAATCAAGAATTTCTTTTCCCCCTTACTGCAATTATGATAGGATGCAGTAATTCAGAGTGAGATAATCACAAGCTATTGATGTGTGATACATCTTTAAATATTAAAGCATGCTGGCTTTGCAAACATACCTTTTTCTCTAATGTAAATCAACCAGTCTTTCCTCTTTTTTAACTCTGCAGTGGCATCTTGAAGTGCTTTTGCCTGGATGCCTTTCATCTTTGGTGAACATTCTGCTTTTTTCTCCCTAGACACCAATTTCTGACATTTCCGCTCAAGTGGAAACTTGATAGAGGGAAAAGATGTTCTGCAGTTGGAGCAGCTGCCTTTGCATACTGTGCTGGTGGGCATACCTGACAGTTCTCAGCACATACAGGCTCTGTGCATTTTTTCTTTATCACATCTTCGAGTGAATACGTACTTTCTTGTGATTTCTCAGGGAAGTTCATTGTAGTCTTGAGTATTCAGCTTTAAAGGCATTGATGATGTTATTTTCAAAATAGCTATGGCTTTTAGTGGAATTCTCATATCCTTTATTCATAAAACAGAAATCATAAAATGTCCTTTCCTATTTTTCTGCATAGTTAAGATATGCCTGTAGGGATGCTGTACCTTTTTTAACTCTCACATAAATTATTGCAGAATGCCATATTGAAAAGATAAGTGTGCAGGCTGCTAGCCTGTGTTAGCCTGTGTTAGTTGAAAATCAGAAATGATGTACTGCCTGCTGGAGCTCCCACAGACAGTGAATGTTGGGAGGCATGGCTGCGGCAGTTGTTATTGCCCTCTGTTGTGTCATTCACTTCAAAAGGACAAAGGTTTCAAATCTGCATCTATTTGCATTCTAATACATGGTTTAGGGGAATTAAGTGTTTGTGAATAGAAAAATGCACCTATTTCCACTTCATGCACAGAAGGCTCCAGGTCACACTGACGTGTGAAGAAAATGAAGATCTTTATATAAAAAGTATTGATTATTTCCAGTCCTTTCTTCTAAGGAAAAGATAATGAGAAAGAGCAAGGCTCACCACAAAATTAGAATTGTAGGCGATGGACGGGACCTCTGGGGATTATGAAGTTCAGCCCCTCTGCTAAAGCAGGTTCCTTACAGTAGGAGCATGTCCAGGCAGTTCAGAAATGCATCCAGGTAGGTTTTGAGTATCTCCAGAGAAGGAGACTCCACAAGCTCTCTGGGCAGCATATTCTGGTGCTTTGTCATCTTCACCGTAAAGAACTTTTTCTCATGTTTGTACAGAGCTTCCTGTGTTGCAGTTTTTGCCTGTTGCCCCTTGTCCTGTCACTGCAGGCAGGGTCAACTCTAACAGACAAGGCAGATCTTGAAAAATACTTTTTTTATTTTAAAAAAAAAAAAAAGCTCTAATGATCCAAAACCCACAATCTTCTCTTTATATCTTCATATTAAGCCAGTTTTTGTCTCGACAAGGTGAATAGTACATCTCAGGGGCCATCCAGAATGCATGGAAAGATTATAGGGCTGTATGCTGCCTTTGAAATGGCAGGAATTGGCAGTAGAGTATGACACATTTGCTCCACTTTGGTTTTCTGAGTGATCCCTGACCTATAGCTTCTTAGACTTAATGTCTTACTGTTCAGAACCTTGCAGTCTGAGAATCCTTGTTGCTTTCTGTTCCACTAATGTTCCACAAAGCTCTGCAGCATTGATATCATTGATATCCACTGTTAAAGTGAATGGAGCTGTTAAGAGCACTTCCACAGCAGCATGCTGGCTGGGAAGATGGGGAGGGAGACAAGGCTGTGGTAGCCTTGAATGCTAATCTAAGTTTAATTGTATTATGTAACAATTTCACTTTTAAAGTAAATGTAAAATAACTATAATTTAATCCTTGGATTTCAGAATGTATTTCCCAGCAACAACAAAAATTATATCATAAGATTATGTCACCAAAGCAGTTTTGGAGCTAGAAATTAAACTAGACGGAGGAAATTGCTAGGTCTTTTGTTCATCTGTCTTTGGTTCTTGATGACTCTTGCATATGTGTCCCTCTCAGGGAAGCTGAGTAAACTGGATGGACTGTCACACAAGGATAAGCTTTCGCCACTGATTCTTTGATGGAATAATCTCAGGGTAGTTGCATTTACCTGAAATTTCATTTGGACTTGTGAACAGACATTTATGGATTTGTTGGGAGTAGACTTCCTGTTGTGTCAGCAGAGTATCTGTGACATTATTTATTTATCCTGCTATTTGTCTTGGAGTTATATGCTGCTGTGAACGTTTCTTGTTCAATCAGTAGCAATAGCAAAGTCCCTAGTGACATGTACAAAGACTCTGGCATGCCTCCTTTCCAAGAGCAGACTTTTGTCTGAGCTAGGACTTCTTTTTGTTAGAACCACCATAGTGTAGGCTCAGAAGAACTATTCCAAGTATGAGCTCATCTTGTAGGGGAGGGACTTTTCAACCTGCTAGTCTTTCTAGTTTAGCAGTGGCAATTACAGACTTCATGAGGTTTTTGTCTCTGGAAGAAGATTCTGTAAGGGATTTCCTGAGCATCCGTGCCTTTGGCTGATAGAGAGGGCAGAGGTTTGGAGACTATATTTAACTGCAGTCACCACAGATCATTCAGATTAAAACACATGCCTGTTCTTTATTCTGTTCATCATTACTTTATGTAAAAGCAAAATGTTCAGAGATCTCAAGCAGTGACTTTTCTTTAGGACTTTGTGTTGTGAACACAGATTACTTTCTGCTTCTCCTATTCCTTCCCTCTATCTGGAATAAAATTTTTATGTTTTCTTCTGACAACTTCTCATCAGTATCAGGATAATTGAAAAGAAACCTTGATTTCCTCCCAGTTCCCTCAAAGATGTCCCAGGTACTGCTTCCTTAGTTACTGTAGCAACCCCCTTGTTATCCAGCATCTTGCTGGACTCACTTTGTCTCCAGCTATGTCTAGGTCTTAACTGAGGTCTTTCAGAGTTCCCGTGTATGTATGTGTCTTTTGTCAGCCCACAGAGCTCAGATCCTTGCCTCAGCTTGCTTTCTTGTGTCTTAGCTACTGCAGTGTCCTTTCAATTGGTCTTGGCAAATGCAGTCATGGCCTGCTTATATCTGTTCATTATGATGCTACAAGCAAGTTTCTGTCCTGCTGCTTTGCATTTTCCTCATTGTATAACTCTGTGGGCAGCGTACATGAGCTTTCTGCTTTCAAGATCCCCCATGAGTTTTTCCCTCTCTACTCTTGCCCTTTATTTGATGCGGAAATGCTGAAACCATCCTCCATCATCATCTTGCCACATTTTTCAAACACTTCTCCTTTATCCCTCATACTTTACCCATGCCTGGCAGGGGCTTCATGAGAGCATCCGCTGCTCTCCACGTCATGTGTTCAGATTCAGGGCCTTACAAAGTATGGTACTATGATTGGAGCACTGATAGGCAAGGAATACTGGCTGCTCATTACAATAAGTACTGTTGCCTTGTCGCTCCGTTGTTCTTCCCATCTGTCCTTTCCCATCTGTTGTCCATTAGCTAAACTCTAATATTGTGGAGGAAAGACAGTCTTTCTTACCTTCTCGTGCAGAGCCTACAGTAACTTAAGGCTGACTTGAGGCTGAGTCTTTCTGCCACACAGTGGCAGGAAGAATAATGAAACTATATAGAATTATAGAATGATAGAATTGCTTGGGTTGGAAGGGACCCCTAACCCACCTGTATACATGCAGCAGTTTTTCCTTTAAGGGTAAGTGTGCTTTTATTTTCATGAAAATATATAACCCCTAATCTCAGCTTTTTAGTAAGAGGTCTTTTACTATAATAAATTTTGAAGAGATGAAAAATGTCACCATTTGGGAGGTCTGCATTTCTCAAATCCAGTCATACGCTGTAAGTTTGGAGCGGTTTGGTCATTTGGTTCTCATAAAGGGAAAGTAAGTAAAATAAACTGGCATTGGATTTAAAGCCTTCAGAATTGTGAGGTTTTTGGTTTTTTTTTAATTTAATTTAATTTAATTTGAAATTAGTATAATGATCTTCATCTACAGTCCATTTGCCTTCTCAGTCATGTGAATAATGAGCTTTTTTTCTCTTTATTCAATTTATTTTAACTTTTATTACATCATTCTCAGTTTGTTTCCTCAAAGATATTAAGAGCTTTGAGCCTTGCAAACGGTGTTTTTTCTCCTGTCATTTGCCATAAACTATTTCTTCCCGTGATTGAGCTACAATTTATACTGACTTTTTAGTGAGCTGCGGTAGTGTCGCCTGTAATAGGCAATGCCATGTTGAGTAAAAAAGCTGAAACACAATTTATGTGTTCCAACACTACTTGTAAACTGAATTAGGTGAACATGCACACTGAGCCTTACCTCCTGCTAGTGTAATACAGAGTTTTAATCCATCAGATTTTTATATATTCTATTGGTCTCTTGCTGTATCAATGCTATATCAATGTGTCACATTTATATCAATAATAATGTGAATCATATTCTTGAAGAGCATGATGTCGTTTTGTCTTCCTTTATCTTCATTTTTGAATTAATTTAATGCAGGCTGTTTAGTGATCCAGGACTTTGATGATCATTATCTTACATTTTCAACTTTTAAATTACTAAGGATGTGAATAAACTGAAACAGAACATGAACATTATTTACCTCTTCACTGATTTTTCTTTTTCTGCAGATGCATTATACTTTGATGAGACCAAGTTATGCTGATTTTAGCTGAAGGAATTCCTGGTCTTATAACAAAGATGTCTGAGGGACATTAATTATTTTCACTTTAAAAGTTATTTTCCAATGATAATACTTTTTCAAGTTATCTGTACTGTAGATGGTGTACTGCCACTTACATGCAGCAGATTTTATGCTTCAAAATCAGAACAATTTCTCTCCATCATGATATATCATAGCAGATTTCATTACTCATATAACAGAAAGGAACAAGGACCACATGAATTGGAAAATAAAGTATTTGGGGATTTCTTGGTTGCCTGACATCTTGTGCACTTTTAATGAAATTGGTTTCTGATTGATGGCTGCTTGACCTTTTGCTTTTCTTGTTGTTTTTTTTTTTCTTCTAAGTAAAAAGTAAATTTAATAATTATGTTCTATTTGGGTTCAGCTGTAACTAGCAATAGGAAAAAAAAAATGACCTCTGCATAAGTATTTTTTAAAGTGTAGTGAAAAAAACATGAGGATTGTATTTATTTAATTTAGGAATATTGCACAAAACTGCAAATGCCAGAAGATTCTGACAACTTGCCAATACAGCTTAAGTGGAAAAATGTAACTGTGGGCCTATCTTTGGAAATTTGGCCTTTGCTGTGATATTTACTGTATCTGCAATCCATATTCAATTAGGAGATTATTTCTCAAAGAGAACAATTGTCATTAAAAGTGTCTGTCAGTTTGTAAAGAGGCTGAGGGCATGGAATTTCACACTGAATATTTTGCAAAGAAATCTCCAAAAGAGATGCAACCATTTCTACCTTGAAGTGAAAAGCATTTTCTGCAGCTACTTGTGAATGAGTTGCTTGAATTTTGTAAGACAGTCAGCGATAATGAAGTTAGACTTGTTAAGGCAATTGAAAATTCCCTTTTACTGAGTAGCAGTTCTAATCATTCCTTGAATTTATCACAAAGGAAATAAAAAACAATGGTTTACTTTCCTGCTTACTTTGACTGACTTTGTACCCTGACATTTAGAAATCCAGTGCTAATTGTGGCTGCTGCATTTTCTGCATTACTTACTCTGCCAAGAATTGTAATGCAGTGTATTTTATTCCTTTTTATCCATCATTTTAGCTTTTTGCTTTGTTACACTTGATGCAACTTGGCCAGTTATGCTTTTTTGTTTGGTTGGTTTTTTATTTCCTTGTGCCAATAATTGTTAAGCATTTGTTTATGACCCTCTAGCAATACCCAAGAGGCACAAAGGACTTTAGTAATGTGAATTGCTGTAGAAATTGTGTCACTTTCTGAGATCTGGAGATAGGGAATTATTATTTATCTCAAACATTACTGACGTTCTCTACATAGACTGAAGACTGAGCAAATTCAAAGGCATAGAGCAGCCCTTGACTAAAAAAATAATGGTTTTTGCAGCTTTGTTCAGGAAAACGTACTCTGCTAAAGCATATTGGTAGGGGAGAAACAGAAGGGAGTTCTGGGAATATCCGTGCTGACTAGGAGGTACCCACCGGCTCATTAGTTTCACCATCTGCAGTAAATTTCTAAGTTAAGAGGTAGACTTGCAATAGTGTACATGGAATTGAGGAATAGTTACTTCCTACATTAGAGAAAGATTTGGGAGCAAACCAAAAAGTGCAGTAGCACTGAAACACTGCATTCGAAGTGTTGTGATCTAAATGTGATCTGCCTTTCATGCTACTATCTAATGATGTCTCCAGTGAGTTAGAATATGTACTTGCTCCCCAGCCTTTATAGTTATCACTTCAGTTTTCCTCCCTCTGTTTTGGTCAGTTTCTTTATCAGGCAGATGCAGATCCTACTTGGAACAGAGAGCAAAACTCCATCTTTATTGCTTCAAACAATACAGTTCTGGCTCCTTCAGATCCAAGATTGGAAGCAGCAATCAGCTAGAAAACATTGCTGAAACCCAGTCTTAAAGTGCGATTGGTGGTGATCTATGCCTTGTCTTGTTATCATTTTCTTAAGAAATCCATGTTCATATGTTTGTCTCCAAGTCTTTATCTGGAGAAGTAGGCTGGCTGAAAAATAGTAGGCAGTTCCAGTGGAATACGAGCCAGTGGTGAGCTCTCCTCACAGTTCAGGAAAACCATATACCAGAAAGCAGAAGCACAGCCAGGAGGCGAAATAAAGTTTGTTAACTCCTCTCTGTTCTGTGGGACTGCTCCTAGAACACTGAGTCCAGTTCTGAACTTTGGGGAAACACGCTATAGCCTATAAAGCTATAGATGTCACACTCATAACGGAATCAGAATGATCTACATGCTAATCATCTGCGTGCCACTGAAGTAGTTGAACCTCAGTCATGTTATTTTTTTGTGCACTGAGTGGTCATGATCTGCTGTATATTTCCATAACGTGTTGGGATTTTACCCGTTATTTTACTAAAAGTGTATGAAAAGAATCTTATATATTCCACTTGAGCGTGCTCTTTCTCTTTCATGCTTTCTTTTTCTGTGCAAGTCTTCAGTTCTCAAAGCATGTTGTAGCCCTGGTCCTGCTGGCTTCGATTAGTTCTGTGAGTTACTCTGTACTAAAGGGTACTGTTGGGATCCTTCTGTCTCAGCTGGACTGCATTCCTGATTGCTTCACAGAACACCACAAAACTGATGAATGGTTTGTTTTCTGTAACAACATTTTTGGTTTGTTTTTATTAATGAGAAAAAGATACGTGAGAAAGCTTACAAGTATCTATGTTTTTGTAATAAGCAGTGAGTAAAGCTTTCTGTAAAAGAACTGCTCCAGAAAGACAGCTATGTTTGCTTCACAGGAGAACAGAAGTAGTGTGCCAGCCTTTAATCCTGGTCTTTCCAATTCAGAATGGTGAAATGTCTCTGACTATCCTTGTGTTTGGACTCCCCCCCAACCCAGGAGGGCCCCCTTCTCACTGGCTTAGACCTCAGCAACATGACTTTGCTATTCCTGCCCTTGACCTAGGCTCTGTCTCCGCTCTATTGCAGCATCTTGATAGACCAGCTGAAAGTACCTGCCATGGAGTGACCTTGACTCATTGTCTACAAAGACAGTTTCATTGCAGCTACTCTTGAACTTGTTTATACAAGAAACATGCTATGTCGTGTGGTGTGACATCACTTGGCATGACTGAGCAGCCTGGGTTGCAGAGTTGTAGTCAAATCCTGAATCTCACATAGGGGTGATAACTAACCTCTGAGCTGTTCATGACCTGGAGTGTATCTTGCTTTTGTGAATATTTTTAACTTTTTAACTACTTTAAATCATCAGTCATGTAATTCTGAGTAGACACTGAGGGGCAAATGGTCAGTAGCATTTCAGCTGTTCATAGCTACATCCCTGAGCTCAAGAACTGGCAACACTTCTTGTCTTGTCCTCTTGGAGCTGGAGAGCCAATCCATCCTGCAGGGGTTGTGTAATGAGGGTATGTCGTCAGTTCTGAGCCTGCGCTACTGCCCAAGTCACACTTACAGTCAGATTTTCTGCAGACGCCTCTTGGAGCATTTAACCTGCAGATGCAAAACATATTACTGTGCGTAGTGTTTTTCTGTGTAGATCTAACATGACATAGTGATTCAGAAGTTAAGAAGCCGACCAACCAGGGGCCTGTATGTCCTCACACTACTTTGTTACTGGCTAGAATTTACTAACAGGTACTTAACACAGTCTTGCATTTTTCCAGCTGGTTCTTTTGATAGCTTCACATGAAACAATTGATGCCAGTTTGCTTACACTTCTCACATGGTTGAGAACTTGCATTAGATTTGCTGGAATTATGTCATTGTTCATTGCAGAAATTGAGGATGGTAGTTGCTCTCCAAGAAACTCCATCTCACGATGAAAAAGAAGCCAATACTTACCTAGTTTTCACCTTTATCATAATGCATGCCATACTATTTTAATTGCATCCTTCTTGTTTTCACTGTTGCTGGATGAAGGCCGGATTGCAGATAATTCCTAGTTCAGTCAACCTCATTCTTAAAATAAGACTTAAAATAACATCTTTTTTTTTTTTAATCATGAATATCTCAATTAAAAAGCAAACAAATGTGAAGAATGTGGAAAATCACTGATAGTAAGTATAAAAATTTCTATGATGTTAGAAGTAAAATATATTTCAGTGTAACTTATGTGTCAGCAATATGCAACCTTTGAGATGGGGAAAAAACAGAAAGGACAAATTTTCTGATGCAAATAAGTAAACATGGGAAATGAGCAAACAAGCTAAACAGCAAATAAGCAAACTGTACAGAAGGTGGACAGCCAGAGAAATAAATAAAAATACAATAACAAACAAACAGCAAAATAAATGCCAACAAGGCAAATGCAAAGCAAAACAAACAAACAAACAAGCAACTGATAAGGAAGAGAAAAAGAAATGAAGCTGATGTTACATGCCAGTGGAAGAAAATTCCACTGGACTTTGTCCTAAAGTGCCCTGAAGTCTGGGAGGTTTTTAATTGTGCAGATGGCATAGGTGGAGAGCGAATGGTGGAGGCTATGGAATGCCATTTAGTGTTCCATTCTTTAATTTGCTTCCTTTAAAGTTTTTTTCCATGACTTGTGTGACCATACTTGCTGCTATGTATGTTTTAGAGTCCTATAGAAACAAGTATTTGTGGTGCTGCCTATAGCCGTGCCTTTGGTGCCAGTGTTTGCAAAGTTACTGGGGGCAAATTTTAATCTTTTCTAAACTTTCTAATCTTTTTTTCTTGTGTGCTGCACAGAAGTTTTATGTCTTGCTCATGCTGAAGTTGCACATTAATTAGAAATGCCAGCTAACCATAATATCATTTATAGTTTATAAAAATATATGCAATTTCTGTTCTACGTGCTATAGCAGTGTGCATGATTCATTCGCCACAAACATTCAAGCTGTAAAATGAGTCATTCTTAATTAAATAACCTGAAAATATTTTATTTAATGGCTTCATAACTGACACCTGAACATTCACTTCCAGCTTTTTGCTGTTGTATCAGAAGTGTCTGCAGAAAGCAATCTTGAAAAGTCGTATAGATGTATTGATTTTTATTTTGCCATCTGAATAAGTTGAGTGCATCTGAATACATAAATGAGAATACATATTATGGAATACATAAGCAATTTTACTACATCAGCCATAAAAGACAGTATATTCCCTTCAGCTCTTTGTTTACTGTTTTGAGATGCTTATAACAACTTAATGTCTTGCGAATCAGTGTGTTTTGTTTGGGGCATTTTTTATCTGATGATATATGTGCTTTGTGTATGTCTGTGGAACATCCCAGTAGATGAAATAAGGCAGGACAGTGCTTCCATGTGGAGAAATGCAGTATGGGAGTGCTGGACCATTTTCCCATTAGGAGACTTGTGGCTGAGGCTCCCCATGTATCCAAATTCCATGGAGTTCTAACTGAGTTGAATTAATTTGGTATGTCATTGAACAGTTGAAATATGTGAGCCTAAAAAACCTGACATTGGCATTTCAGTTTCCCACTGTCTAGCTCTTTGCATTTGGGATTTTGCTTACAGATTATCCAATATCATAATATATTCATTGAGAAGGGAAAAGAAAACAGACTTCAGTTTTGGTTTTTGTAGCAAATGCCTTGAATTACAGGAGCCCAGTGATGAAAGTGCACGCATGAACTCTGCTTGTGGATTGGTTTTCACATTTCAGTAATTGCTATGGCAGGCATTGCACCTTGTTGGGAGATACAATTATAGTAGTTCAGCTATTTGGTAGTGCTTCTCTTTGTTTTGCTTTGCTTTCTAAAGAAACATTTCATGGAAGCACGTACCTTCAAATAAAATTTTGCTAGAAGTATTTAGGTCTCAGGTGCAGGGTGTAATTTTAGAGTGAGGTAACAGAATAGTTTTGTAATCCTTACTGTGAAACTCACAATGTGAAAGTTCGAGGTAAAGACCTACACAGAAAAATCAAAGAATTGGAAAAATCCAGAAAAGAGAATCCATAATACATCTCAAATGCATGAATAATGCCTGTGAAAAAAAAGGAAATAACTTGTATGCCCATGGCTGACAGAACTAGAAATAGTGAATTAAAGATGCACTACAGGAAGTATAAGAGACATTAGGCAGAACTTTCTAATAGTGGGGAATAAAGAGCGGGAAATGAGGTTGACTGAACTAGGAATTATTCCCCTCTGACGCAGAGGGGAATCATTTGCATCAGAAATTAGGAAAACAGAACAAGGCACTGTTACTCAGAGGGGATACAAAAATCTCTGTGGTCTCTTTTCTTTTTTATCCTGAGCACTGAATATATGTGCAAGTCAGAAGAACTTTAAATCTTTAGTCTGTGTTGTGTTTCTAAGTCTTCTAAAAATAAACATTTCAGTGTGCTTTTCATAAGCTGTTTCCTAATGCAGTGTGCAAACACAATTCAGTGCTAACTTCATACAGAGCACAAACATCAGCACCCTAGATCATGGGCATGGATGATATGACAGAGTACCTTCAGAAAAAGAACCTATTCCATGGGAGGATTACAGCTGAGCTGTATTCTGAAAGGAACTGGCTTAAAATGTTCCTCACTTTCTGGTACTTGACCCAAATTTAACTCTCAGCAAGGTGGGAGATCAGACCACTGGTGTCTGTGCCAACGTGCCGGTGTTAGATGACCTTCCCTGCTAAATATCACTGTTGCTGGTATAACTGTCTAATATTAGTAAGGGTTTCTGAGAATTTTCTCCTGATCTTTTGTCATACATTTGATATGTCAGACCTGTAAAAGTCAAAAGACACTGACCAGTCAAAAAAGTTAATGCTGAAATATGAAATCAGGTTACACTGAAAAGATCCATCTATAAAATTCCACCATTTTTGCAAGTAGAAACTGTACCCTGTGGGACCAAAAATGCATCTGTAAATCCATTCAGACAGAGATCGTTTTTTTAATGATTGCCTTACTAATGAAAGATAAACTTCTCTCATCCAAACTCATTAGAGTGATTACCACAGACCATTGATTCCAGTCCATGAGAGGATTTTATGATGTGAAATAAGGGGATTTTTCAAAAGATTTTTGGCAAAGCCTCTTTTGCTGTCCTGACTGCATTGCTTGCAGTTAGGAGAGCAATGCCTTAGTCCAAAATAATGGATGAAACACTGTCTCAGAGGAAGGAAAGAAATGGAAAGCGGTGTCGATGTTTTGTCTTTTAGATAAGGTACAGATGCACCATACATAAATCATCAATGGAGCAAACTTTATATTAAGGAAAAGAATTGATTTTTTAATTTTAAAATGGAATAAAACTATGATGGAGACTGCATTAGAATCAGTGAGGAAATGGCACTATATTTTATAATCCTGACAAGTTAATGACTGAATATATACATCTTTGTATAAAATTCCAGGAAAGATGAAGGTGCTTTCAATCTAAGAGCACAATCTGTATTCAATAAAATTGTAGATTATTCATACATACTGTGAAAGCTGAATCATTAATATTAAATAGGTAGGTCAGAGCGTTAGAGGACTTCTTAACATTTAAATAGTACAGAAAAAAATGTGCCGTTTAATTCATATCTGTTATTCCCATGATTTGTAGTTTCTCACATCTGAGAGCCATTTTAGCAGTTTCAAAATGTGTCCATGTAATGTGTTGAATAGGAATTTTCTAATATTCTGTATTTTTGTTTGTTTGTTTTGTTTTCTAGAGTATAAGAGCTTCAGGTCTGGTGCTGTTGGAAACCATTCTTTTTGGATCACTTCTTCTATACTTTCCGGTAAGCCAAATTGCATCTTTTTTGAAAAGTTATGTATTTGTATTTGTCAGCAATTTAAGAAAATGCTTGAATCATGTTGGTGACAAAAGTGATTATCAAAACTGTTACTGTAATGACTAGCCTAATATGATTAATAAAATTTGCCATGTTCTGTAAATATTCTTAAGAATGCTTGAATGTTTTATTGTCTTCATAGGAATTCTCCATCTCCAGCTTAAGAAATATTTCAGTATGTTTACTTGGAAATTTTGCAGTGTTTTTTGCAGAAAGAAGATACCTCTCTATGCTCTGCTCAGAGAAAGTTGTGCAGGGTATGTAAAGTGTGCACAGAAATTCATACCACAGAGCAAAAAGTGAGGAATTTCCTTTTCATGGCAGCCCCAGCTTGCTTTTCTAGAGAATCAGGAGCCACATAGTGTCTTCTCAAGGCAGAGGCTTTATCATAACCAGCCAGCATTTGTACGATGTTGGCTTCAGTTCAAGAGCCTTGCCATGTCTCGTATTGTGCTATGTCTACAGTATGCTCACCAGTGACCGATTCTTCAGCATCTTTCCCAGTTCTTGTTTTGAACTCAAACTTTTGTATTCCAGAAAGAGCAAATGTCCTTTGGTGACTGACCATCTTTCGGAGCTCAGTGTCAGGGATGCTTAGGTACTGGTAGTAAAGAAAGAGTTCTCTACCAGCAGCCGACTTGAAGAGAAAGGATACTGTTAGGTGCAAGAGACGGCTGTCCATGAGCTTTAAATGCAGAGGGAAGACAACGGAGCTGGGTGGGGGAATTAGCAGATTGAAGCGTCCCACAGCTTTTCACTCATGTTTAAACATTTCCTCCTTTTTTCACTTACATGGAGAATGTAAGATGTACAGCAAGTACAAAATGATGATTGGACACTTATGAGGAAAACCATTCTCTTGAAAAATCCTGATAATCCTGCCTCCCAGTTGGGATATAGATACCTGGTGGGACTTTGTCCCTCTCTACATCTCATATGATATAAAAATGTTCTCCGAGGACACATTCTGTTAGATGCTGAAAAGCAAAGGATACACCTGACTTCCCTGTAACAGCAGTTTTGTGTTCCCACACTATTTGGTGGGTTCTTTTTCATACATGGGTAATTACTTATCGGGTGATTATTCCTAAATTTTTTCATTTTAATTTAAAGGTTTAAGTGGAGGGACTTAGTGTGGGAATGAAGCTCATATAAATAATCTGGTGGAAATTAATCTATTTCACCATCTTCAAGAATATATTCAGTAAAAACAAAGAAAATTGGAGCTAATGTAGAAACACCAGGGTTGCAATATCACAGGTCCTCAATTCACTGTGGGAGTTTCCATGACTTTATGATCCAGGGCAAGAAAGTGTAACAGTAGGTGTGTACGGTGTAAGAACATATATATAACATAGCCATAGAGGTTCGTTATATCATCTTTAAGGAATAAAAAACTGCATTACCACAAGCTGTGAATTATGGGGTGTGGGTCCTTGAAATGAGAACTCTTGACATTTTGCTGTATGTGTATACTAAATGTTCTTACCTACTTCTTGTTCGGAAGAGGAGCACAGAACAGAGCAAGATAGAATGGGAAAGAAAACTTGAGCTCTAAACTGAGTTTTGTTTGTGCTTGTTTGGGAGTATTCTGTTTCTCTGTGATGTTGTTTAAAAACATAATTGTGTGCACACAGAGTTTTTTAGCTATGTGAATTGATCTTATGATAGAGGAAAACATGCTTTGAGACAATCTGATTCAGCGTGGGCCAGCAGTGTGCCCTGGCAGAAAAGGAACAAACTGCATGTTGGGGTGCAATGTTCAGAGCATGACCAGCTGGTCAAAATAGGTGACTATCTTGCTATTATTTAGCATCAGTGTGGCCTAGAGTATTGTGTGCAGTTCTGGACTCTATGATATTACAACCACATTAAAATGCTTGAAAGCATTGAGAAGAGGGCACCAAAGCTGGTAACAGGGCTGGAAGGCATGTCTTGTGGGAAGGGGATGAGGCTACTTCTTTCACTGGAGAAAGAGGAGGTCAGGAGGCAACCTTCCTGCTCTCTGCAGCAGTCTGAGGAAGGGAAGCAGAAAGAAGTGCCAGCTTCTACTCCTGATGACCAGTGGCATGGTGGGAATGGCACAAAATTGCACCATGGAGAGTTAGATTGGACACTGGGAGAATTGCTTTATCCTGATGATGGTCAAACTCTGCAACAGGCTTTCCAGAGGTGGTTGATGTCCCTTGCCTGTCATTGATCAAGAGACATCTGGATAATGCCTTCAATAATATGCTTCAGCTTTTGGTCAGCCCTGAAGTTGGACTCAGTGATCTTTGGAGGTTCTTTCCAATTCAACTATTCTGTTCTAATGTAACAACTTAATTAGGCAGATTCAGATAAATATTCTGCAGCTATGATGAAATGCAATTTAAAATAGGAAGTGAAGTTCATCATTTTGGGCCAGACAGCACTGCAGTATGGTGATCTTCTTTAAAATATTTTTTCCCATTTGTATCATCTCTTCTTCTACTGTATTTTGGAAGGCAAAACTGAAAAAGTTAACTTTCACGCTCAACTAAGTGCAGATTACAAAGCTTGCCTCAGTGCATCTATGGTGTTATAAGAATAAAATGACAGAAATTCATCTCTAAAAGTTGAAAAATAGATCTATACAATCTATTTAAGGATTCAGTGCAATATTACATTCTGATTTAAAAATTAAAAATTCTCCTTAGACTTTCTCAACACTGCTCAAGTCTTTTGCATCTTTACTTTCCACTCCCTGTGCTTTCCCAGCTCTGGCTTTTATTGTATTTATTCACCCAGTCTGCCTTGGATTGTTCTGAGAGCCTTCAGCATACCAATTCTGCTGTGTCCAGAAAAGCTTTATTGCATCTATGACTTTCCCTACCCTCCAATTAAATGGAAACCAAAACCTACTTTGTTGCATTGCTTAATTTCTTCAACTAATTGTCATTGTTTTCATGTCTACATGCTGTAATCTATTCATAGTGTAGTGCCATTAATTGAAAAATAATATCACCAGCCAGCTGCCTTTGGGGAGAAAAACAGCTGTTATAATACCCTTCTAACAAACAGAAAATGCTAATGATGATCTCCACCAAAATTTATTTTTCAAATTCTGCTATATTGATAACAACACACAGATTTCTCCTGAATTATAACAAGGCAGAGGAGCTTTGTCTATTAAAAATGCATAGTTTTTACACAGCAATTGCTGGGCAGCTGTCGTTTCTGAGCCTCTCATTTCATGTGTTTTCTCCTGTTTTCTCCTGTTTTTAAATAAGTTTTGTTATTTATATACATTAACTATAGTATATATTTTAGGAAGGCTGCTTTGAAAGTAATGCCTCCTCTTTTATTATGTTGGCCTACATTGTCAGAAGCAGATGTTAGTGGTATGGTAGTAGAGGTGGAACCTTCCAACACATATGCTGTTAAACTTGTTGCTGTATGACAGATAGCAGCAGAGAGGCAGTCTGACAGAACGATATCTGACACGGAAGTGCAGATGAAGCAAAGATATAGAATTTAATTCCTCCATGCAGAAAAAATGGCACCCATAGACATTCCTTGACACTTGCTGAACACTGATGGAGACCAACGAGTGTATGTGAGCACAGTGAGGTGGTGTGTTCCAGCAATGGCAACAGTGACCATGGGTTACCTCTGCTGGTGCAGGTTTTGACAAGCATGGCTTGCAGGCTCTTGTTTATCACTGGCCAAAAACCGTAGCTAATGGTGGTGTGTATGCTGAAAAATAGTATTTTATAGCTGATAACTTGCTCTATCAGAGTTACTGTGCTTTTCATATCTGTTATAGCTTCTATGAAAATAAATAGGAGGCGTTACTTTTGATGCAACCTATGTATATGCAGCCCAAGAGTGCAGTCAGTGCAGCCCAGGCAAGCCAAAAGGTTGGACATGCTTTAGACCTTTACTAACTTCCTTTCTTGCTTGTACTGTAACACATCTTGCATTGATGCAGGATTGAAGACTTTTCATGTTGCGAAGACCTTCATCAAACACATAATAGAGTACAAACATTGTAATAGAGTAGCTGATTAATTCCATTGGGGTTGAGATCTCAGCTGATTTTAGAAAACGTTTGGAAAACAGGAAATTCTGTTTAGATACCATGAAAGATTTTATTTATCAGAGCAGGTTGCTGACATCAGCTTTGGAGTCTCCTACCTTGGAATAGTCACAGACGTGGGCAGCCTTACCTCATTAGACCTGCTTGGAGTAGGGGTTTAGACTAGGTGACTTCTGGAAGTCCCTTGCAACCTAAATTATGCTATGATTCTTTGTTTCTTATGTGTGTATGCAAACCTGAAGAAGTCATCAATGTTTACCAAATAATTATTGATGAGATATTGGGCATTTTACAACCCATTTTAGATTTCAACCTGAACACGAGGTGATTCACGCTCTGGGCTCTGTTGATGGTAAATGTATCCTGGGGTACTGGGTGGATTATCTGATATATTAAACATTTTCCATACTACTAGTGTACTTTAACTGAAACTCCAGGATGCACTCTAAAATTCATGCAGTATTATGATAATTTCTAGAGTCAGTGATAAAAATTAGTGAGTACTGTGATGCGAAAGGGGCAGAGAATAATTTCTTCTCCATGCTCTTGATATAGCAGGGAAGAGGGTTAAAATAAAGTGAAAATTATGTTACACAGCGAGGCAGTTTTATAATAGTAGAATTAGTTACACTGTAAGATGGATTAGTGGAGAGGCTGTGGAGCATCATTTTAAAAGCTATTGGGATTTTTCCCTTCAATCTTCTCATCTTTTGGCTCAAAACATCTAAATTCTTTCTATTTCCAGCTGCCATTGGTTTTCCAAACTTCTAATTATAGCAAAGCAGTATTATTCTCAGTTTATAGAAATAGCTGCAGTGCATTGAGTTGCTAACATTCATTAAGCAGTTCAGTAGTGTAACCTGGAATAATCTCATTGTGCTCAGACATCTTGTTGCATTGAGTAGGTGTTAAGATCTGTTTCAGGGACTGTTTTATTCTTTGTTTCACACTCAAGATAGAGAGATCTAGCTTTTAGGCCTATGAGACCAAATAAAAAGTAGGGTGTAGCAGAACATAGATATGGTCTGGGCTTTTTTCCCTTCAGTCTTCCATATATATGTTAGAACAGGAGAGGTGAGCCTTGAACGTTGTGGTAGCTCCATTAGTCATAGCCCTGAGTAGAGCAACAAGGTCACACGAGAACTTAGATTTTGGCATTAATGAATGTGAAAATGGAATAATGTGTGATGCTTTTATGCATTTGTCCCTCAAGTATGCCTAGAAGTGGCACATTGCAAGAGCTCAGTGACTGTTTATATGTTGATTTTCACTGAGGCCAACTGAAAGACATGGCTTTTTCCAACACATTTAGCAGTGCATGTACTGATGTGCTGGAGTGAATCTCAGACTTTGTGCCCCCTGTCATGCACCAGGTGTTTTAGCTTGATTATTTTTCAGTATATAGCTACATGCTCTTTACTCGTAAAGTAGTTTTTAAAACTCTTAATGATGAACGCCATTTTCTTGTTGTTTCACATTAGCCTAAGAACAGGCCTGTGTAGAGGAGTATTCATGCCAGTGGAGACCAAGGACAGCTCACCTCTGAGATAATCATCACAGATTTCCACAGTATTCTGGAAAAAGTTCTTCCTGTTCTTCCTTCTATTTAGATTATAGCAGGTTATATGTCCAGCCAGAAGAAAAGGTAGATTTTAAAGGTCAGATTGCCAGGATTTTATATATAAATTGTCTTGTTTGGGCAGAGAAGTTGGGGAACCAACCAGAGACTTATGCAACATTGTCTTTTTCAGTCAGTGTCATTGTTAGACAAATACACTTGAGGTTGACATGTGGTAGCTTTTTTGGGAGCTAGCTGACTTTGACTGCAGCAGCCCAGACTGAGCTGGTACAGTCTCCATGTTACAAGCTTTTGCTTCAGATTACAGAAAACCCATGCGCACCAAGAACACTTGTATTCTTGCCCTGCATCTCACTAAGGAAATGCTTATGACTCTTTACTTTTTAACATTTAACATTTTTTGATTTTTGAATAAATATATTTTGAGTAGCGCAAAAACAGTAATAGTTCTTTGTGATTCTGTTGTTACAAGTCGATATAACTATCCTAAAATATCTAGTAGCTACTATCAAGGAAATAACTAGAAATGGTTGAATATATGATTATTCACATTTAAAACTGAGATTAGTTGCAACTATATGTCTCATGACCCTGATTAGATTGGTCTTTCCTTGTAAATAACAATTGTTTCATGTATTAGAAACCCAGTAGAGCTATGACACCATGCAGCTAGGAAGCTATATAGATGGAATTTAGTGGGGAGAGTGTTGTGTATTTTTGGGTTTGTCTACGTGCTATGTTCACAGAATACCTCAGACTGGAGGAGACTTCAAGAGGGCTGTAGTCCAATGTCCTCCTCAAAGCAGGATCAGCAGTAAGCCCAGACAAAGTTTTAAAGGGCTTTATACAAATAGGTGTTAAAAACATCCAAGTATGGATTTCCTCACCAGGCAGCATTCAGCCTTATAGTAAATTCATGTGGTTGTAACTTTTGAATTGTGTGGTAAAATATGAGATGTCATTGGAAGATACAGTGGGCATTATAAATGACGGACTATAGTAGGTCAGTGAAGGCAGAGGTACTGGCATTACTATTCTTTCCTATCGTAAACTCTTGTGCTCATAATTGTACTGGTTGTGGTACCAAGAGGAAACATAGGCTTCAATTCCCACAGATCCAGAAGTGCGGTACAGGATTGCAGGAGGGAAGTGTTATTTTCACTACCTTGAAAGCTTTTTTGAGAACTGAGTTTGAAGGACACATTTGTCAGAGTCTAGGTTCACTGAATAGCCAAGTGTTTGTGTGCATGCAAAGGGTTGAGATCCAGAGAGAAAAGGACAGAAGTTGGTGACCTGAACCAACTGGGTTTTCTTTAACCTTTGTATTTTAAATGACTGTCTTGCACTGCTGGATTGCAGTGATTCAATCTTGTCAGTCCTTTATTCACTGGAATAATTCCTGTGATCAGGGGAGTATGGCCTTTCTTCTTTATTCATAATGCCACAGTCATTCACATGAATATAGTAAGTTGCATATATAGAAATTTCCTAAGTTAATGTCTTCACTTCAGAGTAGTATTACAAAGACATGACTGTGAAAAATTATGTACAATATTTACCCATGGCTTTTTTAGCTGGTATTAGCCTATATAACCATATGCACAGGTTGAAAATCTGCTGCGTTGCTCTCCAAAGTGAATGCATTAGGGAGTTTGGCTAGCACTTGGGTGGGAGACCACTGTGCCATAAGCAAGCACAAAAAATTCTGAAGAATACCTGGAAAATAAAAACCTAATTAGTGAAAGTCATCCCTTGGTTCCTTGCTTCTTTTGAATTAGAATAGCAAACAGGAAAAAATATTATTGCAGTGTTGTGCCCTTTATTTTATTGATGGATTTTATGCCCTTTATTTTATTGATGGATCTCAGTAGAGTATAGGCTAGAAATGATAGGAACATTTATCTCAGACAAATGTATCTTGATGACCACACTCACCACTGGCAAGTACACTGCATCAATATGTACAATGTTTAGTTTAAGATGCTCAAATTTTACTTTAGTGACTTAAGCATATGAAAAATCAATACGCAAATAAAGGTTCTCATGTAATTAGTTCAAAATATAAACGTGGCAGAACATTTACCGAAAAGCTAATAAAAATGATATACCACATTTTTATTGAACTGTAAAACTGAAAATGAGTTTTTCATATTACAGAGGTACTGGGATTGAACTGCACCAGAAAGGAAAATACTGAAGGTTGTAGTCAACATTAGATATATTCTCAACAGGACACAGTCCTGACGTCTATTAGTGATTTACCTTCACTAATTAGTTTAGCACCTGAGAGACTGCATGTTGGTGGGACATAAATTTCAGTCATTCTTTTTCACTTACCAGAGTGTCTTTCAGTGTCTTTTCAGTGGAAGCCTGGTACCTGTTCATACTTTTTTATATTTTTCTACAAAATGTCTTTTCTTATTGTTTATTCATGCTTTCATGCATAAGATCTAAGGAGTAACAGCTGTGGTCAAGTAAAAGTGCATTAAATTGTGCTGAACCTTCTGCATTACATGGAAGCTAGACTCTGCTCTTGCCTGTTTGTTAAGTTCAGAGGTGCTGTGATCTGCATGAACAAGAACCCAAAGGAAAATGAAAGCAGAAGCATTTCAGGTGTAAGGAGGACTTTACTTAGATAATCTAGTAGTGCCAAACTATCTTATGTGAAACTGAGTGGAGTTATAAACTCACGCCCAGGGGAGTGGGGGCATGCCTTGGATTGGAACATGAGATTGTGATATTAAAATTAAGACACAGACTAATGCAGTGTGTACAACTGAGTGATAAAAGACAGCATTTTACCTATCTCACTGCATATCACTTGACAGTGTACTCTGGGTCAGCATAAGGCAAAGGAATAGGGAAAAGCAGCATCTCCATCTTGAAAGGTGTTCACAGTATTACAGAATATTGCAGTAGCAGAAATGTGCATCTTTACTCGTTTTTCTCCTAGGTCCCTCTTCTTCAATGTATGAAGGATTATGTATCTTCTAGCCATACTCTGAGTTTGTCACCTCATACAGGACAATTAATAGTTAAGGATTAGGAGAATTGAGAAATTCAGTGCATTATGGTAAAGCAAGAGAGAAGTTGATGATTTTCTGAAGAGATTGGTAAGAAGGGAGATTCCATCCATCAAGAACGGAGACTGCCCTTATTCAGTCATTCTTCCTGCTGAGAATCTTGAAGATACAGACAATGATGTAACAGTTTTTAATATCAACTGCCAGATACTGTTAAGCAGTATCCAGTACTCAGGCAAAATAATTTGATAACTAGTGAAATCTTTCTACAGAAAAAAATATTACAGAATTATAATGGTGGTAGTGGAAAGCTTTCACTACAGTGTAGCACTGTAATTA
The DNA here is from genome assembly GCF_023343835.1 of Lagopus muta. Taxonomy (NCBI): domain Eukaryota; kingdom Metazoa; phylum Chordata; class Aves; order Galliformes; family Phasianidae; genus Lagopus; species Lagopus muta. The sequence continues at coordinate 16,581,238 of NC_064439.1, read as the reverse complement.
AACATCTCACTTATAAACTCTAGGGTAAGAGATCAGTAGAATTAAAATCAATGCACCAAAACCATTTATCACCTGATGTAAATAATAAATTAGTTTTTAACTTGTAGAGAACTGGAAATTAATATAAATGCTTACAAGGACAGAGACAAGTTTAAAATGTAAAATATAAGGTATGCTATAGAGTAATCCAACCCAATCAGAAAGTACTAGTGCAGAAAATAAGCTTTATTTCCTCCAGCTATTACTGAGAATGATATAGTAATCTTTGCCATTTAAAAAAAAAAATGAAAGGCAGGAGTTAGGGTAAGGTTCATCATTAAACTGAACAGATCAATTTATGAGAATGGAACAGTGAAAAGCATAGCTCCTGGGCCTAAATCTATACCACACCAAGAAGGGAGAGGTTGGAATTCTGTTTTTAGAACTAACATTAGAACTGAGGGTAGAAAAAAAAATGTTCATAAAAAAAGAGAATTAGTTGTTCTAAGAAACAGCCTGATGCTACATGACACAATCCTGAATCCTTTCAAGCCACTGTGTATTAGGACCCCATAGAAAAAAAAAACACAATAGAATTTTCTGCAAACAAAACTATTTGATTTCTCGATCCTCTTCATATATGGGACCAAGCACGGATCTGCAAATATATGCAAGTTTTGAGGAAGCTATTAAGGAATGTTCTTTCCTTCAGAGCCAATATACAGCATACTAATCTCTTTGAAATCTGAATCCATTGTGGACTTCTTGTAGTGACATGATGTAGTTCCGTAAGATTTACATGTTTTGGGGGGAGAAAAGAAGCAAAGAGAGAAAAAGGTCAATTCAATCAAAGTTATCAGAAACAAACAGAAGAATTTCAAAGGCAAAATGTTTAAACCAATTCCAAGGTAATATATATGGAAAAAAGAACATAAAAAATAAGAGGATAAAATGAGACTAATTTATCACACACAAAATTGCAAGTGGAATAAAATAACACTTTTACCCAGTTCTCTCACAGTGTATCTTTTATCAAGTTTATATTAAATTATTTCAATCATACACAAGTTTCATTATTACTTGATGTTAATTGTTAAATAAGCCAGGGTGCTAAAGCCTGAAGTGAAGCCTTACTGCATATTGTTCAATTAGTTAAAGCAATGTAATAAAGGAAAGGATGACAGTGAGAAAACAGAATAGGCAACTTTGCCTTTAAGAGTTAAAACACAATAGTCTAACACAGCAGTAGGAAAATTAATCCAGAATTGAGCAACTAAACAGTACAGAAATGAAAATAAGATAGAAGTGACACCTTGTACCTTGATGCAGTACTGACTTTTCTTTCAGCATCACAATTACATGTTGTAGAAGGTACCTGGAAAACCACAGCTTGTACATTTTGTGCTACTTCTTTGCTTGCATAAAGTTATTTCTCACTAATCCTTGCAAACTTTCTTCTCCTTTCCTGGACCTCCACTTACATAACTGTAAAAGATAAATTTTTTATTCTTTCTTTGTTCTTCCTTTATATTGATGTGTGGTTTCTCATATTTAAATTATGAACTCTTTGGTACAGGGATGTTTGGCTTAGCTGTGCCCTGCACAGCAGGGTCCTGATCAATGAATAAGAATTGCATTACAAACGACTGTTACTAAGAATAACAATGAAAGTATTTTACAATATTTTATTAAAGATGTAGGGAAGGACAAATATTTAAAGATAAATTTCTCATCTTTTCAAGAGTACAGTAGTATGTGATTATACTGCTACAGAAGATAGGTATACTTTCAGAGAGATCTGAGAATATTTGATTTAGGCTTGAAAAGATTAAACCATAAAAATAATAACAGAGAAAAGGTAGATTCCAGCTCCATGAGGATTGTGTGTCAGAACTTCTCCACTAATTTCTATTGAGCTGCATCCAACATACACAGTGAGAAGTTGGATGGAGTAGAATGGATGAGAAGTAGTGCTGTAAGGAGTTCAGTCACATACTAGATTAGCAAGGTTTTGTGAGCAACAGCATTGTGTAAATCTTGAAATTAATGTTTTCCTTCAGATGTTTTAGCTCCCTTGGCAGATAAGACTATCAGTTTCTTGTCTTTTTTCCTCTGATGTATTGCAGACAGTAGGAAGTCCCTACTCTGTACATCCTGTGTGAGATTGGTTAATGAGAAAGGCAGTAAGCAAAAAGCAAAATACAGCTAGGTAGTTATTTGGAGTACCTGTGAACAGTGTGTTTCTTGGACGTGCTGAAATCCCTGTGCATTGTGAAAGAGTAACAAGGTAAGAAACCATAGCCTCTTCTACCATAACAGCTGAGTTCCAGTAAGGCAGCAGCATGCTTCTGATACTGTTTGAGAACGTTTTGCAACCAGTTGAGGATCTATTTTGTGGTGTGTATGAAGTTCATTGCAGAAACACTTCCAGATCTTCAGGTTTTTGTCAGCAAGAGTATTAAAAAAGTCTAAACTAGATTTTTAGCTGCTCTTTTTGTAACTTTTCTGGAACCAAAAGATGTGAAACACTACTAGGTTCACAGGAAGATACTTGATCTGGTTTGACCCCCATCTGAGCTGACTTTGTGTTACTGCTGTTGGTTGTTGGAATAACACAAAAAATACAGAATGCTTCTTTTCTCATGCACAGCTTCTCAATTTAGGATAAGTGCCATCAGTATAGCTACATCTGGAAAAGAAACCTCTACTACATTAGGTTTTTCTCACATGCCAAGTAACTGTGCAACTCGACAACATCAAAAGCCTTTTGTTATCAAATGCTGCAGTCGTGAGAGGTACTCATTTCTGTTTTGACTCTGCAGTGTATATAGCAGATATCAGAGGTGATGAACTTAGAGATGAGAAGTTAATTTCATAATAGATAACTAATCAGATTTTCATACTGAAATTAACAAGTATTATTGTTTATGTGTGATTGCACTCTCTGAGACTACTCCCTGGATAAGGAATTGGCTGGATGGTGACACTCACACTTAGAGAGTTGCAGTCAATAGCTCAGTGTCCAAGTGGAGACTGGTGATGAGTGGTGTTCCTTCAGTATCAGTGCAGGGACAGGTGCTGTGGAACATCTTCGTAGGCAACACAGACAGTGGGTTCGAGTGCAGATACTGATCAGATGAGACTAGCAAGCAAGTTGATGGTGAAAGACTTACAGAGAAGAGAGTCAATTTGGGAAAAGTCATTCCATGCTATTTTCAACAAATGAAAAAAAAATAAATTGCAACCTTGAGCTAAATTCAAGTAGGATTTCATTTCATCTGATTGAGAAATACATTAAGAAACAGGAGAAAAGAAAGCTGAAACCACTCTGTTCACTGAGTGCTCTATTAGTCAGGAGTCCATAGCAGATTTTGTGGTCACTAAGCAGATTCAAAGAAATGTTTGTTTTTTCTCCATGTGTGTCTTGTGTACAGTGTCTGAAATATTGCACTGCGATGCATTGTTGTCTGCTAGGTTCATTTCCTTAGTCTGAGGTAATGCTTTATTATCTCAGACATGTCACAAACAATCCTGTCAAAATTTGCCTGGATGAGTTTGTTTTAAATCATAAATAGTTGTGATATATATAGTGAGTGCTCTGGATCCTTGAAGAAAAAAGAGGTCATGGCCTTTGATTATTCTTGGCACTTTGTGTAATTGTGGGGCTTAAGAGTTTACTCTAGCCAGTCTCAGGTGGGGTCTCACTACCTGCATATGTTATCTTCTTGCTGTCTGTGTCTATTTTACCACTCTGATTTCTGTTTAAATGCTGTCTTTCTCTCTGACCCCCTGAAGTTATTCTATTTTGGTTTCTGTTTACTGTCTCGTTCTTAGTTCTGCTGGTTATTTTGCTCTTAAATGTTTTGTCCTTCTGCTTTTATGCTATTTTTATTGTTCAGTTGTTTTTTCAACATCCCAAGCAGCTCAGCAGGGAGGACGGAGAAAGTTTATATAAATCAATAATCATTAAAGGCAGAGGACTGTCTAGCAACAAAACGCAGCACAATATGTCTCCTGTGGTAGAAGGTGGGCCTATTCTCTGATAAATCACTGAAATGTTTGGAGGATTCCCCCTGTGTTTGGAAAGGATTGGAACGTTTGAAGAAATTCTCATTCTGCTGTTTTTGTTGATGTGCTAATGAGCTCATTTTGTGGCACGTGCAAGTGAGATGTGTCAGGACTGCAAATGAGAGAGCTTGTCCTGCACGACTACTATTGGTAATGCTTTATTTGCACAGCTGCAGCAACAGGAAGGAACCTTGCGGGTACGGGTTTCAGCTGTTTTGACAACTATCTCAGAAGGGAGGAGACCAGAGATGGCTGAACGGATCATGTTGATGGGCCACCAGCAGACAGTTTTTTCTTAACATAGCTTCATTTCTGATCAGAGGAAATTTTTTCAGGACCTGTTATTAGGCACTGCAATTCCATATTGCAGTGCCTAATTTTGGTGCCTTGAGGGCAAATAAGCCCTGGGTTCACTTGACATTAAGCAGTTGAGTGCTCAGAGCCAGAGATGCATTCTTGATGTGACACTCAGTTTCAGTTCCCCTCACTGTGTTAGGAAATACCAACATGTACCGCCTTGGAGAAAGCTTTAGCACTGTGGCATAAAGAAGCTGAAGCGTGAGAAGTGTTTCAGACTCTTGTGCTGCCATTGCTCCATTTCACATTCCTTCATTAAGCAGTAGTAGGCACAGTATAAATATTAATCTAACTCTACAGTCTATTAGGAAGATATTTTACACATTGGTTAGGCTACTTACGTAGAGAAAAGGGAGACCTATATTCTAATACCTGCTCCACTGAACGTGTAATTTCCTTTAGTTATTGACAGGGATAAGCACATATAACCCAACAAAATGTAGGAGACTTTAGGTGTATCCAGGTTTACATGGCAACTGAGGAAGTGATCATAACCTCTGCATATTGGATCATTTACTGCTGGTTAGATATCTACATCCTTTTCCTATCTCACCTACTTGCGATGGTGACAAATCAGGTATAGAACTGTGGAGCATTTCTGGATTCCTAGGTCTGAGTTCACGATCCAGTGTCATCTTGGCTACAGGTGAGAGCTGGGATATAACCAGACCCTCTATTTCTCTTTCCCATTTTGAACTTTTCAGCTTCTCTGCCAGGGGCAACCAAATGGCAACACCAGGCCACGTTAGCCAGATTTCTGATTTGGGTGATCAGACAGGAGTATGTTGTGCAACACACACCTCAATGTTATTTTAAATACAAGTGCTGTTATTGCCTACCTGTAAAATAGCTGTAACACTTTTCTTCCTTACGGTGGTTTTGTGACAGCAGATCAGTTACAGACTCTCAAATATTCAGGTATTGCAAATACCTAAACTGAACTTAAAAGCAGACGGTCAGCAACAAGCAGATGAGAGAATGATGATTCAGAGCAATACGTGCTGTGCATGGAAATACCCAAACATTACTAACCATCTATGCACAAGGTCATTCACAAAATTATTGAAGAACTGAATAGAACGTCACAATGATTGGTACATAACCATGGAGTACCAAACAAGAGAGATTTCACTGGAAAAACACAGCTTGAACTTGGTTATGTTACAGATTGACAGCCCGAGCTATAAAGGACTTTCCTGAGAAACCTGTCTGTTGTTACATTCAAGACAGATATGTTTCTGTTCCTAATCCTGCTAAATTTTTAAAATAATGGAAAATTGGATCCTCTGACTTTCTTTTGCTTATACACAATTTGTTTATCTACAGATGTTTTACATCTTTGAAATAAAATGCAATTTTAAACGCAAAATCACAAACCTGGAGTTAGACAGAAGCATATTTCAGCAAAAGCAACTGCAAGTGCTAATTCTGCTCTCAGTTTCTGAGTTCAAATCTGGAAGACCTGAAAAGGCATCATATCATATCACGAGGAGGACTAAAGCTTTTAAACACAACTATAAAAGATGCTGTAGAACAAAGATATGCCCATAAAATGCATGCAGCCTTACTTCTCAAATATTTTTGTGGTTGAGCAGTTCTTTTTGAAAAAAAAATTGCACATGTGAGACAATTAAGAATTCATCAATATGTTTACTTGTGCTTTTGCCAGTACAGTTTTACGGAAAACAGAATCCATGCAAAGGTTAGCAGATGCTGTGTTTGAAAGATGAGATGTGCCTATTATCCCTTAGGGATTTTACTGCTATTGATTTTTCAGGTGATGAGCAGCAGTACAAATCGTAGAGGTATAATGAAACTGTTTTCCAGAAGAGGAAGATTTATCACCTTTATTTTTCCCAAGCCAATGATTTCAGAGTTTGCAACTGCCCTTTTATCTGACTCCCATCGTTCCTACACCATTATATACGTAGTTCAAACTTCTCACCAGCTGGTCAGTGACCTCCAAAGACTCATTAAAGTTTTTCATGTCCACACAGTTTCCTGAATGTAAGTTCTGAGATCCATCTCTACCACTTTCCACTTTTGTGCAGCATTTCCTAGGGGAGATTTCCCTTCTGATTTGTTGCTCTCGTAGTTAGTTGCCATCTATATATATTGAAGTTTTTGAAGACTGCTGTTTAAGAGTTGAGTGTGTTGTCTTCTTCTATTAAAGAAATATTCCTCCTGAGATCAATAAGGAAGAATTCTTCTCAGGCTTCTCTGAGTTTGTCCAGGTATATTGCTCGCACAATGCTCTGGAGAGCTTCTTGACAGGTTGGATTCAGCATGGCTTGTCTGAGATTATTTCTTTTCAGTTTTAGATTTCTGCATTTTCCTTCAGTAGTGGAACTGGAGTTTGTCCATTCGGAACGTACTCCTCAGGAGCCCTGTATCTGTGTTAGCCTTCATTGTCATCATATTTCTGTTTCTACATTCCCTGATGGTTACTTTAGAATACACAAAACATATCTTATGCTATAGGCCTGTTTATTTCCTAAGCTAGATTCTTCCAAAGGTCTTTGCTTCTTTTGAGACCAACAGTTTGAAGTACATAATAATAAACGTTAAAGTAGAATAGTGAAAACAACAACAGCAACAACAAAAGGCTAAAATTTGTGCATTTTTTTCCCCCAGTGTTCCTTCTGTGGATGCTAGCTAGCACCTAGGAGTCACCTGAAGAGTGAACTGTAATAATGTCAGTGAAACAAAAATAGCATTTCTTTTCTGTTTCTCTTGAGTTTGCATCTGGTTTCTTCTGAACTTTGTTAATTACACAGTATTTTTATGACATAATTTATTTAACATGGCTGATGTGGATTTAAGGTTGGTGAGATCATAGATAGTGTCATCCAACCTGCTGCATGTCACTCATTTTCACAATTTACCCACTTCTCTATTGAAGCCAACTGCTTCAGTTCATCTAGAACAGATATCCCAGAAGGGCATCTGCTCTCAATGTGGGAACGTGAAGAGGAGTGTTCCCACCGTTTCCTCCAGTGGTTTGTCACATTGCAGCCTTCGGCCTGTCCTCACTGCTGCTGTTGCTGCAGATACATAAACTGAAAATGAAAGTCCATAGTTCTAACAGTGATGGCTGCAATAAACTAATCAGCACTGGCTGGATTCAGATGTCAGGCTGGTATTCTGTGGAGAGGTCTTTTCTAAATTACTCATTGGCAAAATAGATACTGACAAAAACCTTACTGCACAGGGTAACAGCCAGACCTACTCTTTGCTGTGGTTTAACAGGATATTTCAAAGACCTGCTATCTCCCTATTATCTTTTCCAAGTCAAGATGTTAAAAGTTTGTGTCAATAAAATTCCTCTGCTGGCTTGTGATCTTGCCATGCAATCAGTAAAGTGGCATTCCTAGGGGAAAAAAAAAATAATCCAGTAATGTTTTTTTCTCAAAATCTTAATATTAAATGCTTTGCCAACTTACTAGATTGAGATGAAATTAGAACCAGTCTTGTAGGAGATGAGGTATTCTGGAACTTTCAGTAGATGCGTGTTTGTTTTGTTTTCCCGAGATAGAAGTCACTACTTGAAAATACTGACAGCAAACCCTCACGCATGGTAGATTTGTAGGGATTTCAGCCCTATCGTAATAAAATGCAAAAGTCTGTGTAAGTCTGCTCCATGACCTGTGCCTTGCACTGAGCATACTTGGCAAGTTGCTCTGAATAATTTAGTTTGTTATATCCAGAGATAGCTGCAGTTCCTGCAAGATTTATTTGAATACAGACACTCCCATACCATTGTGGTTTTTAAAAGTTCCTTTTTCAAATCACAGAGTCTTAAAATTAATCAGTAGATTTTCCTTGTTTCTACTAAAATACTGTATTGCATTGTGCATGTCTTTATTCATAAAATGAAGCTAGTGTACACTTAACACTGCTGTTACAATGTGTCAGGTATTTGGGAAGGACAGTGCTGAAAAGAGGTCTGTCTTTTTCGTTTGAAACATTTCAGCTCCTGGAGATGATTCTCTTTCTGCTGCTGGGGTGAGCAGACCTTTGTTAAGATTGCAGCAGTGCAGCCAATACATTTTCCATTTTTTCTCCTGTGAAGTAGGTAAACTGGGACATCGTTGACCACTATCCCTAACCCATGTAAAGAGATGAAAGAAATTGTTGGATTGCAGAAATTAAATGGTGGACGAAGCAAGCACTTTGGTTAGAAGATTGTTTTGACTTTAGAACTTCCTTTGATTTTCAACTTCTGTAATTCTGAACCAATGTGAACAAATTTTGAAATGTGCCTATGTATACATACCTTTTGCCTCGATATAGCATTCTGATGAAATTACTCTTACTTACTTTGAATTATATATTTTTTTAATGTAACACAAAAGCATGAACATAGAGGTATTGAATGCCAAAGGATTTGGGTTTCTCCTCTACACTTCGCTTGTGCTTCTTCTCTTGTCCTTAGGGTGAACATGGCTGGAGCCACTGCTCCTACCTGCTTATCATTTCCCTTATAACAGTCCCACATGCTCACTTTTGCTTTTTGTGTTGCTGCCAACAAAGTATGTTTAATAATCTGAGCTTAAAACCTGACCCTTTGTTTGAGCAGGAAACCCACTTTTTCACATATATTTCAGTATTTGACTGGAAAGTAATCCAAGATCTCTGTGTATGAATCTCAAGTAGGAAAAACATTGAATAAAGGAGTGCAGAACTTGGAAGTGCTCTACACTGCTCTTAACCCATACATCTCCTTCTGAAGGCAGAAAACCAGATACTTATTTGGATTGTTTCTTTTTAGTGATATCTGAAGCTTATAAATTCCTGGCAAGTTCCTGAGTACCTGAAAATCAGCTTGGTTACAATGCATTAAGGTACAATACATTAATTTTGTTCTGAGGGGCTGAAGCTGATAACCTACAGAAATAATGAAAAACATTTTCCCCAGTGCACGGTTAGCAAAATATGTTCTGGAGCACTTTATGTTTTCAGACAAAGTTGTTGTTTCTGTTTTTAAAAATCTCATTTGAATGGATTTTAAACCTTCACTGGTTATGTGTTGATCTCAGTGGAAATTTCTGACCTCTGGCCATGCCCCCATCTGGCCAGCTCAGCCTCTGAACTTCTGTGATCAACCAGCTGTCATGCCTTCAGGGTCTGACTTCTGAGGCTGTTCAGGTGTCTGCTGGGATAACTGTACTACTGAACATTAAGGCAAGCCAATGTAAGTGATTATGAGGGATAGCTACATACCAAATACAGATTAAAAACTGGCACACTCCACACACGTGTGGCATGTGGACTCTTCATCGTTTCTGGCAAAAATGGTGGTTTTGAAAAACGGAGTTTTGCAGCTGGGAACTTGTTCATCAAATATTTTTATTGAGCATTTCATATCTATTAAAGTGTCTGTGGAAATTAATAGGAGGCATTACTTTTGGAGTAATCTGTGTGTATTTTCTTCCCTAGCTTTGTAGTGGTGCTAGAATAGAAATACATTTGAATAAGAATGAGGAAAGAGTGGTATACATTTCAGTCTTTATTTCCTCTTCTCTCTCAAACTGAGATGTGACTACAACTATTGTATAGATTGTTTTTTCCAGTCATATTTCTGTATTTGTTATTTTATTCATTGTATTTCATCCTGTCACGGTCCCAAGGGAACTTCTGAGCTTCAGACCTTCTCCCTGTCTTGTACTGGATGGCATGTAATCCAGTAGCTCACACTTGCTAGGAAGGCATCTCTTCTGGGCAAATATTTGCCCCAACAAACGTGATTTGTCACTTTCAACAGCTTGGTTTGTGTAGCCCCTTAGGCTGAGAGACTGCACTTGCTGAATGAGCAAGTTCTTGGTTCTCATCAAGCCAGTGCCATTGAAGTTTCTCTGTATATTTGAGAAGTTTATTGTATTTCACTGAAAAGCTAAGCATCTTTTTCTAATCAAGAATAGATATAGAGAATTCTTGCAAGACAATCTCTCTCCTGCTTTAGCTTAGTTTCAGGATTATTTTTGTTTCCACCCATTTCCTAAAATGGATCACAACCCTGCCCACTTCAGGAGCCTAAACTTTTTGGTAGTCCTCAGTGTTAGGCTTTTCTTTCCCCAGTAACTGGGTGTGTTATCTTTCCTTGTATTGCCTTCCTACTGCTGACCAAGTATTCACCTTGGGAGAATCTTGCAGCTCTTAACATTTTTAACTGATTCAGCCACCACATCACTTTATGTCTCTCATAAGCTAAGGAAGTGTTTATTAGGAAAATGAACTGTTAGAATGCCCTTCTTACTCTTTGGGCCTTGTCATGCATAATACTTCATCTTTGGTAAAGAAATCTGTTTACAGTACAAAGACATCTCTTCCAAGACATTAACTTTTTATAACTTGAACATAAAATATTGTTCATTAGGCAAACAAAAATAGAAGCAATGAAGCTAGAACATTAAGAAATCTTGATAGAGACTAGAATTTATGACAAATAAATGCATTTTGAGGCTGTGTGTTCAGATTACTTATAAATAGATATCTTCAGATCTGGTAGCATCTGTGATATATCACTTTTTCTCTTCCAATTGAAGAAAAGATAAACAGCATCTTGATGTTCACGTGACCATTAATTTTTCTCAAAATAAGCTATTCAGAGGTGTCCTGTCCAGTGTTAGCTTAGATTTGGCTTCCAAACAGGGAAAAAAAGAGGAAAACTACTTGAAGATATCTCTGTAAGAAGGCGTTCTAAGTATGCAGTCTTGTGTCAAACCAGAATTAGCTTGAAGGTTTAGTTTATGTAATCACTAGATAAATCTCTCAGGAAGCTAAATGAGCTCCACTGTAAAAAATATGTTCCATAAAAAGCTTTAGAGATCTTCTGTTCCTGCCTAATGAAGATGAATTCGAAGTATAATAAAACCTAGTGATGGCGTAGCATTTTGATGACTCAAGTTCTAGAAGTCTGTTGCATTTTACACTTGTGCTGGTGGCTATGCATTTGTACTGCATCATGGATTTCCAGAAGATTTTACAGGCAAGACATGTCTCTGCTGAAATGCAGCCAGAGGTTTAGTATACGTTTTGAGACAGAAAATGGGAAACAAAACATACCTACATTTGAAAGTATAGCAGCAGGGAAAAAGAGGATTTCAGCAGGCAGTTTCAAGCTGGACTGTCTGTAGGCAGCTAGGAAGAACATTTTTTTATGAAAACCGAAACATCTTATACGGCCATAAGGATTTTGGCTTTGATGTGCAGCTTCTCTGAAGTGCATTAACCCAGAAGCAGAGAGTTTGCAACACTCTGTACTGAGGAATTGATTGCATTCCAATTCAGAATAAAGCCTGAGTGGTTATTGTGTTTTCTTGTTTTCAGCAACCATGTGCTTAATAGAGATATTGAGCTAATGAAGCAGAACAATTCTGCTTTAAAACTGTGAGATTTGCAAGGATGAGTGTATTATCATACTGTGTGTCTGTAGACCTTTTGGAGTAAAATGTGATGGCTTCAGAAGTACGTGTGGTTTAAAAAATGGAATAGAGTTGGAAGGAAGTGCACTTACATAATGGGTCTAAGAATACGTACAGCTGTTATCATACTGCTAAACTGCCTTGTGTAATTGCACCAGAAGTATTTGTTGGTAGTACAGGATTGGATAGCAAGTTGTGCATTCCCCAGTACTTAAGCAGATGCTGAGCAGTGAATCATGGTTTGAACAGTGGTATGTGATGCCCATAGTGTGCACAGGCTTTTGAATGCCTTCATTCATGCCCATCTGTTAGCAATGGCAGTGTGCCCACATACAAGTGGTTTGGTCCCTTTTCTAGAAAGCATAGTACCAGACTGCTCTGAGTTTGGATGGCAAGCCTATCAAACATTGCAAACAGTGTCACTTGCAGTGAAGCCCTTCTTGGTATTAGAACTGAAGCATTAATAGGTAACTTGATATAGTAGGTTATGTGGAGGTTATTTTATATTAGAAAAAAACATTCAGATACGGCAGAAGAACACAGTGTGCCCATCTCAAAGGCACGGCAGGATCCTAAGAATAGGAGCTGTGTGTCCAAGGCTGGGAGAGGGGGTGGAAGGAGTTGGGAGAGCCGGAAAGAGCACTTGGATGGAGCATCTGCTGGCTCATTTTGGGGCAGAACTGCCTAGGGACAGCCTGAAATAGGCTACTGCAGTCAGGCTAGGGCAGATGGTGCTGGGCAGTGAAACAGATCAGATAGATCTCACAGAGTTTCTCTTAGATGCTTGTTAATTGAATTAGCCCAGAGGGTATTATCTTAAATGTCTGTGTCACATCCTGTATTGAACTGTACTGGGTACTTACAGCAAATTCTGAAGTTAGATTTTTAACAAGTACATAGTTTTCCTGTACAGATTTTTGGCTTAGCTGTACACAACTGTACGAATGATTTGGTTATTGGAAAATGAGAAAAAAAATAATACTTTTCCAGCATTTTTCTGAAGTAGGTGACTTTCACCTTGGATCCATAACTGGGTGATGCTTTTGCACATGTTCAAAGCTCTGTATCTCATTTCTATATATCCAACATGGATAACTCATTTCCATGTATCTGATATGGTGGAGAAAAGAAGAGCTGAAGGACTAACTGTCCTCTCTGGGGTTTTTGAGCTGAGGGCTTACTCAAAATGTTTAATGTCTAGATTTAGGCTTTGTAGCGCTGCCACTACCTCGTATTTTTAAATATACTTGTTCTGTTACTTCCAATCTTTAGAAGTATTGTACTGAAGAAAGAATATTGCATATTCGAGAAATTTGATGACTGCAAAGAAAAATGACTTTTGATCTGTCCACGATACTTTCTAATGCTTTCATGCCTTATGAACTGGAGTAAGAAGCAACTTCTCTTAAATAGCCTCAGTCCTCCTAACGTAGTTTACTAATTGACGTATAGTGAAGCAGCTTTTCTAAAATAAATATGTAAGTAATTTTCTAGTCTGTAGAGGTGTGCATTTGAAGCCTTTCAGCCAAGATTATGACCAGGAAACTAAGTCCTGAACTTCTCAAACTTTTATCCATGTGTTATCTGTGGTACTTGTGCATTAGTCAAGCTGATTTACTTGTCATCTACAATTTAGGCAGAAGTTATATGCCTGATTTAGGCAAACTAAATCCCAGTCAATGCAGCTTGGGGAACTGTTAAAATATTTTCACCTGGATCTGGTGCCCTAGATGAAGGCAAAATTAATTTTCTCATAATGGGCTAAGCAAAGATCCTGTATTTCTTTCAAGAGAATAACATCAAAGCTATAAAACTCAAGCATTTCCTCCTTTTTTTTCTGTAAGGACCGTGTCATGCTTTTGAACATTAAGCTGTTCCATATAGATTCTCTTAGCACTGTTATTGACCTGTCTGTCCTGATAACAGAAATGTATTATATTGGGTGGGGTGCCTGTAAGAATTTTAGCCGTTGATTTTAGACACTGTATGTGCCTGTTCATCATGCCAGCTCAATTGCTGGGCACAGCTCAAGAGCTGTGTCAGCAAGCTAAGGCTCTCTTCCATGTCTGTAACTCTCCAGGTCTAAGGTCTAACTTGACTATTACCTGGTGACCTTACAAAATCTTTTCATCTATCAACTCTACAAGTGGTAGCATGGCTACTGAGACAGTGTTCTGGCAAGGGTAATAATGGCTCAAAAGATGTGGAGGTTTAAAGCAAACATATAAGTGCATTTGCCCAAATTCCTCCTGGGCCACGTGGCTTTATGAAGCCTCACATTCAGCTGCAGTAACTAGTACATTATCAAGCACTGTCTGACTACTCTTTTGGTTTCCAAATACCTTTCCCCAAACCTTTGTTCCTTAATGAACAGTGACTGGTATGTACTATTTAAGTAGACTTCAGGAGCTGGTGAAACAGAGGATGTCACATTTCCTTACGTGTCATAAGTAGGTTTTGTGGCAGCTATGGCAAAAATCACTATGCTTTTTTTTTTTTTTTTTTTTTTGGTGGGATTTATGCTGCTGTCATAGTCTAATACATTATAAAGGCAAAAAGGGAAAACGATTTACTGTCAGATTTTCAGTGGGCAGAGTAGTCTGTTAGAACTGCAGAGGGATTTTCTCTGCTGTTGATAGCAGCATGCATATGTGGGTGAATCCTGAGCTCATCCTATACTTCTAGCTTGGAGCTCATCAGGCTGTTGTTGGATATTGTTGTCAGTATAGGGAAGGCTTGTCTCTGGAAAGAACATTTCAGAATGGGAGTTTTGGTTATCAGAAGGTAGGAGAGGCTGGTATGAAATAAAACCAAGTCTTTTCTGTGTTACATTTATTTGTTTGCTTTAGCTGGAAGGACCAAAGCATAAGAGAACAGCAGCCACACGTTTTATGAAACACATTTAAAAGAATGTGATTCCACTAAAATAAAAAATGTGAGCATGGTTTTTGGTGTACTGGGCTTCCATTTTAGCCCCTTGGCTCTGATTAAAGATTATTCAATTTACAAATTTTGCCCCTACATTTTACTGTGACTGTAGGAGACTTAATGCTGACAGTAGTCAGTTGAACATCGAAGTGACCCCGGTTGGAAATGGGAATGACATATTCTTAGAATAGCCTTCTGGAAAGCCTAAGCAAGCAAAAACAGTAGGTGCACTAATTCTTGCTGTTTAAAGCCTTGGTCCATGGCAAACCACATGTAACATACATAAGAGTAGGCAGAAATGGATGTTGACAGCATGGAAGAGCATTGCAACTACTGTCCTCCATATAAACACGGGGAGAAATTTTCAGAAGGCTCAGGTCTTTTGTCAGGCTTGGACCAAGACTTTGACAGCTTCCTTAAGTACCTGATCACTGGGCAAAGGAGTAGCACTGAGGTGTCGACACTGAAATGAAGAAATGAGAGCATTTTTTACCAACAGTTTGCCTCTGCATCCTTCGTAGCAGGCTGCCACATGCCAGCTGCCACTGGGCTGCATTTGAAGCAGTGCTTTCTTGGTTGATAGCTAGCCAAAAGTCTCAGCTGCTCAGACAAATGGTTCGCTGCAAATCGATGAGGTTTTCTAGACGCAGGCAGTTAATATTTCAATAGGCAACTGCAGATAAAGTTGCTGTGTCAGATTTCATGGCAGAGAGCTGTTGCCCTTGTTCAGAAAATTGTGTGCCTGGAAAGTGTTCAGACCTTTCCATTTCAACCACCTGAAAATTTCTGCTTTCAAATCAACTTTGAAATGAGTATTTTGCCTGTACTTTTGGACATTATTTTTCTAGTTTTGAACATTCAAAGATGAATTGGAATGGTTTCTACCCCCTGGCAAACCTCGGAGGGGAGGTTAATGATATGGACTTTGCTCTGTTTATATTCAAAGTCATTACTAAAATTCAGGTGTTTCTGAGCAACTTCTTGCTGGATGCTCTGTTTACACAGGCCGTCTTCATGGATGTCCAGGTGCATTTTATTTTTCCATCTGATCTACCAAGGAGAAGTGAGCCCTTTGCTGCACACAGTGTTTGTCAGATTCCCAGAAAGTATCTGCTTTGAAACATGTTCAGTAGCAGTGAAAAGCATAGATGAAATTCTGTACACTGATTTGATTCAACAAGCCATAATTTTTAAAGAAATAACTTGATTCTGCTGTAAGAAGAAACAGGCAGACAAACAAACCAACACTGCTGCAAAGCACAGCAGCGTCTTCTAAGCTCTCTCTCAACCCATGTCTGCCATTTTTGCCCCCACTTTCCTAAGCGTGTCTGTGTCACCCAAAGGACATCGTCCTGCGCTTTTGGCCAGTATTCTGGGTTTGAATTCCCACACAGAAAAGAATTTACTTAGGAAAATAATATAATGTGGCTGTCAGTAGGCGCAATACTGCCTCTAGTGCTACAATGTACTGACTCTAAATGAAGCTGTGGCAGATGGCCTAAGAAATTTCAGTGCTTTCTTTCCCTAGATCAAGATTGCTCGATTTGTACTCTGGTGCAGAGTTGTTTTACCAGGCTCTAATTGGACGGGCAGGATACACTGGTTCTAGCTTTGCTGGACCAAGCAAGGTCTGCAGGTGGGGAAGGCTGTGCACAACCTGGGCCAGCAAGCCCCTGATGAGGCTCGGATAATGGAGAGGAACATGGGATCATCCCACAAGGTGCAACATCTGCTGGAACCAGCAGAAATGTGCTCTCATTCAGACTGTGCCTCAGCCCACCGTTTGAGCAGCCCTGTGTTAGATTTCTGTGGCATTTTACTTGATAAAATGCTCTTATGTGTACAGTGCCTGAAGAACTAGTGTTATGTTACTGACATTCTCAGGTATGGTACTAGGTAGGTAAGGAGGAAGGCCATCTGTATCTCCAATGTCTTCTTCCAGGTAAGAAACAGCTCTAGAGCTTTTGGGTCACATCCAGACACTACAGTTGCGTTACATGAGATTTTCAGCAGTGAGGCTGAGAATTCAGCCTCAAAGTGTGACAGATCTTTTTACCCATCTCTTGAATTACTACATTGAAAGCTTCTGTAACATTGAAATGAGTTGAGGGGAGAATAGTGAACAGACAGTGTCATGTTTGCACAGACGTAAGTTCCAGGCACAGCTGAAAGATCTTTTATCTGGAAGACATCCAGAGCAGCACTGAAAGAAGAATAGAAGTGGGTCCAGGAGGAGCCTCAGGAGCAGGTAGACAGCAGCCTGGCAGACAGAGAGAAGGAAAACAAAAAACAGAAGCAAAAAAAACAAACAAAAATAAGAAAACAGACAAAAAAAGTGATCCAGAAATTAGTGAAATACTTCAGAAGAAAGCAGCAATAAGTTTGGAAAAAGGAATGAGTGACTGGAGCACTGAGGGAAAAGCAGGAGCATCCAGCAGGAACCAGAAGAATGTGAAACAGAAATAATTCAATCAGTTGGATCTTTCTGTGTTGCAATTGGAGAAATCTGTAAGTGAGCAAAAATTATATTTTTTTTCAGAAAATGGAGATGTATAGAGAGATTTAATGTAGCATAGTGGAAACATATAGAGAAGAATGGGAAAAAAGTCAAGTATGATATTGAGATACTGGAGTTTGGGACAGAGAGCAGCAATCATTTTTTATTTGAGTGATTGAGAAAGAAAAATGAGCAGCTCACTTTTTGCTTGGTTTATTAGAAGGAGGAACTTTGAAGTGTAACCTAGTAAATAGAGTCCATCAACCCAGAATTAGCCCAGCTGCCTATTATTGGAATAGCTCAAGGAAAATGTCCTTCTCTGTTCTCTTACCACCTCTAGTTACTTGTTTTCACTCGGTTAAGAAAAGTCAGTGGAACTGCATTTGAAAGTGTTGTCACTTCACAGTCTGTCACAGGATTTTTGCCAGCTCTCTTCAAAAGGAGCTGGTGCCTAGAACTGTGCCAGCTGGTTGGTGTGATCATCTTGTCACTTTACTAGAAAATCTAAATATACAGCAGTACAAACTGAAATATGTCTGCTGTCCTGTTTTGCAACTATTCTGCATTTTATCGAACTTTTTTTTCCTTTTTTTTTTCTCTTTTGCTTTAAAGTAGTATTGAAGCTCTCTCTATCTTTCTGTTCTATAGGTTGTCATTTTGTATTTTGAGCCAAGTGTATTTCGCTGTGTTCTCCTAAGATGGGTTCGTCTTCTGGGCTTTGCTACAGTTTATGGAACTGTGACGCTCAAGCTGCACAGGTATTTCACATATTATTAATTTCCATCTCTATGGGAATATGTGCAATCTGTATGGGTACTTAGATGGAAGAGATGCAAATAATATCGTAAACAAGCGCCGTTTCTGATTTTTAAAACTACTGTATGTATCTCCACGTTATTTCTGCTGAAATGATAAACTACTAATCGCAGTAGAGAACTATAAATGCAGAAAGTGATGGTTGCACAGTGAGGGGGTTTCTCAGAAGTGTTGAGCTGGAGCTGCAGGATTTGATGAAGAATGTATACATCAGCTGTAAAATTGCGCAAGAACCACTTTTCAAAGGTGAATATATTCTGCTTGAGTGTAGGATGAAGTAAAGTGTCTAACTTTCCATATAAAGTGTTCGCAGAGATATTTGATGTTCCTAAGTGAGTGATGCTGAGTGAAATACATTATGGTGTATGTATATACTCTGATTTCTTATGGCTTACAAGTCAAGAGCTGCTCTCTTCAGGCAATCACAGCAGACAGGCTGCATGCTCATGAGCATCAAGTGCCTGCCAGAAAAAATGCGTGGGAAATTCTGGGATATGCTGGGGGAGTTTCCACTGGGTTGGCAATGCATTCAAATGCAATTCAGAAATTAAGATTCAGAGACTTATCTTCAAATTCCATTTTTGCAGTCCCTTTAGAAAGAGAAGCTTTTCTGGACAAAATCCTAATGCTTTTCTCTCTTTCAGCTTCAGTGGAAAAAAACTACTGAAATATTCTGTAAATATTTTTGTAACTATTTTTTATAGAAGAGAAATGCAATATGCTTATGTTGATACTTAAACACCTTGGATGAAGTAAGCTTGCTTCTCTTTTTGCATTAGTTTCATTAGAGTAGGCATGTTAGATAAGGAAGGTTCAATATTACGCTTATAAAATGAATGAGAACTGAAAATATCTAGTTCACGTTGCACAATTGGTTTGTCACATTTTAGGTGGAGAAACCCACTTTCCCATTGAAGTAGAGCTTCTTACGTTTGTGTTTGGTTACAAGTATTCACTTTGGCTGTTAAACTCTGGCTATATCTATGTCTGGCCTCATTGTCTCATTGAAATTCATATGATGAACAATTTTTTATGCAAAAAGATTAACAATTAGAACACTATAGTAAAGATATGACAGAACTGGTGATTTTGTTTGGTTGACTCATTATCGGTAGTTCACATATACAAGAAACAGCATAAGACTATGAAGGATGAAGGACTCCCATTATTATCACAGTTCTGCTACCCTAACAGATTGTGTGTATGGTGTGAAGAAGCAGTGTCTTGACAGAGGAGTTGGTCTTCAGCTCGTATGAAGTGAGAATAGGTTGGAAAACTCAGCAGAAAATCTTGCACTTCTGGTTTACTCATTCAGCTTTTTAGTGTTAGGTGACACCTGTGATAATAGGCTCAGCAAACAAGACAAAGATTGAGTAAGCCCAAGATCATCCTTGATCAATGCAATACAATGAAGACTAACGGCTCTATGAGAGGAGCCCAGCCAGTAGGTTGAGGAAACTGATTTTCTCCTTTGCTTGGCATGCCTTAGACCATCTCCACAACACTGTTTTTAGTTTTGGACTCTTCCAAGGCATCATTGAACTCAAATGAGTTTAGTGAAGGGTGGCCAGGATGATCAGGACTTGGAGCAAGGAGAAGCTGAAGGAGAGGAGAAAACTTTGAAAGAATCTAAAAGCAGCTATTTAGCACCTACAAGTTGCTTACTGAGAAGATGGAACTGTGCTCTTTGCAATGATGTATGTTGGGATAAGAAAAGACAATTATAAATGGATTCTATGTCATGTATGAATTGTCATCATGGTCAACTTTATGTCAGGAAAGCTTTTTTCACCATCAAGGTAATTAAGCAGTGGAGCTTGTGCCAGTGAGGTTGCGAATCTTGATACTCGGAAATTTTAGGGCCCAGCTTGATGAAGTGCTGAGTAACCAGCTTTAAATTCAGTGTCAACCCTGCTTTTATCACTGGATGACCTTCCAAGATCATTTGTCTCAGATTTATTCTATATTTCTACATTAAATGCATATAAATGAAGTGAAATAAATGAAATAAATATTTCATTTTATTAATCTAGAATTACTTTCTCTATGAATTTATCTTTGTTTTCCACTGAGGATTCATGATCATTCTTTTCCTACATTCATGATACTGTCTGGTGGGTTTTTTTAGTACTAAATGTTTCAGTCAGGGAGTGTGCCTTGCAAAAGACCGAGTCATGTTCGAAAAATGTTTTATTGTATATATTTGCAAGAATTATGCTAATTAAGAGGAATATGATAGTAGTAGAAATTTAGTAGAAATTTTTGGCAGATCTAGTTTAATCCAGTCATTGCAGGGCTGGAAAATGGCTAATTACAGACACCACAGATACTCATGACAGGCCCTGATTCCCTCCTGTGTCTGTAGCCTGTGTCTTGCCTGGGGGAAGAATTGGATGCTAGTAATGAACTGATGATTTTTCTGAATTTAATGGAAATATCAATGGTGTGTAAATGCAGTTATTAGTAATAACTAGAAAGTCTAAAGCTGTATTTCTCAACAAATGAGGTGCTTTGAATAGCAATGGAGCGTGAAGGTTATCGAAAGCCAGGTAGGAGGCACTTGAAACTCTTGCTCTCTTTGTGGCTTTCTTTTCCTTTTGCTCCCTTCTTGCTGAGGAGAGCTTTGAGGTTTTATTAGGTTCAGACATCAAGGAAAAATCAGAAAAATATCCAACAGCAGATGCTTAAGGAATAGAAAAAGAAGACAGGAGTCATGTACTGATTTATTCTTTAAACAGCCATCACAGTCAATTTCTAAAGCACCTCATCTCAAATTGCCTCCTTCTTGTTCACTGTACATTTCTAAAATAATGAGCTGATGTTTATGGAGGTGGGAGGCTGGAGGTAAGGAAATGAGCTTAACTTAAGAAAGCTAACTGTAGAGCAGTGTACAGAAGTCTCAGTACTTTCCTCAACATTCTTTCAAGAAGTAATGATGTTTCAAGTTTAACCATTTGGGTTTAAAAGACCTGCTGATTTTGCATCTTTCAGTATATTTCTCTGACTGAAGACTCTCCTTGTCCCTTCTCAAGCCCTGCATTTTATAGTTCCCGTCTCTATATTTTTAATATATAAGCTTCAACCATTTTGGTTTCAGAGTTAATACAGAACCCTTAATTCTGGTTTAAAGCATAAGAATGGAAGAAAACTGTAGGTAAATACAGACAGACATGCATGCACATATGTGATGTTCATGTGTACACACATATGACAGCTTACGGACATTTCAGGGAAATGATTGGTTACAGACTGTACATCCTTTAGGCTATCAGTTTCAAGGCTAGGAATGGAATCTCCAGTTCAGGGCAGCCTCCATTTCATATATATAAGAAGATGTTGACTCTGTGATACAATTCCGTAATTGATTAAAATGCTGTGCTAAGATGTCTTCCAACCCATCTGTGCGAGTGGTGACACCTCCTACAGACCTTTGAAGGCATGAATGGATGGATAGACAAGAGTGTGGGTGGTGGGCAGCACTGCATGTCAGGTGTCAATGGTTCAGTGTCTTACAGAAGGGGAAGCTCATGTTAGCAGAGAAGCCGAAAAAGCTGTCAGTTTACTTCTTCTGAAGCACTCGGGAGGAGATGTGCATTGACTGTGAGAACAGGAAAGAAAAGGAGGAAGATGACATGTTGTAGCATCCTCTTGCAGTGAGGTGAGGGAAGGAATATACAGGTCACAGAATCACAGAATTGTAGGGGTTGGAAGGGACCTCCAGAGATCATCGAGTCCAACCCCCCTGCCAAAGCAGGTTCCCTACAGCAGGTCGCACAGGTAGGCATCCAGGCAGGTCTTGAACATCTCCAGAGAAGGAGACTCCACCACCTCCCTGGGCAGCCTGTTCCAGTGCTCCGTCACCTCACTGTAAAGAAGTTCTTGCGCATATTTGTGCAGAACTTCCTATGCTGCAGTTTCCAGCCGTTTCCCCTTGTCCTGTCTCCACTCACCACTGAAAAGAGTCCGGCCTCGCCATTCTGCCCCCCACACCTTAGATATTTATAGACCTGGATCAGGTCCCCTCTCAGTCTCCTTTTCTCAAGGCTGAACAGACCCAGTTCACTCAGCCTTTCCTCATAGGAGAGATGCTCCAGGCCCTTCACCATCTTCGTGGCCCTCCGCTGGACTCTTTCCAAGAGATCCCTGTCTTTTTTGTACTGGGGAGCCCAGAACTGGATGCAGTACTCCAGATGAGGTCTTACCAGGGCAGAGTAGAGGGGGAGGATCACCTCCCCCTCTAGATGATACTGATCCCATCTAGGAGTGGTTGTTAGGAATATAGTGCAGAAAGGTACAGAAGGTACTGTGGCAGCTGGAATGTGTAGGCTTGTTTGCAGGGGAGCAGAAGGGTGGTTTAACTGATTTGTAGAGCTAGTTGTGCTGTAGGGACCTGCTGTAACCATTCTAACATCTTGTATTTCTCTTCGCTGGAAAAGTGTATGTGAGCAACTGAGAAGCTTGGTCTTTGTTATATTTATACACCTCTGCATTTTGTAAATCCAAATATAGTAAACAGCTATCCTCCTTTATTATATTCCCATGAAATAAATTACAGCATCACCCAAGAAATCCAAGCCACACGTCACTGTGAACTCCTCTTTAAAGACCAATCATCCTGGAACAAACTTCCTGTGATTACCATGAGTGTGTGTTACAGGATATATTCCATGGTACTTTGCTCTGAAACTTGCTATAAATCTCCGTCAGTCCCTGGAAGAAGAATTCATTTGCCTCTCTTTCTGAGTGATTTGTGGAACTGTCAGCAAATGAGTGATTTTCTGTTTCATCCTCCCAAAAATGGTCAGGCTGCAGCCTGGGTTAGATTTTACCCCACAAGACTCATAAACTTTGAAATACTCCTGTCTTGGCTGAGATGGTTTTTTATAGGAATTGAGTTTGGATTAAAACAGGCAAGTACTCTTGTTAGTTTTGTGCAGTTACATAGTAAAGATGTAATCTCAGTCTCCTTATTAACCTTAACTGCTAATAAAGCAAACAAAACTCCATATTTCTACACCTTCCATGCATCCTCTTTGAAGGCCTGATGTGCCTGATCTCATTCACTGTCACCAGCAGCAGAAGCGAGGGGTTGTGTGTTCAGACAGGAAGCCGCCATCAGTCACTCTTGCAGGGAGACACTGAGTGCGGAGGCTGGCACACAAATTGTGCAGATCCCTGGAGGGAGGCAGATGGAGGCATTTTTCTGGAGAGGGGAGAGACACTTGGTCTGAAGCCTTGGATGAACAAAGTTGCATGAGCACTTCTTGTTATCATTCTCTCTTCAGGAAAAAGGGCAACAGGACTTGAAAATAACCATTGTGCACTGCAAAGATACCTGTTTTGTACTACCAATTTCTCTTCCAAAAGAAATTAACTCAAGAAGCTTCCAAAATTTGCCAGTGCTTGGCAGAAGGACTGCTAGACATAAACCTTTTGCTGTCGGCTGCTGGAGCTCTATGCTGCTTCAGCTCTATTGCAGACATAGCTCCCTCTTCTGCCTGTTTAATTTGTTTATGCACAGGTTATCACAAATTATGGTGCTGCTTTGAATGCCACAGACAGCAGCACTGCTGAATCTATCAGGATTAAAAAAGAGCCTTCCTGCCCTACTATCACCTCATTGTTAGCTTCATTACCTTCCTCCTGATTTTAGTTAAAAAGGAGACTAGGGGAAAAAGGAAAGGCATCAGGTAGTTTTTGTATTTATCATGTATTTGGCTTAATAATAATAAAAAAATTATATCTATGACACCAAACATTTTTGTCTTCTTCCAGTATTATTTCTGCATACAGTTTGTTGTCATACATACCTACCCACCTGTATTTAAAAAAGAAATAAAGCAGAGCATGAAAAATATGTGTAAAGGAAGACCAACTGACATCATCTACCTGGACTTGTGTGAAGCACTTGAGACTGGCATGCATACATGACATCCTGGTCACCAAACTGGAGAAAAATGGATAAGGAATTGGCTGGATGATCACACTCAGAGAGTTGTGGTCAATGGCTCAGTGTACAAGTGGAGACCAGTAGCATTCCTCAGGGACCAGTGCTGTTTAGCATCCTTGTAGGCAACATGGACAGTGGAATTGAGTGCATCCTCAGCAAGTGTGCAGGTGACACCAGGGTGAGTGGTGCAGCTGACATGCTAGAGAGAAAGGATGCCATCCAGTAGGACCTGGACAGGCTTGAGAGATGGGCCCATGCCGCCCTCATGAAGTTCAACAAGGCCAAGTGCAAGGTCCTGCACCTGGACTGGGGCAATTCCCAGCATAAATATAGGCTGGGCAGAGAATGGCTTAAGAGCAGCCTCAAAGAGAAGAATTTGGGGATGTTAGTTGATGAAAGACTCAACATGAGCCAACAGTGTGCAGTTGCAGCCCAGAAGACCAACTGTGTCCTGGTCTGCATGAAGAGAAGTGTGACCAGCAGGTCAAGGGAGGTCATTCTGCCCCTCTACTCTGCTTTCATCAGACCCCACCTTGAGTACTGCACGCATTTCTGGGGCTCCCAACACAAGGACATCAAGCCATTGGAGCAGGTCCAGAGAAGAGCCACAAAGATGATTAGAGGGCTGGAGCACTTCCCTGACAGGGACAGGCTGAGAGAGCTGGGGCTCTTCAGCCTGGAAAAGAGGTAGGTGCTGGGGAACTTTATGGTAGCCTTCCAGTACCTGAGGGGTCCTATGGGAAATCTGAGCAGGGACTTTTTATAAGGGCATGTAGCGACAGGACAAGGGGAAATGGTTTTAAACTGGAAGAGGGTAGATTTAGGCTAGACATTAGGAAGAAATTCTTCACTGTGAGGGTGGTGAGACACTGGAACAGGTTGCCCTGTTTCAGAGAGGCTGTGGATGCCCTTTCTGTGGAAGTGTTCAATGCCAGGCTGGATGGGGCTTTGAACAGCCTGTTCTAGTGGGAAATGTCCCAGCATATAGTAGGGGAACTGGAACTAGATGATCTTAAAAGCGTCTTCTAGCCCAATCCATTCTATAATTCTATGATTCTGTGTGTATGGACTCTTATGCCACTTGCATTATTTGTAGCTCATGTCACTGATATTTCTTTTTTATGAGAAGAGATAGTTCTAGTCCTGTGGAAGACATCTGTCTGAGAAAAAAAAAAAAAGAAAAAAAAGTGGTGTTGCTAGAATGAGTTTGTCAGTTGGTGTGTGTGATGCAGACAACTTCTAAGCAGCATCTCACCAACTGCTGCATCAGGTGCAAAGGGAAAAGAGATTTGCTTTATCTTTCAGTTCATTTTGAAACTGGCCAAATTCAGCCAAAGAGATCAGAGAAGCAGATTTTATATGCATGAAGTCCTACAAAGCTTCGTGAAAAATGTTGTTGGAGCAGAAAACAGAGTTGTGAACAATCCCACAGGGCAGAAAGGTGAAAGGCACAGGATCAGCAGATACCTGTGGTGGTGTGCCCCATGCTGGCTGGCAGCTCATGTGCTCTGCCTCTTGCTTGGCTGTTAGGGAAAGCAGGAGAGAAGAGGGGCCTTTAAAGGCAGAGGCAGAGCGAATGAAAGGCAGAGGCAGAGGCAGAGCAAATGAAAGGCTATGAGACGCAGTCTAGGAAGAAAGAAAGGGAATTGGACGTGCTGCAAAAGATCTATATGCATGCAGTTCATAAGAAACTAAGTTTCACTAATTAGGCTGGTCAGGGAAAAATCTGTTTTCTTATTATTGTGTCTTAATCTAATTCATTCATTTCCTGAGCATAATTCATTTCTGTTGCCTTCTGCAAACTTTTACTAGTTTATTATTTTATGGTATAAATAAAAACAGAGCTTAAGAGTTAAGTAATTCCATGTAATTTTCTTGTATGATGCACATTCAAAATGCAATTCTCATTTTGGTAGCGCTTCTAGATTGAATAATGGTCATACTCCATTTTATTGTAGCTTTTTTTTCCCCATAAAATCTGCATTATTAAAATCCTATTTAGTTCTTTTTGTATCCTTGCCATTCTAAAGCAATAACTAGCCTTAACTAGATAGCATAATGGTTCTGTTTCATATTTCTGAATACAGTATCTACTATCATATATATAAAAGAATAAAATGTATCATAGCTGTTATGAGGATGCTCAGAGCACAATTAATCTTGATGGAGCTCAGCACAGAAGTGGGACTAACAAACATTATGTTGAAGCAAAACATTCAACAAGAGGCAGCACCGTCCTGCGCCAACAACTGCCATCCATAGCAACTGCTGGGTACCAGGAGCTGCGGCTTTTCCCATCACATTTAGTTGTAGGACTGGATGGAATGGCTTCAGGTTGTGCCTTGGGAGGTTCAGGTTGGATATGAGGAAAAAATTTTTCACTGAAAGAGTTGTCAGGTGCTTGAATGGGCTGTCTAGGGAGGTGGTTTAGTCACCATCCCTGGAGACATTCAAGAAAGGTTGTACTTAGGGTCATGATTTAGTGGAGCAATATTGGTGATAGGTGGACAGTTGGACTGGATGACCCTGGGGGTCTTTTCCAACCTTGGTGTTTCTACAATTGTGTGATCCCTCATTACTTCCCTGCAGCATGAGGAGGGGGCACCTCTGTTTCTTTTTATCCCTCCTCAGCCTTCTTTGCTTAGCATTGTGCCTGCAGCCTGCCCTGAACAGTCGTGTGCCTGAGCTTCTTCCCAGCCCTGAGGTCATTCCACAGTGCAAAATCATTCCTGTACTTGGGAGTCTGAGAGGTGACACAGGAGTCCATTACTTGATGATGCTGGTCACTTCACCAGTAGGGATGCCAAAAAAGCAGAGATGTTTAATGCCTTCTTTGCCTTTGTTTTCAGCACTGATTATAGGCTCTGGGACCACCAGAACATTCAGTTTGACAGCTGGCACTGTGGTAACATTAAACTCCCAGCCAACCCAAAATTTTGTGCTCCGAATCAAAATTTGCATCTCCAGCTGGATATATATAAGTCTATGGCACTCAAAGGGATTCATCCCAGGGTGCTCAGAGAGCTGGCTGATGTTACCACTCTCTGTTATTTTTCAACAGTCTTGAGAATCTGGAGAGGTCCCATTCAAGTAGAAGCTGACAAATGTCCCAAGAGAGAAGTGATTGCAGGCCTGTCAGTCTAATTTCAGTGCCAAGTGAAAGTATGGAGAAAATTATTCTGGGAGACATTGAAAAAAAAAAATCGGTACTGGGATCCTGGGCAGCCTGATCTAGTGGTTGGCAGCCCTGCCCATGGCAGAAGGTTGAAGTGGATGATCTTTAAGGTCCCTTTCAACATAAGCCATTCTATGATGCTGTGAAAAATAACTGAAAGGCAGTGCAGTCACAGCCAATGTGAGTTTGCAAGGGGAAAGTCTTGTTTAATTGACTTGATCTCTTTTTATGACAAAGATACCCAAGGGAAATTCAACAAGGGAAACCAATTGATGTTGAGTCTTTTGGGATTTCAGAAAGATTTTGTTACTGTTTCTCACAATCTCCTTTTGGACAAAAATGTTCAGCATACAGCAGGACAAAACCAGAATTTATTGTGTGAATGACTGGCTGACGAGTTGGTCTCAAAGAGTTTTAGTAAATAGGATTACATCAGGCTGACAGCTAGTCACTAGTGAGGTTCTGCAGGGCTCCATGTTAGTGCCAGTTCTCTTTAATGTTTTCATCAATGACTTTGATAAGGGATTTGAAGGTAAATTATGTTAGTTCACGTGTGATGCTAAATCGGGAGCTGTAGAATCCCTTGGGAGTAGAGAGGACTTGCACAGAGATCTTTACAAATTAGTGAGCAATCACCAAGTGCATGACAGTTAAGAAGAACAAGTGCCAGATTCTGTACATGCAATGGGGCTGTCTGTATGTTCAGACTGGCGCATATTAGTCTGGGGAGCAGACCACTAAAGGGATCTTGGGGGCTCTGGCTTAGAGTAAGTTGAATGTGAGCCAGCAGTGTGCCCTGGCAGCCAAAGGGCCAACCGTGCCCTGGGGTGCACCAGGCCCAGCACTGCCAGGGGGTGAGGGAGGGGCTGTCTGCTCTGCTCTGTGCGGCCTCAGCTCCAGCACTGGGTGCAGTCTGGCCCAGCAATATAAGGACATAAAACTATTAGAGAGCATCCAAAGGAGATGGTGAAGGGTCTGGAGGACAAGATGTGTGAGGAGCAGCTGAGGTGCCTGGCTGTGCTCAGCCCATGGTTCTGCACCAGAGGGTGTTCAGGCATGGAACGGGCTGCACAGGGCTGTGGGCACGGCCCTGAGTGCCGGAGTTCATGTTTGTGCACCGCTATTGGACGTTGCGTTTGGATTCTGGCAGTCCTAGCTGGAGCCACGGGTTGGACTCAGTGATGCTAGTGGGTACTTTCCAACTCGGGGTCTTCTATAATTCTAAAATATATAATTTAATAGAGTACTGTAATCTTAAAAATATTTCAACATATTCTTATTAATATTTAATTTATATAAATATATTGTAAATACAGCTGTGTTGTTCCCTGGTCTGCTTTTTTTAAATTGCTTTAGTGTAGCTCACATTCTGCTTTATCTCAGTAGACCGTTTGACTAGGAAAGTTCCAAGAGAAAGTGAAGAAAGTATCCAGTTTTGTAATATTAAAATTATATTGCTGTCCTTTTTAGAAGAAAAACAGTGGGTGGTAAGGCCCTCTGCAGTGATCCACAAGTATCAGGAGACCTTTTAGATCTCATAATGGTGCATACAACAGCACCATAGTGGATAATAGGAGAAATGTCAGGTTTTGCAAATCCCATGTTATCAGGAGGGCTTCAAAGATGAGGCTGAAATGCAGCTAAGTACAGAATCCCATCAGGTGGCAAAACTTTGTGCTGATGTGTAATACAGCAACCTCCTTGTTCCAGGTGGGCTTCTACATTTGTGATACATGTGAATTAGTTCTACAGGCTGTTTTTTAATTTCTGTGAGATAGACAGAATTTGTCAGTAAAAGAAGGTAGATGCTGCCCAGCTGTCTGCTGGGTAGGATTATGGCATAAAAGAGAAGCCAGGCATTACGCTGCATGCCTGAATTACAGGCTATTTGTGGAGGATTGTGAAGAGGGAGTTAAGTGTGTGACTCACACTCTACACATGGGCTGATCACAGCTAAGTAGAAGGAGAGATTTTCAGATAACAGACATTGATCATCAGTGAAAAATCATGACTGCATGGGAGTGCTTCTAGTGGGCTCATATCTTATCAAGAAGTAAGCCTGATACTATTCAGCATTTTCAGTAGCAATGAAGAACCAAACACAAAATGATTACTCATAAAATTTGTGGATAACACAAGGCTTGATGAAATGGTAGATTTTGTTTGAGAAGGGATAGTAATGAAAAGTTGTATGGGAACTGTTGAGTCACGGCCTGAACCACTGATTGATCACCTGAGGAATGGACTGCCATGGGAGCAAAGGTGAAGGCGATTCAGCTGTGTGACCTACACCCCATGTAAGGGGTGACTGCTCCTGGGGAGGCTTCCTTGTGGAGTCTTTCTTGCAAACCTAGATCTCTGGATACAGGTGAGCATTCCTTCCCTGTTTGCTTTCACCACGGTAATCCTTCCACCTGTAACACCAACTATAACAAAAGTAATTTTCATTGTCTTGGGCTAAGTCAAAGAGATGCATTTGAATGCACTCAAAAGAAATTATGCTTAGGGACTAATTAACATCACGAATTTTAGTTTCAAAGATTACCACTAGAGAATTCATTTTACAGTAGGGAGGTATGCAGTAGATAGATGGAAGGTATACTTAAGTATGACTACAAATTATTGGACTTTGTATAGAAAAATATAAATATCTGTGCAATACAATGTATCAAGCTTTATAATTTAGCTTTAGTTCCATATTGGCCTTTTTTTTTTTTTTTTTAAACACACAATATGAATTATACCATCCATATTATTGTGGATCAGTTTCAAAATTAAGCACACTTGTAAACTGAAAGGATATATTTACAGTGGTACTGTTTAATGAGATATATCAGCTCCTTTGAAATTAGTCCTGATTACACCTTAATGCAGATATTTAATACTGGGAAAACTGGTGTCTGGACTAAATATCCTGAAGTATGATTTGCTTTTTCTGGCTTATTATGAAGGCCAAAAATAGCTAGTAAGCTCTTGAAAAAATGAGTCTTTACTTGACCGGTAGTAAGAAACCATTGGTGACATAAAACACTGTGCTACCCTTCTTGGATGTAATGACTGGATCTGTGGAGGTATGCCATGGCAGCTGACTGAGAATGACCTAATTGCCAAGCCACAAGAATAGAAGTGACTTAAATTAACCTGTTTCTCTTTGCAGTAGAGGATGATTAAGCAAGTAACTGAAATTAATGGCTACTCAACTACTGGATGGTAATTTAGATAGCTATCTTAACTTAAGCTCTGTGATATATGACTGTACAGGGTGAGGCTTATCAGCATTGCAGTAGTTTGCACATTGTTGAGTTACCACAGATTTATTATATATGAGTTATTTACATATATACTTCTCTGAGAGAGAGACAGGGTTGTCTAAGAACCTCAGATTCTGTGAATAAGATCCATGATCTGAACTGGGAAGATCAAGACAGCGCTGCTTTGGCAGCCCACAGAAGCTGTGAATGCCCCATCCCTGGTGTTGTTCAAAGCCAGGTTGGATAGAGCCATGAGCAGCCTGATCTGATGAAGTATTCCTGCCCATCATCTTTAAGGTTCCTTTCAACCCAAACCATTTTAGGATTCTATGATTCTGTAAGTTCAGGAATAAACAGTAGATTCTGAAGAGCTTCATTATTTATTAGTTCAGTTTCAAGCATAAGCTATTGCTTTCAGACCTAATCCATAGTATTTAAAATTAAAAGTTAACACAAAATATTTGTATTAGAAAATAATATTCTTACTATTGCAGGTTATTATGGTGCTGTGCACTATCCTGTTTTACGTGTCTTAATGCCACAACATCAGTCAGCTGTGTTTTGTATTTTCTTGACTTGAGTTCTACCCCTTATGTGCACAGTGTGAGCCTGTGTATTTGCAATTACTTCTACATGGTTCAAGCTGCAGTCTATGTTTCTAGCCAAATCTAAAAGTACTAGCTGTCAATAATCAGTGCAGACTTTTGAGTGCCTAATTCTAAAGTGGGAGTGAAGTCAAGTTAGTAGTGGTGTGTTACTCAGTGGCTCTGGGTGTCTCCCTGGCCATCAGTACTGTTGTGTTCTGATAGTGGTGCAGTAGTTCTGTTGAGCCATGTTCTGATCCTCTGCAATAGCAGCGTCTTATTTTTATGAGGTCTTGAGCAAAAGATCCTCTCTCCCCCTTACTGACGTTTCAGGGAGATGCCTCCTGTTCCTTCTAGAGGTGCCTCTGGGAGGTTACAGCTTCATGTGAATGCAGAGCTGCTGGTGGGGAAGCCCTGCTTTCTGCAGACTTTGCCTCCCAGCATCTTTTTGCAGAGCTGTTACTAAGTGCCAGCCAGTCATGCAACCACACATCTTTCTAGGCTTTTTGATTTTCCTTAACTATCATTTTATATATCTGCTAGGACTCTCTAGCATCAGTTTTCAATATTACAGGTGTGTTTGTTTTCAGTGTTTTATTCTGCAAAAACATTGGATGTTGGCAGTCAGGGATTCATTGGTGCTGCCCTGTTGCTTGGAGTCTTTTCTGATGTGATTTTCAGCATTACTTTAGCATCATTTTCTACTGTTCAGTTGTGAATAATGCAAATTGGCATCGTGTCTGGAATCATTCTTCAGTTCAAACTGCATAAATACACAGCTTCAAATAAGAACCAGTGTCTAAAGGCACATGGTACTTTACCAGGGCTGTTAAAAAAGCAAGTTGATATGTGTAAATGTGGAATTACTTGCCTCACTGAAATAAGGCTGAATATCTAACAGTTCCTTTTTTTTAATTTTTAATTTTTTTTAATTTTTTTTATTTGCTGCAAACAAATGTACATCCACTTTTTTTGCAGGTGATCTGGTTTTTTTCTGCCTGACTTGTCTTTGTAGCTTTGGCCTATGTGACAAGCTGCTTTTTCTTTTTTTTTTTAAACTTCTTTTTCATGCCACTGTTCATACTTCCCTTATGAAATTGTGTATTGAACTTTATATTTAATATTTTTTATTAAACCACGTGTTTCCTAGCTCTCATGGTTTCTGCTACTCTCTAAATAACCACTATATTCCTTCTGACCTATTTCTCTTGTACCTCAGAAATCACTCTCTTATTTGCAAGACTCCATGTAGTGCTGAGAGCCTCAAAATTGATAAAAGGGCTGGAGTTATACTGTCCCCGTATCTCTTAGTAACAACCTTAATTACTTTGTGCAGGATCTTTCCTCAGCAATAAGTCTGCCTTTTATCTTAGAGTGGACAGACCTTTTTCTTTTAAATCGGATTAACATAATCCAGCTCTGGACTTTGCTTCTCTGTACTTTTTCAAATGCTTCGGAGAATATGGCTACAGTGACCAAATCTCTTCCAAGCTTTTATTTGGTTTGCAAATCACGCATTTCTATTTGAGAAAAATGCTTATATATTACTCTGAGAACCTTCTAGGTGCTGTCAAGCTCTCTTTAGAAATAGCAATTCATGGCTTCTGGTGACGATTGACTCATATCGCCCTCTGATGAATAAAATCCTATTACACCTATAAAAATGAGACATTGAGCATGTTACCGTTTGAATATATTAAAATTTAGGAGTTTGTAAGGATGTTATTTTGTAAAACTTTCTTTTATTTGCGACTCGCTCTTTTGTAAAGAAACTGCCAGTGGCCTTCCTCAGAAACACTGACCGGTGCTCCATTCAATTTACCATAGAATCATAGAATGGCTTAGGTCAGAAGGGACATTAGAGATCATCTAGTTCCAAGCCCCTGCCACAGGCAAGGTTGCCAACCTCTAGATCAGGCTGCCCAAGGCCCCATCCAACCTGGCCTTGAGCACCTCCACACCTTGGGCATCCACGGCTTTTTTTGGGCAGCCTGTGCCAGTGCCTCACC
Source organism: Lagopus muta (assembly GCF_023343835.1). Taxonomy (NCBI): domain Eukaryota; kingdom Metazoa; phylum Chordata; class Aves; order Galliformes; family Phasianidae; genus Lagopus; species Lagopus muta. The sequence goes on along the minus strand of NC_064439.1, from coordinate 16,548,200 downwards.
ACCCTCTGAATAAAGAATTTCTGTCTAACATCTAACCTAAAAAACTGAGTTTACTGTCTTTGGAAGGATGAGCATGACCTTTTTGGAGGAGCCCTCCCAAATTCTTCTGGGATGAATCTGAGGATTTCCCCTGCTCCTTCCTAAACTGACAGTGTTCCTTGGCTCTTCTCTATTTCTCAGCAGAACATTCCCTTGCTCCATCAAATCCAGTTGCCCACTATATTCTTACCCCTCTTGGTTGGTTGCATCCCATCCAGCATCAACATGCATGGTCTAGTAGTCCTCTGGCTTTAACATAGCTGCTAGTCTCTTCATGATGCCTTGAAAGTGGGTCTCCTGCAGGCAGCAAATCTTTCTAGAGAGATTATCTGAGCAGCAAGTGTGTGCCTCAGTGTCCCTGAGCAGAGTCCCCACTTAGTAAGATGTTTCACCTTTTCTTGGTGACTGGTTCTGACATTTTTCATTCTAATCCCTCAGGGCCAGAAGCCCTGTGGAAAAACACAGTTTATTGCATTCTTCATTGAGATTTGCATTCACATCCATATCACTGATGTGGACAAGAGATGAGGCGCAGAATCCTTGTTCGCCATTCTGTGTCAGTCTTTTCTTATCCTTTTGTCATTTGCACTGGGGGAAATGCAGTGATGGCCACCGTCTGTTTATACTGTTCATTGAACTTTGTTCTTGGGCTCGCTACTTCTTTTACCTGGCATTCTGGTACTCACTTACACCTTGCCCAGAATGTCACTATCAGATCTCCCTGGAGCCTTCTCCATCATCCTTCAAACTCAAACACTAGTATTTATTCCAGATCTCAAATGCATACCCTATGGTTGGGTCCCAGAAATGTAAAATGAGTATTGGATTGTTGTGCATAGTATAACTGGGTGACCTGAAAGGTACTGAAAATCAAAATTAGGGAGACAGATTTTGTACCTGCCTTCTCAGAAAGCAAGAAGCACTTGGGCTTAGCTGTTTCCTAGCTTGTTGCAGGCTGGATGCAGCTTGAGCACAGTTGGATATAGGAAGAACTGGCATCATGCCCTGCCCTGGAAAACTTCAGGTCTGTCATCATGCATCTGCATTACCATGCAAAGTCACAACCATCAATGTCATTTGCAAGACTTGTCAGACAAAATACAGAAACTGAATTATGTATCCCAAGACTATTTTTAGAAAAATGTTTTCTGTTCTCTTTTGTCTCTCTGCTCAGACTGTGCTCATTTGTGTTATCTTATTCATACAGTATGAAGAACATTTAAGCTGTTTGCTGTATTCAGAAGTCCAGATCTGTTTCTTTTGTGATTAGCTCTTTTTCCACTGTTGTGGATCCAAGTCTGACTTTGGATCAGTGTCTGACTATTAGTAAGAAAGCATCTTATCAATTCTTCTTTATTTTTCCCTGTTCATTTCTTGAGTTACTTGGCTGTGAAACAAAGACATTGCTGTGGCATTTATTAGGAGCATTTGATATTTCTATTTAAATAACTTTTCTTTAAAAAGAAAACAAAAGGCAGCATGGCTACCAATGCTTGTTTCATGTATATGTGACCTGAATGCTGCGACTCTTCCTGCTTGCTTCATCTTCACAGGTTTTACTGAGATTAGAGCTTGTTGTATTTTTTACTTGTTTTCTTGTCAGTAAGGTCTCATTGCTGTACAATGATTACTTAGGACTGCAAGGATCATATTTTTACGTTTGATTTCATGTGAAAATCTCAGTGTGTTTTACCTATTTGGTAGGAATTCAACTTGTCTGTCTTCCTGATTTTTTTTTTTTTAATGCAGATTAGCTGTCCTCTGTCTTGCACAATGCTCCTTCAGAACAGAATAATAATTTTAATTCAGTTTATCTTAAAATAACCGTGTTATTTTGGCTTTTCTGCATTAGCTTGGAACCTTTGGCTACTCGGCCTTTGACCGTGATTTAAATGGTCTGTTGCAATGCAGCCTCCGTGTTAGTGATTCACAGCAGATACTGTTAAATGGCTTTTCAATGGTCCTTGCAAATTGGAGCGCTTTAACGTCTAATTGAAATTCGTTTCCATGCTATCTGAATATCAGAAAACTTGTTGTCTCCCTTTTGAGTGAAATACTCTGAACGTTTTAATTCTTTGTTTTCAGTATTAAAAGAGTGCTAGCAAACATTCACTAAGCAGAGTGCTTTAAACTACAATCTGAAATTTGTATTTTGGTATACATATGAAAGATCTACTAGCTAGGGACCAGTCTCATTTCTCAGTGAAAGCAACAGCAGAGAGAAGTTGTAGGAGAGAATATTTTCATCAAAAGCAAGTCAGTACAAGGAAGAATGTCTCCAAGTAATTTCTAACCCAAACCTTAAGCATCACCTTTGGCTCACTTCCATAGTGCTGTGGAAGTCAATAGACAGGTTAAGGTAATGAACAGGAAAAACGGAATGCTGTGCTGCAGCACACAAGAGAATCAGCCTCCAGGCCATCTCCCTGTGCCTGTCAGGATTTAGTAGTTTATGATAATTTCTGCTTTTGTCCCTTTTTTTCCATTATCTTATGGTAAATACAAAGCAACTCTTTACAGCATCCAGCTTGTCATGGTGCTAGTTCTTTCTGTGCCATCTAAGAGGAAGCATAGAAGATGAGTGTTAATTTTTCTTGCAGGTGACTTTTTAAATTCAAATTTTAACATTGTTTTAGAATGATGAATAATGAAAATATTTTTTAATTCATATTTATTGAATTTGTATGTTGCATTGTTTTATACATATACATTCCTTGAAGGGGAATGTGAGTATTGCATTACCCTCTTTATTTGATTGATTGACAGTGTTGTCCCAGAAACAAATTTTGAAAACAGAAGTGAAAAGTTATACTTTAACTGGCCCAAGAGCAGAATTTGTGATAATGATTTGTGATTCAGTCAAAGCTCTGAAGTTCATAGAATAAGTTATACAAAAGTGCTTCTAATGTGAACACGTTACACAGAATCACGTTACACAGAATCACAGAATCACCCGGGTTGGAAGGGACCCCAAGGATCATGTAGTTCCAACCCCCCTGCCTGGCAGGGCCACCAAACATACACATTCAGATCAGGTTGCCCAGGACCCCATCCAACCTGGCCTTGAACACGTCCAAGGACGGGGCATCCACAACCTCCCTGGGCAGCCCGTTCCAGGGCCTAACCACTCTCCTAGTAAAGAACTTCCCCCTAACATCCAATCTAAATCTTCCCTCCTTCACGTTAAAACATATTGAATCTTAATGTCTAAATAAAAAGCTTGTTGCAGAAATGTTACTAAGAAATATTATGGAGTACTGAGTTTCTTCAACCTATTTACACATTTCTACCCAAAAGTTACAGAATCATAGAACAGGAGATCTTCCCAGGTTCCTCCTCGCTTTTCTTGGAGGATGGACTGGCATTTACTTTCTCCAGTACTTAGGTATCTCCCCCAGTCACCACCACCTTTAAAGAGAATGGCCTTGCAATGACAGTGGTGACATCCTGTCAAATCCCTTGCATGTTCCCATGACTCTGTCATGTATCGTGTATATCCAAATCATTTAAATGTTCCCTAACCTGATTCTTCTCTGTTGACGTTAAATCTTATTTTCTATGGGCTTTTCCACTGGTCTTTGGCACCTAGGATTCCTCAAAGCAAGTCCTGCTGCTGACACAAAGATGTTGAATATTTCATCCTTTATATATTGTTTACAGCCAGATCCCTGTCCCATTTAGCAGCAAGCCTACATTTTTCCCTGGTTCTCTTTTTGCTGCTGCTAAGTCTTCACAAGTCTTTCTTGTTGCCCATCATGTGCCTTGCCAGACTCAACCCCAGATGTATTTTGGCTTTCCCTAATCCCATTGTTCCATGATCAAACAGTATCTTTTTATTTCTCTTGGGTCGCGTGGGTGACCTTCTGCTTCCTGTACGCTTTCTTTTCCCAAGCTTAGTCAGGAGCTTCTTGTTTATCTTCATAGCCTTTTTGCCACCTTTGCTTGATTTTTTTTTTTTTCCCATACATGGATATGTCCCTGATCTTGGAGGAGCTTGACGTTTTGTTCCCTTCTCACGATCCTGAACTTTGCCACCCATGATCTTTTCAGCAAAATTTGTCTTTGATCTTCGTGGTCCCAGCAGTTCTTTGTACGTATGATGTCCAGCAGAGTGGCTCCCTTCCATAGCTCCTCTATCACTTGTAAGAAGTTATCATCACTGTGTTCCAGGGATATGTTGCATTAGCTGTGCCCTAACGTGTAGCGCTTCCAGCAGGTTACTGAAGATCCCGTGACGACCAGGGCACAGAAGCAAAAGGCTTCCATCAGTAGTCTGATGAGGCCTCATCTACTTCCTCCTAATCATGAAAGTCTGTAGCAGATACCCACCACAGTGTTACCCACATTGGTGGTCCTGCAGATCCTGACCCATAAGCTCTCATTAAGGTCATTGGCAGGCATTTTTAAGGACATTGTTAATGCTGTTTACTTCAGGAAACAACCAACAACCCTGGCTGCTGAGGCAATTCCTACAGGTATGGTATCATTCAGTGCAAGGGAGGCAAGAATTGAGTTTCTTGAGTGCGGGAGGTAGCGCACAGCATGTATTTCTCAAGGTATTAAAAATATTTCATTGTTTCTGTAAATGTTAAATTCAGACAGACATTCAGAAATTAGTTTCCAAGAAACTGTAGCTTCCTTAGAAGTGCTTGTGATTAACCCAATTAGCATTCTTTTTCTGATTGCTACCCATGCTTACATAGAGTTGAGAGTAAGCATAGTCCAGTGAGTATTTACCTGGGAGAAGAACATAGAAATCTATGGAGGAAAAAAAAAAAATTCAGATAATGCTGACATGACACAGCGATTCCAGAAATTCTTTGAATTTACTTTTAATTGTCGTATTTTGTATGAAACACTGGAAGAAGAACAAACGTAGCAGTCTTATCTCCTGAAGAGTGTCAATGTAACTGGTCGCAAATCACAGCAGTGGCAGACAGTAGCATGCTGGGTTCAAACAAAAATAGCATGCAGAAAATTACTGGGATACTCTGCACTGCTTTGTACTGATGCTTGCACAAGCCAATCTGAGACTAGTCAGAGCTGAAGAATCTATCCTTCTTCAACAGTTTATCAGATATATATTTTATATAGCTGGGACTTTTTATTTGTTGGGTGTTTTTTTAGTAATTTGTTCCTCTATTTTAGTACTACTAAAATAGAAGTGCATTCTTGTCATTCTTCTGTTTTTTACTTTGGACTTTTTGTTTTCTTTCTGCTGAAAAGCTGCAATCATGCTGTTGTTCATTTTCTTATGTAGTCACTGTGTTACTGTTCTTCCACCAGGAGGAGGTTTTCAAATACTGGAGTGTGAATGAGGTTAGGTCTAAACAATTCTATTTCAGTCTGTTTGTCTTTACTGTGGAATTTCCTTTTTTCTCATGTTCTTAGTGAATGCTAAGAGGGGAACAAAAATAAGTTGGTAGGTATGGCAGGGAGTATGTGTGACAAGCAGCTTGGCTACCAACTAATGTCTGTTTGCCCCCTAAATCATCTACATTTAGAAGAAAAGATAGGAGTTTTGAAATGATTAAGGCTTGGGACCGTGTTTCATTGCTGCTCTTGAGACTGGAAGACTTACAAATATAAAATAAGAAGACTGCCAGATGAAGGGAAGAGCTGCAGGTACTTCAGCCCTTAATGCCGAATATCTACACCTTTATATTGAAGCAGATCTATATCTGGTGTTTTTCCTAGATCTTAAGTGTCTCCTCTGATCCTGAGAATAGCATTTGAAGCTGCTCTGGGAGTGCTTGACATTTAACTCGCATGTTGTGCTTTTTATTGTACATAAAATCACTACTCCTCTATGCCAACAGCTGGGCTCTTCCTCTCCTTGCTGTAGATACTTAGCATATGCAAGTAACTCCAAACCCAGCTGTACAAAGTCCTCAGTAACCTGCTATAGTTGATGCTTCTTTGGTCATGAGATTGATTTATTGGCTGGATTAGGTAATTTCTAAATCTCTCCTTTTATACCTCAGCTATTTTGGCATTCTCTGAATTGATCGACTTGAGCAGAGACCTGATGGGCTTTTGTAACGTTTCCAGCATTTTCATTCCCTACAATGTAATCTACTTGCAGAAACTGTTTTTAGTAACAATATAATTTATAATGTGGAAATTTTATCCAAAGAAATTAGCGTTGGTTATGGTCTCAGTTTCCACTGGTGGTGACACTGCTGTATCCTGTGACAAGTTCCTGATTTAATCCGTTGTGAGTGTGGTTTTGAATCTTATCTTTCACAGACAAGATGAAGAATAAACTTTCCTTTCAAATACACATGAAGGTGTTGGCCATGATACCTGCATGCATGGATCACAAGATAAAGTTAATACTTTCTCCATAAGTGGAAGGAGAACACAGTGCTGATAAACAGCTTCATTTTCAACACAGTTAATATAAAACAGCACTGCCTGTCAGTCATATTATAAAGTGGTTAACATTGATTTTACTAAAGTGAGCACAAAACTCTCAACAAATATTTTAGTTGAATATTACAGTTATGTTTCTTTTGGCAGTTTTTGACCAACACCCTCCTCAGCCATTTCTGTATCACATTGGATTAATCCCTGTCACCAATACATCGTATAATAATCCCGCTATGTGAATTTGAGAGGGAAATTGTGTCCAGTGGATATGATTGCTCATTCTTACTTGTAAAGGAGTACAATAAAATATATTGGGACAAATTCTTTAATTTGAAACTGGCTGTCTGCTGTGGTTATGAATGCCTGTAAATGACTGCAGAGACAACAAAGAGTGGGCCTTTTATTGTGTTGTCATTCCTCACTCACAGTGTTCTCACTGTGGTTGAAAAGAAATGCTTTCTTGGATCGTTCTTGTTCATGATTACTTAACTGAGTGCCAACATAGAACTCCACAGAACTTATGTAGGCTAGTAGAAAAAGAGATTTTTCCAGATGTTAACGGTACTAATTTGTGGGAAAAGCATGAATCTTGGAAGTTCTACTCATGTCAACCTCATTAACATTAGCTGGAAATAAGTAACTCTTCATCTTTGGAAAATATGGCTGTGTGCAATCTGCCATGGAGCAATAAGACTGGGAGCATGACATGGTAAGAAAAAAAAGTGTATAGTTTTATGGCTTTATTTGGCTGTATAAAGGTAGATGTACTCCTGGCCATCCAATGTTGAAATGGCTTGCTTGGCCAGTCAACAGAAGCTTCTAGCCCTAAAACATTTAAAGAAAAGGAACGTGAAAGGAAAAAACAAATTCCAAAAGATAACAGGACATGAAAATGGTGATGTGTATAAAGATGGGAGAAGTTCCTGTCCTTTCAGTTCCTGATGTTTGCTTCCTGCATCTTCAATAATGGATTGTCATCTTTAAGTGGTGCCTATTAACATCATTTCATAGCAGAAAGGGAAACAAGTGCTTTCAAATTCAGTGCCAAATTATGCTGCGCACGGTGCTTTAGTGGGCACTCCACAGATGCAGCTCTTCTCCTGGTCTCTCTCTTTTCTCTGCACTTTTTTTGAAGGTAATATACTTCATGATAAAGCCAGGCAAAGCAAACTTGATCCTGGGTTTGCTATTGCCAGCTTTTCACCTTACAGAATGAGTTTATTTTAAAAAATATTTCTCTTGAATCTCCTCCAGCAATACGGTTAGACCCACTGTCAGCTCCAGCCCTGAGCTGCATGCACCTTTTCTACAGGAATCTTTTGCAAAAAGGCAAAAGGAAAACTTTAACCAGCCAAGGTGACTGATTTTTTTTCTTTAATGGAAAAAAAAACAACCAAGGCAACTAGTTAAATAAGACTGGAAAAAGTATATCTACTGTATTTAGCTTAAAAGGAAGGAGATATTTTGGTTTTGTGGCCACCTTCAAAATGTGGGAAAGGTACTGTGTTTTCTAAATTCAGCTTACCGTTCTCGGATCAGAAGTACAGTGCTTGCCAGTGAAATAGTAAAATAGAAAGGAAAGATCTTTATGGATCAAGGTATATAACCTTCCTCAAATTAACTTTGGTCTGGATTTGGATTTTATCCATAGCAAGACTTTGCTATTGGTAGTGCGCCATTTTGAGAAGCTTTGGCATAAGGTTTTGACCAGCTATCTTACTGTTGATCACTAGAAAACGGCTCTGACATTCAGAAAGATTGCTACAATTGTCTGTGAATGTTTTCAGCAGGGGAGAATGCCTTTGTGGAGCAGCACTGGAGGATTTGTCCTCCCCACTGCTTTAACTCATCAGCCCTTATTAAAGGAAACGTTGTGGGGCAGACCAGGAGGGGAGCTGGCTTTGTAAGTTTAACTCCACAGCACTCTGTGAAGCAAACTTTGTAATTAAAGTCCTGAAAATGTTTTGACCTGTTGTAGGAGAGGATTGCCTACAGGCAGTGCTTAAATCTGTTTTCACACTGTAAGCTTCCTGAAAAATAGTAACCTTGATCTTCTGTGTGGCCTATTCTGAAAGTCTTTGATAGGGGTAAGGTACTGAATGGCTTTAAGATTTACTGAAAGTTAGTAATCACCTGATGATTTTTTAAGCAGCAAATTAGTTTATCCAGAGCTTGTATAGCCTGAAGAATTTACAATCTTCAGACTGAAGTCTAGCTGCAGGAGCTTTAACAATCAATGAATTCAGATTTCTGTCACCAGATCACCTCCAATTTGAATGAAGAGCTCAGCAAGATTGGTTTGCTTGTGGAGAAAAGCATTGGAGGAGCTGACCTCATTTTTAGCAAGAGAGGGATGTAATTATTTAGCGTAGTATTGAAATGGTTATGTTAACCATTTCATTATGGATTTAAGAAAAGGTAGCATTATGCCTATCCTAGCGCCACGGGAATTTCAGAAATTTAGGAATCTCCCACCAGATTCTGTGTTTGTGAGCTACTGACTTTAGTGCCCAAAAGTAACAGCTGGCATAATAGCTGGCAGACGGGAGGCAGCTATGTCAGACACAGGCCTGTGTCTGCGGTCAGACTGAAGGCACTTTGCAAGGCACCAAGCCTGGTCACCATCACAGTGACGTGACCATCACAGGAGCTCTGCACAGGCCAGGCTTGGCCCATACGCCAGGTGCTTTACTGGCACTCCATAGTTCTACTAATCTCAGCAGGATTCAAGAAGGCATTAGTGCAGTAAATTTATTAGAAGAGATAATTAGCACAAAGCAGATGAGGATTTCATAAAGAAAGAGACTTGGTCTGCATCACCAAGGCCTAGTTATGTGACATGGCAAGGCCCCAGCTGAGCCTTCTTGCTTCCCAGCTCCTCTCTAGTTGGAGCATCCATTGGCACACTGCCAGGATGGGTAAATCCAGTTGAGGAATTGTCACATCTGATGAGACCCATCTGGAGAGTATGGTGATGTGAACAAAAACCCTTCAAAAAGCAACACACACGCACAGGCTCGATGACTGGCAGCCAAACAGAACGGATGCATGCAGCTAGGCAATGAGCTGTGGAGTGGACAGGCTCAGGGGAAAGGCGAGGCCAAGCTGATTTGCCAAAGGACTTTAGCTCCTGTCCTTTGGATCAGCTGCACACAGAAAGCCCTTTGATCTGTATTCCACTAGGAGATTGAGCTTTTCTCAGGTGGGAGATAAAAGAAGAAAACAAAGTACGTGTATGGCATGAAAAATGATAGAATCTAAGCTACATTTAAAGAAACAACAGATCATTCAGATTGCTCATTCCAGACTTGCCCACAGATAGACAGAAAGAATCTACTTCAAGTCAATATATTTTTATTAAAGCAAGTTGTGTTTTTTAGAATCTTTCCATGCTATTGAAAATGCATGATACTGAGAGGCCAGTGCTACTCATGGGAATGAGTGAGTGGTTCTGATTGTAGTGAGAAACTCTTGGATTATTTTTGCCTTCTAATAACCCGAGCCTTCCCTTGAGCTATTCATGAGTTCCCTCCCAAATTTCTGAACCTCCTCATTTTGGTCAAACTGTTGGAAATTAGAACAGCCCACTTTGTTCCTTACACGTTGATGCAGAGCTAGGGCTTTCATCAAAGCACTGGAGAACTACCTTTACAACATTTCAGTGTCATATAATGCATTTTGCCCAGTCTTCCTTCATGCAGTATGAGTATTCATATTTTTGAAGGCATGGTGCAATACAGGTAAAATTTAATCTAGGAAAGTACTGAACTATCATTGTCTTGACCCACGTGTCTTTGCTTATGAATGATAGCTAACTTTTAACATATACCAAAATAAAATAGATTTTAACTCATCTTCACAGCCTAGATTTCTAGCCATACATCCGAGGTATTTTTATACTACGTTATCTTCCTGTAATAGAAGAAGAAGAAAAAAAAACTTCAAAACTCTGCAGAAAGTATGAATGAAACTATACCTTCAAAATGGCAATTTTGAAAGTAAATATAATTTGTTAGAATATCACTGTTTCCCAGTCATTCAGTACCCAAAGCTACTGCTCAGTCATTTGTTAGTGTACCATCAGGATATCCTCAAATATTTATTAACTATATAGGATGGGAACTCTGTGAAGTATTCATGCGTTCAAGGAATTACCAAACTTCGTTTCCTAATTGTTGTACCTTTTACTGGCCAGGCTGTGATGTATATGATGCAGGTCTTAACCTAGGTTTGCTGAGATTGTAAATGATCAGATTCAGTAAAGCAAAAAAATTATTCTGATTTCATTGAGTGAATTTTATTCATCTTATTCTGTGCTGGACTTCAGGCCTATTTTGTTATAAAGTTTTATGGAATCACATGGGAAGCAGTCAGTGAGTGATTTGGAGACTTTCAGCCAAGGTATGGTGTAGAAAGCTGCTCATTTCTATCAGTTGGATTTCATTCTTTAGAGCCTAGAGGCAGTAACTGGTGGTATGAATGCATCTAACTTGGGTCTTTAGGCATCTTTCCTGGTGCATAAAGTCTGCACTCAGTATATGTGTGTGTGCATATGTGTCAAATGTGAGATGTGAGCTCTCTTTTTGCAAGATACTGTATGTGGGCCATAGGTACCTCTTCACTGCTTTCAGTAGAATCACATTGGTATACCAGTTCTAAGTAACTAATCTCATGTTCACTGTTACTCCTGAAAAAGCAGATAAGACTTAATCCTTCCCCTATAGGAAGTCAATATAATTCATAAGAGCTCTTGACCCCTTATCTTTCTGATGTAGCTTTCATATCACAATAAAAATCATCAGTGTGGAACAGAACAGTTTGACAGGATGACTCAGTAAAGCCACAAAATGACAGATGCTAGAAATAAAAAGCAAACAACCCATGCCAGGTCATTGCTGTCAAAGCTGGATCCTTCACCTGTTGTGCCTACTGCATATGCAGCTAATAGTTTGGGAGCCATGCTTCCTGTTCCCAGGGCAGATTATTGAAATTACTACATGAAAATTTAGTATGATCTTACTTATTTTCTAAGATTATGAGTTTCATTTAAAGATACAACTTGTACAGCAGCAGCCATGGCTTTGCTTGCAGTTCCCAGACTGATAATCCCAGCCTTGACAGCCTTGACAGCAGCAGACTCCTCACCTCCACTTCACATCAGTATTTCTTCTGTCTGCTGGGCTGCCCTGCGCTTTCAGCTCTCCAACCAAGTTTGCAACCAAGTCCTCACCTTGTCTATCTATGTGGATCTGGGGCAAAAAAAAAAAAAAAAAAAAAAAAAATACAACAGACCTTTAGGCCAAATAGCTTATTTCCTCAGACTTGGTGGTGAAGGCAGCGAAGTTGGGAGTTATCTGCTTTGTGGTCTCTGGATGTTTCACTCATTCTTATGAGTCCTTTGTTTACTCTGTTAAAAGGATAGCTATTACAAACCAGCTTTAATGCTGTCTGTAGATCAGATCTTTGCTTGAAGGCAGCTTATAGTGTCTTCCAACAAAGCAGGTAGAGCACATTACGGTGTCTGATATGCCTGTAAAAAGAGCTGGAAATGTTTCACTGAAAATGGTGGTTGGATTATCCAAGAACAGTGCATAAAAGTGCACTGCATATGCTGAATGTTTTTAGCTGGGTTTCCTCTTTTGCCTTAGATCAGAGGCTGTACCTCTCAAACAGTTCTCTAAGCTTCTCACTACTTGGCATTTTGGGGGCAGACAGGACAGGAAAAGGAGTTTTTTTTCAGCTGGTATTCCTTTACTTGATGTTTGTATTTAAACATTAATTTGTTCCAAAGTTTGAATCCCAGAATGCATTTATATTCATAAATTAAGTAGCATAGGAGAATGTTACCTGGGTGCTGTAACTCCATCATCTGTCCTGCTGAATTGTTCCAGCGGTACCTGGCCTGCCCATGGCCCTGCTAAACCAGCTTGGTTTTCTAGTGTGATTCAGGAGCTGGTACAGGCTGCTGCAGTGGGCAGACTGCGTGCAGTCACCCTGAGCTGAGGGGTAATGGTAAGGATGTGGGCTGTTTTCTGCCTGCATCAGTGCCAGGGACAAATCAGAGCGTAGTTAATTTTTAAAGTAGTTTTTAATTTTTTTAAAAATATATATTTTATTTATATTTTTATATTTATATATATATTTATAAATATCTATTTATATTCTAGTACTTCTCATGTCCCTGAGCCCCCGCACCCCCAAACCTCTAGGTGGAGACTGGGGTGGTAAATCCCCCCCCACTGTGAGGACAGAGCAGGTCTGAGATCGCCTCATGAGTCTGAATGTGTATAATTCTATGGGGCCGGATGGCGTGCATCCCAGGTTCTGAAGGAGCTGGCTGAGGTTGCCGAGCCGCTCTCCATCATATTTGAAATGTCGTGGCTGTCAGGTGAGGTCCCGGATGACTGGAGAGAGGGTCGCATCACTCCCATTTACAAGAAAGGGAGCAAGGAGGACCCCGGGAACTACAGGCCGTTGAGTCTCACCTCTGTGCCTGGGAAGAGCATGGAACAGATCCTCCTGGATAACATGCTTGATCACATGAGGAATGGGCGTATGATCTGAGACAGCCAGCACGACTTCACCAGGGGGAGGTCATGCTTGACCAACCTGGTGGCCTTCTATGATGGAGTGACAGCATTGGTGGACAAGGGAAAGGCGACTGATCTCATTTACCTGGATTGAGCATGGCCTTTGACATGGTCCCCCACCACATCCTTATCTCCAAATTGGAGGGATGTGGATTTGATGGGTGGACCACTCGATAGATAAGAAAACGGTTGAAGGGCCGCAGACAGAAGGTGGTCATCAATGGTTCTATCTCCAGGTGGAGGCCGTATCAAGTGGCATCCCCCAGGGGTCTGTCTTGGGACTGGTGCTCTTTAACATCTTTATCAATGACATCGATGATGGAATTGAGTGCACCCTCAGCAAGTTTGCTGACAACACCAAGCTGAGTGGTGCGGTTGACACAGTAGAAGGAAGGGATACCATTCAGAGGGACCTCCACAGGCTAGAAAGGTGGGCCCAGGTGAACCTGATGGGCTTCAATATGGCAAAGTGCAGAGTTTTGCACTTGGGCCAGAGGAATCCCAGGCATCCATACAGACTGGAAGGAGCAGTCCTTGAGAGCAGCCCTGCAGAGAAGGACCTGCGGGTCCTGATGGATGAAAAACTTAACATGAGCCAGCAGTGTGCCCTTGCGGCTCGGAAAGCAAATGGTATCCTGGGCTCCATCAGAAGAGGAGTGGCCAGCAGGGGCATGGAGGTGATTGTCCCCCTCTACTCTGCTCTTGTGAGACCCCATCTGGAGTACTGTGTCCAGGTGTGGAGCCCACGTACAAGAAAGACAGGGAGCTGTTGGAGAGGGTCCAGAGGAGAAGATGATCTGGGGACTGGAGCACCTTACAAAGACAGGCTGAGGGAGCTGGGCTTGTTCAGGCTGGAGAAAAGAAGGCTGTGGTTTGCAGCCTTTCAGTACCTAAAGGGAGCCTACAAAGAGGAGGGGAGTCAACTCTTTGAAAGGGTTGACAATTGCAGGCCAAGGGGAAATGGTTTTAAGTTTAAGTATGGTTTAAGTTTTGTTAATGGTTTAAGTTTAATTATGGTTTAAGTTAATGGTTTAAGTTTTAAGTATTGGGAATAGGTGAACGGTTGGACTGGATGATCTTTTAGGTCTTTTCCAACCTTGGTGATTCTATGATTCTATGATTCTAAGTTGAGGGAGGGAAGATTTAGGTTGGATGTTGGGGAAATTCTTTACAGAGAGAGCGGTGAGGTGCTGGCACAGGCTGCCCAGAGAGGTTGTGGATGCCCCGTCCCTGGAGGTGTTCAAGGCCAGACTGGATGGGGCCCTGGCAGCCTGGTCTAGTATTAAAGGGGGAGGTTTGTGGCCCTGCATGTGGCAGGGGGTTGGAGATTCATGATCCTTGAGGTCCCTTCCAACCCTGGCCATTCTGTGATTCTGTAATACGAATATAGCCTATAAACTCCATGTCTTACCTCCTTACGAGAAGTCTCTCTCATCTGCTCAATGGCTTTTTCAACCCAACTTATGGACATAGAGTAGTCCAAAAAAAAAAAAAGGGGGGGGGGGGGGGGGGGGGGGGCGGATTTAAGTATTGTATTGTTGGAGAACACATCATCAGACAATACGTTTCCTAGGCAGTTTGGTCTCATATTGCTGCAGAGTAGTTTTTATGGTGAACTCAGATGGTGTCTGAGTCAGAGGTACAGGAAGGAAAATGATGCTCAAGCACAGCCTGCCCCCGATAGGAGCTCCTGGGGACATGTCTCTGCCCTGATACACATCGGTGATACATGGTCATTAATGCACAGAGGAGACTGAAGCTGTGCACCTGCTTGTGGTGAAAGGGGAGCAGTGTGCATTTGGGTTAAAATCACCATGGGAAGATGAGGGAATTACTGCTCTGGACCTCAGATTCTGGTGGAGCCCTTTTAGTCAAATGGCAAACTCTAGCTGTAAAAAGTTCTTGACTGATTTCATTTCAAAAAGAGTCTGCATTTCTCCTTCCAAGAAGCTGAGTATTGGTCAGTGTTTACAATGTGGAGGAAAGCCTTTGTTCATATTAAGCTCTGGTGCTCTAAAAAAGGAGGATTTACTGACACTGCCTGGAACAAAAGTGCTGTAGCTGATGAAGGAAGAGAGAAATTGTCTGCCTTGCATCTGTGGAATTTCCTGCCTATCCTTCCTGAAGGCTTTGGGAAGCTGCTTCAGACATAAAGCACTTAGCATCTGTAAAGGGAGAGGAGAACATCTATCAAACACGGAAAGATCAAAAACTGTGACTCCCTATGGAGTGACTGTTGGGAGGGAAACAGCTGAATAATGTTGAACACATTCAGCTGTCTGACTTCACCCAACGCACAGTGTGAAGGCTGTGTTTGTAGTCAAAGGATGAATCATTTTTATGGATAGGGAAAAGATTTTGCGCTTTTGCCTTAAAAGGTTCTACACTATTATTTGTTTGAGAGGTAATGCCACTTGCTTTTGCCTCCTTTGAGACATAAATATTAGTCCAGAGTGTGATTTTTTTTTTTCCTTTTTTTTCCTGGCCTGTCCATGAGATGACTTGGGAGGTGGTTTAGGTGCTTGGTACGCTGTAAATGTTGGAGATCTGGCATGGGCTTTTATAAACTCAATTATCTTAAAAAAAATCAAGTTCCTCAGTGATAATTAGTCCCATATGAATATTCAGTGCCTATGCTCATGCTTCGGAATCCAGAGCTACAGTGGTTTTGAGTACAAAATAATTGAGAAAGTCTAACCCTTCATCTTGAAAGTACCTTTTATGATTACTTCTACAAGGAGCAGACTGTTGCCTCAGAATCAGCAAGCTCTATGGGAAGAATATCCAATGGGGGAACAGCCTGACTGGAGTTGAGCTGACAGACAGCATTGTAAGGAAATAAAATCTTGCACACATGGTTGCTGTTTTGTGGATGTGACCTTCTCTTTTCTGAAGTCACAAGTCTTCCACTGGGAGCTGAAAGGTACAAAACAGCCTGACAACACAGCATGTCAATACGTGTCCCTACCATAAGTATAGCTCGTGTTTCCTATTAGTGCTGTGTAGCACTCTCTGGGCAGCAATCAGCTCCATTTAAATAAGATGAATATGAAAGTAATAATGTTTCAGATTTTACTCTTGTGCATGCTGTCAAGGGAAGGAATGTTGATTTTTATTTTTTTTTTAAATAGCCTAACAGTGAAATAAAGTGAAAATGTAATTCCTACAACATGGTTAGTGCTCTTTTTAATTCTACCCTGTCCAAATTTTTTAGGGTTTTGAAGGTATTCCTGTCCAGAACCGCTCAGCGTATTCCATATATGACAGGTGGGCGAGTGATGAGGATGCTGGCTGTAATTCTCCTGGTAGTGTTTTGGTTTCTTGTTGGCTGGACTTCTGCAATAACCCAAAATTTGGAGAGAAACATTCCTCTAATTGGCCAAGGGCAAACATCTGACCACCTGATCTTCAATATGTGCCTCATGGACCGCTGGGATTACATGATGGCTGTTGGTATGTTCATTTTCTAGTCTTTCTTCTAATGTTTAAAATAAGGCTTAGTTGCTTTTTCTTTATATTTCTTTTCCTTTTAGAATATCTTAGAGCTTTATCAGGCTGCATAACATCATTAGAAAAACATGTAAGAGAATGAAATGTTGGTTTATATGTTTTTAAATGGGCTGAGAAGTAAAACAACTAAAATATACTGAGAATTTTATGACTTTCAAAGGTTTGTAACTAAGATGACAGTAACAAGGTGATTGGTTCTCCAGAAATGTTTTTTTTTTTCTTATTGATGAATGTATCTAACTAGTACAGTGAGAAATTATGGTAGGAATAACTATGGTGGGCTTTGCATTTCTGCCCCACAGAACTGGATAGATCTGTTGTATGAGGAGGGAGAGAACTTGCAAGAACACTCTTTCATAGAAAATTGCACATACTTTAATACGAAAGCAATGGGAATAAGAAATGTATACCAAACT
The DNA here is from genome assembly GCF_023343835.1 of Lagopus muta. NCBI lineage: Eukaryota > Metazoa > Chordata > Aves > Galliformes > Phasianidae > Lagopus > Lagopus muta. Next base: position 16,531,273 of record NC_064439.1, on the reverse strand, counting down.
TTTCAACTTCACACATTTTCTAGATATTCTGTCAGTGCTTGGGATAGGCAGGAGCTAAAAAATGCCATGCTGCAGAGTTCAGTTCTGTCATACCGAGGAAAAAAATAACACATTTTTGTTTCCTTCATTTTATAACACACAGCGAGTTCCCTATGCCAGGGTGCAGTTATATGGTGAAAGGTTCTTCATCCCAATCACTGGACAACTTCAGTGCATCTGCACCTAGAGCCCTTGGTTCCAGTACAGCACAGGTGTGCCATCCGCACTCTCAAATACATAAACGTTTGAAATTTTAACTAAGTACTTAGCTTTCTGCCCTTTCCCTCCTTCCCCATGGACATGCTGTTGACAGAGACCTGCTCCTGAAAATAAAGGCAAGGTAACGGGCTGCACTTCACATGGGAGTGAAGGCAAGATGGGTAGAAACAGCCAGTGGTATTTGGAGTATTTTCTCTGAGAGTGGTGTACAGAATGCCAATGCACTGTAACATAACATTTTAAAGGACAAACCAGTGCTTCCAGCTTCACCAAGAACTTTCCACAGCTCTAAGCTACTTGGTCCCCTCTAGTCCCTGTGCTGTGCTCTGCTCTTCCCTCCTTCGTGTAAGATCTCTCAGGTACAATGTTCCTCATTTGTGGATATTCTCATGGGTAAACAAACAACACAGAAGTATAAACAAGTACTACTTGAAATGTGTTGTATCTGGGTCCTTTTGGAAGGGTGTACTAAGAAAACAGAACTCTGTTTTATCATAATACAACAGTAATATCACCAGAGATGATGTAAAATTAATAACAAATGAGAATTGAGTGCGGAATGTGATGTCATCTTCACTGATCCATTTTGGATGAAAATTTTACTGCGTTTCACAGTTGGTAATACAGGATAGGATTATTAAAACTTTGATGCCAGTAGTCGTTGCATAATGGCAAACAAATGTGTTTATTCCGTTCATCTTACAACTGTGGCAGTGAACTGAATAACAGCTCAGATTTTAATGGCTAAATATGACCCTTTTGATACTAAATGACGTGTTGGAAAAAGCGAAGATTGTTTTTTATGACAAATTTACATCTAGAGGAGTTTTTAATGTTGTTTTTTTTTTCCTTTTCAAGATGCACTTAAGCATAGTAGAGACAAAGCTGACTCACAAGCCTAAATACAATTGGTTGTAATTTTGTTTGTTCTGGCCTTTTGCCTTTGCATTCAAACTACCTTGTAAACTTTTGTGCAAGTCTTCAGTAAACTATGGAGTCATGAGTGGTTTTGCACATGGGCCAGAGGAATCCCAGGCATCCATACAGACTGGAAGGAGCAGTCCTTGAGAGCAGCCCTGCAGAGAAGGACCTGCGGGTCTTGATAGATGAAAAACTTAACGTGAGCCAGCAGTGTGCCCTTGTGGTCAGAAAGCAAATGGTATCCTGGGCTCCATCAGAAGAGGGGTGGCCAGCAGGGACAGGGAGGTGATTGTCCCCCTCTACTCTGCTCTTGTGAGGCCCCATCTGGAGCACTGCGTCCAGGTCTGGAGCCCCCAGCACAAGAAAGACGGGGAGCTGTTGGAGAGGGTCCAGAGGAGAGCCACAGAGATGATCAAAGGGCTGGAGCACCTCCCCTACGAAGACAGGCTGAGGGAGCTGGGCTTGTTCAGGCTGGAGAAAAGAAGGCTGCGGGGTGACCTCATTGCAGCCTTTCAATACCTAAAGGGAGCCTAGAAACAGAAGGGGAATCAACTTTGAAAGGGTAGATAACAGCAGGACAAGGGGAAATGGTTTTAAGTTGAGGGAGGGAAGATTTAGGGGGAATGTCAGGGGGAAATTCTTCACAGAGAGAGTGGTGAGGTGCTGGAACAGGCTGCTCAGGGAGGTTGTGGATGCCCCGTCCCTGGAGGTGTTCAAGGCCACGTTGGATGGGGCCCTGGGCAGCCTGGTCTGGTATTAAAGGGGGAGGTTGGTGGCCCTGCATGTGGCAGGGGGTTGGAGATTCATGATCCTTGAGGTCCCTTCCAACCCTGGCCATTCTGTGATTCTGTGAGTGATACCAGGATTTGTACAGCTGCAAGCCTGTACTAACCTGTGTGTATATTTATCTATCTATGTGCACTTGAAGGTGTTTATTGTTAAGAGAGTCTGAAAAGCTTACAGCCAGGAGGACTTAGTTCCAAAACCAGATAATTGATATCAAAGAGCTGTCAGGAGAAATACACATAATGCAGAATCCCTTTCATTCTTGCAGTTAACTTGCCTTCTGAAAGATTTTGTGCTGCAAATTATGTGATAGATTATGATATTTGATTTAACGTGGCAAAATGAAAATGCAGGATGATAATTTGTGAAAGAGTTGTTATTTCATTTGATTTAGCCAGGCACAGGACTTTATAGAAAGCTAGTGAATATTTTGTAATATATTCTGTCACCTGTAGCCAGTGCTCCAGTGCCTCACTGTTTTTCACTCTGCTGGCAATGTCTCACTGCAGCGTAGGGAGGGAATTTTCAAGGTCACAGATTAGCGAATTGAGAATTAACAAGGCTCTGTTAGAAAGTCATAATGAGATGAAGCCTTTATGCTATCAGAGATTACTGGAGTTAGGATTTATGAAGCATTTTCCATACTAATCATTCTACTTAGGCTCTATCTCCAGAGACTTTTATTGCAGTGAATGTTTTATAGTTACATTTTCATTAGGTTTGAGAGGGTGCTCTGCAAGAGAAGTAGGGACTTAGACATAAAGGTTGTCACCATTTTTAACACTGCCTTTTTACTCTGTGATATGCTGATGAAGAAATTAGCCTTCAATAAATGCTTATCAGTGTAGTGTAATGTAAGTTAGTATGTATTTTCCTTGACGTTGGATACTTGTGGGTATTTTAATTGGCACTTTCCTAGATTCTTTAATTTCCTTTGTGTTTGTGCACCGCTGTCGGAGTTGTGGCATCTGTCTCCTAAGCAAGCCATGGCATGGATCAGAACCTGAGATTTTAGAAAAAGTCCTGAGGGCCTTGAAAGGCTCATCCTTTCTGTTATGGCTTGAATAAATCCTGTAGCTCTACTTACCACAGCCTGATTTCTGATTTCAAATTAGAAAAAAATAGCTGAAAAACTTGCTTGTGGTGTCTCAAATCAAACTATTATTCTTTACATGGTCGGAAGAATCATCTAAGTGAAAGAGATGTGAGCACACTACTCAAAAAAAAACTTCCCACTAAAAGAAAAAATAAGAAGTTTAATGTGCAGAACCCCTGGCAGGAGAGAAAGATAGGCAGAGAGGTAAACATGCATGTGCAAACACCAGTAAAAAGCAGATGTGAAATCTTGGTGCATGGAGGATCCTGTTGTTAGGGCCAGGGTTTTACCCAATGTGGATAGCATTTAAGCTCTTGTTTTTAAAAATCACCATGTGTACCCTGTGTCTGTGTTCTGGCATTTTACTTAAACTAGAAGTTAAAGGCAGGTTTTAAACAAATGCAGCTAGGTGTTTTTCCCAGCACAAGTGTGATTCCCAGCTGGCAGGAGCTGTGCTCCTCTGGCTCAGCTGCACTAATTGGGAGTTCAGGTTTGGGGTTCTGGATATCAAGGGAATTACAAACACACAACTCTGTCATAATTACTGAATGCCCTCAGCCAGGAAAAGGAACAAAGAAGAATACTGTGAAGAATATTATTAGTCTGCATTCCCAAAAGGGTTTCCTCCCAATGTTCATTTGCTAATATTTAACCTATATAATCTTCGCATCTGAAGAGGATATGAATTGCCAGGACGGCTCTGACAGATTGGGAATTAAGGGTTCCCTTAAAGTTCTGAGTCAGGGCATTGTGACACAGCCTCACAGAGACCCCTTATTAAGTTTTGTACAGGCCCTCAGCTGCATTCCATGAATGAGTGGTTATTATTTCTTTTTGTTACACCCATTTGATGTGTCCCTATGCCATATTTGGGGTACTTTGTTCAGAGTATTCCGTGAAAGAAGAATTGTTAATTTCCAAATGGGCATTCTTAAGCCACGTTCTCCTTAGTATGAATGTACAAAGATCAGTGCCAAAAATTGTCAACAAAAGCCATCTCTTGAGACATCTGGGAACTAATTCTTTTGAGCAGTGTTTATAGCCTTCTCCATGTAGAAAGCCCAGCCAGAAGGTAATTGTTAGAATTCAACACCGACGAAATCTGGCTTCAGTTTTCATGTGAAAATAGTGATTGCTTGTGAAAAGTTTACTCTAAGTGATACAACCAGGACTGTCAAAAGTGTTTCGAGCAGAAATAAGAAGTGGATCCGGTTTTACAAACAAGCCTTCCTCAGCTTTCACAACAAGACTGGCTTTTTTTCTGATTGTTAATCACTGCTCTTCCTGCCATGTACACCTCTTTCACAGTCTGCATCACCAATTCTGTGTGCAATCTAAGTTCCCCATCTCTAAGACACAGTAAATCTTAAAGTGTAGGGAAGAGCACCAAAGACAAGTGATGGCTCCTCTATGAGACTAAATGAAATGGGGCAATTCATTCATCTCAGATTAACTGCTTCTGTCAGTTTAATTTAAAATAAAGCATGCTTAGGGGTGATGGAGATTTTTTTTTCCCCCAAAAGTAGTGTGTTCTGTTTTTCTTTCTTCTTTTACAATGAGCAGTCAACATTGTTCAGTTTCTCTTTCTCAGAAGTAGTTGGAAACCTTGGTTTGAGCAGTTCAAGTTGCATTGCCTCTTGCAGTTGCTTCACTGTTCTTTATACCTGCCTCATCACAAGTGAAAGCCAATAACCTTTTGTACAAACCTTCTCCTAAGGAAATCAGTAACAGGTTGTCTCAACCACATGTTTGTGCATCAGTAAATTTTGTATTCAGATTCTTCTGCAAGCCATCTGTGGGAGGAGGAGGTCGGGAGAGGCTGAGAGATGCTGACTTCCTCTTGTTGGCAGCAGAATCCATTTTTTGTACAGCTTCAAATCTTTCCTGTCCTTCAACTGTTTTGTATACTGTTGGCATATGCTTGCATCCTCTTTAAGATGTGAGAGAAGCAGTCCCACACTCAGCTTGCTATTCCTCTTCCACTCAAAAGAGGGTGATGGGGCACAGGTCAACTGGCTTTAATAGCAAGGGAAGGAATGAGCAAGGTCAGCACATCTTCTATAGAAGAAGCAATAATATGAAGGAATGAAGAAAATAAAGATTAAGAGATGGGGAAAGTGCAGAAATGAGGGGAGATCCCGGAGGCTGTCAGTCATACATTTCATGCAGAGAGACTCTTACAGAAGGACAGGTCATGCTCAAGTCAGTGGACATGTCTCCATTGCCAGCAAAAAGCATCTCTCATTTTCCTCAAACCATGTGATTCACAGGCTGTGGGGTCAGCATGTGCCTGGCACTTGCCCAAGTGGGCTTTCAAGGCAGTCATGGCAGCTCAGGGGATGGAGCCTGCTGTGCTACAGCAGCCTATGGACCCCTACTCTTCTTTCAGCCACGCACAGCCACAAAGCATGTGAATTCTGGTAGTGAAGATATGTCAGGATTTGGCACCATTAGTTCTTTTTCCACACGTAAGTCTTTATTGCTGTGCTTGGCACATTAAAATAATTCTGAGATATAATCAGAGATAAAGATAAATCTCTGCTAATTTATAATTTGCTAGGAATAATTCAGCACTGAAAACCCATATATGCAACTGCAATTTGCTGAAATATAGAACAACCCATTCAGCGTAAGAAAAAATCTACTGTGACATGGCACATCTCTCCAGCTGGGTGATTGAATGCAGTGGAGACAGAAGGAGAACACACTGGCTGGCTGTGAAAGAGCAGGACATGTTTATTTTTTTTTCTGTTTAAGAGTGGTGTATGCAGCTCCTGAAAGCTGAGTGAGGAAGTGGATGGAAGAGCCATAGAGCAGTCCATTACTGTACTGAGAATTATGGTTTGTATTCAGAATGTGAGGGAAAAAAATGTTCTAGCTGTGGAACAATATTGCTTTGTGAGTAGTGCAAAGTTCAGAATGCCAAATGCACTTAGTTAAAGTCAAACTTGTAAAAGGTTCTCCCTTCTTAAACACATGATGAAAGCATGCGAAGTATTTCTTGTCCTGTGGTACTGCTTCTTGAGCAAAACCAACATGGTTGGATATGGAACATCATACAGAGTCATGAAAATTGGTTTCAAACCATGAAGGCTGTCTTCTTTTTGCAGGTAACATTTGAGCAGCAGTTAGCATGTGATGTGGCTGCCAGCGCAGGAGAGCTCCCTCCCGCTGCCCACAGCCATGTTCTCCTGAAGAGGCACCAAGAGGAGGTCATTTCTGGCACGATGGGAGAGTTGAATATCAACCTAAAATAACTCAGTTTCCCTTCTAGGCCATGGCAAGAAGCAAACTCATAGTTCAGGATCTAAGCTGTTCACAAATATGGTTATATTTATTTCCACTGCCGTATTGAAGTGACAAGGTGGCATTGTCCCTACTTTGCACAGCTAGTGCTGAGGCACAGTAGATTAGGATTACATGGTCAGTCTAATTTGGGTGTCCATTTTGCAATGCTTTTGGCTCAGTCACAGAACTCGTCATATCTATGTAAAATGTGTTATATATTGTCTCACTGGCCAGGAATACAGCCGTGTGCTCAGTTCTGCTACAAACTGCAACAAAAAAAAATTCTAGATTGGTCTCCAACTAGCAAGAACATTTTCTGAGATTGTGTCTGTGAAACATGGCTCGACTTTTGCATTTGTAGAGGAGATCTGAGGCACGAAGTTAGAATCCAGTTCTCTTGCATGTGCTCAAGACCATTTTTTCCTCCTGCAGTCTTTTGCCTTATTCACTAAGCATCTAAAATGTTGTTTGCAATAAATTATACGGCTTTCTTTATTAATCAACCTTGATTTATCTCTGCAATTGCTCTGTCACATGCATTAAATGAGTCTGGTCTCCCAGGAAATGGTATAGTTAAGTGAAGATTATAACACACAGGAAAGCAATTTAAAACTGGATACGTGGTGTTTTAATTTTTGTGCTGTTCAAGCTTTAGAGATGCCAAAGCTCTAAAAGTAAGGATGAAGGACTTTCCTAAGGCCTCAAAAATTGAGTTTCACATTTCTTGATTTTCCATGTTTCCTTGTATGATTTTTGCTCATTCCACCGCTCCATGCAGTCAGCTGAAGTACTGGCTTCAGTGAGCAGTGAGCAAGGACATGGATGCTGGAACTCACTCATGTTGGGGCTGGGCAGGCAGGTGTGAGTCAGCAGCAGGTTCTGCATCGTCTAAGTGAGGCCTGAAAGTTCAAGGCTCAGAAATGTCACAGAGGCTCTGGAACAGTCTGCCCAGACACTTGTGGATGCCTGGTGTTCAAGGTCAGGTTGGATGGGGGCCTGGGCAGCATTGTGTGGTGGAAGGTGTCCCTGCCTATGCAGGAAGGTTGGAACTGGATGATCTTTAATGTCCCTTCCAGTGTTCTGTAATCCTATGATTCCATGGCTATCTCTGGACACAGATGTGCCTTGTACTGGTTTTAAATATGAAAGAATAGTTGACAGTACAGATAACTGCTTGTTTAGCAAATCCTAGCAAATATGCTATCTCAGATCTTCAGGAAGTTTGAGTCAAGAAGACCAATCTGAGTGTATCTTTCTCTACACAGCAGATATGTATCACATACTGTGGATATATCACTGTCGCTCATTCTCAGAAGGTGCAGAGTATGACCAGTGGCCCAGGTAGATCCCAAGAGGACAGGCATGGACTGCCCCTAGTTGTAATAGAGTATAGGCTAGTCCAGTGTGGTGGCTAATGAAGCTAAGTGTTCCAAAATGTTCCGTTTTCTAACACCATGGGCATTACAGACAAAAGGAATGATCATATTTTTAAACACTAAAATATATATATAACCAGGCAGGTTACATATTTAAAGATTAATTAACTTATGCACATGGCATATTGAGGCCACATTGTGTTTACATTTCACCTTCTGTGTCTCTAAAGCAGTCATTTCTTTTCTTAGTCGTTTGTCAGTCAGAGATTTGCATCCATCTGAATGCCTGGTTTGGACAGTTATAAAATAGCTACTGCAAGTTTTTAAATATTTTTTTTACTTCACATTTCCTGTCAGGCAGGTCACTCAAGTAGGAATTCCCATCATTTTCCAGAAGCGGAAAAGAAGACACTTCTTGTGCTTAATAAGTAAAAAGTAATAAGTAATTTTTAAGCCTTATGATGAATCATATTTGAAGGACTAAGATTATGTATTTTGGACTTTGAATTTGGTCTTGACAGGTTTGCATTATCATAATACAGCCCTTTACTTTTCAAGTTACTCTTCCAACACCAGGCTCGGAGTGAAATATTATTGAGCAAACCAGATTTTGTTCATTATAGAGATTGTGTGCAAGACAGTCACTAATGTGCAAAGAGCAAAACTAGACAAAGACCTCAGAGGTAAATTATGCTTAGGAGTCTTGCTCTTACATGTTTCACTATCCATCTATCTATCCAGCTATCAACTTAAAGTTAGCTACCTTAGCTGTGTCATCTATAACAAGTATATAATTATACTGGCTTGTTTTATGTTGAGAGATCAGAGAGACTATGAAGGAAAATAATAGAGCAAATTTTTGTATCTTCAGATTTTCATTACAAAATGCTCTAGCAGTATGTATCTAATTATGTGAATACAATTTTCCCCCTCAAGCTCAACTTTTACATGATACATTTAAGCTGTGTAATTAGTGGTTTTGATAATAAATTGTTTTTCAATTAATATGTTTTGCTTGTTATCACTAACAAAATTATTGTTGTGTTGATTTTGGCAACCATAGGAACTCTGTTGTTTTACCTTGTGTTTTTAAAGCTATTTCCCATTTGTGTTACATACCAAATGTCTCACTAATTATTTTCTACATACAAGAATGCCCACTCTGCTCTAACTATAAAGCTTTTATAAAAGCATTATTCATTAAACAATGCAAACTGCTATTGTACTCCAGTATATTATTGCTTTGAAATACCCTCCTCTTGTCTTAGGGACTCTGTGTATGATCATGAAACTGAAAACTATGAAATCTGCAGAATTAATCAGATCCAAGGATCATTCATTCCTACTTTCTGAAGTTCATTGTAATTCTCTTTACTATTTGTATGCAACTTATTCACTTTCATTTCTGTTATCTTGAAATTCTTTTTCAGTCTGGATAAATATATATATATATTCTCGTAAATCTTCAGAGTTACATCAGATCTTGTTTTAATAGTAAAAATAAGCAAAATTTGACCCAGACTTCTTACTTTGTGAATACTTTCAGCACATATAGTTTTCTACATGTATTTTCATGCCATTAAAAGCCCAACATTTTCCAACTTTCAACTTCTGTTAGCACTGGTAACTGATCATTTCTACCAGTAAGAGACCTTCTCGCTTTGGTTGTAGAAGAGGGAGAAAAATGAGCCATGTTCTTTGGGAATATATGCCTGTTATTTCATAATTAGTTTTTTACATTAACTGTGCAGCTCTACTGATAATTTCTTTATTCCCTTATTTATTTATACTGTGGTACACTTTGAATAAAAGGCAAAATGAGAGGAAACAGACCATGTGGAATGTTCTGGGGAATGCCATCTGAAATAAGGGTTTCTATTGAATATAGGACAGTAAAATACAGTAATTTGGCTTTAGCATTCTGTGAATGCATTTTCTCCTTTTCAGTTTCTTCTTAAATCAATACAGAGCAATTACAGCAATACATTTCATTACTTTGAAGAGCAATACATTTCAGTGCCATGACGCTGCATAAGCAAGATAAGTGTACTTAGAGAAAACGAAACTGATAATATTTGTAAAGGAACCTGATGTCTTATTGAAGCAAAATCCATATTCAGCTTGTTCAGAGAAGATTTAAGGTGCAAGATGGCTTGATAGGGAATTCCAGTGTAGGTGTTTTTAATGAACTAGAATAATACATGGAATTCAGTGATAGCATGGCTTCTATCTATAGAAGATATTAGAAGATTTGAAACCAAAACCAATAACGATTGGCTGATCGCTCCCATACAGGCCAGTCACCAATCACCTGTTCTGTTACAGTACAATAACATGTATTTACAAAAAGAAGTATGATAAATGACTGATTGCCCATTACATTGCATCTTGCTATATTTTTAATTTATTTCTATATATATAACAAGTAGTAATTTAAGGCAAGGTGACAAAGTACAGAATTTCAGAAACCAACAAAAAGCTGAACGTGGAATTTTCCTTTAGTGCAGACAGCTGACTGGATTCAATTCAGAGATGAGAGGCTGAGGCAGGGTTCAACTCACCTACCCAGATGTCTGAGATCCAGCTATTCAGGGTAGTCATCAGAGTGCTTTCAATTCTATGGAGAAGCATGGCATCTTGCCATGTTAGGATGTGATGCCTTGCACTGCAAAGCTGGCTGGCAGCTCATAGGCAGCAAGAAGACCACTGGCTGAGCATAGATGACTTTAGTCCTAACCCTTGCACAGAACACAGCGGTTAGTGGATTAGTTACAAAAGTTCAACAAGCCAAGAACAGTGTGTGAGTAACAGTGGGATTACACTCAATTTCTGATGCTGGCCCAGGAATTGCAGGGATCTCTTACAGAACCTCACCTTACTGCTCAGGCTAAACCACTTACAGCCACGTCAGCCCAGAGTGCAAGGCACGGCACAAAGGTGCCAGCTGTATTCCTGCTACGTGTTTTTGTCCTTCAAGGGGAGGCTTTTCAAGGTGGCTGTGACGTGATTTCAGTTGTGTCAAAAGCAAAATGATATCACAGCAGAGCGTCTACAGGAACCTGCCGCCACAGGACTGGTGGATGCAGATGACTTAGATCTAACAACATAGTCTAAGCTGATGCTGGCCTTTTCTTCCTTTATTCATTTTTCTTCTAACAGAGAGAGACACGTCATTTGTTATAATTATGTGAGGCCCTCAGAAGTGACTCATAATATTATGGGCACCAGCAAAATTAACTGTCATGAACAGTGGAAATTTTTAAACCCGAAATAGATTGTTTTATCTGAGTTACAAACCTTTGAAATGAAAATGTTGACTTAAAGACTTGAAGTCTTTAGCAGCACCAGTAGCTGCCTCTCCAACAAAAACCAAAGCTACAAGTAATCATATTTGTTATTTTAAGTAATGTCAAGCTTCTGTAGTACCAATTTGAAAAATGAGCAAGCAATTATTAGACATTGTCTCAAGGAAGAAATTATTTGATATTGCCTTAATAGTTTCTATATTGAAAATCTTTGCACTACAAGTGCAAAGATTCCTGATATGGAGAAAAAGTGGTGTTTAAAATTAAAACCAGATGTACAGTAACAGTATCTGAAAGAGTTTGAACGCCTATGTGTGTAGATATATACATTTATATGTCTATACTGTCTTTGTATAGATACTCACACGTGCAGAAGATACTGTAGTACTTCAGATTTCCTTCCTTTTTCATCTATAAAACTAATTGCAAATTATTTCTTCTTGTTCTTCTCACAGCTGAATTTTTATTCCTCTTGTGGGGTGTTTATCTCTGCTATGCAGTGCGGACAGTCCCATCAGCATTTCATGAGCCGCGTTATATGGCTGTTGCAGTTCACAATGAGCTCATTATCTCTGCTATATTCCATACAATTAGGCAAGTGATATGTGGATCTAGTAATTAGCTATTTATCTTTCAGGTTTCATATCGTGCAACATAAAATGGGTAAATGGAGTAGGATACTTAAGGAAAAGTCTCATAAATATTTATTAATATATATTAATATATTAATTAATTACTAAACTTAAAACTGTTCCCATAGAATTCAAGAATGTATCTGATCAGGTTGTTAATAATATATTTAGGGGTGGTTTTTTTTTCCATATTGCTAGCTAATGTGTCCTTTGAACAAAGTTCAGTACATGTGATAAACTAGAGGTACGAGAAATATTGTCAGTCTTGTATCACTTACACACCACTCACTGGTTTGTATCCCTAGAAAAGCAGCAGGTAAGAATGTTGGTTTATATGAATGTGTCCTGGTGTGTAACAGATTGGCAAAGTGCAGCTGTATGTTGAGATAATTGCACTGGTTTGTGCATGAGGCATAGTGCTTTATATGCTGACTTAAAAATTGTTATGCTGTAACAGTAATATAAGGCATGTATTTCTTTGAAAGCTTATAATGAGCTCAATGTTTCATATTTTAAATCTTTTTGTATTTTAAATCATATTTTAAATATTTTAAAACAAGCAAATAAGGGTCATTGCCAGAGTGTATGAAAATTATCTGCCTTTCCGTCAGAGCACCTCCTACTAAGGAATTTGGAATAGCAAGACAGCATGAATTTCAGCTCATGCACCAGGAGATTCTTATGACTTTCTTGTTACATTCTTGCACTTATCTTTGCCTCCTGACAGACCTTATCTACTCTGATTTATTTTTTTACACCACTCCACTGACAATCTTCAAATACGCCTCTCACTTTCTAGGTCTGTATTGGAGCTCACATTTCTCTGTGCCTTCTTTATGTTTTCTTCTGTGTTGCAGCATTTTTCTCTGAGTAAAGACCAGCAAAAGAAAGAAAAGAAATCTTTCATCTCTGTTCCTGCTGGGTGCACTCTTTCCCTGCCATGGTTGTAAAGTTCACTGCCATTCTCAGGCTTGCAACTTTTTCTTTCCTTAATCTTCTCCTAACCCCATATCTTGCCATCCATGGACATTCAAAATCTCCTTGTTTACTCCCTAACACAAACATATGAAAAATTGTTTTAAAAATTTGTATTTGGTTGAAATGTTTTTCTTGTCATTCCTGATAGGGTAGGCGTAAAACTCAGTTACACAGTTAGAGTACTTTTTAATTGCTTGCTACTAATATGGTACTTTTGAATCATCTACAGCTCGTATGGTAGCCTTTCAGTCAAAATTTTCCCCCAGTAATTAATGTTCTTAAACCATACTTTGATTCATGGTAGAAGATACAGCTCAGTGCATTAGGAGAAGTATTTTGTGGGGTGCAAGTTTCTTTTAACAGTAGGATGGAAGTAATCATCCAACCCTGAGGATTTTTCTTGGAAGGCGCTAGGAATATGAGAAAAGGAGAGACTCCTCTCTCTTACACAGGCCTGGTCCTGCTGGCATTTCTAATCAGGGCAGTGGTTTGCTTGTTTTCAGTAGCAGATTTACAAACTTTTTTCATTGTTTTGAAATGTTCCTACACTGCCTGATCTTAACGAAGCAAAGAATTCTGAAGAGATTTCTTCTGTCTACGCCTTCTTTTAGAACAAACGTAATGCAGTTCAGCGAAGAAGGCACTGAAGGACTTGATCTTCCCCATTATCTGTTCCTTCACCCTAGGGTCTGCTGATTTTGTTCTTCCTTCTTTTTTTAAAAAAATGTACATTTAGTATTGCTTTCCTTTCTGCCACATGCTGATTTGCTGAAGAAACACCATGCATTTTTTGTAGATAGGAACGAACAAAATGCACTGAAAATAGAGTCCCTCCTGAGATGATGTACATATCCATACGCACAAGTCTTAACCCGGTCTCAAGTTCACTTTTCTTTACATGCACTTTTTCTTGCTTCTGTTTTCTCTGCCAAGTTCTACATGTAACTGAAGGAGCTGCAGTGTAAGATGTTTTTATATTTGATGAAATCATCATATGATTTATATGGTATATCTGAATTGTCATGAAGTCGATAGCACTGGATTCTTGAAGTACACCCACTATTATGTTGCAGCCATCCAGCCTGAAAATTCCTGAAGCTCACAGAAGATTAACGTGAGCACCAAATACAACCTTGAATTGTTCATGGTTGTTCTTTAATGTGATTCCCATTCCAGAAACAGAGGGTTCTTCATTACCTTCTGATCAGCATAGTATTACTTTTCTGCACTTTCTCTTGTATGATTGAGAAAAATTTTGATGGAAAAATTTCATTTAAATAGAAACTCTGTCTCCGCAATGATCAGGTACAGAGCTCTGTTAGTAACAACTTGCTTACATGCCACTAGCACATCTTACTGCCTCTTCTTTCTGATTTTCTGTGATACTTCTTAACCCATCTGCCTTAGCCCTTTTCTGTCCTTGTCTTCTCCCTCATAAATAACCCACTCTTTTGTTACTTTCTCACTACTGTTGGTCCCAATTTTGCTACATTTGTATTCAAATCTGGTATTTCTGATATCATAACCAAGGTAAGCAAAGCTTTATAGACTGTTGTCAATACAGTTACATCAGGACTGCTGGCCTTGCAAGTTCTGCTCTCTCAAGGGCCTACAGCACTCTCTTAATTACCTGTGAAGTTTGACTGTATTTCAGATGATGCCCTGCATCCATCATGGCACTATCAGTAGCTTTTTGCTACAGCCTATGTTTCATGCCAGACTGTTTCTGTTAACAAAAGCTTCTGCAAAATGTGCATCTGTGATCTTGGGTAAGCTGCAAATCTCATTTTGATGTGAATGATTTATACAAACTTGCAGATTACAAGCCAGTGATAGATCCATTCATCCATTGTACTGCTTACCTTTTATATCTTTGGGAGTCACTAAAGCAGAAAAGCCAAGCTGCTCTAACTGCAGTGCTTGCTCTACTCTTTTAGAAAGCTCAGCAGGAACTGCTTCGTTTTTAAAGTTCAGCCAGCCATTTCCTAGTGTTTGCAGGGCTCTTGGACCATAAGCGGTCCTGAAATCAACACCATTTCTTTGTTCCCCACTGAAATGCAGGTCAGTGCTGTTCTCTTTTTGTTGGCTTATCAGCCGCACCCTGTAGCTGCAATCTCTGGACATCCTCTATTTACAAAGTGCACTGCAAAGTATCATAGTACGTGTTCTTACTTAACCTAAAACCAGCAGTTCACATCCTTTATGCAAACTGCCGTAACTCAGTTCATGCCAAAGGCTATTTACACTATCTGAAAAAACTCCAGCTATGTAGAGTGAGAACACTGGAATAAGCAATGTCCTTTAAGACCTGTTGTTACTTTTATACTTTGTTTTGGCTTGTGTTGTTGTTTCTGTGTGTTTTTTTCCTGAATTGTTTTGAATCTGTGGTACATAGGTAAAGCATGTGAATAGAATAGTCTGTGAATAGCATGTGAATAGTTTAGTCTGTATGAAGTCACTGCAAAACAAAACCAGTTGTGCTTGGTCTTTCAGTGAAAAGAAACCTAAGGAACATTCAAAATGTTTAATAGAATGCACTGGAGAAAAGACAGTGAATTGCAATGCAATTCTTTTTTCAGATTCATTCTTGCTTCAAGACTTCAGTCTGACTGGATGCTGATGCTGTTCTTTGCACACACGCACTTGACTGTGACAGTCACTGTTGGGCTACTACTGATCCCTAAGGTATTGTGTTCTTTTTTTGTCAAGACCAGGAAGATAAGTTTGTCATGCAGAAGCAATTCTGTATAAAATTAGCAAGCAACTGGTAGAAAAGGAAGATGTAAAATTTGTCTAATGCCTAGAAGTGTATCTGATTTTTTTTCTTTTATAAACTCTTACACATTTTGAAAGATTCTTTCTTCCGATTTTTAAAATTCCATAGATTCAAAGGACTTTTATTTTCAATTTAAACAAAACACATAAATGGATTTGATTCATGCAGGAAGGAAAAGATCTTGCCTAGTGATCCCTACTTCAAGTATTTGCTCGACTGGGCCACTGGCAGTGTTACCTGAGTTTGTGTGAAGGCCTAGAAAGACTAGCATGGACCATTAAATAAAAGTGGGATGATGAGGTTAAACAGGCTATGAGATGGAGTGACTGGGACCTAAACCCAGCAATTGTCACTGTGTGATTATTTCACCCTAATGGGCAGATGAGCTCCATCACACAGCTCTGTCACTTCCCCTCCTCAAAGGAAAAAGGGGAGAAAATAGGATGATAAAGTGCTCAAGGCTTGAGATAAGGACAGGGAAATCATTCACAAATTGTCATCATGGGTAAAATAGACAGCATAGAAAGATTAACTTATTACTAGTGCAGAGCGATGAGAAACTGAAAGTAAACTAAATACATCTGCCCTCCATCCATCCTCTGTTTCTTCCCCAGGATCAGCACAGAGGATCAGGGAAAGGGGGCTGTAATTAGTCTATAACACTTGGTCTTGCCACTCCTTCATGGTCACTCTGCCCTCACTCTGCCCCTGCCCCACATGGGGTCCCTCCCACAAGATGCCATCCTTCCTGAACTGGTCCCACATGGGCTCCCCACTGGCTTCAGCTCTCCAGGCACTGCTCCAACACAGCTCTGTACCATGGAGCCACCCTTCAGGCACTGCTCCACACGGGTCCCCGCAGGCAGCAGCTCCCCCAGCCCTCCTGCCCCACTGCAGGCTCCTTCCCATGGCTGCAGCATGGGGACATACCAGTCCTGCATACCATGAAGAAACTGTCCATGCTACAGTGCCAGCAGCAGGGTGAGAAGATGAATGTGCGCAGGACACAAGAAGATGCAAATGACAGGATGCAAGGAAGAGAACAGAATGAGCTTTGGGCACCACTGCACAGCTTTCAGAATGGAATGATAAAATGCCAGTCAGCTCCACCTGCTTCTTGCACGAGTCTGTAGGATTTGAATATAGCTTTCTTCTTGTACAGTACTCCAGCAAAACAAGTGGCTTTATAATGGCTCTTGAAATGACTTGTAACATTAATCAGAAAGTCAAGAATCAAAGGTAACAGTGAAGGTGAAAGTTGCAGAAAAGGAATAATGCTAGAAAGTTCAAGTTAATGTTTCTGTCCTTTCCTGATTTGCTGACAAACTCTCAAAAATAGATATATTAAACATGCATAACCAGAGGACGCACTGATCTGGCCTGAATACTGCACAGCCCTATTTTTTTAATGACTCTACTAGTCTGTAGTAATAGTTTTATTTTCTATTTTTTATCCATTTTATCCATCATTACATGTGTTCAGAGATGCCTTTCCAGACTAGCCTAGAAAATTTGTTAACCTTTCTGAAACTGACTCATAACTAAGGATCAGGGTTTCCATTTTTAGTTCATTATCCGTGTAACACTGTACAGGCTTTCCTTCCAGTACCCCAAAGAATTCAGGGAATGAAGAGAAGATTCACAAGGTTCTGTTCAATTCATAAAGTCCTGAGGCGAGATAACTACATGGGCAATAGAATCACAGATGAATGAATCCATATGAATAAAAAAATAGCTCACACAACCTCTCTTTCCAGTTCTTAATAACATTTTTTTTTTTTGCCACTCTGTCTATTCATATTCAGGATCGGGATCCGAAATGGGAGAATTACTTTCTGCAGGATTATCTGACTGCATGGAATATGGAATGTAGTTGTATGGTTATAGCAGCCTAGTTGGCAGTACTGAAAGAGTATTCCCGTAAATTTGTCATATAAGCTTAAAGTGAATGCAGTGTAAAAAGGCACAAATAAGTGGCAGAATAAGTACAAAGGACTTTTCTAATGCAGATTTCAGAACCCTTAGTGGTTAATCCACCATTAATATGAGTTCTTCCATGCAGTACTGATTTTCTCCAGGACAGTAGTTACACCAGTGATGCCTATAGGTACTGAGTTTAGAAAATCGTACTAAATCCATTGTGATCAACTGTATAATGAAAACTATTGTAAACTTCTGTTGTGCACTAATGGCAACATCTTTGTTCTGAATGCTTACTGCAGTTTTCACATTCAAGCAATAACCCAAGAGATGATATAGCTACAGAAGCTTATGAAGATGAACTTGATATGGGCCGATCTGGATCCTATCTGAACAGCAGTATCAATTCAGCATGGAGCGAGCATAGTTTGGATCCTGAAGATATTCGGGTATATATAACTAAATATCATTTATTTTGGACTAGGTGATCTTGTATGTCCTTTCCAACCTTGTGATTCTATGATTCTATGATTCTATTTTCAAAAGCATTTCTTTCACATTGGTAAATTCTGAATCAGTTTGATTTTTTTTTGCAGATACCAAATGAAACAAGTCAGTTAAGTCTCTCAGTGACTGTGGATTCTGGTCATGTGAAATATCTTGGAAAGAATTGACCAGCGTAAGGAAAAAATAGTTGTAGTAAAAGTCATACTGGAGGCTGAGGAGGAAGAAACTTCCACAGCAAAAGCCATTAATCAGTTTACGTAGTTTCTTTGGAGCACAAGCAGCATTTGGTGTCACTGTGATTAGTTGTTTGTACATAGATACATAACATATCATTTTGATAAACATAAGAAATAGAAAGCTGTGCTATTGCCTTCTTATGTGATAAAAGGACATTTCTGCCTGGAACTTGTCTGACTTACAGTTCCAGAACACAGAATAGCAGGAAGAGTCAATAGGAAAACTAACACCACAGTATTGTATGAATGTGTATTGGTTGTGCATGGTGTCTGATATGCAGCCATGGAGGGTAACTGGTTTGTGCACTAGGGCTGAACTTAGTCTTAAGGTGGAAAAAAACTGGAGAAATGGCATATTCAAGAATTAGTAAGGAAAGTGGGATAAGATTAATGTCATTTTTAGGGGTGGTTGTTTGGCTTTGTTCTGTTCATACTATTTTTGCTATTTACTTTGCTTTACAGGATGAGTTGAAGAAACTGTATGCCCAGCTTGAAATCTATAAAAGGAAAAAGATGATTGCTAATAACCCGCATCTCCAGAAAAAAAGGTGCTCTAAAAAGGGCTTGGGGCGCTCGATAATGAGGCGCATTACAGAAATCCCAGAGACAGTCACTAGGCAGTGCTCCAGGGACGAGAAGGACCTGATGGAGCACAATGCTGTGAAAAGCACGGCTACGCTGAAAAAACCCCCACAAGATTCCACAAGTTCTGCAAAGCCAAAAGAAGAGACCTTGAAAAACAGAGTCTTCTCATTAAAGAAGTCCCACAGCACTTACGATCACGTCAGGGATCAAACAGGAGAGTCTAATAGCGTAACTGCAGAAAGCACAGAAGTTACAGCTGCTGAGAATTCAATTCTGGATTCCTTCACTGGTAACAGTTTAACCAAAAAGACTGAAAAAGGTGAAGCTGTGTCCACTGAATCGGTCCCTTTGGTGTGCAAATCACTAAGTGCGCATAACTTAAGTGCAGATAAGAAGCCTCTGCATCCAAGAACATCTGTGTTACAGAAATCCCTCAGTGTTATTGCTAGTGCCAAGGAAAAGACTCTGGGACTTACGGGTAAAACACAAAGTCTAGAAGAAAGCGCTAAATCTCAGAAATCTCAGCAGAAAGGGAAGGAAGGCAGCAAAAAGCACTCGGCCACCGATAAAGGGGAGCACAAGGATTCTCACCGGAAGAACTCTACTCAGTCTGAGGAGACAAAGAAAACCCATAAGTCTGGCATTATGAAGCAGCAAAGGGTTAGTCAAACACCTGCAAATCCAGACACAGGCCCAGGTAAGACTCTGCACAAGGACACTTTCGACATAGGAGAAGTTTGTCCTTGGGAGATATATGACCAAACTCCTGGTCCTGTGCCTTCTGACTCTAAGATTCAAAAACATGTGTCAATTGCTTCCTCAGAAGCGGAGAAAAATCACCCTTCCCAGCCAAAGGGGAAATCTCATCATAAGCAGAAGATGCCTGAGGGCTGTCAACAGTCGAATCAGCAGAGCCCACAGAAGTTGGAGGCGGGCACTCGGGAGGTGCAAGAGCAGCACATTTTTGAAAGTGATAAAAAACAGTTGAGTTCCAAATCTCAGGGCTCCCCTGGGCTGAATCGCGAGAACGTTAACAGATATGCACCAAATGTTTGTGGGGGGGAGCACGAGGAGCTGCCCCAGAAAGCAGCAGAAAACGTCAATAAATTGGTGGAACAAAAGAAAATTGCCTCATCTGAGGGAAATGTGATTTCTGACTCCCGTAAGCCAAGTGGTTACTCGCAGCAACCTTTAGCATCTCGAGCTGAAGTCTGCCCTTGGGAGTTTGACACACCAGATTTACCAAATGCAGAAAGAAGTGTAGCTTTATCAAACACCTCTGCTATAAGTGCAAATAAAACAGCAACACCTCGAAAATAAGAGGCTTTTGGACTGAGGAAAGTAGCAACACTGAGAAGAAAGACAACAGGAAAGACAAAAGGAACTTAGGCCAAAAGGATCTGAAAATTCCTAAGGAGCATCACTTAAAAGGAATCAGCACAACAAGTAGGAATTAAGCAAAACAAATTATTATTATTATTGTTATTATTTATTTGTTGAGTGCCAACAATGTGATTAGCAGTGCCCAGAATGTGGTCCCTGCTCCAAGGATTTTACTGTGTCATTGAAAGAAACTTGCCTTTCTGAAATCACTTCTCCTTTAAAAGAAAAATAAACAAAACCCCAAAAGTTGGTAACAAACGCACACTGTAAATCTTAACAGAATTAATTCTGAATGTCACAGCTGGCTTTAACTTGCCCTTGGGACTTTAAGGATCCAACAGAAGTAGGGCGTAGAAAATGTCCTGATGGCAGAAAGGAGTATCAGTGAGCAGCTCTCAAAATGACGACTTTTCACTTTGCGTATTTAATCTCAATAGCACTGCTAACTCAATGCATCCCAAAAACACATTTTATATAATGGTTGCTCTCATTTTCTTATTACTGTGTGTTTAAGTACATTGTTGTGTCTCATATTAAAGCATTCCAGATTGTATAATTTTTGCAAATACCTTTGATATTATGTGACACAACACATTTATGCAATCTGCGATACTTTTTTCTTATTGCAACTTAAAATACCTGCTATAGACTTTTTGTTTATATATAGAATTACAGTAATTGTTCACTGGCTGTGGAAGCCAGTAACTCTCATTGGGAAATTCCGTTGGGGTTTGGGAATTTTTTTTTTTTCCTGTGATTTATATAGTGAACTTTTTGTTTTACTCTCTGTTATTTAAATTTATAGTTTGATACTGTATTATTCAGGGGTTTTATACACAGCAAGTTACTTGTTATGCACTTCCCTATTAATGCTCATAGACTTTGCTAATAGTGGAAATCCAGTCGTCTTAGCTGCATATTCTGGTAAGTCTTAGGACAACTTATCTGTTGTTTGTTACAAATTGGAAAATATAGTTTAAGAAACCAGAATACCAACTCTAAACATCCGTGAGGGTGATGTTGTTCAGTATTTCATACTGGGCATATCCTACTACATGAGACAGGCAAGAATGACAGCGAATATACCCCAGAAATGATGACCTGATTTACTAAAACTGGACAACTCTGGGAAATTTATCAGCTAGCTAACAACAACAGTTTACTGTCCATCTCTGTTGGCAAACCTCCAGAAACTGGCCTTTGGAGATACACAAGTCAGGAGAGAAGTCCGAAATATTACTCTTCCCTATATTGGCAGTGGCAAGAGATAGTAGGAATAAAAATGATGAGCATCTCTCTCCCACTCTCCAAATGCTTTTGTTTTAATTTACACATACATGTATGGAAACAGTTACTGTTTTAATATAGCGCTCATTTTCAGTAATGGCTAAAGCCGTCGTCCTGCATTTGGCTTAATTCAGTTATGGCCCATTTACAACTATGAGTCTTGGTGCAAAAACACTCATGGTACAGCACCAGGGCCTAAGAGGTATCACGGAGAATCTGTGTACCGCTAATAATAAAAATTAGGTTCCACCCTCACCCATCTAAATTTAGTACCAGTGAAGTGCTGTTCAGTGGAATTGGCTGTACAAGGAGTACTCCAAAATAAAGACAGTTCAGTCCTAAAGAACTTGTGCAATCTGAGAGAAGTGATGGGATTCGCTGGAAGATGAATGAGGATGATTGAATAGAATGGTTGTTTAATATATATATATAATATATATAAAATAGATATTTATATATGTTTAATATATATTTAACTTGTCATATCTAATACACACATGCACATACACGTATGTAGTATAAACTGATTTTTGTGGCATCATAGAAAAAGTGGCTTAAGATAAAATGTGATGATTGGAGGGACTTAGATGAGCTAGGCATGAAGAGGACATTTTTTGTCCTTTGAAAAAGACAGAAGAATATGGGCATGTCTACACTAACAGCTAGGACAGATCTTCCTACTGCCTCTGCTGAGCCCAAACCTGGAAAATGCAGATGCTGAGCCAGCTGGAGACGAGTCAGCTCAGGTCTCGGTGCTGTCTGAACACATTGGCCTCACTCATAAATTCTGTCAAGACTCAGAGCTTGTGAGCTCCAGGTTATGGTGGCCAAACTGCCACAACCAGCCTGGCAAGGTGGGATGGTGCTTTGTTCCACCATGGGGACGTGCCCCCTGGGCAGTCCTGCCTCTCCCAACCCTCTTTTCTAGGGTGCAGTTACGGCCTAGATCTGGCCTCTGCCTTCAACACACGTCTTCTTGCCAGGACTCTGATTTGGCCATCTGTGCACATGTTTTGCCCACACAGTGCCAGTGGTGTTCCATGTGCAGCCCAAATCCAGCTTGCTACTTATTTTGTAAAAGGATTGAATTCAGAATCTACATGCCCAACTTCCCCCTTCCCCATCCAGGCATTCACAGAACAACTTCAGTGGGATTTGATCAGCTGGAACAGTTCCCTGTACACTTCCCTGCGTGGGAAGAAATCCATCCTGGGAACGCTTTCAGGGAGTCCTGCAGGTGCACGCTAATGCTCCCCAGATAGATGCACATCTTCAAACTTGTTGAGCATGGTGACAATACTTGAGAGTGGAAGAAGATCGTGCAGAATGACCAGGAGGTGATTGGGGAAGGAGAACAGTTTACGGCAAATTGTCCTTCCAAACAGAAGGCAGTGCTTTGCTGAAGCCAGGCGTTGAGATTAGAAGTGGACATCTGTAAGAGGGTCATGAAAGGAGACTTTTGTACATCCTCACTGCCTCTTTGAGACAGACGGTCAGCAGGTGCCAGTTCTGGTGCCTGCAGTTGTCCTCCCTCCTTCACCTCAAGGAGGCTGCTGCTTGGAGCGTGGTGCAGCATCCATAGGGCACCTGCCCCAGCCGTGTGGCACCGCTGTCCCTTGCAGCACTGAGCCCTTCATGTATGGCTGTGTCTGAGCCACCACTCTGTCTATGATTCCTTGTTCATTTTGTTTTTCCTTTCTTTTTGAAGACAAGCTCACTGGAAGTACAGAAGCAAAGTGCACTCCTTAGTTGGGTTAACTCAGCCCAGCTGCACTGGCCGCAGCAGAACAAAGGCTGGTTGACCAGGGAAAGCACTGGCTTGTGTATTCTGGTTTGGTTTGGTTTTCTTTCATCCTGACCCCTTCCTTCACTTCTTAAAAAATGGCTGTTATGGTTCTTTAGGCTTGTTGTAGTCATACATCCTGACTGGTACAATTGGAGAACTTTCCTTCAGAAAGCAACAAAGCTTTAGCAACTGATATCTGGGCTACAGATTCAATTGCTACTTTAGATTTCTTTGCACTTAAGAAAGAGGGGCCAAACTTCACTCGACTACTATATTTCACTATGATGCTGCTAGAAACATTGCTTAATGAAGACATACTAAGTTAGACATAAATAATGTTCTGTATTTCATAGATTTTTCTCCACCAGCATATATTGGCTAGATTGCTTAGTTGTCTTTTTCTGGAGTTTCATTGTCATTACTCAGCCAAGAGAAGTGTGACTCTAGAATTAAGATGTTTTCTAGCAGATCTGTTAAGAGAAAAGATAATAAACACTAAGGTCACAAACATTTGCTAGGTTGTCCTTTTAAATGCATGTGCAAGCTGCATTTCTCCTTTATTTCTAAGCCATGGTTTATAAATAAATTTATACCAACCTTATTAGACTTGTATAATTTATGCAAGATTATATGCTTCAAAATAAAAATCAGTACACGCCTATCATCAGCTTTGGTGGCATCATAGGCCTGAAACCAGACAATACTTTTATATTTGCTCTCCTTAGGCTTTTGCATGCATATGACAACAGGCAGGCCTGAGAAAACACTGCCTTTTGACTTTCAACATTTTAGCTACTCCAAGTTGTAGAGTACATAAAGCTGTAAGTCTCTTCACTTTATAACGTGATTCTTATAACAATGTTATCTGGCTACCAACAGCATCCACCATGAAATACTTGATAGATTTATGTTGTAATGTGTTGCAGCATGTAAATAATGTAACTTCTCTGCAATAAAGCACATTTATATGAAATCTGTCTACAGCCTTTTGGGTTGTGAATTTTCTGAAGTCATTACTGATCCAAACTAAACTAATAAAGCATCATGAACTGGAAGTGAGCTTTACAGCATCTATGGTCTGATCACAGCATTAGCATTTTCAGGAGTTTCCACACGTTTCCTTGACATCAACCTTTAGACCATGTACTGTGTTCAGGATTTCAGGCTAAGGAAATTGCATGGCCAACAGCTCTCTTTTCTCAGTCGCTGCAATTTAGAGGAGAACTGTAGGATCTACACTATGTTCTCTTGAAAGTAATAGCAACTAGAGCACAAAAGATTAGGAAATAGATGGTATTTCTTGATGTCATTGTAGAAGTCTGTAGGCCACCTGTACTGTATGTGTGCATGCGTGGATTCCTCATCTAATGTGTATATATGTATGTAAACAGATAGAAAGGTAAAGATGTTCAGAGACAGAGAACGGCTGCAGTGTGAACAGTGACTGCAGAACAGACCAACTGCAGCTTGTTTAATGTGGAAGGGAGAGTGACTGAGGTAGCGATGAGACCTACATACAATTACAAGTGGTCTGAAGGTGATTAGGAAACTGCTATTTGCTGGTTTTCATCATCCAGGAATTACAAAACACCCGTGGTGACCTTCATGCAGCAATTTAAAACAAATGAAGTCTTTCTCCACATACGCTGTAATTGTGAAGCTAATTTTAACAAGTTGCTGTGGATACCAGGAGTTCAAACAGCATTAGGCAGGCCCTGGAAGAGAAATCCATCAAGATGCTTGAAAACAGGATAAAAACTCTTAATGTGCAGGTTGTTGAAGATTGTGTAGTCACCCTGGTTTCTTTCCGTGATCATCTACTACTGGATATGAGGCTAAGTGAGCCTTTATTTTAGAACACCCTTTATATGTTCTTATTTTTGTGTAAATGTAGATAGTTAGGCTTAATTTATTTTTAGTTATCAGACCTTTTTTAATTAATGTCCCATTATTCATGTAGGAGTTCTTGTAGTTTTTGGCACTTTCTCATTGCTTCCTAGGGTTGAACCATTGCTGTTTCTGTAACTGTCCTAAGTCATGAAATCCAGGAGTGTTGGGGCCATGAGTGGGAGAGGAGAGGAAGGGAATTATGTGTGTTCAGTGAACGAGCTGTGCACAAGTCCTTTACAAGTAAGAATTCCATCTATCAGGAAAATGAAGCCTGGAAGTTTTCCTCTGAACCACTTGATGGTGCTCGTCCCAAAGCTGGGGGTCTTGCAGACACAGCATGGCATAACCAACAGAGGTCTTCTGAGCTCCACTTCTCACACTTCTCGGCTTCTAAAAGTGAGTACAAGAGAGAAATGGACTTAGTGGAGAGAGTGCAGTGTGGCCATCAAGCTGATCTCCTGTGAGGAGAAGATGAGAGTTGGGACTGTTCAGCATGAACAGAAGGAGGCTTGAAGGGGATCTCACCAATGTGTGTAAATCCCTGAAGGGAGGTGCAAAGAGCACAGTGGTGCCCAGTGCCAGGACGCGAGGCAGTGGGCACAAACTGGAACATGGGATTCTGTCTGAACTTCGGACCTCAAACATTCTGTAATTCTGTGAAGAATGACCAAAGTGTTGTGGCTCGGGAACTCTTCAGAAATGGATTAGTGACAGATGGCCTCATAAGACCAGTACAGAGTATGCACACACACATGCACAGTGTGGGAAGGAATGAGAAAGTCCAGGTACTTGCATGTATTCTGGTTGAAATTTGATGAAAAGTGTCATTTATAGCTGTGTTTTCTATGACTTCTGTGCTTTCATTGTAAAATGGATTTGACTCTAGGTAACTAAGGCTGTCTCCACCCTTCCTGGAGCAGATGGGATTGTTTGGCGGGGGTTCCCCCAGCACAATGCCAGTGCCCTGAGGAGGGTATCAAGAAGGCTGAGATGGGTTCTTCACAGTAGGGCAAGGTGGCAGTGTGTTGGAAACACTCAGTCACAGCTTGGACCAGTGACTGAGCACCTGGCAGGGAGGAAGGGCCAAGCCCAGGGAGCTGAGGTGCATGCAGTGCTCCTGAGTGACCAGAAGGGGTGGATCCTGGCTCCATGCCTTCCCTGACCTCCTTCAAGGGTTCGCAGTGGATGCAAGGCTACCCTGCTGGAGATCCCTGCATCCCTGAGGTCTTCTGAAAGTAAGCAGCTTCTTTCCTTAAATTCTATGCTCATGGCTGTTGCTTTTGAGCAAATCTGCAGAGCTGTAATTTCAAGCTGAACACTTCCTTTTTCTTTTTTTTAATAAGTAAAATAGTATTTTTTTATAGGTCAGAGCAATTTTTTCCAGTTCTAAAAGAGCTAATTTAACCAACTCGAAAATGAGCTTTAGCATGCTGTGAATTTAATAAAAGATATTGGGTAATAATTGGTTGTTTCCCTTGCTGAGGCCTTCATTGTGTTGTGGTATTCAATCTTCTTGTTCTTTAAAACTTGGAAAATTGAACTTTACCTTTCCATCCATGCAGGTGACTTTTCTTTACTCATTTCCTTATATGTTAGCTCTTTTAGTTGCTGAAAGCATGCAAACAAATCAGGCACTGAACATTTGACATCAGATTGCTGCTTTTTATGGTTCTGAATATAGGGGGTGGGCCTAGTTTTTCATTTTTCCCAAAGTATGGGAAGGAGTACATTGTACCCAAAATAGCCATATATTTTTGAAATATGCATTTATGATCTTCTGTATAATACAGATATACATATTGTATGTACAAGTGTACCAACATGAATATATGGCTCATTTAAATGCTTATAGCCGCTGTTCATAGTGCACATAAATAACCTGTTTATCTACGTGTTGATTTATACAGAAGAAGAACTGTGGTGTGATTCATTTTTCCACTACAAACAAATCAACACAATTCTACTTGCAAAATGAAATGGACTGTAAGGTTTGCATATGAGCAATCACTCCCTAATCACTTTATAAACCTCTGAGGACACAGCCGTCAGCAAGTGGTGCTGCTGCTGCCTTTCCTGGCTGCTGCTCTCTGCAGCATGAGGACAAAGAGTCTGTCCTGACATTTGTTTGTTTGTTTATTGTTCAAAATGGCCCAAAATTTACAGACTTACAGCAAAAGAGACCCACAAAGTCAGCACGAGGCCCTGCCCCTGTGCAGCCTCCTGCAGAAACAGGCTCTGCTGCTCAGCTGGGTGCACTCATGGCATGGGAAACTGTTCTGAACATCTCATGGGACCACATGTGAGCTGAATCCAGAATGAATGCATTAAGGACTACCAGGAATGAGAACTGAAAGGAGGGGAGGTTGCATGTTTGACACCATAGGTGCCTTGTCAGCAGGACTTGGATGAATATACCACAGACTCATTTAACAAGTCCATTAAATGCACTGAGCTGTGTTATGTCAGGATCTGGCTCACATTTGCATCAAGGAAACTGAAGCACAATGTCAGCAATCCTCAGGGTACAAAACTGCTCAGGAACAAAGAAATGTTCTTTCCTTGCCCTGAGAGCTGCTATGCACCATTCATGTCTGTCTGCCCAGCAGGGGACCGGTTGGCTGCCTTCAGCTCTTTGCCACCTTGCAGGTAGTACAAAAGCTTTGACTTTTCATTAGAAATGTCACCGTGGCTTATGCTTGCTTTAGCTTTCTTTTCATCTGGAGGCCAGAAGCATTGTGCTGCAAACTAAAGCTCTTTTCAGGTTTTGCTCCTGGCTGCTCAGCTCCCTTTGATTCCTCAGTTATTTTCCCAAGCTGAAGTCCTGCACTGACAGCAGCACTCTTCCAACCTTCTCCAAGCACCCCATTTTATTTTCACATCACAGACCACCATGCAGCTCAGAGCCTTGTTGGCAAAATATCTCCTCACAACCCAGAGACATTGAGCTCCTGGAGTAGTACTTGGTAAGCCACCCAGGGAAGGGCTCCTCCTTACACAGGCACTGGCTTCCAGGCTCCCCATGCCTTAATTTTCCATTATCAGCATAGGGATGACGTGACTGCTTCTGAGAGATGATAGGGAGGAGGACAAAACCAAAATCTTATCATCTTCAAATACTGGTGATGGCACTAGCCAACACAGGCACGGTGCTGCTCCTCACCTTTTGTGCTGCAATGAATTTATGTAGTGCCTAATGGCAATCAATATCAATATCAACCAAATGATTTACAAAAGACAAAAATGTAGGTGGTGATCAGTTTGCAGGTTATGGAAGCTTGGTGAATGTCAGCAGTTCTGTACTATGTGAAATTTCCTCTTGGCACTGTCACTTTATAATCTGCAGTTCTTAGTGAAACAGAGAAAACCAAACAAATCAGAAGCTGACCTTTTCCTGCATTAAAGTTTTTGTAGTCTCTGAGCTGTTCAAACGTGGGAGATGAATACTTACTGGGCTTTATCACCAGTATTAGAAGTCCTCTGGAAGCTCCCATGCACACCTCCACAGATCGCAGGCACCACAGCAGCATTGCCATGTACACACAAAGAGCGAATTAAAAATCCTCCTTCCTCCTCCAAGTACTATCCAAATGTCACAGGGATGTCTTGGCTGTTTGTGTCTCTGGTACATCTGGTACAGTTTGGTGTATCTGTTTAATTCCAGCATTCTGCAGAGCCAGGTACGTTCAAAGAAATAATATCAAAGTCTGTTCTTTGCGGCCTTAACTACTACAGCTGGGCTTCGTAAACAGGGCTGGGCGTGCTCAGAAGAAAGTGAATTTGTGGCAAATGTGGAGATAACATCTGCTGTGAAGACCCTGTTAATTTATATTTAATGTCACCACCACAATGTTTGTGCAGTCAGCGCAGATCCTGAAGAACTCAAGTACTTCTGATCCTCCCTTTGAGCGTTCTCTGTTGATCTCCTTCCAGAGTTTCCTTCTTCCCCCTCTCTTACAAAGAGGATCAAAACGAGCTCATTTAGCCACTATCACAGCCCCAGACACCTCCCAGCACAGGTGTGCCCTGGGCTTTAGAATTACATTCATATGCTTGGTGTCCGGCTGTTGCTCTGCTAATTTGAGCTGTTCACCTCTAGTGGGATTTTTCAGCTTTATCTGTTGCTCCAGAGTAGGACGTGGGAAGCAAAACAGATGTAGAAGCGCTGGGCATGTTGGTGTTTCCAAACGTGCCATTTACCCCCAGCTCCCACATACTGCCAGTGGTTTCCTTCTCTATGGCTGTTGGTTTCTCCACGCTTTGTTGTGCACATGGAAGCTTTGGGTTACAGTTTTCCTCTGCTTCCTGCACAAGTCCTGCACGTCTGTCTGTTAAACGCTGATGCTTTTCCTATGGTTGCAGTTTCAAAGTCATTTCAGTTGTCCAAGACCACCTCCTCACCCCAAACATTCACTGTTCCTGACCCTGATTTCTGCTCTGAGTTCTCTCCTCCCCACTGACACACATTTTGCTCCAGACTCCATGTGCAGCTTGACCAGACCTCCCCATGTGCCTCACCCCCTCTGTGGGGGTGAGCACCAGAAGGCAAGAGTGCCAATACTATTACATGGATTGAGGTTGTGTACAAAAATGTGCGTACATAAAGAAGTGCTGGGGTTGTTTGTTTGTTTGCTTTTGGTTTTTGTTTGGTTTGGTTTTTGGTTGGGTTTTTTTGGTTGTTTGTTTGCTTTTCAGCCTTTCCAGTCTGGGATTGTGGGAACAGAAGGAGACAAAAGCAAAAGAGAAAGCATGGTGATGATCATGTGAGTATATGAACGCATCTCTGACACACAAAATCTGTATCTGTCACTTTTCTAGCTGTGTTTGCCAATGAAGATATTGTGTAAGATTTGTTAAGGCTATTTCCAGGCAGGGTTTTTTCAGCATTTTTCTATGGATTCAGGAGATAAGAGATCAAAATAATTTATAGAGATCAAAAGAATTTTATTGACTAAAGGCCGTGTATATTCCGACTATTTTATAACAACTAATAACCTCTATCATCATGTAAGAAGACTCCACGCTTGTTTACATAAAATGCAAATTCTTAACGGATCTGGTTTTGTATCTGCCTTGCCAGTAGCATTCTACCTCCGTGTGCTGACTGCTGCTTCTTTCTGGTCCATCTCCTGAAACTTTGGCTTTCCTTAAAACCATGCTGAATCAGTCTTGGCTGTAGAGACAGCTGTTCTGGTGGGCAGCTGGCTGGAGCAGGGGCTGTGGTGCTAATAAATGCGTTATGCTCAAGGCTACTGCCTCTGCTGCCATTCTGTTGTACCTTCAGGACCTTTTATCCTTCAAGCATTTTGGGTTTTGAATTAAATGCTCCCTAATTATGACCAGCAGCAGGAGGAGTCCCTTTGCTGTGCTGCTGTTTCCCCCACCACTGTGTGACAGCCTGAGGTTGTTCACACACTTGGTTTTCTCCAGCCCTCTCTGATGACCAAGTCTTCTCCTCTATGCTGGCTGATCCCAACCAGATCAGCTTTCTGGCTGAGCTGTCCCTCCCTCCCTCCCCACTGCTTTCCAGTGTATTTAACCACTCTGCTCCAGGGCCTGCAGCCACCTTGTCTGACCCCATGGATGTTTTCCTTTAGCAGGTTTTCTCTTTAATGGGACACCTCCTCCACACAGCCCCTTGCTTCTAAGTGAGGTTGCAGTGCACAATCTTGTGGTAGAGGACTCCTGAGCTCTGAGTCTCTGTGGGAGACTCTGCTCCCTGTGAGGGCACGTTGCAGAGCTTCGGAACCAGGAGGGATTTGGGCTGTGCTGGGGCAACATGTGCTGCCAGCTTGGTCTCCTGCTGCTTCCTGGCACCACCTGGAGGTTCTTTGGGTGCTATAAATCTCACATGTGGAAGTCTATGTATAAGTGAATCTTCTCTTTGGCCAATGGGGATTTGTTCCAGCTAGTTGTTAGAATGGAAGGTGTTGGTTGTTTCACACTAAAGATGATACCTATGGTAGGTCATCTAAAAGGCCCCTGAAGTTGCCATCTTTTCATGGATCATAAAGGAAGATGAAGATAACTAGTTCAGCTTTGGAAGTATCAAAGATGTCTCATACTAGGTGAGATGCGGTATCCCACATAGGATGTGATTCATCCATGATTGTATATATTGGCACTGACTGTGCCTTCGTTGTCTTTCCAGCCTCACATCTTTTCATCTGGCAAGAATTGTTCCAATACCTCATCTTACAGCATGGGTGACTGTCTGAGGGGAGCATAGCAGACATCGGCCAGACTTCACTTTTATACTTAGTGTTCATTGCTATTCAGTACAGAGTGGTAGTGCATACACAGATAATGTACTCCTCAACATTTAAAGGAAGCAGATCTGTTCTGCTCTCCTGCAAGATGCAAGGCGAGCAGCGATTTCAATAAGTTGTATTACCTCTCATTTGCTCTGTGATCATACTTATTGCACAGTTCATATAGTTGCATGCAGACTCTCATTTTGTCCCTTGCACCCAGCAAATGAATGACAGCTCACCACTGGGAGATGACCAGCCCACCAACAAGTGTGAATGATCTCAATCCTGCTTTCTGCTGCAGGGAAAATTCCATGCTTCCTACAGCAGAGGTATCTGAAGGACTAAAATGTAATTACAGTTCCACCTCGAGCTCGGTCAAGCTCCATCTGTTCCTCTGAGAGGAGGTGAGCATTACAGCTGTGAACTGTTCCAGGAGCTGATACTTCAGAGTCTGGCCAAGCGACCAACTTGTTGTCTGCTCCTTTCGTGAGAGTCGTTCTGGTTTTTATTGGCACTTTCATACAAAGTCCAAGGAAGCCACAGGGAGTTTTTGCACTGACTTAAGTAGGTTTAAATTAGGCCCCAAAATAAAAATTCCTTCTTTAGAAGGCAGGATGTGAGGAGTGAGGAACTATGAGTGGCTTAATCACTACATTTACTCAGCTTTATGAGTAATGACTGTGTCAGTTAACAAGTTTTATTAACAATATAGTGACCTTGAAAACCCTACATCTGACTAACTCATTCTATTTTATGAGTAAGTGCTCCATATATTGAGTGAGAATGTAATTGAAAAAATGTTGTATAAAGGGACTTGAAGCTTAAAGTGACTAAATTAATATATGGATTGTAATTTCATTTGAAACTGATACAGTTTTTAAATATTGAAAGAATACCTTAAATTACAGAAATTAAGTGTGGCAGTGTAGTATCACTATCAGGTAAAATACACATGTACAGTGAAGTGACTATTAGTCTGTTAATCATAGGCATTACGTGCTGGGTAGCACAGAATTATTCCAGCACTGGAAACTGTTAAATGTGGATGTGATGTATTTGGAGTCTGCAATTTGCCAAGTTCTGAAGTCTGTATGACAGTGAAAATGGATATCCACAAAATGCATTGATTGTAATGCTAATGCTGCTGCAGGTCCTATTTTATATGAAGTGAGGCTTGCAAGATACTCCATGAAAGCAGGGACAGAGAGCAGAACAATGGCTGTGCAGCCATGAGGCACAGCTATGAGTTGCCACGTCAGTGGTAGGGAGCAATGGTACATCTCACTCCAGCCCACTCGGAAATCTAACCACCCCTTCTTTCTGCCCCCAAAATGTCACTTATCACTGAGCTAAATCAGCATGTCTACTTAGCCATTTAAGTTCTTTCTCTTCCTCAAAAACTGTTATATGCCATAGCACAGGTGTGATATATGCAGTGTGATCACACCTCCCGAGATACATAGCCGGCCTGCCTGCTGCTGAAGCCAATCTTCGCACCACTCAGCTAAATACCATACCCTTTCTTTGAGAAATGAATACCCCTACATTTCTCTGTATGTGCAAGTTGTATTCTGTCCTGCAGTCCGTAGCCGTCATCAGCGTGGCAAATTTTTGCATCTGTAAGTCTATGTAGTTGAGCACCATGACTCCACTTCCCCTTGATGGCATCATTAGCCCATCAAATGCATGCTAAGACATAAGTGCATGTGAGGCTGACCTTTCAAAAGATTTCTTAGTTCCAAAATCAGTGTGAAGGATATCCCTGCTTAAAAGCTTAAGAACTGTTCCTTTTCCTGTTCCCTCATCCATGAGTACAGTAATGACACAGCATTTCCCAAGCTCAACACAACTCCACAGCGTTGGGTTGTTCTTTGCTGTCCAGCCTCCTCTCCTCTTTTTCAGAAATCTAGCACAGGGCCTTTGGGGCTCACTTCCTGATTGAGGAGCTGACCTCAGGCAAAACAGTTCTGTTCTGCGGAACTTGCAGTAGGGTAAAGATCACAATGGTTCACCACTCTTCATACCATGCTCTGGCCAAATGTCTATCTGGGAACCAAGAAGAGCCCCAGTTCTCTGGTGTTGCTGATTGTTGGGGGTAGAAAAAAAGAGGGAAAGAAGAGAGAGAACTCTGCTGTGAAAGATGTGTGGGAAGGATGAGAGAGAATCGAGAGAACCTGGAAAGTAACAGGAACTTTCTTTAGAAAGCTACTCAAAGTAGTATGCATGTGACTGAGAGCCAATATCTCTATCTGCTAACTCTCCTTGGGTTCCCTTTATAAGCAGAGATGAAGTCAATACATCTGATAGAGCCTGGGATGCATTCAATCTCCTGGTAAACCCCTTGAATTGCACCTCAAAATACTAATTTCTCTTGAATATAAAGGGAGTGAAGATGAGTAATTCAAACATTGACATTGACCTTGCGGTTGTCTAAAGTATAACTCAGTTGTATAACTTCCAGGCATATACTTTTCATTTCTAATATTCCATAATTACTATTATCCATTTTAATCTTCTTATCTGGAATAAGCTTTAAACGCTCAATAGATCTTGAGACAGTTAACTAAGTGAGGTTTGGGAGAGTCTCAAACTTGTGCTAATTCAACAGGTCAGCCATCATAATGAGAGTGAAGTCTTTGTTCATAGCTCTGCCTTGTGCCTCCAGTTGTTTCACAGCCTGCCTGCAGTCTCCCAGGCCGCTCCCAGGGTCCTGCTCTCCTGCCCCACAGAGACTGCACTGGCTGCAGCCAGGACACCTCTGTGAGCACAGACGGTCCTGGCCAGCAGCACTCGGCTTCATCTCCTGCCACAGGTCTTTAAGCTCTGACTTATACCATGCTTTCATGAATGTCCAGCCAAAGTAGCTGAGATGGAAAAATTGTTTATGTGTATACATATATCTCTATAACTACAAATATAATACATTTGGATGCACACATGGGCACACTTACACCACCCCACCCAGCCATCATTGATTTTTCTTCTAGAAGATACCCAAAGATGTTGACATATGAAGCAGTTGTTTTAAAAATACAAACAAAAGCTCAAAAAGAAGGATAATAGAGCTGCATGTTAACTTTATTGTTCTGCTGATGTATTCCATTACACAAGTAGCTATCCATTAGATGTATCCATTAGGATATACCTTCACCTGCAGTTCTTCTTCCTGCAGTTCTCCAGGCTTTATTTGATCATGTAAGATGACAGTCAGGCCCTGTACATTGAATGAATGCTACACTGGAGAACTGTGACTCAGAATGAAGTGCTATCAGGGAGGTTTTCTGTGTTACATCTGCTAAAGTGAGTCATTATGGAGTGAACTACTTCTCTTTGCAAGCAGACCTTTAGACAAGAGACTATGAAACACCCAGATGCTCTGCTCTAGAAATTCTTTCACAGGAAAAGAAGTCAATCTACTCCATTCTACTCCGACAGGCAATGCTAATCCAATCTTCTTCTGTCCCAGCATTTTTCCCAAAGTAAGGGAATGATTTGGTGGTGTTAACATTTCCATTCACAGTAGAGGTTTCAAATGCACAACACTCTTCTGCCGTCTGTACGCACATGTTACAGGTGCCTAAGCTATTGCTGCTGTAGTCTTCACTGTTGCTAGCAATTTAGTATGTTTCTAAGACCTTATTAAAAGCTGTTAAGATTCATCATATAGAGCAGCAGCCTAAAGATAACTAAACCGTTGAAGTTACAAGACAACTTACACATTCAGCCTGAATTTAAACCTAAAAGAAATCTGATCCTTTTTCCACATAAGGGAATACATAGAGAAAATAATTTAGAAACCTCAGCTCTGCCCTGCTAGCGACAGCGATCCAACTTCCTTCCTCCTGGCAGAGCTCCTCCAAGACATCTGTTCTCGGAGCTGACACACAGTATGTCGCCATTAGGGGAGGACTAAGGAGAGCTGGAAAATAAAAAGCCTGTTCCATGGAGAGCATCACTGCTTGCTCACGTGTTTCTTCTCAAGTTTAATTTAAAAACCTCGGTTGAGTGACTGCAGCCTGAAGATATTGGCAATGTTGGTGAACTAAGGCGAGTTATCATCTCTTTGATTGCCCAGGTGTATGTTAGGATTTAAAGAAGTTCTTACTGAGGGAAAGGTATGTCAGCACATCAGGGTGCCTGAGCCATTGTTCTGGCATGGTCAGTGTCTTCTGCAGCTCAGCTTTTGTCCTTTGATACGTTGCTTTCAGAAGAGCTTTAAAAAATTGTCCTGTAGGTACTGCTGCTACATCCTGCTAGGCCAGACCTTTACATGGCATCACTTCTGTCTGTCCTAGAGAACAGCTAGCAATTCAACAGCAGAATTGGAAAACTGGCGTTAAGGTGCACCTAAGGACCATTTTTTGATAGGGAGAAAGATGAAGGGTAAGCCTCACTTATGGTTTGCACCTCTGTGGTTGAACCAGAAACAAATTTCTTCCCTCTCCTTCTCCCTCAACAGCCCTTAAATTACAATTTAGAAAAACATTTGAAACAGCTGTTTGATAGAAATGTACATCTGTGGTTTCCTTATTTAAATGCAAGAACTGCATTAGGTAGAAAGTCAGCTTTCATTTATACAAGTTTATATGAATTAAATAGCTGCAAAGAGGATCATGTAAACATGAAAATCAAAGGATGAAACATCAAAAAGTAGTTCAAGCTTGGGTTTTGCATGACCTGAAAGAAGGAGCAGCCATATCAAAATAACTGAGGAGGATACTTCCATGGCAGAGGAGCAGCTAACTCCTATGTGCAGAAGCACATACACACAGCCTGCTTTTTGTCAGCAAGGTTCCTTGGGGTCCCTAGGTGTTCTGTTTGAATGCTGTCACTGCATTCACAGCTTCAGGCGCAACAAAATCCACTGCAGGGTGTGCTCAATCCTTCAGAGGAGCTTGGAACACCCGAAAACCTGTGCTTTGTTACAGTCTTAGAAACCTTCATATATATCCATTCCTGCCCCCCTGCAGATTTTGGAAAGCCCTCACTAGGCAGGTGAGAAAATTCCTGCCTCCTTCTCCTCTTCCAGTGGCACTGGTGTTTGGGGAATAAGAGTCTGGGCAACCTTCACTATTTCACAGAGGAGTCAGCATAACCTGGGTGAGTGTCCAGGCCATTGAAAGATATGAAACTCTACTGTCCCTGTCCTTTCCTATGCAGCTGGGGTATTTCTGGTGTTGGTTACTGAAATTCTAGAGTCTCTAAACTGCTATTTTTCCAACACTACTTTTAAAATAAAACACCATTTAAAATAAATTTAAAAATAAAAGAGCATTTCAAATTCAATATCTAGTTTAAGTGTTCCTCAAACTCTATTAAAGTTATGTGAAAAACAACAGCATCTCCAACACCAGTGGCTGTGTCAATTAGTAAAGGAAGATATTTTAAGCAGAATTCTCCATGGGAGGCTCCATTTTTCCATTAGAAGCTTCCATCTCCTTGATTATCTCCGTCTTCACTTCTGTTTGTAATTCTTCTCATTTGCCAAGAATATCATTAGTTTTACGCACCAGATATGTGATGAAGAGACTAATCAGGGGTAAACTGATCTAGGTCTCAATAGGAAGCCACAAGAGTGCTGGGACATAGATTAGTCTGCAGAAAAAGAGTGCTGAGTGTGAGACCAGAACCAAGTAGTTTACTACCTGGCTGTGTACGTCGTACAGCTGTCTCTTACTGACGTATTTATTCTTGCTCTGAGCCTGCAGTAAAGCCACTTCACTGGGAGGCCACAAATGCACCATGTGAGCATAGCCAATGACGTTGGACCCAGCACTTTTCCATCCAAAGACCTGGAAAATTTTGATCATTCATTAGGCAAGGAAGAGCAATATGGGAATACTTTCCATTGTACTAAAAATAATTTGAAAGCACAGAAACAAACTTTGCAGCCTGCCACCAGACTGTTCCTCCCAAGAGCCATGGCTGTATTTACCAGCTTGGTTTGGAAGGTGTCTGTCCACCCATTTGTCCCTCGGAGCCAGGGAAAGTAGGCTCCTCCACACTGTGTTGTCTTGTTCTTTCTGCTGATTTATTGCATTCTGGTTTGAATATGAAAGCCTTTTCTGATTCTATGTCAGTGTTGCTGTATGGAGTCTTCCTGAAGTTTTCTTGATTCCTCATATTCTGATGGACATTTAGGGGTAGGGGGCTAATTTGCTGCAAATTAACTCAATGTACTTTTCCCATAGTAAACGACGTATCATTCCTGATGTGCCCATTAGGCTCACCTTGTGCAGTGCTGAGAACTCTTATTTATTCTGATTATTTGTTTCATAAACTGTACATCCAATTCTGGTTAAAAAAAAAAAAAAAAAAAAGGAATAAAATCTTGAGGGATCAGAGAGGCAGAATTTTTCTTTGCTGAAATACTGTCAAAAAAATGCTGGATATAATGACTACTTTCTAGTTTCACGGTCTCACATTTAAAATGATGGTTATATACTACCAGAAAGAAGGCTGAGTGATATATTTTTCCTGAGCTATGCTTTTTAATAACAAAAGGAGAAACACATATAGTTTACTGCTTCCTACTTAAAGCCACTGCATTTCAAGAGTTGAAAACCCAGGCTGTAAGAAGTGGGAAATCCCAGCTGCATGGAAGTGCATAAGGCAATTGCCCATTTCAAACGGACAGTATCCAGAGTGAGTCTGTGAAGCACAGCTGGTGCACACCTTCTAGGTGATCATTCAGTCCTTGGTGATGTATGGCACAGCAGCAGAATACTGTGACTATAAAGGAACTATCAAAATCCCATGTGTTTACCTTATGCCAACTAGGTACTATACTGGGTAGCCACATTAAATCCTAGGCTATACAAAATGAGTTGGTTGCATTTAATAAAAACAAGGCAAAATCTACAAAATGAGACTTTTTCATCTTGTTTGCTCTGCATTTATTTCTAGCTGAATCAAGTGAGCCTAAGGGAATATCCAACCTGAAAAAGGTTTGTTTTCTTGAAGGTTAAGTTCATTAAATCAAATGTTGACCTTTCAGAGTTTGCTCTGGCAGAGCCTTTCTGCTCCCTGAACCTCTAAGCTTAATCTGTCCACAGATCACACTTTTCCACAAACATCCCCCACTTTCCTGAAGATTAAATGCCCATCCATGCTCTCAGACTGTTTGCATTTTTCATCAGCACGCAAACAATGATAGGATGTCTATGAAACAAGTGTCAAAACAACATGGCTTCAGTTCTAAATGAAATATTTTGCAAAATGATACCATCTCTACCATCACAGATCTCCCGTATCAGCACAAGTGTATGGTCATGAGAACATCTGCACACATTTACACATGTGCACAGATAAAAAACATGTGCAAATAAGTATGTGCACACACACTCGGGCATGTAAGATGTTTCTTAGCTTGCTGCAATGGTTGGTCCTCACATGATGGTCCTTTAGCTGCAGCCTGAGATGAAGAGGCTGCCAGCTGAATGGAGCCTTTTTATAGTACTTGTCTGTGGGGAAATTCTTCAACAGAAATGTTTTTTCTGATCACATTTGCAATTCATATATGCTATGAACAGGATTCTATTAATTGAACACTGAAACAAACACCCTATTATTGCATAAATTATTAATGACCTTCCTGCATCTTGAATAAATGAAACAGTAATGCTCAGTATGGGCATGTTCTAAGGGTTTCTCACTGCTGTTTCTGTACAACTGCTCTTCAAATGGTTATATTTTCCTAAGGATTTCTACATTTAGATGACAAATCAAGCTTCTCTAATTGCCAAATTGTATCTGCTCCTTCATCAAGAGACACCTCACAGAGCTTCTGAGTCAGAGTAACCAGGCAACCCTACGCCTCTAGACCGGGAGGCAAGGAAAACGCATACTCCCACAACAAGACGAAAAAAAATGATCATTTCAATCTCTATTTAAAACTTTGTCATAATACATATGATGTTTGCTACAACTCAAACATTTAAAGGACGATAAATCCCCAAGTTCCCAAGATGTCCCAGCCAGAAGCTGAGGGTTTGCTTGCCAGTTCTTCTGAAGTGCTGATGCTGGGCAAAGTAGGGCTCCAGTGGCCTCTGATCTCCCATTCTTACTTAGCAATGTGAAGTCAGACCAGGGGGATTCCAACCTATTGCTGTTCTTGGGGAGAAATCCCCAGGAAATGGAGCTGAATTGTCAAAGCCAATCATTTATAGTACAAACTCCTGCAAGACCCAGTGTTGATATTGATCTGAGGGGAGCTGCATAAGCTCACAAGCTCTGCTTTGAGACTCTGAGGTATATTCAATGAACCCAAAATTGTGTTTATTAAAACAAAATAAAACAAACAAAATAAACCAAAAGACAACAGCCACAATCCAATAATAACAACAACCCTGAGCAGCCTTACAAATAACTGTTTATATGCATATCTTGGACTACTAAGCGCTCTGCTTGTCATCTAGAAGAGTAAACTTTCTTGCAGGTCTCATGTTTACCACTTGTTGTCTTGGGAATCTCCCTGTTCGCTCCTTGCTTTGCTTTACTGCTGGCTTCATTCCGCTTCTCTAAAATGCTCTTGCCCAAGCAGGAGCAGGTGGACTTGGAGCAGGATTTGTGCCCAGTCCCACTCGCTATCCAACTTGGGAAGGCAGCTAGCCCCATGCAGGCTGACACTCAGCCATAGATGTCAGCTTCACTGATTTCACTGGAATACAAATGGATATTTCAACTATTTGCTGCAGATAAAGGTATTTTGAAGTTTTTAAAAGATAGTTCTTTTAAGTTAAACTACTCCTGGAGTCAGAATAATAGAACCATAAAATCTTTAAGGTTGGAAAAGACACTGAGACCGTCTAGTCCAGTTATCAGCCCATGCCTGTGATATCTCTAGACCACGTTACTCAGTGCCACCTCTACCCTTTTCTTGAACACCTCCAGGGACAATGATTCAACAACCTTCCTGGGCAGCCTTTGCCAGTGTTTCACCACTCTTTCTGAGCAAAATTTTTCCTAATATCCAATCTGAACCTCCTCTGGAGCAACGTAAGGCCATTACCTCTCATCCTATCACTATTGCCTGAGAGAAGGGGATGAAGTCCACCTCGCTACAAACTCCTTTCAGATTGTTGTAGAGAGCAAAAGGTTAGATGCAGTTTGAGACATAAGAAACATAAATGGGGCATAAATGGATGGTGTTTCATTTCTTAGAGCCTTTAGAAGCACACTGGATTAATGTCTTGGTGTTGTGTGAAGAATCACAGTGTGGAAATACTGTGATGCCAGTACCTTTAGCTCAGGGTGGAAGACTGCTTGCTGCAGGAGCATGGAAGTGAGAGGAGAGAGCACCTAGAGGGCAATGCCATGACTGGATCAGGGTCGAGGGAATAGGCTGAGTGCCTGGCAGCCGGGCTGAGCCCAGGGTCGGCAGAGTTGGGTGGAAGCAAGCTCAACCTTGGGAATACGGCCTGGTTGGTGGAGCATTGTAACACTGTTTGGCATTTAAGATTAAATTCAAAGGACGTTCCCGCAGAACTGTGTTTTGTAAAATGTATGGTCTTACACAGAGAGGCTGAGTTTTACAGGAAGGTTTCCAAGGTAAAAAGAGCAGCCGAGCTCCACCTGGTGCTGCTCCTGTGCCTCTGCCACCACCGCTCGGCCCTGCAGCTCTGTGCAGTGAGCTCCTGGTGCTCGCTGCTATTTCCACCCACCCTGTTGTGAGAGCACAAACGGTATATTAAATGAAAGAGTTCTAAGGGGAAAATGTCCTACTGGATTTCTACAGATATCTGTGGGGCCATTTCTAGCATGGCAAAAATCTAAATGTTCACAAC
Organism: Lagopus muta; assembly: GCF_023343835.1. Taxonomy (NCBI): domain Eukaryota; kingdom Metazoa; phylum Chordata; class Aves; order Galliformes; family Phasianidae; genus Lagopus; species Lagopus muta. Next base: position 16,490,227 of record NC_064439.1, on the reverse strand, counting down.
TGTCATCTTATGGCTCTACAAAATCCTACTTAGCAGCTAAATAACATTTCCCCAGCTTTTGGAGATCAGTAAACAGTTAAAACTTTTTAAAATAAAAGTCTTTCAATGCCAATTTGATGCTCCTGAAGGAACTTAAATCCAAACTATCCCAAATCTTCTAACTAGAGTGGAGAATTTAAAGAGTTCTTTATTTTCAAGTGCTAAATACTCGACATTTCCCAATGAAATCAGCTAGATTTCTACAGTGTTCAGTGTTCAAAAAAGCAGCTTAGTCAGATCAGCAGGTATTTGCGACAGCAAAATTCCTTTATCTATAATTAACTGCAATGTAAAAAGTTCCCCCAAGTGGTTTCTAAGCCCATTGCAACATAAAGAAAAGTATGTGAATGGCTGTGGAGGAAAAAATTGCCTATATTTATGTGATGGCTGCAAAATAATATAGGAGAGAGGTGCAAGGTGAGTGAATACACAAGTATAAACACCAGCACTGCTTTTCTATGAGAGTCCATCGCATAGGAAAAAAACAGAGCATTTACAGCTTCTGCCCTTGTCCCTGCAAGTAAATACTAGCAAAAAAAAAAGTTTGATGTACAGGATAACACCTGCAAACAGACAAGAAATCCTATTGCTTGTGGGCAGTGAGAGGAACATAAAGATTTTTACATGTCTCAAGTAGAAGCTAACAACCACCACATTTCCTACTGCCGAGTAATCATCTTCACCAACAAGGTAAGATGCAAAAACAACCAGCATCTGAGCAGAATAAAGGAAGGAAAAGAAAAAGTGAGGACATCACACCTGGAATACATCAGCTGATAATGACTCATGAAAACATGTCATCAAAGTCATTATGAGCTGATATATTTCAGGTGTGACATTCTTGCTTTTCCTTTTCCTTCCTTTGTCCTGTGCTTTTTGTAAGTCAGGTAACTGACTTGGAACTCAAATACAGAGAATTCACAGACTGTGTGTGCAGCAGGGATGGAAGACAATCAGGGTACAAAATGCAATTTATAAATGTACAGTAAGCCCTAAATTAATGAGAAAATGTCATAGAATCATCAAGGTTGGAAAAGACCTCCAAGATCATCCAAGTCTTTTCTTAGCGTAGCTGGGGCTCATCCTGCAAAGTCCATACAAAAATGACAAGGAAAATGAAGACTTTCTTTTTTTGTTACAATTAAAAAGAAGGCCAAAACAACAGTGGAACCCATTACCACAGTGTGCGCTGGAGCCCAAAATAAAGAGTTCAAGAGCTAACCCTGTAGGAAATTCCCCTCCAAGTTATGCTTCATGGCATAAAACATGATGTGAAGGAGACACTAGCTTATAGAAAGAAAGGAAGATACCAAAGGAAATAAGGAATTTACATTTCTCATGCACATAAAATTTAGAAAGAAGATAACACAGTGATAAATAAAATATAGACTGCTTTCTAGATTTGATTTCAATATACAGAAGAGGACGCATATTAAATCTTGCCCTCCCTTTCCTCTTACAGAGTGCATCTGCTCACTGCTCTCAGAAAAAGGCGGGAATAAATCTTGCATGTGGTTGGAATAAAGGCTGTGTGGTATTTATTCAAGGAGACATTTATGAAAAGAAATCTAAAAGCATCAACATACATCCCAAGGTCATGCAGTGTAACAAATGCCCACATTATGTGCAACTCAGTTAAAGCTTCAGAGCTGTGTACAAAAACTTGTATTTGAGCAGCTCACTTCGTCAGGAAGGGACCCCAGATGTGGAATGGGTGGTGGCAGGAGGCTGGAATAAACAACCCACACCTGCAGCATAGGAATGGAAACCTCAGCACAGCTCTTGATCTCAGCAGTTTCTCTGCTTTGTTCCCAGCGTTCAAAGATGTGGCCAAGGCAGATCACAACATTTTAAAATGAGTTTAAATAAGGATTTGCTGGAGAGGCATTCAGCTGAGAAGTTTAGTAAGAGGCCATGGTGAGAATAAACTGAAAAAATTCTTACCTAGATATTTCACCCTTACAAAGTCTGACACCAAACAACACTTGAGAGAAAACAGATTTCAATGACTACTAAAACCCAGGTCACGACAGTGGCAGCTATGTGCCAGAGCAAGCACCTGCAACGTCTGTGAGTTGTGAGTTGTTTCCTTAAAGCCAGCCTCATCGATCCACAGGGTGAGAAATGACTAAAGCACCCTGTGCTCCGGAAGCATGTGCCAGATAGCAAATGCCAGGTGGGCTGCCCGGTGCAGGTCTCCTCTCTCTGCTGCATTGGCAGAGCCTCATGTGGCGTTGTGGGGAAGGAGTGCAGGTCCCAGTGATCAGGAGCACATTACCAGTGATGGCACGGGCTGCGGAGGTTTTTCTCGATGAGGGGAACACACGTACCTCTGGCAGAGCTCTTCTGAGGTGCCAGAGGGTTTTTATCTCCATCTTCTACAGGTGGCTGGGCATTGTTTGAGACTGCTCTCCTGCTGGCATCTGCCATTGCCTCTGCAGGCTGACACATTCTCTCTGTAATGAGACATCTTCTATATTTAGATTATTTTAAAATGAAAATGAAAAATTACGTTTAGTTTTCATTTAAAATTTGAGTCGTCTCTGATCTGGATTGGAAGAAAATTACATCCCCCCATATGTTCGTTTTCTTCCCCTTCCTGTTTCAATGGCCAAGCAAAGACAATAGCAGCAAATTCTAATTTAGAAGGTGAAATCTGGCCACATCTGATATGGTTTTGTCATAACAGCTTTTGCCTCATACACTCTTCTGTCATTACAGGTGGACTTTACCCTCATAAAGTGATGTCAATGAGCTGTGTACTACATCTGCTGCCTTTCTTCTCCCCTGGGGAGCATTAGCTTTGTCTCCTGCTGCTGGAAATGAAGCCATTTAAATGATGGAGTTCATAATGCGTGAACCTACCACACACCCTTCTGTCCCCAAAGCTTCTCCAAGGAATTAAAATTCAGATTGCACACTCTGCATTGCACACTCTGATTTCTTTTCTCAGAGGAGAATGTATTCCTCATGAGTGGGTGAGCAAAGAAAGTTTGAGAGGAGAGAGTGAGTCTCATTGGAAAGCTGAGTGGCACCTCCCTTAATGCTGGTCCTCAAAACACCAAACATCTGCAGTGAGGAGTTAACTGTCTTTCTGTCCACAAATACCTGCCTCAGGTGACATGACTGCGTGTGACAAGTCCTGTCTTTATCCACTGAGTTTAGATGAGGTGACATCTTAAAGTATGTATGTGTCTAGAATATTTGCTAGTTTTGTCTAAATGTTTCCAAACAGAGGTTACCACATTACTAATGGCAGCAGTACAGGACTATTCTTTACTGACTTTGTTCTATTCAGTTTTTAAAGTCTACATGACAAAAATCTGATTTTACTGGTAAAACAACTCCAGTTCCCCAGTGGAGTAACTTAGACCAGAATTCACCCTTTCTGTTGAAAGCTGTCCTGAGTGCTAAGCTAAAGCACACGCTAAGGAAGACACAAGCTCTGTGCCCTCCTGAAGGCTCCTCTCTGCAATGAGGGTTGCTATTGTGATCCAAGTGCTAGGGGACATCTAAGTGTTGGCAGCAAACTTCTGGCACTAACAGGGCTAATGTGGCTCTCTTTGGGAAAACACAGAGGTAGCAGATTAGTGGAGGCAGACTTTGCTGTGAGTCAAAAAAGAGAGAGTATAAACTGAGAAGCTGCTCCACTGTTGATTCAGAAATGTTTGTTTACAGCTAAGGAAAACAGAAGTTAAATTAAAAAGATTTCTCTGGAAGTGTCTGTTGGGAAAAGAAACCACCTTCAGCGCTGCTTCATTTTGAATTATTCTGTGAAAGAGAGCAATAATCTCCGTTGTGGTTCATGCTGCTCATTCAGTAGAGGCAGTTACGCTGTCGACATGGGCAGTACTGGCAGTGCCATGTCCCACCTCCCCTGGCTTTTTTCTCCTCACCCCACACTTTCCCCTCCAGCCTTCCCCACACCGCTCTCTGACTAACCCACATGCTGCAATGCTTGCACTGCATCCCTCCTGCTGTGTGCCTACTGCAGAAAACCCAGGAAAAGAGAACTCTCTGCAAAGTCGGTATGCATTGATTGAGCTCATAAACTCATTTAGAGTAAAAGTGAGAAAATCCACCAGTTGAAATACAGTCTAACATGTAAAGCAAATTCTGCATATACAAACAAAGCAAAACAAGGAATTCATTCATTAATTCTCATCAGCAGGTAGATAGAGTTTCAGCCATTTCCAGGAAGGGAGAACTTCATCATGTGTAAGCCGTTCCTTGGGGAATGAAAGGCCAGCATTCCGAACACTAACTTACCCTTTCCCGCAGCTTTTATAGCTGAGCATGGCATACACTAAGGGATATCCTTTCAGCCAGTTGGGTCAGCTGCCCTGGCTGCGTCCCCTCCCAGCTCCTCGATGGTGGGGCAGTGTGAGAAGCAAAAAGGCCTTGTTGCTGTGCAAGGCCTGCTCAGCAATAGCTGAAATATTGGTGTGTTATCAACACAGTTTTGGACACAGATCCAAAACACAGCACTATACGAGATGTGACAAAGAAAATTAACTCCATCCCAGCCCAAACTGATCACACAGAAAATACATTTCTGATGGCCACAGTGCCTATTTATGGATGATCATTCATATTTCCACTGCCATCATCCAGCAAGAATTATCAAAGTGGTCTTTTCCATTCTAAAGTTGTACTCCTGTGGTTTTCTGTAGCACACAGTGAGAATTCTCCATCGGCCACTGCCTCGTCCAAAACCAGCACTCAGCTGATGACAGTATCACTAGACTTTCTGCTTGCTCTGAAAATTTAGTGTGGAAGCTGAAGTTAGCCAGATCACATATTTCTACACTGACTGTTTTGAAGGTTCCAGAGTGGTAAAAAAACAGAACATATGGTCATGGGTTTGGGATCCTAAAAAAGCCAACATGGCTAACCCAACATTGTTTCTTCAGAAGTACAGGCAACTTTTCTGAAACAATAATAAAGCAAACTAGCTAGGAGACATTTAGCCTAGTGTGACAGTAAGTATAAATTGTCCTGAAAGCTCCAGACAGACAGCTCTGCTATAATGTCATACGTACTTGAAGCTGTCTGCCATCAGGAGCAGCTCATAAGGGCCTTTTGGAAACAATGCTTGTATTGTACGTCCCTCTAAAAGCATGATAGGTATTTGGCCATCTTAACTACATCCATGCTGTTGGCAATGTGTGGCATGTGTGGTGCCCCAGTGGTGAGGAGCACGCAGTGGATTGTAGCTCAGCAAACACACTTCCAGTCCAGCTGTGCTCCCAGCAGAGCCCTTTGCTGGCAAGTGAGCAGCCGTGCTCTGTCAGGAGCTCACAGATAGTGTACTGCAGGTTTCCCAGACTACCAGATGGAGGCTAGAGCTGGTGTCAATCAAGTGTTTTCTTTTGGAATACTTAGAAATTGAGCCCAGGCCATTTTACTGCCAGTTGGTTTCTGACAAAAGAGCTAAACAAACATCAGGGAAACAGAAAATTATGGTAATTACTTTGCTTTTGAGAGCTCCTCACAAAATATAATATTCTATAAAAGCCAGGATGCAGGGAGGTGACTCTCTGGGAAAGCTCCACTGTAGATGGCAAAGTTCATTACAGGTCTGAAAATTAATTAATTTCTGCTTAGGAAGCATTTTCTGTGTTGGGTGCTTGAAACAATTCCATTGAACTTCTTTTCAGCAGAAGGCTTGCTTAGTTAAGTGTGAAAGCCACTCAGCTTATTATGTACACATACACTGTACAAAGATCACTGCATTTGGGCTCACATGCCATCTCCTCCAAGCAGGAAGTCTATGTTCATCTAATGCAATGACTGAAGTCCTCACTGACTGTACTTGAAGTGTGAAAGAGGTGATTAGCAGTGATGGCCCAGAGTGCCGTGGTGACAGCCAGACCCTGTGATGCTTCCAAGAGGGAGAGAGGTCCGGGCTGGTATTCAGGCCTGAGAAGTGTGGATGCACTCATCTCTGGGCTCCATTGACTTCAGCGGTACCATGCTGGGTGAGGGCAGAGGTACCTGACTGTCCCACAACCACAGACACAAACGATACACATGGCTGTGGGCAGTACGGCCTGAGGAGCCTGAGAGCAATGCAGCTCATGCTACCAGAGGAACCAGCTGGCTGATGGCTTCAGTCCCACTCTACACTTCACTGACAACTTGACTCTATCACCTATCATGCTGCTTGCATAGTGTGCTCACGTATATCCGGGTATCTGTATTAATGTCACACTGAGTCCCAAACCACCAAAGTCCCATGTGGCCAACCAAACCACTGACATCCAACTAAACTAGAACTGCATTTGAATTTAGGAGAGAATACGAGAACAGCCTGTCTGACTGCCCTTCTAAAGGATGGAGAAACTGCTTTTCAGCTATAATGCTCCCTTATTTTCCTTCAAACCAAAAATCAATAAATGCAGTTTATTTCTGCACTGAGGACAACATCAACTGCTTTCTCCATTGCAAAGGATACGTGTGGTCTCACCTGTCACTGAGATATCATAGTATATCACATGAGTGCTTTGCAGTTCATGCTAACCTACTTTCAGTTGGTGCACAATGGTCAGAAAAAAATGGCTTGAGTTCTTTGCTGGCTTTGGCCATGCTCCTGCACTCACGTGGCAAAACTGCAATTTGTTTCTTCACTGAAGTACTGCACTGAAAAAGGAGACCAAGGCACATTGCCCGTTTGAAGAGATGCCAGTGTGGCCAGATCACTGTTGCCAGCTGAGTGCAAGCGATCCCAGCTGCAAAATACACTGGCACCGAGTGCTCAACAAACAAGGCTGTGTTCAGAAAAGCTGCACGGGGCTAGTGGGACTGAGAGGGAGCCCTGAGGGATGATGTATTTGGAACTCAAAGTATACTGTACTTGTGCTAGTTGCTACATCTTTTAAAATAAGTCCCAGAGATAGAAAATTCCATTTAATCTCTGAAATATTTTCTTTGCTAGCAGCAAGATGGAGTCAGCCTAGTTAGATTTTTGTGTTGACAGCTTTGCATTTCCCTGCAGTGCCTAAAACACAAATACTTCACCTTAAACGTTTGCTTCTAAAAATGATGCATCTCTGTACAAGTGAAAAGCAGGTGATTAAATGTTCTAGGACATGTGGCATGGTGACAGTGTAAACTATATGCTGTAAGCACCAATTTGCTTATTCCCATGAGTATTTAATACAAGCAATTCAAGATCTAAAAATGTGCCAGCTGTGAGCATAAGTCCCTTACAGCTCTAAAATACAGATTTGTGGTGTTCTTTTGTTTTCTTCCTGTATTATGCCATCTAGGTGCATAAATGCCGCCCTTGCTGGCTGCCCTTTCAGTATCCTGATATTGTTTACCTGTTTGCTCTTTGGCTGAAGATAAATCACAGCAGACATGTCAGATTATAGGTATGTGTTTGGATTCCTGAGCACATGAAATTGCTGATAAATTGTGTCTGGCTAGCACAGAGGTACAGCTACAGCACATCACATCACATCCATTTCACAGCAGTCTAGAGAGTGCCAAAATACTTTGTCCCTCAGGGATGAGATCAAAACTGCCCTGCAGCTCTGCATCTTTCAAGCCTCCTAAACAAAGTGGGGGTCAAAATCAGCATATTGAGAAAATGTTGTGGTTTGAAAAGGAGAAATAAAATCATGCCAGCGTATCTTAGCTTGCTCTGGTTTTGATCTACATACAGGTCAACCTGCTTGAGTCTGCCTGACCTCTGAATCAGTGCTGTACTTGCTACATTGCTATTTTTTACAGTATTGCTTATTGCTTATATTAACTAATCCCATTTGATCGTTATAGTTAATTAACTACAAGTTTATAGTAGGTGGTCTATTTCCTCCCAGCTTCTGGCTGTCCTGACTTACAGGAGATTTCCTTTTGCTCTCGATAAGAACAAAAACTGACAGTTACTGGTGTGCTTGTGGGTACTCTCAAGTTTACTTGCTACATCTGGGTACTGAATAGATTTAAAGAAGGTCTTTGAAATGAGCAGAACTTTTGGCTAATTAACTGCAGGGTGATTAAAGTTGTTAACGGTATCCCAAATGTTCAGAACAAGCTAGCCAGGCAGAGTGCTTGCAAAGGGCTGTGTGTGCCACCCAGTGTATGAAGCTTGTACTTGGCACAGAAGTCAGCATCTGAGCATTTGAGACCTTTCTGAAGCATCAAAATGATGTTTAGAAAGTCAATAAGTGGAAAATAAGGAATTAATTTTCTAAGACTATGAAAAAATAGCGCTAAATGTTGCACTTGATAATTTTCAAAATTATTTTTGGGCAAGATTTTGTTAAATGAAGCATAAACAAAACTGTTGAGTTTGCCTGTTATTCCCAGTAACTGAGATTTTAGAGGAACACAAAAGATTAAAAGAAACCTGAAAAACTTCTGAGAGTTGATGGTGTAAAGGCAGGATACCACATAAGAAACCACATGCTGTCATACCTTTTCAGACTGAGAAAAAATGCTGTTCTACACGGATAAGAACTTAAACCCTGCAAAGCAGTTTGAAAATTTTTCATTTTAAGCTACCATACCATTTCCAGTGCCCTGAACGTGTGTCCTCATCAACCTCTGCTCATCAACCTGACTGCTCTCAGACACTTCACTATGAATCACTTATCCTAACTACCTGTTCATTTAATACATATTTGGTACAGACACCTGTGGTGAAATACCAGCTTTTGTTTAGAGAATTTGGGGATTTGATCTGCGGTGACCTAGCAGCTCCCATAGGAGCTTCCCAGAGGCTGATTGCTGAAGCCAGGTACTTTGCAATGGCAGACCAGCTTGTCCTCTGTATGGGAACTATTGAGTCATAGCCTGAACCACTGATTGATCACCTGAGGTAAGGACTGAGTCAGCTGTGGGAGCACAGGTGAAGGCAGTTCAGGCTCCACCCCTCCTGCACCCCTGTCATTCAAGGGGTGACTGCTCTGAGGAAGGATCTCTTTCTGGAGATCCCTTCTTTGGGGAGTCTTTGCTGCAAACCTAGATCTTCAGATGCAGGTGAGCATTCCTTCCCTGTTTGTTTCTTTTCCCATTTTCACCACAATAATCTTTCCAGCTGTAGCACCATCTGTAACAGCCTCTCACTTCTGGAAACTTCCTTCTGGTCAGTGGTGTATAGAGAAGCCCTGCTGCCATCATTCTATCTGATACGTATGTTGTTGGTGTGTCAGCTGAATGGATTTCTAACGTTCAAAATGCCACTTAAGTGTGTTTTGAGGCACGTGGGCAAACAAGTGGAGCTCCCACCTTCGCCTTCTGCATCTCTAATTGGTAACAGTGGAAAATCCCCCCCCTCACTGTACATGCAGTAGGCTGGGTGAGCGTGGTGTGTTGCTGTATTACACTGTAATAAAAGTCAACCTCCATGAATGCTTTAGCTGGAAGGTCTGACCCACTATTCTGCTAAGAAACATCAGAGGAATACTTTGAAGACTTAACTTGCATTAGGCCTGCTATTTACTTACAGCCATATCTGTGCAGGGAGGTCTGTATGCCCCTGAAATTATCCTGGTGGGAATTTATGGTAAGTGAATACCAGCAGTGGGATGCAAGCAAAGGCAGAGAGTTTTCTTGGCTCTCAGGAGTGCTTTCAATGAGTGCCTGAACATCCTGCTCCATCCCTTGTGGCTTCTGGAACAGTGTGTGCTCCTCACACATACAGGCTGTGCTGTGCAGCAGTATTGGCATGGGAACTCAAACTTTTAAATGTATGGAGCTCCCAGTAAAGAGGAGACCCCACCACCTACAGCTTCTGAACTAATTTTGAACTAATTTTGAAGAGAGTTGTATGAAATCTACTGTTAATACTGTTTAGCTCCCCCTCAAGAGGTTGGAGGGAACTGTAGCTCTCCGTTCTCTTTGAAATGCCTGGAGCTGTTTCCTTATGGCAGCACAATGGCATGAACATACCCTGAGCTGCGTGACCTATCTTTTCCATGAGCTTTGTGAATGCACTGCGTGTCTTCCAGATGTTGGAGTTGTGGAGTATGAGATCATTTCAGCTTTCAGAAGAGACTGCTTTTATGAAAATGTGGCACAGAAACAATCTATAGATATAAAATTTAAAGTACCCATCTTGCATTCATTGTAAAGGGAACAGGTTGGTTCTAACTTAAGCTTGTTAATGAGATAGTCTGGAAGCAGCTTTGTTTCCAGCTTTGTGCTGGCAAACCATAAAGAACTTGGGTGGGAAAGCCTCTGCTGCCAGAGGGATGCAGGTGAAGTCAGTTGTACAAGTGAAGGTTTACAAAACCAGACTTCATAGATGTACACAATCAAAACAAGAGAGGTTCGTAATCCATTTGTGTTCTCTTTAAAATAGTTGCCTCTTCTTTGGCAAATACAATCTATTCTGAAACCTGTCTCCTTTCTATGAGGGGAAAAAAAAAAACCATAAAGTTATTTAACCATTGTTTTTTCCTTGCTGGAATTTGATTATGATGATAATTATTTTTTACAGATCAGCAGCTCTACTTGCAGGTAAAAGCATTCACTATACTGCATGTAGTTCCTGAGCTGGACAAAGGCAATTATTAAAGAGAACGCAGAGCATAAAGCCTATTTCTCTTGGCACTACTGTCAAAATTGAGCGACTTCATTTTGTTCCACCCTAGCTGCATTGATTGAAAATGTGAAATTGTGTTAGTAAGTGGCTCTCTCCTACCTATTTACTTGGGTTCATCTGTTCATTCAGGCAGGCAATGGCCCATACCTAATGCTAAATACTCTCTTGTTCATTTCAACTTACTTCTTTGGTGAAGTGAGATTTTTACTCTTGGAAATCATTGCTCAAATCAAAGTGATTTCAAAATTGAAACAAAATGATGTTGGACAATGAAAAATCTAATTAAACTAATTAAATACAATTATTAAATTCATGTGTTACCTGAGTTCAGGAGGCCATTGTGACTATGGCATCTTGACTCTTGTATGACTTCTGGGCCCTGTTTTTCAAATTGCCGTGTTCCTTTTGTGATGTGCAAAAGTCGCAGAACTCGCGTGATGCCAACTGCTATGTGGGCATGAGAAGCTGCTTGTGAGTCTTAGGTTCTCTATAGGAGAGGAAAAGAGCTCATGCCAAGGGATAATGAAGTGCACCAGAGGTAGGATTGGGGAAGAAAGTGACTTGTTTTCTGACTGGACCTGTTCAGCCAGAGAGAGTGAAAATGGCTGAGGACTGCTAATTTAACCTCTGCCGGGGCTGATTTCTCGTTCTGTAGCTGTGACTTGGAAGTAAGAGTGTTCCTGTGTGTTCTCACCTACATCTGAGAAAGAGCCGTGCCCACTGCTGGGCTTGGCAGAGCTCTTCTAGACCAGAGTTTCTAGAGCAGAGAAGAAAGCATTAAAAAGCTATACATCCAAAGAGGCACTACATACTTATTTTTGCTACAAACTTAAATGACTTGTGAACACAACGTGACAGTGCTATCAGTGTAAGGAACTGCCTGTGTTCAAGATTCCAAATCCATCATCTGTGAAAGGTCAGCTGTGTGAAATAACAATGCGTGTTTTAGGAACCCAGCTTTCCCTAGAACTGCACTCTCCAGCTTTTATCTCAGCACTGTTCTTCCCTGTACTAAATTCTTGAATGCGGAGATGAAATTCCTAGGCACCCTTTTGTCACCAAACACCATCTTGACTACAATAAGCTGAAGACAATGGGTTATTTCTAAAAACATCTGTCTGTATTGTGATTCTGTATACACAGGCACTTGTGATGCTTGAAGCCGACTCAGTTGTAGCTTTACATTGCACTGTACTCTTAGGAAGTTATTTTGTTTTTTCAGTGACTGACTTTGAGGTGGGTTGTCTATGTTTCTAAGGTAACTATCATCACCTGTTTGTGTACTGCTGTACCCCATTTCCAGCACAGAACTGATTATATTTATGAGAATGAGTGTGTCAGAAAACACCAGCAAATTATACCAAAGAAATCTCAAGGCAGTTTCCCAAGTCATTATTATCATCATAGGAGGTAAGGAGGAAACTGGTTTGTTTAGTGAAACACTGTTTGATTTAGCAGCTGAGTGATTCACATCAAATTGAAAATTTGTTGCTATACTGAGTGCTTAATTGTGAAGATAAGCCATGCTGCTAGCTTGGAGGTAGTGTGTAGGCTGCGACAAGCAGTTGCCAAAATCGGGAGGATGAGTAGTGAAGTTTAAATTATTAAAGTCTGAATTGAAAGCAGTGGTAAAGATATGGACTGCCCTTCGTTAATCACTATTTAGGGTTTTCCTTCTTTGTTTCATTATTCATTTTGACAAACTACCCTATAGCACCATGTGGCACAGCTGTAAGGCCTGAAGCAGAGCTTTTATGTGAATCTTGCTTCCAGGGATCCTCTGTTTTCATTTATTAATGACAGTGAAGTTACCCAGCTATAGAAGAAACTGGAATGATGGCCATATCCCTTCAGTCTGTGATGGGATGAGAGCATGCACATCTCTCCCATCACCTGCTTGCCCGGTGCTTGTTTAAAAGCCACATGTGTGGTACTCACATACACTTGTTTATGTCGTTATGATGCTTATTCCTTCCTTGCTTACATGCCTGTCTTGTTGCAAACAGGGCTGCACTAGCTGTGTGCCGAGAGTGAGCACAGGTTCAGTGGCAGCAGACAGTGTAGGGGCTGAAGACAGTGGGGCACAGAGGTGAAGGCAGACAAATGGAGGAAGAGCCACTTTGTGTCTCCAAGCACTCAGTTATAGAAGCGTTGGCAGGGGCACCTGCATCTTAAATGAGGACTTGAAGCCTCGTCTCTGTGCCCAGACGTCCTTCGGGACCTTAGAGTGGGGACACCAGGCACGAAGTTCTCTCTGAGAGGAGAATCAGCTGTGTACAGTCAGGTTTTTGTTTTTTTTTTTACCTGATAACCTTCACTTTTCTTCGCTGGAATTCCTTTGTTTATCTCACCAGCAGATGGTGCTGTCTCTTGCACCAGCAGCTGCTCGAAGTATAAAAGAGAGAAAGCTTCATTCTCTATGCCACGCGCACACACAAAATTATTTCTGGAAGAATGCTGCCTACTCTCCAGCACCCTTGGTGTGAGAGGTGCTGCAGGATGCCCTCCAGTCATGCTGCAGCTCACAACATGCACGTGTCGGGGAAATAACTGCGGCGGGTAGACACACATTAGAACTGTGATGTGAACAGTCACAACCACTGTGCCAGCAGTGTCCTGCCAGCCAGCATTGCTCCTGTGCCCACCAGTGGGGGCAACGCAGTGCATGGCAGTGGCTTCCTCCTTCTGACCTGCTCAGCCTGGCTGGTGTCGTGGCCACTGTGACCACAGGCCCTGCCTGCTGGGGGGCCACATGTGGGGTGTCTACAACTTCAAGCTCAGAGCTCTGCATAAGGCTTGGTGGCGGCTTTGGCCACCAGGGTTTAATTTGGGAGGCAAGTTATGCACAAAAAGCTTTTTTTTCTTTCATTATCTGAGAAGGGGTACAACTGTGCCTGCTGCGTCATTGCTTGCAAGGGGAGTAGTCATGAACAGAATCATCTCACTGTGCCTGCAAAAGCACTGCCTGTGCCCACTTGTTCCCCTGGAATAGCAATGCTTGCTGCAGGGCCTCTCTTCCCTGCAAATAGATGAGGCGCTGCCTCAGCTCACTGCCAACATTGCCCCTCGGATGCAGGATTACCTTATCAGCAGCAACCAGATGGTGTGTATCAGGGCCCTGCCAGTCATCCCACACCTGTTGATCCTACATGGCGGCCAAAAAATTAATTGCTTTAGAAATGTAAAAGCTAAAGCCTGAAATCATGAAAAAAAAGATTAAATAGAAAAAGCGGGGAAGGCTGGGAACTTTCTTCCTGATATTCATATCAGTGTCAGCACATTTTGGAGGATGACTTACACAGCATCTCATGCAGTTTGCAAACGCAAGAGAGGTGGAGACCCCAGAGAGCAGATATTCTTGTCAAGAAACACCTATTTAGTGGCTACCAGTCGAGTTCAATTTGCATATGTTTAAATTGTGGAGATAAGAGCAAATGCAGAAAGCTGTCAGAAGGGATGCTGCACAGTGATGCTGTTATCAGGGTGCCGCTGCCTCCACAGATAGCTCCCAACACGTGGCACCGGGCAGGCTGTGCTGCTCTCCAAGCCTTGATGTGCCGTGCAGCATGAATAAAAATGTTTTTCACCTCCCTGTTGTGGTGATCCCTGGGTACCCAGGCCATGAGCATAAGCTTGGTGCATTCTCCTCAGCCCCAGTGAGACGTGTGCTGTGAAGTAGCCCAGGATGAATACGCGCAAAATTTTCCATGAACATGCCCATCTAAATCTACAGATAGATATATATGGATATATACCTATACCTACCTTCTGTAAATCACCAGTCGCAGTTTGGGTAATGTGAATAAAGGGAGCAAATTTCAGGGGGAAAAAATGCTTATAAAGGCTTATATATGAAGAAGCAGACATTTTTAGCCTTGCCTGCTGCTCGGAGCAGTCCCACAAGTGAGTGACTTTGCTGAGGTCCAGGTGCAACCACTGCAGCACAGAGGTAGAGGTCTGTAATTCTGTCCTGCCCCACACCTGGCAGCATCTCGCTGACTGTTCTGCACTTTGGTTGACTTTGTACACACAGCTGTGCCAGTCAGGCACGCCAGCAGGCAGCACAATGGTCTCTAGCCATTTGGAAATGCCCATGAACAGGGCAGGTTGGGAGGGAACTGTAAACCTTAAGTTTGGAAATGGCTTTGAGTTCTGACTCCTTGAAACTAACTTTGTATGCTTATCTGTGCCATGTTAAATGATGGCTGTCCCATACCAGACCTTCTACAATCCTTTATTTATGGATAGAAAATGAAAATAGCACTGTTGAAAACAGCAGGAGCTGAAAAGTGTTTATATTCATTCTGTACAACTAGCATTATTTCACCTAGAGGTTTTAATTCTCAAAATTCATCTTTTCTTGTAGTTCTCTTCCATGAAGTGACTCAGACAACAATCTGAATTGCCTCTTCCTATTTATGCTGTTCAGCATTGCTTTACTACCTAAGAAGTGATGGATCTGACACTGTGCTTCTACAGAAGTTTGCAGCTGCTGCCTCATTGCACAGACCATTTGTGTTAGGTTAGGAGGTTAGGCCACTAATACTGGGTGCTGAAGCAAATTAGTGACTGTGCAAGCAGAGTGTGGGAGCCATGAATAAACATACCAGTGGCTAGTATTTGTTGTTGTTGTTTTGTTTAAATAAAAAGAAAAGCATTGCTAGAAATAAATACAGGTCACAGACTGGGGACAGCTAACAAAATCAGCCTACCTTCATGTAAATAGAGGACCGCTTTCTGAGCATTATATTACATGCTGTGTTGTAAGTGAGAACATCTCCTTTGTCCTCAGTACATGAGGTAAGCCTTTGGGGATAATGCTGCAGCTGGATTTTATGTAACTGCCACCAACAGGAAATATTAGTCACGTGTGCTGCAGCGCTGGTAATTGAGTAGTGGTGAAAACCTTGCTGGACATGGGAATGCCATGTTCATCAGATCAGCCCCTGGTCCATTTTCAATGGGAACTATTGTGCTCTCTCACCATCCACTGTCTGGAGGCTGTTAGCAGAAGCTAACATGGGCAGCTGGTGGTGGGCATCACCTGCCTTTTCTGATGCATTCAGTACTGGGGAAGTATGGAGAAATCTGGCTCAAAGACATCTAAGAATAGAGAGAGGTTTGCATAGGAAAGATCTATATGCTGCTTCCAAGAAGACCAACTGCAGAGGTACCTGCATAAGGATCAAGAAGTGGCATTCTTCTCATCTGACGTTCTGCCCTTCAGCTGATCACCAAGGGGTCCTGCAGAATCATTGGGGAAAAACTGCCACCTATAAGACTTAACCTACCTATGTGCTACAGGTTGTCTTTAAGGGATGAATTTCCTTCCAGGAATTGCCTGTTCTTCTCCACTGACTTTAAAGAGAATGATGTGTGATAATTTGTAAGAAATGGGACCAGAGGATTCTCAGCATTTTTTAGTACAGGAGGTGCCTGCCTGAGGAGTAATCTCTGCACACTCTATCATTGCTAGTGCAGACACCTCCATGTGATTCCACATGGGCTCTGCAGTGGCTGCAGATGGACTACAGCTGACCACACTGCTTATGAGCACCGCTGCCCTCAGTTACTCGCAGTATTTTTCAGGATGTGATGCAAATAGAAGCAAATAATATAATCAAAGGCATTATTGCAGCTCTGCCCCCCACTGTACATCTGCCATTGCAGAAAGCAGTCTTTTATGGAACAGATGCCTCAATAGGGCCCAGAAATGCAATGACTGCAAAATATTCATCAAAATGCCAGTGGGAGGCAGGGGTTTGCCCAGTTTTTCTGTAATTTCTATCGTTGTGCGGAAGGGGATATAAATATGTAGGTGTTTATTTACTAAGCATCATCTGTCAGAGAGCTGCCAGCAAGATTTTGCCTTTCATGAACCAACACTGACATCCAGTGGCACCACGGGGTGGCCGAGGGAGGCAGAGCCCTCCCCAGACAGCCTGCTGCCTCCTGCCTGGAAAAGAGAAAAGGGGAAACTATTTTTTTTTTCTTTTTCTTTTCTGAAATGCAACATCTGTGTGTCAATAGTAGCCTAATTCCATGTAAACAAATGCGTGGCATAAAAATTATTCTCAGACACTTCATTTCACGTGCTTTTAGACATTAGAATTGTCTCTTCCTTTTATTTTTTTCCCTCATGTTCTGTTTTGCAAGCTGACATACCTGTCTCAAATAAATAATTTCTTTGACTTTCTCTCAAACCCCTTCCAATTTCTCTTTGCTTTTTTCCCTTATCATTTGGATTTGGATTGTCTGACAATTTCCTATTCTCCTTCCGACGTATTCTCCTGAGGCAGCTCTCAGAGGGTTCCAATTCATTCTGCTGTCATTTTGACTTCCTTTCTTATCGCTTCCCATTGATTTCCTTTGTAGGACTTAATTTTAACCCAATTTACAGTGCCAGTAACCTAGGTTGCTTAGTTAGTTAGATTTAGATCCCAATTCATTTCCTTCCCACTGACAATTGTTCAACCTTTCCTGCTGAAATCACTGTACTCACTCACTCTCTGGAAGCCGTTTCCTTCCCACTGCCTCTTGCTGATGGCTGGAAAGCCGAGTGAGGGATGAGGGCTGGGAGATCCGCAGGTCTGTCTCTGTGAGCACGTGAAGAGGCACTAGCTAACAGCAGAAGCCAGCATGCAGTGATTTTAGCCTTTCATCTCACCTCCAAACAGATGCAGTGCATGCTCTGTTTTTGGGAGTGAAATGGTCAAAATGCATTGCGTTCAAATTGTCTTCTGTCAGGCATGAAGCTACAGTGAGCTATGAATACCCTTCTTTCCAGGGTGTCTCTGAGAGCTATCTGTGCCTATGTGATGCTCTTCTCTTGTTGGTTTCTTTCTCTTTTTTTGTTTCATTGTCTTTATTCTCTGAGAAACCTGCTTTTCATTTCCTCTTTAGGACTAGGGTCGTGCTCTTAACAACAAATTAAAAAGTGAATGTGCTTAATAGGGAAAGAGCAAAACTGCAGTATTTTCTGCTGCTTACCCTGAACAATGACAGCGTAAGCTCTGGATCTATCAGAAAACATTATGGTGTTCTTTCCCTAGCATGTACCCTTCAGTTGCCAACTGGCTTAACCTTTCATCAACAGATAATTATCACTTAATAAGAATTTACTCTTAAGTATATTTTCCCTCAGGAGCACAGGTTTTCTTTGTTCAGCGCAAGCGTTTCCATGTAGATTGCAGCAGTTATTGGAGCATGATGAGCCTTAGTACAGGTTCTGATTTGTCTTAAGCTGTTGTCTAGACCACTATTTGCACTGAACCATTACATGCTACACAAAGATCTATCTCCATTTTTCAGCATCTGCTCATTTCACATGCTGGAGCATAGGCAGGGTTTACTGCCTGGTCTGCTCAGTGCAGGCAGCCTCTGAGGCTGTGCACTACTTATGTGTGAGGATGCAGCAGGCAGGAGCAAGGAGGGGGGCTGTAATTGGGCTGTCACATCCCACAGGCTGCAAGGGTTCATTTTCAGATCAGTACATCAGACACACAATCAAATGATGGGAACTTGCTCTCAGCTGCTCCTTTCCGAAGAGAATTTTTGTAGTGCTGTGCTCCTCTCCACAATGCCTGCTCTGAGCAGGAGAGGGATGGATGGCTGCCTGAGCTCTGCCAGAGAGACGAAGGGGAGGGAGGGAAGAGCAAAGGGAGTCCTGAACACCAGGGGAAACACCTGGTCATAAACATAGGAAGGGGTGAAAATCCCAAGTACCTCTAGCAGGAAAAGTTACTTAATCGACATGACTGAAATAACAAAAGATGTTCAATGCACAAGTCCGTAAAGCAGCAGAGGTCTCCTATGGCCTGTTCCATCCCTTTCTCAACAACCATTCAGCCCTGTGGTATTTCTTCCTCTCATGGCAGCAGGAGAGGGCTGGCACAAACTTCCATGAAGAGGACATGCTCCTCTGCAGTACTCTCTCAAGCACTCAAACACCAAGGCTGTTTTCCTTATGAGACTTCTTAGTTGTTAGTCTACAACATCTCTTACTATCTTATTCAGTGTCATGTTCATGTTGTTTATTTTTTTGACATGACCTTTTCCCATTCTGCATGGTTCAATTTTCAATTATTCTTCTTAATTAATTCTGAATGATTTTATGGGTTTGAAAAGAGTTTTTTGAAGACCATGTCTCTTAACTGAAGTGCTTGATCAGTTTTGAACCACACGATACCCTCTTAGCTTGGCTTTAATTTTTTTGGAGATCTTTTAAGAAAGTTATTCATCGATGTTGTAAAAGCACAAGCTTTTCATGGGGAATTTCTGAGGAATTAATTCATTTAAATAATTCAGCTACTCTCTGTACAGCTAAAGTTAACCATCTACATTGGGGGACAATACCACCATGCAATTCTGCTTTACCTCACTGACCATTTATATTTTTAAGTGGCAGACATTTTCTTGCATAACCAGAAATATGCTCTGTGGTGGATTGGTGGATGACACTGGTGCGGTGTCTGATGCATGGACTCAGATGTGAATGATCCAAATTGTTTATTACACGTTCTCACATCAGTTATATACTTTCACAAGTTTTTTTTTTTCTAGCTTTCCCATCCACCCCTACAACTTTTCCATCCACCTTTACATGTCTACAGAGCGTTCTACAAAACGCTCTTCAAGCGTTCACACAGGCGCTTATTCAATCAGAGCTGTGAGACGTTCTTTCTTCTTCTAGAGGCATCCTTGGTTCTCATGCTGTTTATCTTGCTCCACAGCCTCTGCTCTGAAAAGTTTTTCTTGTATTCCCACTACTGGGGATCAGAGAGGAGAGATGAGCTGTCCTGCTTTATACAGTGAGATCTTCAGGCTAATGACGTTGTTAGGAACATTACAGTCACTCTGGAATTAATTTTTCTGTCTTGAAGAAAACATTCTGGGAAAACAGCTGACTGTCCTCCTGTCATGCTGAGCATTCCTACAGATTAAAATCCTTGCAGCAGAGCACTGCTTGTTCTTTAATTCATGCTGGCTATTCTTAAGAAAATCCATCAGTCACTTGAGGGTTTTGAGTGCTGAAAAAGTATTACAAAAAATCTTTAAGATGCCCAAGAATATGCTTATCTTTACACAGGCATACTTCTTGCTATACTCCTTGTATTTGCTCAGTTTTAATAAATGAAAAGTCCCACCAGAGAGAGTCTTTGAGCTGAAATTTTAATCTGTAACAAAACCAAAAGGATTCAAGGGAAGTTACGTGAGAAGCTTCCCATTTTTATAATGTATTTCCATGCTGTTACTTGCTGTGTTGTTGATTTATTGTGTAAACCCTTGCACTTGAGCCATGTTTCATGTCTGAGGAAAATGCTGCCTTGACAATCTAGCACTGACGTTGCACGGAGGCCTAGTCAGAACCTTGCAAGTATCAGTCTGCAAACAGAAAAGGGATTACTTTTCTTTATAGAACTTCTCTGAAAGAAAAAGTTAATTCAATTTCTTAACTGTCTATAATATTATGCTAGAGATGTTTTTATGTGCTTGATTTTCACTGAAGTACATCTATTCAATATTTATAACTTTAGTTTCAGAAAGGCAGTAGTTTTATTTGCGGTTTTCATTTGACATTGTAATTTAACAGGTAAAAATGAACACCACAATGATTACGTCATCTGGCAAAAGATGGCCTGCTCTTCAGTTATTTTAAAATCATTAAGCTGTACATTTGTTTGTGTCTTTTTTTAACAAGGTGTGTCAAAACAATTATTAAATTTGTACTTTATCTCCTGCTCGCCACTGTTGAGCCTCTGCCTCCAGCTTCCTAGGCTGCAGTGGGACTGTGAATGAAAGTAGAGCAAAAACAGAGCACAGACCAGGTCTCAGGTGACTGCCTCAGGCAGCGGGATGGACTCAGACATCCTCCCCCTTGGGCCAGATGGCTACAGGTCCCCATGCAGGGACCACAAGCAAAAGAAAAGCCACCTCACCACCTTGTTCTGGTGGGCTTACTGCTTTTATAAGATGAGGGAGATAGAGTTCACAGGATCATAGAACATCCCAGGTTGAAAGGAACCCACAAGGATTATCAGTTCCAACCCCTGACTCCACACAGTACCACCCAAACCCAATGCCTGAGAGTGGTGTCCAAATGCTCCTCGAACTCCAGCACTCAGGGCCGTGCCCACAGCCCTGTGCAGCCCGTTCCGTGCCCACCGCCCTGTGGTGCAGAACCATTCCCTGAGCCCAGCTGCCCTCCCCTCACACAGCTCCATGCCGTTCCCTCAGCCCTGTCGCTGTCACACACAGCAGAGCTCAGCGCTGCCCTCCGCTCCCTGTGAGGAGCTGCAGCCGCCATCAGGCCTCCCCTCAGCTCCTCTGCTCTGGGCTGAGCACAGCCAGGCACCTCAGCTGCTCCTCACACATCCTGGCCTTCAGACCTTTCGCCATCTTCACAGCCCTCCTTTCGTTGCTCTTTAATAGCTTTACATCTTCCACATAGTGCCATGCCCAAAGCTGCACACACTGCTAGCTGTGAGGCCACATCAGCACAGAGAAGAGCTTCACCTTCCCTACAGGAGGTCACCTGGAAGTGGTGATCCCCTCTGCATGGGGCAGGACGCAGCCCTGTGGTCCCTCAGACATCCCCGAGCAGGTGGTGCAGTGGGATGGGGATGCAGAAGTCACAAAGTTGACAAAGTCTCCTCTAAAATTTTGGGGACTCAGTGACCAACCTACATTCTTAAGCAGAGGCTAAGCCTACCTCACACGTATGCTGTGTGAGATCCTTCCTATCTCTGCTATGATCCATTGAGTTATGACATTAAGCACTATTAGCTGTGACGTTGAATTTGCAATTAATTTAAAACTAGCAACTTTGTTGGTTTTTTTGTTTTCAGTAAAAGTGTCCCACGATCTGAAAGCACCTGCAGCTTGAGAAATAAATGAAGAGATTTAAAGTTCAAGTCAGGCAATCTCCTTAAGGATTTGGAGTCTGTTCTGGAGATATCTGTTCTCAGTCACCAGTGGCCCCTGATCCCACCAGCACTTCCACACAAGAAGTCAGCTGCTTTCATTTGCAGAAATAAGTAGTGATGACTGAAACTTAACTTTCAGAAGTTGCTGCCTGCCCTTATACACCCAGTATGGAATTTGAAATCAGTCAGAAATCCACATTTGGTAAACACAGGCCAGCATGTGTGTGTTTTTCAGATTCAATCTTTGGCATGTGTGTTTAGTGCCTTACCGTTTATGGACTATTTGCAAAGCAAGATAATAGGACTTAATAATAATAGGAATTAAAGGAAAGCTAAGATATAATTGAAGCAGAAGTAGCAATCTGGGCACTTAACCTTGAACAAAAGAAGATGTCCTTTCAAAGAAGACAATGCAACATATAGAGTTTGTACAGCATTTTAATATTTTACCCTGAAGAGAAATTATCTGGAGAAAGGCTATCCTGAATTGATATAACAGAAAAGGGAGCAATTTCACATGGCCCTGGAAATCATGGAGGTTCTTCCCATGGCACTTGATGGGAGAAAAGCCAATGCTTCACTCCCCTCACATCAATGCAGCTCATGCAGGCATACTGTTCAGTTACCATAGCATTGGGTTCCTCATGCAGCACATTTGCATCATGCGCTGGTGAAGATGTTTATTCTTAAATGCAAGAAACCATAGCAAGTAATGTGTTAGTGAAATGTCTTGAAAATAATAATTATCTTGTAATAAAGATGCTGAAGCTTCACGTTTCCCTTTGATTTTTCTTCCTCTTCCACTGTAAGATGTTGAATTATCATCTTTCATAAGCATACTACCAACTAGATGGAAATTTGTAACAAACTATGGAATTTGGATGGGAGAATAAATGTATAACATGTGTCTTAGCACAATACTCTGGATTTCATTTCTTATCATTAAGTGCATTAGAGATATTGTGCAGATGGATTGTAAAGGAAAATGCCTGTCCAGTCTTGGTTCAAGACCCAATTAAACAGATAAAATAATGAAAAAGTAGCAGGAGGACAGTAATACCTCAGTGAATTTTCAGTCTTTGGCCTGGATTTAGGAACTTCAGCCACTTTTCTGCGTCACATAACCTAGAAGCTTCATTGCCTCATGATCCCTTAGTCCTGACTTAAAAAATAGTCACCTTCAGAGCACTTATGCTGGTTCAAGAGAAAGAGGAGGCTCACTTTGTGTCTCTAGGTCCAGGATGTGGTGAGTTATTTAAAAATATCTGAAATCACGTTTCAGCTGTATCCAAGTACTTTTGACTCAAACTATATTTTCCCATTTGCTTCTCTACACTAATTAAACAGTGTGCTCTCATTAGCTGACAGGAGGCTACGACTGCTGTCTTCTTGTAAATCTAGTACCTTTTAATCAAAGAAGGAAGCTTTGTATTCTAGCAGGCAGCTTATAAAATGGCTTTTACTGAGCTGAGCCACTTATTTGTAAGCCTCTCTATTAGGGAGCTGCAGATAAGCCATAACTGAGTGAGGTCTGAGTGTTGCAGACCAGATTCTGCTTACAGCAATGCTGATGAGGATCTGGAGCAACCTTCCTGAAGTCAACAGATAGATGCATAAAAGCTGGAAACCACACTTTTCTCCAATCCAATGTGCAAGCATTTCTTCCCTATAACTTCCTGCTTTTACTGAATGAAACATTTCATTCAGAGGCAGACAGGAGCACTACTTTGCTTCACAGCACCCTTTTAATCCTGAAGCAGGATTAAAATGCTTTTCGATTTAATGCTAATCATATGCCCCCTGATTTGGAGTTCCCCTGAATTGTCAGTGCAGTGTGACAAGGTTGCTTCTGAGAGGATTAGAGAATTGTTCATGTCATTTAAGGTCAAAAAAAGGCCTCTCACTTGCTTCCAAATATATCAAAATTTATTTTCCATGCAAATACACCCCTATGTGTGACACTGAAAATTAAGATATCCTTTGTCCACTCCAGGGGCCAGCCTGGTACAAGATGCACCCAGGATGTGATTGGTGGTGAACACTTGTAGAGGCGACATTCCGGGGTGGCCCAGCCTCTGGCTCCTGAGTTCAAGTCCCTTGTGCAGCCTGCTCCCAAACCACAGGCATGCCCAGGGTGGAGGAAGCTGCTGGGGGGATGGAAATGCTTTGTAGCATTACTCTGCCACTACCCTGGGATATGGTACATGAAGCAGAGCTAATGGGAGAATTCAAGTGCTTTAATCCTTCCTTGCCCTCCTCCCTGTAAGTCTATATGGTCTGGATGGTTCTTCCCTTAGTTTAGAAAAACATCTTTGACATTTTCGGTCACGAGCATTAACTGTGATATCAACTTGGCTCCAGTGAATCCCAGTGCAAAAAAATCCTATAATACCTGGGTGTATTCCCAATACATTAAGCAACAGATTTATATATTCAGTGGTCTTCTGACCACAAATCCATTCACTGGATGACTCCCATCACCCTCCATGCTCCTTCTTACTTGCACTGTGCCGAAGATCCACACTTCTGCTCACTCCTACCTTGCCATTTGTGGCCTCAGTTCCCTGTTTTTTCTTGCCCACTGTGATATGGCCCACAGTGTTTTTTACTAACTTTCTCTTCCTCTGTTGTATTGGGACAGAACAGTCCCTTTGCGATATTACTGTTTCTTTTACCATGGGACAGCCCTGGTAAGACTTGATGAATGATCTTATGGGTCTTTTCCTACCTGATTCTATGATTTTATGATTCTATGAAGCTTGGGTCTGAGATTGCTCCAGCACAGATTAAACTCTCCTTCAGTGTCAAATATCTGTCCATTGCACGCTGTGATGAACTATCACAATGATAAGTTCTGCTATGTTCTGAGATGATAAAGGGCAGAGAGACTCGTTCAATTTGGAGAATTACATGATTTTCCTTATTAATTAGCCATTGACAGTATTCTATTCAATAGATTTAGCAAAGTTTTCTTATATCTCATCCTAACACTGTTACATTTAAGTGCAGATTTTCAGTTTGTGCAAGAACAAGATTCAAGCCATTAGAAGGACTGGGGTCTTTGTCAAGAGAATTGACTGGCAACATGGAGAAAAATAATTGTAGTTGGAAATAAGTTATAGAATAGCTTAACTTCTTATTGCATTCAAATTATTTTGGGGAGAGAATTTTCTATGCTACTTAAACTTCTCGTCCCTTCGTGCCTTCTCTCACCTCTCTCACACTTGTTTAGGTGGTTCCTGCTGAGATTTGCACTGCTTGTTTATAGCAATTTATATATTTTCAGATCTTTGAGTGTTTGAATTTGTTTCAAGAGCAAAACTAAATGGTGAAAATAATTTGACTCATTTCTGTGTTATCTAAACTGATCTCCACCTTCAAATAATTATTCTTCTTAGGCACATTAGCTTTACTTTAAAACATTTCATTAAGTTGCTTGATTTGCAAATCAGTCATTTAATATTCAAACCTTGTCTAAGGGAATACATTCCATATAATATCAGATTTAAAATCTTGACTTGGGAGAGAGAAAATACACTCTATTATAGAAAAGTAAAGAGAAAGTGAAAAATTAAAGATAGTTTCTCACCATGCAGCAATAAAGGGCATTAAATGACGTTTCAAGCAAGTCTGAAAGAATGAAGCAATTTGACACAAGATGCATAATTTAACTCTGGTATTCAATTGCTGCCACCAGATGCCAAATGTAGATACCCATACAATGCTGGGCACTGGGACTGCGATAATGAGCTGCTCTGAGCTTTCATCTGGCTTGGCCTGTTGGGTCTTGCACTCTCATATTCTTGGTAGGTTTCTTGCTCTGCTTCTAGTAAATTTAGAAATTAATGTATTTTCAAAATAATAGATAACAATGAAATCCATACTAAAGCATGGATGTAGTGGGGATTCTTACTATAAATACTGAAGGCTTAACTCCCCGAGCCCACGGGCCACATGGTCTGGAAGGATTTACCAGCCCTCACCTCCTGCACCACTCAGTGTGTGGAACAGATGCACTGTTTTGTTTCTTAGCCCTCAAGGACATGACAAGCCATGATGCACCAACATTTTGGCAGGAAAAAATGTTTCATTTCTGTGCCAATCCTCCATTGTCTTCTCAGGTAAATGCATTTCCTGCCAAGGAGGTCTACTTTTTCCATGTACATAAATATGCAAATCTTTAACACTGTGTTTCAGGGAAAGTAATAAGTATAATGCAATTTGGAATCAAAAAGTTTAATCGTGGTCAAAATTCCACTTCATGTCTTTTTGTCTCCTTACTAAAAAAAAAAAAAAAAAAAAAAAAAGGAAGAATATAGATGTATGACTTGGAAAGTTCTGCCTGAAAGCTGCTGTCAACAAACTTTCTGCATCCATCCGATGCTACAAGCAAGCCAAAACCTTGGCCAGGTGAAAATACATGTTTTGATGGCCTGCCTTAAGAAAAACATAAATTTGATCTAATTCTTCCAGTCCTTATGTTCTGATGACTTAGAAATATCAGCCTTTCCAGGCAGGCCCCTCTTTCTTTGGAGTTATGCTGTGTTCCTCCCCTAGAATCACAGAATTGTTTGAGTTGGGAGAGGCCTTAAAAATTCAACTCCCCTGCAATGAACAAGGGACACCTGTACATCCGTCTCTCTAGGCAACCTGTGCCAGTGTCTGATAGTAAAAATCAAACAAATAAAACAAACAAACAAAACCAACTTTTTTATTTATGTCCAATCTAAATCTGGGCCCCAGTTCTCTCAGCCTGTCCTCATAGGTGAGAAGTTTGCATCAGTCTGATGTGACCCTGGTGAAGATACCATCCTCCATCTATGGGCACCAGATTAATTAAACCTTATTTCTTAGGCTGATGTTTCTTAGGCAGTTTGTCACCATAAACACATCGTTTCCTTTGCTACTTTTGTTGGAGTTTTTCATTTCCTCCCTCTCTACATGAATTTCAGTCCCTTTTAATTAGAAATAAAGACAGTGGAAGTCAGTACTGAAAATCTCCGCTTTTTAAGAGAACCAAAAGGCGTCAATAATCAGCTGCCATGTGTGAGCCCTCTGTGAGGGCTTTTCTCAGGCACAGCAGGGAAAATGCGATTCAGGCTGACTGTGTAATCAGTGACTCTCTCTAGCTCCTGAAAAAAGGGCAAATAGGTTTAAACATCCAAATTAAAACATGCAGCTGAATGGGCCATGAAATGCACTGTGTACAAAAGTAGTCTTCTTTGAACAGAGTGAGCACAGCTCTTGTATAGTAGTAGTGGGGAGAAAAGGAAAAATGCAGAAGACATCTGTGCAGAATAAATATTGCCTTCCTTCATTTTTAAGCATAAAATGTATCAAAGTTTATCATGGTTTGTAATAAAGGGGTATTATTTTTCATAAATGAAAATGTCAGAAGTCCAATGTACAGGTTTTGAGTTTAATAGAAATTGTCTCCGTTGTAACAGCATGCTTTGTATTCCAGTCACGATGCATCAGCAGTTTATTCTGGAGTTCATTCTGAGGAGGTAATGACTAGGAAAATGACAAAGAAAACTGTTACTGACCATTAGTGAGCAATCACTCTGTCATATTACCAAGATAATTTAGATAAATGTGGGGTTTAGCTGTCTCCAAGGGAGACGGGATGCTGATATCTTAGATAGTGCTGCTTTTAAAGGTTTTCCATTTGATGAATATATATTTTTGCCTCAAAGACATAGACTAGTTCCCCATATCTTCCTGATGGAAATAGTAATAGCTCATTTCAGAGCTGTCATCTTTGCTCAGTTGTGTAGAAGCTATGTAGTTTTGCAGCAAATATAGAAAGCTCTGTTTGGAAACATAAGGTATTTAATAAATGAATGTAGAACATACCATGTTTTTCTCCAATTGGCTTCCATTATTTTAGCAGCTGCTAATTATGCAGTGTTGATATTTAGAGAAAGAGTAACAGATTTATCTGTTCCATCTGGATGATCAGGCTTTTAGAGCATGTCCTTCTACCAACACTGGACTTAACTCTCCTGTTTCTTTCTTTTTTCTCCTGAGGCCACAGCAGGTTAAATTAAAAGGCACAGAACTGCAGTTGAGATACCTGACAATTTTGTTCCTATTTAAAAGTAGTTTCACTGCAGTTTCAGTGTCGGCGTGAGATGGCTTACAAGCTGGATAAGCTTGGTGTTAAACTGTGCATTCATAGTATGCAGGCCAAAGACTCTCAAGATCCACCTGCTGACACTGGACTTAAGCATCCTGTATAGTATGGGATTTTCCAGGATGTGCATCAAGTGCCACGTACTGCTCCAAAATTAGAGAGACATGGCTTTGCAGGAAGTCTTTGGAGCAACCAGAGGATTATGCAGATCTAAAACCAGACATCAAGGTACAGGGTAACCAGAAAACCAAGATTTGCATGTTGTCCCCGCAGTTGACCCATAAATGAACACAAGCCATGTCAAACAAGCATGTCAAAGTTCTATAAAGCTATCTCTGTGAAGAATTTAGTTACTGGCATAACCACAATCTCCATATATTTCTGAACACCCCCAGAAAGGATGAACATCTGCTCACCTGTGCTTGTAGCCCAGAAGACCAACTGTATCAAGAGAAGTGAGACCAGCAGGTTAGAAGGAGGTCATTCTGCCCCTCTACTCTGCTCTTGTGATCCCACCTGGAGTACTGCATCCACTTCTGGGGCCCCCTGCCAATGGTTTATGGGCTGATTTGGCCCGGTTCTGTGACTAGTGGAGTGGAGGGACCCGCAGGTCTGCGCCTCTGCAATAGGGGGTAAGGGAAAAAGGGTAGAGACATGAGCCCCAAAAATTAATAGCAGCAATCAATGATGTGAGGAGAAACAAATCAATTTACTAAATAAGATATCGGAATGCAAGATAACACACTATAATACAATATAATACGGTATAATTCGATTTGGAGCTAATAAATCAAATAAAATGAGAGTGTCCGAAAACTGAAGGCCTTACTCTAAAGCTGAGGCAAGATGTGCAGTTGGGTCGAGCAGCAGGGAGGAGAGCCTGGTCCTGTGACTTTGCCAGGGATTTTATCTCCCTCTGAATGCAAAGCCCTCTGAGGTATGTAGTGCTACTTCTCTTCTGGGACAGTTACCTGGAACTGGAGCATTAACTCTTTAACTCCCAGTGCACTACATAATGTTATGATGTGGAATACCGATAACCCAAAATTATAAAACAACACAAGAACGACATTGACCTGTTGGAGTAGGTACAGAGGAAGGCCCCGAATATGATCAGAGGGCTGGAGCACCTTCCCTACAAGGACAGGCTGAGAGAGTTGGGACTCTTCAGCCTGGAGAAGAGAAAGCTCTAAGGAAACCTTACAGTGGCCTTCCAGTACCTAAAGGGAAACTACAGGAAAACTGGAGAGGAACATTTTATAAAGACACATAGCGACAGAACAAGGAGAAATGGCTTCAAACTGGAAGAGGGTAGATTTAGACTGATATTAGGAATAAATTCTTTACTGTGGGGGTGGTGAGACACTGGAACAGGTTGCCCAGAGAGGCTGTGGATGCTTGAATCCTCCCTGGAGGCATTCAAGGCTAGACTGGATGGGGCTTTGTGCAACCTGGTCTAGAGGGAGGTGTCCCTGCCTATAGCAGGGGGGTTGGAAATAGATGATATTGACATTATAGACAATTCTTGCAGTAGTGTGATTATTTTGCCTCAGTTCAAGTGAATTAGGTATTCAGTTAATATTAGATGGCCAAAATGAAGAAAACAGTTGGGATGTGGCTAAGTTGAAAGGACAAAACTGGTTTTGGGGTGCTTGTTGGACAGGCTGGCTGATGATGTAGGCTGCAGCACCTTTACCTTCAATGGGAAAGAAGTGATACTTGGACAGTGTGTCTGGATTAATTTGGGATGCAGAATGAACTGCCATAGGATTTCTGTGGGGTTGAGAGTTTGTGGGGACACACCGGAACTGGCATCACTATCTGCAGAACCTGCATGCACACACACTCCAGAAGGCAGGCTGTCTTCTGTCTCTGAAAATCCATAATTTTTGCAGAGCTGAGTCATGCTTTCCGGACTCATGGTGTCAGCACTGCTAAGTGAGAACAGATACAACCACCCCAATCAAGCACACACAGCAAAACATGAAGCTTGCTTTGGGCACTGAGGTGCAAGCAATACCTTTCCCTGCTGCAGTTCCCTGCCTGGGGGAAGGTGATCACTGTGCCTGCAGGTACAAGAGCCAACAAAAGCATTATTAATAAAGACTAAAATTTCATGATTAATGTATCACTGATGCAATTTACTCCATCGATTTGCTCTGTTGATATATTTTACTCAGACCAGAGGGATTTTTCTTTAGCCTGGGCTTTAAGTCTGCACAAGTCATTGAACATGCAATGACACAGTTATTGCCATAGCAACAAGCTCTTCTAAATCTTGATTAGGATTTCACAGAAGTGCAGTTTTCTCACTGCCTGGTTTCTGAAGTAGAAAGCTGTATTCAAACACAAACCTTTAAAGCAAAAGAGAAAATGACTTGGAGAGGAAGAAATTTATTTAAAGGAAAAGCACTTTGGGGTTTAGTATGATTTCTGTAGGGTTTTCGAACCACTATGTTTGTGATATGAGATATGCACTAAATATATCACACAGTGTGTAGTGCCAAATGAATGGTAAAAATAGCAGCCCTGGGAAAACTCCTGTTTCTTACTCTTATCTAAAACACATATATTTACCCCAGACAGCTTAGCGTAGCACCTTCTTTCTTTCTGTACAATAGATTTTGCAGTGTGGAAGTTCATCTTTACAGTCAGATGTATTTTCACCAGGGTTGCCACTCTAACTGCTGAACAAAGGAAGGTTATTGCTCCTAAAATTGTCACTTAGCAGATCTTGAGTTTTATTTCTTCTCTTTCTTCCCTTAACTCATCTCTACTTTGCTGAACTTTTCAGCCTCCATGTGCTGAGCTCAGTGAAAGTGCAGTTCCCGGAGGAGAAAGTGGAAGGATATATACTTGTTATGCAGTTGGAAAACTTGGACTAAAGGTGCTGATGAACTTGCATGATCTCTTTAATGCAATGTAAAGGTTTCAGGAGCTTTCTGATTAATCTGAACCAATCCTAAGAAATAACAGAAGGACAACCAAGTCCCAGCATACATTCTGCAAATAGTAGCATAAAGGCCATCAATCATTTAATTTGGCAATCTTAGATGAGCAAAAAATTTTATGTATCCTATCTGGTAAATCAACGTGAGCACAATCAGGAAAAATTCCTTCTCAGAAAGAGTGGTGATACATTGGCACAGGCTGCCCGTGGAAGTGGTGGAGTTACTGTCCCTGGAGGTGTTCAAGAAATGTGTGGATGTGGCACTGAGGAATGCGGCTGATGTGCATGGAGGGGGTGGGTTGGGGTTGGAATAGGTGATCTAAGTCGTCTTTTCCAACCTTAATGATTCTATGATCTCATATTACACACCTTTTCCAGCTTTCTCCACAGAAAGCTCCTGTTTTTTGTTTTTTTTTTCTCAGTCTAAGTCAAAATATTCAAGCCTACTGCAGTTGGGCAAAACATATGGAAGTGTATAGAGATATATATATTGCCCAGATAGACACTAGTATGATACCAAACACCATGAGATCCATTGCTGCACTTAAGAGATTTGTCAGTTCATCACTTTTTCAATTCTTTCCTTATATCTGTATTGAAATATTATTAAAAAATGCAGACAAGTGTATTTGTTGCTCAATATGTTTTTCTAGCCTCCAAGATTTTGTACTTCATACACTTATTGAGCTAGAAACAATAACTTCATAACTAATACCTCTCAACAGACTCTTCTTCCAATAATTTGTCTCCTTGATCCTATGTGAGCACTTAGAAGCCACAGCAACTCTGCAGCAGAGAGTTACACAGCTTTACTGTACACCATGGAAAACACAATCTCAACTGATTTCCTTCAAGCCCACAATATATTTCATCTGAAGTCCACTAGCTCTTTGTTCTCATTTTGCATCTTCTGCTTTCTGAAAGCAATTCAAACATTTTTCCTTTCATGCATGGTACAGATACATTTCTTCACACTCATTTGTTCTTTGTTAGCAATTTGATATGATAGTTAATGAATGCAGTAACTGTCATACTGAAAAATTAAAAAATATAGTGTCAGAAAGTAGTACAAACCTCCCGTCCTCCTTAGAATAGAGGAGAAAAAGGTCCAACAATGCAGTCTGGCTGCTGATGCCCCACATGAATAAATCATTTTGACAGAACATTGGTGGGATGGAAAACCATTCAGAAGATATGAGGTGAAAAACTAAAGTTGCCTATGTTGCCTATGGACAGCTGACATCTTTTAATAAGTGAGGAGTGTAAATGCAGAAAGCGACGCGCAAGCTGCCAATCAAATAGCTTTCTAGGATGTTATGTTTGCCTGAAATGCTGATGCTCTTCCACAGCCTAGGAAGATGTTATAAATATTGCTGTTTCTCGCAATGCCATCATTCAGACTGTAGGTGCCTGGAGTTGTGTGCAAGGAGGCAAACTGCTCTACTGATGGATGGAGGCTGGCTCTTGCCTGTGGCATGGGCAGAGACGAGAGCCAGTCTTGCAAGACAAAAACCACATTATTTTTCTTCCATTTTCTTGTTGAAAATGAGTCTCTCTCATTTGTAATAAGTGACAGTACAATATTGTTTTGGTTTTTTTTCACTGTCAATGTACCTCTGCCACAAAATCTCAGTTTTCCAAAACCAGGGGAAAAAATATCAGCATTATGTTATGTTAAAATTCTTTGTAGTCAACTGCTGGAGGATACCATTACACACCCCCTTTTGTTTGAGCAGGGGTTTCAGTTTGTCCTAGCAAGGGCAATATGCTTGGGCTAGTCAATCTGGGAATAGAAAATTCACCCAAGTTGTATGATATAAAAGGACCTCTGGGGAGTAATTGAGTTCCCATTCTTGCTGGATCACATGAAAGATAAGGACACAGAAAGACAAAATAGGGTCACTTTCAGTTAAAGCCTATTTAATAGTCTCAGCAAAGAGTTTCTTTTGTTAGAGATAACTTCTAGAGGAATTAAGCGATGTTATGAAAACGATTTCCAAATATAGTTGTAAGATAACCTTTACTGCACTGTCTTTATGGTTATCAATTAAAATGCATATCCCTATGAAATTTAAGCTGTCAGTTATAATAACTCTGTAAATCTTAATGTTCTTCCACTCATAGTTCAAGAGGTAAATTCATGGCATGGAAAGAGGACATATTTTTCCATTCAAATATCTGGTGTTCTGCAGTCATGCCAGGTATATATAAACTCTTAGACATTCTCCACATGCATATGCATATATAAGCATGAAAATAAGTTAAGCCCTTTTATTTCTTTTAAACATGCTGCTTCTCCAGTGTTATTTGTTGAAGTAGAAGACTAACTCCTCTATTTTTGGGAATGTGGCTTCAATATTGCTCACATTCCTTCAGCCACTGGAAATAAAAAGTAAATAATTCAGCATAAACTAGACAGACATGGATTCCTGAAGTTTCATCAGCTGAAAACAAAACAGACAAATGAAAAAAGAAATAGATGTCACTATTTGCTTATGTTTATTTTCAGGCAACAGAGTAATGAGTAACCAAATGATTACTTTTTCAGTACTGTTCAGAATCCAGTAGGTTTTGATGGTTTTGGTCTCTGATTTCCTGTGGCCTACCTAAGGCATTTCAGCTGCTATAGGCTAAGCGTGTTTTCCTAGCCTCACACATTTCAGAGCAACTGAATCAAGATCAGGTTTCTCAGATCTACATTGTAGGAGCTGTTTTTGTCAAGTGCAGGCACTGACACAAGTGTGGGGTGAGAATCTCTGTGCCATCTCAGTGATTCTGCCTGTCTCACACCACTCCAGGGAATCACCATCAGTTTTCCCAATCTTACAAAAGAAGATCCCAGAAAGGACTTCACTGACAAAACTTGTGGAAAATTCAACATATTATAGTAGGTGTAGTATTGGTGAGGCAAACACAGTGTAGCACGTCTAGCTATACTGCTTTGGTCTCCAGTATCACAGAATCACAGAATTGTAATCACAGAATCACAGAATTGTAGGGGTTGGAAGGGACCTCCAGAGATCATCGAGTCCAACCCCCCTGCCAAAGCAGGTTCCCTACAGTAGGTTGCACAGGTTACAGTAGACTCCTTCCTTTATAACTGTACTACAGGAACCCATGTAGTGTTACACATGCTCTTGCTGCGTACACATTAATTATAAGGAAATAACTAATGTTCATTTCATAATACTGATGGGGCATTCCTTCTCCATGAGCTTAGCCTTGAACACGGCATAGCACTGATTAAAGCAATAGATATTATTCAAGTGCAATCTTACATGTTTTAGGTTTGGTGAGTTGCTGACCATAATAACCATAAATTCCATGTGAACATTTCTCCAGAATAATTCAGATTCCTCAGGTAAATGCTGTCACTGTCATTACAGAGCCCTTAACATTCATAAAAGCTTAGCAGATTTATTAGGTTTTCTTCCCTGAAATTTCCTCACTCTGCTGTAGCTGACAGGTATAAACCCAGAAGAATGACCCTCAACTAATGCCAAGGAAATATAAAACAATTGCTGCAATTTTACAAATGCATCACTCACTCATCTCTCAGCACATCAGTCACACATCTTCCAAGGTTGCAGGATTTTTATCTGAGTCACTGCAGCCTATCTTAGCTCCAGTTTTCCAGGTTTGAGTCAAAGTGTCAAAAATTTATCAAGAGATCATAGAATCATAGATTCATAGAATCACAGAATCACTCAGGTTGGAAAGACCTTAAAGATCATCGAATCCAACCATGACCTGGTACTGCCCACTAGACCTTTCACCAGGCAATAGTGAACCAGCAGTTAGCTTTCGGTTTGTCTGTTTACAATTTTCTCGCTAACCTCAAGCTCCAAGTGCTTCCACTTGTGTGTCTGATTAAGCACAAGTTCATCATAGTCTTAAATCTTGTCCCCCTTGTTCTGGTAGAAATATAAAAAGATGATGGCCCTGTTTAGAATAAAACAGGACACATATCTGTCTGTTCAGTGTCATATTTGATTCTTGGATCCTGACCTCTCAGATGACATTGATGACTTTGTATATAGCAATTTAGTAGCAATCCTTCTGACATTCTGGGGTCTTCGTAGATATAGACCTTGATGTTTTAATTTATTACACTGACATTTTGTTCTGCTATTAAACAAGAAGAAAAGGAAGAGCTGAATGCCAGGGTTCATCAGAATAGTCATTTTTGATTCAGTCATTGGCTATCTGAAGCATAAATACGGTTGTTTAATGTTGGAGCAAGATGTATTGCTTTTAGTTTCACATTTAGGGAACAGATCATTCATTTCTCATTGCCTCTAATTTTACCATAGGGAAAAATTTAACGTGACTATGAATAAAATCATTATAATTGTGATTACTGAGCACGATGAGAAAAAAGTTTGCCAGGAACTGAACCATTTTTGTTTCTTGGATTCATATTCTATTTACTGAATAATAATGTCACTTGGAAAATAAATGAAGTCTAATATTAATCTTGGTAGAGAGAAGACAAGAACTGCTAATAGGGACTGTTTGCTCTTGGGTTAGAAATGATGCTCCATATGTTTCATCTACTTTTTCTGATGTAAATACTTTTCTTTGTACATGTGACTTAAACCATATGTCCTTGAGATCCAAAATTACATGTGTCGCACTTCTTAATATTTAGATCCTGCTACCTTGTCAAGACTGATTAGTCCCAACTCCATATTGAGGTGTTACATTATTGGCCCAGGAACTTCAAAGTGTGAGGTTTCCTTCTCTTAAGGACTCAGAGCAGATCACTATAATAAGCAAAAGTTCTCCTTGACAAGACCATTTTATGCCATGTTAGCAGGCACATATCCATATCATCACTGTGGTTCTAATCAGCACTATTTAAGCAAACCGTCACCACTTATCACATACTGTGAGTGCATGCAAACTGACTCGCCTTCGGGTGAAGCCAAGCAGCTCCTGTGGGCACAGCTCAGGTGCTTCACCCCCTGCTGTGGGCACTGTGGATGTCTGGACCCAGTACTGTTGCTTTGCCCCCACCTGTGCCACTGCTTTGCTGCTCTTCCTAATGCCACAGATGTGGTTATTTGCACAAGTCAGGAAAAATGGTGCTGGATGAACAAGTGGCAGCCCTGTGTACCCACACTGGTGTCATGGTGTTGACAGATAAGTATTCTGTAAGGGCCACAAGAGGCTGCTGCGCTTCCCTGTGTGTGACTGTGGCTATTGCAAAGGACAAAGATCCCCACATCATTATAACTGCACTACCCAGTCATAACACTCACGATAGGTGGAGGAAGCAGGGCGGAGACTTCAAAATAAACCCAATTTTTGTTTACACTTTCAGGTGGTGGCAGCAAGGATACTTCATCTGTAACAATTTGTTCCCATGGCTTGTTGCTTTCCCTATGTAAAAAAAAAAGCCTGGTTTCACATGTGTTCAGTTTGCCAAGCTTCCGCTGCTCACCTCTATATCCCTGCAGCAGCCAGCTAGTGCTGCACTGCTGGGAGCTGCCTCGGTGAGGTGCCGCATCCACTCCTCTGCATGGCCTGTGCCACATGCAACACGAGAGGCTTTTGGGGAGAAAGGAGAAAGCTTAGAGTCATAGAATGGCTTAGGCTAGAAGGCACCTCAGAAATCACTCAGTTCTAATTACTTTGAGAAGTTAGTTCCTTCCCAAAGGCACTGCACGCAGACGTGATGCACAGCTCTGCAGGTGATGATAGCGTATGGGAACTGTTGAGTCATGGCCTGGACCAGTGATTGAGCACCTGGTGAAGGGAGGTAGCAGCCCTGGGAGCACAGGTGGAAGGAATTCACTGGTGTGACCGGAAGGGATGGAGCCAGGCTCCCTAACCTCATTTAAGGACTGGCCACCACAAGAGATGGTTCTTTTCTTGGAGAGCCTTTCCTTTGGAGTGTTTGGTGAGTTCTGATACCTGCAAGGGGGGTAAGCAATTCTTTCTTTATTACCAGGTTGTGATCTCTGTTTTTTGTGAGTGATCCTAAACTGTTTTGAAGTAGCAATGTCTGTTATTGCCTTTCTCTGTTTCCTAGCTTATTTGCCAGCAGGCATCCACCTGGCTGGATGCACACAACAAAGCAATGTGCAAAATCAAGAAAATAGTATTCAGGTGCTGCTGCCATGCTTTGAGACACAGGTGTGGGCACAGTGTCAAAATGTATCTCTAATGTAAAGCAGATGCCAATTTCATACTCAAGAAGAAGTAAACACAACGAGTGAGTCAACTGTATGTCACCTTCTGGTTTTAAAAAAAACCCTCAGTCTTATTTAACAGGTTTGCCAATCATATAGCCATTTTTTGGGAGAGGAAAGGGGAAGTGTCTGTCTTCTGCTCTCTCAAAAATCTTGTACTGTGCTGTGTGAAATTTAATAATCTCACCCAGGACAATTATTCTAATAATACGTGTAAATAAAGATTGAAATCTTTTTGTCAATTAAGAAGCTGTGCCTTTAAAAGTTCACAGTACACCTGAGGGAGCAACTCCTGACAAAGGCCCTCCCAATGAGCAGGATGCTATGCCTAAGGCTTTACAACATAAGACTCTGCTGGGCAGCAAACAGCTGCTCTCCTTCTTCCTCTCCATCCTGGACATGTAGTGCAGCCAGTGAGTGGATGCACAGCTATTGCTGGTGTTGTGTCCTCCTTGCTGTTCTGTGAGCACATCTGGCAGTGTCATGCTCCATCAGCTCTAAGTGGTGGCATATAAATGGGTGAAAGGCAAATGGAAAATATTATTAACTAATATGGAACCCCATCTTCTGTCAAGATAGTTTTAAATTAACAGCTGTTACCATTTTAATTGGAAGAAAATGCATACTATTATTAGTATCTAGTAGGAAGTTGTAAATAGTTCATTCCTGGGAATATGCTGTGCTTATAGATTTTTATATAGTATCACTGAATGAAGTTGTAACCCTGAACTGTTTTAACAAGACATAACCCCATGTTTCAAGGTATTTACTTTCAAGAGGCATCTTTAATGTTTTCCATATCTTTAGAGAATATGGGATATTTTACTTTCGTTAGTTCACTTGTGTGTCATGAAAGACCAAATCTATTTGTCTTTTTACAAACAGGATGATGCTAACTGCTGCAAGAGGGCTCTGTGGATCTGTCTAATATGTGGCATCCATGTTAGCTCTTTTGTTGTGCTAGCATATTCTGAACAGGAACTTTGCAAAATACAAAGCTCAGAGCCTCCCTGTCGAGTCTCTTTAGCCTGATGTCACAGTCAGAATTGAACAATGAAGGTCTTCCATGCGAACAAATTGCTTCCCAAATTCAATGTAATGACACTGCCACTTAGCTTCTGCCTTACTATCAGCTGTGCAGTTTCACTGTGTTCAACAAATGGAACAATGAATGGTTGTATTTTAGTAAATGGTAAATAAATTACTTAAGAAGAATTTTGTCAAGAAAAAATGCTTTGGAATTTTATGTCTGACTTCTGGGAAGTCGCACAGTTAAATAAATCACACAGAGCAGGAGAGAAATGTATCTCAGCTGACTGAACGTCTAAGTGGTATAGTGCTCCATGCTCGGGTGCTTGCTCCTCTTCCAGTTGTCAGCTATATCTGTTCTAAAGTAGCTGTTCCTCTGCTAAAGAGAACAACACCGAAGTATAATGACTGCTTCTAGTAATTTGTAATTGTGCCTTATTGTTAAAGTGTTGGCCAAGATTAACTAAACCAAACCATCTTCAGAACTTCCCGTTGCTCATACACAAATTAATTCTAAACATTTCCTAGACCATTGAGACAGAATTTTTATGTGTTTTTGAGAGACTTCAGGATCTTCACCAGCAGCTCAGACAG
This sequence comes from Lagopus muta, assembly GCF_023343835.1. NCBI lineage: Eukaryota > Metazoa > Chordata > Aves > Galliformes > Phasianidae > Lagopus > Lagopus muta. Next base: position 16,451,802 of record NC_064439.1, on the reverse strand, counting down.
TTTTTTATGAAACTCCATGTTAAGGCATGGAATTTGGCTGCTTCTCCTAAACCTAGACATGTTTTTAAAGCGAACTAAGATGAAATGCAGCTGTGTTGTGTAACGTCTGGGTCACCCTGACAGAAAATGTGTTACTCTTATAATACCCATGAAACCAAGGTAGACAAGATCTTGACACAAGATGTGTCAAGAGTGTATCTATGTAACAGCATCATTTAGGAGAGTAAAATTCTGCTGTGTGAATGCAGCTAGGCCTGTTTGAGCATGCTGAGAAGGGGACAGCCCCATACCTGTGTGCCTGCAGTAGATGTTAGACCCGTACCCTTGGCAAGTATTTGGCCTTGTACTGTTGTCCTGAAAATGTTGCACCTGCTTTGCTGCAGACTACTATCTCTGGTTCAGAGTGGAAACACCTTTGGATATGTGTAAGAGAATGAGCCCTGTGATAGGACAGTAGGCCAGGGTAGCTGAAGGAAGGTGACATCATGTTGATGCTAGAGCCAGGGTCTGCTGCTCACCTTTGTGTGTTCAGGACTGGAACATCTTTCAACAGACTACTGCCTAAGGTATTTAATGTTAGTATAACAGGAAGAGCACTTTCAGGTGTTGTTTCTTTTTTTTTTTTTTCTCATTTACATCTCCTCCATCCCACAGATGCAGTGAGAATTATGGAATTATGCTTTCACCTACTGAGCCATAAACAATTTTCACTCATTCATTTTTTGTCTCAATGAATCTTTGGTATTTTAAATAGCAAGGAGGACAAAAGCACCTTTCTCAGGGATAACTACATAAGACACCTGCATCAGAAGAGGGACTTCCATTTAGTTGGTTTATAGAAGAGAAAGAACCATGTGGCGAACGATAGAATTATAAATCTATTATTTGGAATTGCTTTGTGACAACAAATCAATGACTGCATTCCTTAGTTCCATTCTCAGCCTCCCTAAACTCCTTGGTATCCCTTAATTGGTTTGATTATTCCATTGATTTCTGCAGCTTACAGGGGTCAGCAGGGTCACAGAGGCTGTTTCTTCTGCCATTTGCCCAGTTGCCACCCACTGCATAATAAGCCTCTTGCTACCTTTTAAAATGCTAACTTGCCCTTTTTCAGCATTTGAAAGAAAGTACTAAAGATCTGCTTTGAGCACATATGAAACTCCATGCCTGCAAAGTGCTATGTTTAAAAAAAAAAAAAAAAAAAATTAGTATTGCAAAACATTGCAGGACTCTATCATAGTCATTTTAGCATGACAGTCTTACTCCACATCTCAACATTACATCCAGAAAAGAGGAAAAAAGGAGTGGGGGGGAAAAGGAGTAACTATTCAGAACTCAGCTCGTTTAATTTCCAGTCACAGTGGATAAATGATAGTGTCCCTCCCCTCCATCATTGCCATCACCTGCAAGGGTTATTAATAGACATTAGGAGGGTCTCTAATCTATAGCAGTGTTAATGGATGCTATTCTAAAGCTGTCCATCACAACAAATTGTAATAATTTACAGCACATCCACAGAGAGGCAGGGACAAAGCAGAGATTAGTAATCAAAATAGCACTGTGGCACTTAAAACTCTTGTGGTTAGCAGCTGCTTGCAAATTGTCAGAATTGGGTATTTACATAAACAAGGGCTTTCCTGTAGGGAGACCTGCATGCAGTGTGAGTTTGGACTTGTTAATTTCTAGTTTCTGGGCATCCACAAACAGGGACATTCAGATGCATGTCAATATTTACTACTTCTTCCCATAAGGAGCTTCTTTACAGCATTTATATGACTGGAATATCAGGAATGGTGTGGTGAGCAGGATGAGGGAAGTAATCCTGCCTCTGCACTTGGTGATAGTGAAGCCCCACCTCAAGTATTGTATTTACTTTTGGACACCTCAGTATAGAAAGGATATTGAGGTGCTGTAGCAGCTCCAAAGAAGGGCAACAAAGCTGGTGAAGGGCTTATAGAATATGCCCTGTGAGTAAAGACTGAAGGAACTGGCTGTATACTGTGGGGAAGAGGAGGCTGAGGGGGGACCTTATTGCTCTCTTCCAATATATTTAAGGCGCTTACAGCTAGAGTGGGGCTGGTCTCTTCTCACTGGTAACAGGTGGCAGGATGAAGGGAAATGGCCTCAAGTTGCACCAAGGGAGGTTCAGGTTGGATATCAGGAAAAACTTCTTTACAGAAAGGGTGGTAAAACACTGGAATAGGCTCCCCAGAGACATGGTTGAGTCACCATCTCTGGATGTGTTTAAAAACCGTTTGGATGTGGTGCTCACGGATGTGATTTAGTGGAAGGTTGTTAGAGTTAGGATAGTATGGTTAGGTTGTGGTAGGGCTTGATGATCATTAAGGTCTTTTTCAACCTGAGCTATTCTATGACTGGGTCTTCCCTTACAACAAAGGAATTAAACTATCCTGGGCTATACACTACATTCTTAGCTTGTAATTCAAGTGTGGACCTTCAGTTTCTCATACACCTTTTTGAAAGCTTTTCCTTGGGTATTCTGAGATTCAAATCATTCAAATCCCTCTCTCTTAATTGCCTTCCTTCCCCAAAGACATGCTGAGGACTAGACTTGCCAGGTAAGGGCTTATCACCGGCAGGTTTTATTTTCTGATTGCATTAGGTATTTTCCAGACAAAACAAATGCAGAATAAATATTTTAACCCACTTGTCTTAACCATATTCTTATAGCATATAGCCAAGGTAGGAAGACCTTGCTTGCAGACTGGAAGAGAAATATCACTCATAATGTTCTTGGCAAAAGTCAATTTTCAGTGTCAGCTGACACTGAAAAACAAGGTACAGTGATGCAGTAATAAACTATCTTTACCATTTTTCCTTAGTAGAAGTCTGTACAGGAGGCAAAAAAGAACTTTCCTATGAGGGAAAATTGAAATGAAAGAAAAAATTTATCTCAAGGAATTGAACACTGCCAATTAAGTTATCAGATACAACAGTGTGCAATGTTAACATACTAGAAATGCTATATTGTGTAGTCAAATGACTGTGACTCAGCTGCTGTCTTTAAGTATACGGAGAGAACAAAGATTTCTCACGGCACAAGGTTCATTTTTTCAGTAAATAAGGCATTTAATCTAAATTCCCATTACCGGCAGGTGATACTGTCTAATAAGGAGACATTTGAAATGAACAGTGTCAACTTGACAAAGTATGTATCTTTCATTTAACAAGGCATTTAACAATGGCTCAAAGTAATGCATTAGAAATGTACTGGTTTCTTCATTGCTTTGTTTTAAGACTGTATGATTTTCTTAAAAAAAAAAAAAAAAAAAAAAAAAAAAGTCCTGCCTTTAATAATACCAGGCATAGATGTTTATTAAGGTGGAATTGCTTTTACATGTGGGCTCTCACAAGCTTTGCAATGAAAGCCTGGATATTGAAGAGTAAGGAAAGGGAAATAACAGTAAACAATGAACTGGTTTATCACTTTATTTAGAAATTCAGTACAGAAGTTAATTAAAAATACCTATATTTTTTTTCCTTCTTTTTCTATATTGCCAGAGTCTTAGAAAGACAAATTCCATGGAAAAAATGTGTGTAATAAGGACATTATTTAAGCATGCCAAAAACAGAGCATGTGGACCATTCCTTGCATTATACTTTCTTCTTTCAACTCTGGAAAATACTGGATAGTGTTCATGTGTGCATCTTTTTTATCTTTCTATTCTGTCAGTATGTCTGTAGTCAGAAGTGTGAAAGTTTAAGGCTGTAAAGGTGCATAGCTTTCAGGATCTTTCCCAGCACAGAGGTGAGACTGACGGATCAATGGTTACCCGGGTCATCCTTTTTAACCTTCTTGACACTGTCTTTTTTCCAGTCATCAGGGACTTCCCCTGGCTGCCATGATTTTTTTTATGATGTAGTCTTGGTGACTACATCAGCCAATTTCTTCAGGACTCTGGAATGCATCTCACTGGGGATCCATAGATTTACAGACATTCACGTTCCTCTGGTGGTCATGATCCTGATTGTCGCTTACAGCAGGATGGACGTTGCTCCCTCAGTTCCCACCTTCCAAACCATTTGTCAAGGGCTGCGCATAGAGCAGTTGCCAGTGAAGACTGAGGGGGAAAAAAACTGTTAAATACCTGTCTTCTCCTTGTCCACTGTTACTAGCCTGTCTGTGTTGCACACTAGAGAGGAGGGTATGCCTTCCTGGTCTTTCCTCTTCCAGTTGATATGTCTATAGAAGCTCTTCTTATTTTTTGCTCCCCTTGCCAAGTCCAGTTCCTGTTGGGCTTTGGCCTTCCTGACCCCATCCCTACACAGCCTAGAAGCATCCATATACTCCTTCCAGGTTACCTGTCCCTTCTTCTACTGCCTGTGCATTTTCTTGCTCTTCAGTTTGACCAGAGGATCCTGGTTGAACCATGCTGGTCACTTACCTACCTTTCCTAACTTCCTACACATGAGATTGATTCCAAAGTTTGCAGTTATGTTATGCAGGAAGTCATAAGCAAAAGGAACACAGTGGTCCCTCTCTGCCTCTGAAATGCATAACTCTATTAAGCTATAACCTGCCATCTAGCCAGAATATCCATTTGTTGGAAACTTCCTCACAGTTATCTAAGGGATTCTGACACACACTTTTCATCCACTTCAATTCCCTTGCAAAGCTTTGACTAAAATTCTTTTCTTGAAACACCAGTTTTCTGGACCGTGCATCATTTCAATCTGATCTTTCATCTGACAATAATTACTATGGAAAATATAGAATAACTATTACTATGGAATTTTTTCTTTGGTACCAAACCACCATTGAAACCTGTGCATGCCAAGATACTTCTGCTGCCCACATGGCAGCCTGGTGGCTGGGTATAACAGCTGTGTTTTCCTGACACAGAAACAGCCCTTATTTACTGCTCATATCTTACGACAGAGGGAATCAACTGTGCTGATACAATCCTTTCCTTTGATTTTCTTTTTCTATTCGATGATATTCCAGTCTGAAGTGATAAAGTACAAGTCATTACTCTGTGCTTTTTGATTTGTCTTGTATCTTTCTGTTTCTTATCATTGATTAATGATTCTCATGGACTTTTTCCTTTTACTTTCTCATTCTTTATATTTTTTGGTGCACACAGATGTGTATGATAAAGACTCATCAATGTCAGCGTCACTCTACATCTACTTCTTTGCCAAAGATCTCTCTTCATGCTGGCTGTAATTTTGTAACCAAAAAGCTTAAAACCTAGGATTTAGGGGTGGGGACTTAGAGGGTTTGTTTTCTTGGTGTAGCAGTATCTAGCTGACAGGCATGGATGCTGGGGAAATTGAGAGGATGGGCTGCAGAATGTGGCCGTGCTCACACGTGATCCCCAAAGAGCAGCTCTGGCTGCTGCTAGAACAGACAGCTGGTGGCTTGGCTGCGATCCTGCATTTCTTGTGTCCCAGTGTGAGTATGCATCTGAGGCAGCAGGGCAGCCCTAGCCATGGAAGTGTAGCCAAGCCCTTCCCCTCCCACCAGCCAGTAAGATGGATCCTTGTCACCCTGGGCAGGTCTGCCTACCTGCAGAGCAAGAGAAAACATCGTTTATCTTCCATGTGATCTGCACGCACTGATACACCCTGGCAAACTGAAAATAGATGTTCTGATCTGCCTGTCCTCAATTTCTGTTACCTGGAAATTCATGGTAGCATTTTCTTTCCTTTGTACAGCCAGAGCATGGTCATACCTAACAGATCTGGATTCAGCCTAATTCTTGTCAAGCGACTCCAGTATCTCTGCACTGCACTCCCCAGAGCTCCACACTATATTTGTATCTCTTCATTATAAGAGTTTACAACACAAGAATTTCCCATGAGACTGACGTTCTGCGAGACTGTGATCTGGCTGATTCTGTTTAAAAAGAAACAAATAGAATGGTGAAAGATTTTGTACTGTCTTTGCTAGTTTAATGTAGCAGAAATGTTAGTGAATAGGAAAATAAATCTCAAATTCAAAGGCACTTACTGCTACTACATGATCGATGCTGTTATTGTTCATAATGTTTCTGGCAAGAATGGGCTTGATGTGATACTACAGGAGGGATATAAATGTTTTCAAAACCCATGATACTCCATCCCTGCAGTGTTCTGAAGAGAACAAGACCCTATCATCAGGGTACAGGGTACTGCCCTTGGCTAGATGGAGTTAAGAACCTCATCAGAGTCAGAATATGTCTCATGAAGCAGAGATTTCATCCAGGTAGTCCTGGATGCCAAAGCCTGTAAGAAGTCATGCTGGAAGAATGATAGATTATTTTTTTTCCTCTTTCTTAGTAGTATTCTGAACTCAGGTGGTTAAGGGAAAAATAAATGAACTTTCCTAACAAGTCTGAGATTTTGGTGTTAAGACACCTGTGGCTTCAGATAATTCCTAAAGCTGATTTCACTCTCGGAGGTTCCAGACTTTCTCTTTTATTTCAAAAGGTACATTTTTAAATCTGCTGTAAAGAACTTAAACAGTAGCATGGTGCAAGAGGACAAAAAGCCCACATGTGAGTTGAATCCATGATCTTGAGATTAAGTTCTGATCTGGAAGTAAATTTTCACAGCCAGGAAGACTGGTGTCAGTCATATATGTGAAGGAGAAAGGAGAGAGAGAGACATCCGATCAGGAGACAGGTATCTTAACTCTTTTATATAACATCCCCAGAGAACATCTGTGGTACTTGGGAATACCTATTTGTTTATATGTCACAATAGAACAGCTGCGATATGTGTCACTGTTAAGCTTCTCAAATGTCAACTAAGGGAATCTTGGGAATCATAGGACTCTGAAGAATAACCATTTCTCGTAATTGAGACAGAGTGGATTGATTGGAACTTGTTTTCTTCACTCCTTCTGTCGTTGATTAGATAGGGATTAGATAGAAAGAGATAGAGATCTGAAATTCATGATTAAACAGTTTGGCTTTGTTGAGCTCTAAAGCTCTAAAATTCAAAATCACTGACATGCTTCTCTTTAAAAGCAACCCTATAGAGAAGGAGAACTACCAAGCTCAAAAGTAGAACATCACCACACAGCACTGAGCTCAATTCACAGTGTATGGGTAGGTCCTGTGTGGAAAGCAGGGAGTTAGCCAGCTTGTAGGAGAGACTTTAGGTATCTGACTGTAAAATTAACATAGGTTTCTGCTGAAATTTTCTTATGCTTTGTCCAGCATACTTCAGTAACCGTTCCCAGGCTTAGCAGCAGTATGAAGCACTCTGTGTATATTTCCTTCAAATGAAGAGATGTTAAATTATTTGAGGGAGGTAGTGCCATAACGAAAAGGTCGTCACCATCTGATTCAAAGCACTGGACTTACTCTGCACAAAGCTCCCCCCTCCCTCCCCCTCCCCACCCCCCCCAAAAAAAAAAAAATTTCCAACTTAGAACATTTTTGCTCTATGTGGGTAAGCTAATGTTTCCATACATGCCTTTTTTCCCCCTCCTTCCTCCCTGCAATCATTCAAGTTGACCATTCCTGGTTGTCTCCGTTCCTTGAGCAAGCATTGTACAGCCTGTCTCCACCATGTTTGGCTTTTTCCTCCCTGATGTCTGTTACCTCTGCTGCACTACAGATCACTCAAATCATGGCATTACTCAACCAGAGACAGTCCTGAAAGAAGAGTGAGCAGCAGAGCAGCTGTTCACACTCTCCATTGGATGTGTTTCAAGCTGAACTGAACTGGAAGGCCTGATTTCTCTGGATTTTGAGAAAACAGCTATCAGAGAAAGCCATGTTTTGAAATTGAAGTGTAATGATCGCCCTCTCAGCTCTAGTAAGCATCCCCAGTAGATAACCCAGTAAGTGAGTCAAGGCCTTAAGATGAACCACAGAAGATGATGGGAAGTGCTGGGACTGATGTCTTCTGCTCTGTGTGTGAGGATCTGTATCTTCTAAAGTGACTTTCAAAAGAAGTGTCAAAAACATAGATTTGTTAGCAACTTGCCACATCACTGGAAGAGGAAAAAACATGTTGTAATGACAAAGGTTTGTGGGAGGAAAGAATACTTCATGGTATGACAACAAAGGCTCTCAGAAGCCATGAAGTCTTTGAATTGCGAATGCCTTGAGAAGATACCATCAGAGAATCAAGCAGATTGCTACCACCGTCCATAAATAAACTTTGTTTCTGGTGGTCTTTCAAGCTGAAGCACCACTTGGACTATTGCTTCAGGCCACATTTGTTGTGGGAATAATCTGTCTAATCATGATGCATGGGCCATAAGCCTATCCTGGATGGCCTGGTGAAATGAAGTACAGAATGGCAGGCTAAGAAAGCAAACACAGGCATAAATGTGGATTCAAAGATTAATGTATTTAATGACTAGATATAACACAAGATAGCTGAGATGTGATCCCAGTTGAACTGGGATGGAGAGCTAGTTTTTTGAAAATAAACCAAAAAAAAAAATCCCAAAATCCTGACAAAACTTATTTTCAGGTCTTCACTTTTGGAGTGATATTAGAAAAATTACACTTACAAAATGCTCATATTAACATCTGATTTGTGTCTGGGACTCTAACAGCAGAAAGAATCCATTTCTGAGACTGCAGTTTTCTGTGAATCTTCACCGCATTTCCAATAATCTGCTTTTGATCTGTTCTTTCCATCCATTTCCTTTCAGTGACAAAATTACAGTATTTTTCCTCCTTGTACTTTCACTAGAGCATGAAAGAAAGTAATAAAATATTAGTATACATCTCCATGATTGTACATGTGGTCATTTTTCTTTCTCTTCCACCAGAAGTCATTGTACAAAGCAAAATAACCTACACAGGTTGTATAGCTACAAAAAATGGTTTGAAATTGCATGCTTCTATTGCATTCATATTTCAAAATTATTCATTCTTTTCATTGTATAATTAACAACGTTGCTCTAGTTGTTGTGTCCTTTCTCCTAACTAAGAGAAAACCAAATAATGACACAGTTGTGTGAAGCAAAAAATTTCACAGAATCGCAGAAACACCAAGGTTGGAAAAGACCTACAAGATCATCCAGTCCAACCATCCACCTATCACTAATAGTCCTCACTAAACCACATCCCTCAACACAACGTCGAAATGTTCCTGAACACCTCCAGGGCCGGTGACTCCACCACCTCCCTGGGCAGCCCATTTCAGTGCCTGACCACTCTTTCAGAGAAGTAGTATTTCCTAACATTCAGCCTGAATCTCCCTGGGCTCAGCCTGAAGCCATGAGGTTAACAAAATGTTGTGAAGAACTATTCAGATATTTAATGATTACTTTTTGGAATAAAAATCACTGTGCAAGAATTTTCAAAACCAAGCTTCCTCTCCATGTCAGGGTGGCTTGGAGCTCAGTGATCTTTAAGGTCTCTTCCAACCTAAGCCTTTCTATCAGCCTATGACTCCTGTGTCCAATTAATATATTAGCAGCATCAGTGATTTCTGTTGTCTCTAGTAGAAAGCTGATGTTCTTGGCTTTCTGATCAATTCAATAGTCAACTGATATCAACTATGTGCTCCAGTGACCAATTCCTTCTTTCTGGGTTTATCAGATGGGCTTGATGACCTGATACAATTCTCTACCTTATATTAGGCTGACTGCAGAGTGAAGGAGTCTTGCTGAATGAGTCAGCAAAGTATCTATCACTTTTAAGTAATTGTGTAGTCTCTTAGATGGTTGAAGTGATTATACATTGATGAATGTGCGTAGGACACGATCTACTGGAATGCTTTGGGAAATGGTATCAAATACACTTTAATATATTAACTTATTTTCAAATACTAATATATATTCATAAGGTGGTTGGGGTGAATTATTGCTTGAAGAATTCAATTTTAATATATTTGATTATAAGAGAAAGAATTTAGCAATTGCCCTTCTTCCCCGATGGTATTTGTGAAATGTAACTTGCCGTAGTAGGTCAAACACAAAACATCAGAAGATATACCTTAAAGAAATTGAATATACCCTCCTGAATCTGTTGGTGCTGTGGGATAAATGATGGCCTGTGTAACAATAGCAAGGCACCACAGGAAATGGCTTCCTCCTCATGATGACATAAGTGGAGGACCTTGTCCAACACTCTGGATGTCTCCACTTAGCCGCTTCCTAGAGTCATCTCTGTCCTGCCCAGCCTGCCTTTCTGTAACAGCTTTTAAGGAACAGTACACAAGTCTGTGTTGCTGTTAATCACCTTTGGCTGGCCAAGAGACTGCACACTGTACAGCATTCATCCATGACTCTGTCTCCACCAGGTTTGTCTACTGTAGTGTGTCATTTGCTGAGCAGTGCTGCTGATGGAGGGAACAACAGATGCCTTCTTGCAAGGTAACCTCAAATAGGTAGGTTTTGGGTTTTTTTTCCCTCTTATTTCTTGTGTATATCTATACTGCAAAATACAATTAATTTACTTTTACTTTACTAAATTACTTCTACAAAGAAAAGTGATATAGTGAGATTTGGTACTGCAGTATTTCTGTGCTATCTCTGCCTCTCCATGCTAATCAACTGACTAGAGTAACAAACAAATACCTACATAGATGAGCAGGAGTTTTCATACATTCTACTTGAATTACAGACAAAAAGAGCTCTATTCTCTATGGCATAAACATTTGCTGATTCTAGCACACAGTGGAAATGTATACTCAGTGCACTCAGAACCTTAGAAGTGAATCACTTCTTCTGTGGAGAGGAAGTAAGCATGCAGTAATTGTCAGTACAACAAGCTGTTCTGATTTCCTTTTACTTGTGAAGACTCTTCCAGGCAGGCTTGGAAAAGATCTGAAGTCATACAAGTAGGTGTGCAGAAAGAAAGGCATTAGCAAGGTTTAACTTACCGTCCTCCCAGGATGAGTCTTTCAATATCTCTATCTCTGCAGAATCTAGCTGCTTTTCAAGGCACTTCTTCCCACTAGGTCTTGATCTCAACAAGCATTCTTACCCTCATAAAACTTTGAAAGGAACCCCTGAAAATGGGGCAGAGCTCCTGAGGTCACAAACTGACCCAAAAGGAGTAGAAAGGGGCCATTCTCCCTTGTTCCTTGCTCGCTGCTCTCACCCAGCACTCACGCATTAGGATGGTGCCCACAGCAGATCGACAGGGAGGTGCAAGCAGCCAGTGGCTGGGGCTCTGTTATGGTTTAGCCTTTCCTTTTCCCAGGGGAACTGAGCTCCAGCACCAGTGCTGATTTCCTGAGCTGTTTGCTGGGATTGCCCTCTACTGGGCCAGGGCGAGCTGGGCTCCTACTGCCTTGCAGTCAGCACCAACAAAATGACAAAATCACTGGTACTGACACTGCTGGCCCACACTCGCTGCTCTGATGGTCCCACTCTGGAAAGTGATTTCTAAAGCAGAACTGCCTTGCTCTGTGGGATGATGGCTTCTTCTAGTAGTAACCTGTCACCACAGCACTCTCAGTGCACCTACTCCAGCAAGGACAGATCCACACTCAGAAATTGCAGATTAAGTGAGCAAATGGATGATAGGGCTATTCTAAGATGCTTCATTGATTATTATTTGTTTGTATGAAAAATGCAGGTGCCTTAAGAGACTTTATGCAAGTAATAATGCTATTATTTATGAACTCTGGCATCAGCAGTGCTGCGCCTGCTGGATCTCCAGACCTGCACAGGCTGTGATTTTATCAGGTTGTGCAAATCTGGGCAGGTTCAGTTAAGGATCAAGAGAAGGACATCTGGATCCTGCAGAGAGACAGCAGGCAATGCTCTTTCTTTCAAGTCTGTTTGATGTGGCATCTCAGAATGGTTTAGGGACACTGTTCCTTTAATTTTATAAAACAGTGAGAAGTGTGTGGGTACTCTCCAAGAGCAAAGGAAAGCCAAGGTAAACTCTGTCTTTGCTGCTCTGTGATGCCCTACTGCATATGCATTTGGCACAAGAAAGGATCAAGCGGCTCAACTTCCCATGTGCTCTTTACATGGTTATGTTTTATGTTCTACTGTAGTGAAGTGCCCTCTGCAATTGCAGCTGGCTGTGACAGGCCTCTGTGCACCTTGATGTGAACTGTGAGGCAGTTTCTCAGCCTGTGTTTCGCATCATTTGCCAGGTGTTAGCCATACCCTTCCCTAATGCAGAGCATTTTACCAGAGCAGTTGACCGCATGCAGCTTCACAGAGAAGTGTCTTGGGATGCTGCTCAAATGTTTGTGCAATGGGTAATCTGACAGAGCTGATGGCAGTGTTTGCAGTTCTGCTTTGTTTTGTTATTGACTGGAATTTCAAGTTGAGCCATAATAGGGGAAAATTAATGACTGAACAGGTGTATACACTCTCTCAGATACGAACTGCAAAGGCAGTCACACGGTGTCCAAACATACTCACTGACTGTTCTGGTTTTGAAAGAAATCAGAAAGCATCTGTATTTATATACACAGGTATAGCTTGGGAAACAGTGTTGGAGAATTACTGCTAAAAAGTTCTGATGGGCTTACAAAGTTGCTGAAAGCTGCAGACTTTTGATTCCAAGGAGAGATTAGGGCAGACTGAAGTAATGGCTTAGAAAAAGTTACTCAGAGAAAGGGCGGTGCTAACAGACTCCCCAGACTTCTTCCTTTCATATCCTAACACTTTAGCACGTAATTGCAAGTGAAGTATGACAGGAATCAAGGGACAGATTGATCCCTTAAATGTGATCTTTTATCCTTATACCAAAAAATGATACCCTTTCCTACAGCCTCATTTCATGCATTACTTTCTGCAAGACTTGAAGGACAAGACCCATTGGGAATGTGATTCCAAAGCGGAGGAATTAGAATCCGGTGAGAAAGATGCTGTGTGTTGTATGCAGAACCTCTTACTGATGCATTTTAGCTTGATTCTCCAAGCCTGGAAACTTGAACAAGTGTTTCAGGAGCACGTTAATAACTTGTTTTTATCTTGATTCATAAAATCAAGTCAGAGCTAATACAGAAGACCTCTTTCTTTTAAGGAAGAGAGGCATTTACAGGTTTAGATTTGTTCAGTGGATATTTAATGCAGCCAAAAAAGATGATTCAGCAAGACAGGAGTGAGATACAAGATGTGGTGGCTCCTTTTGGACACAAAGACACGTTAGCAGCAGTCAGACTTTTGACAATATACAAATTTATTGTTGAATAGCTGATTTTTGTCTCTTTCTATCCTTTGGTATCCCAGAGAGTCCTGGCTTGCTCAAAGCACTCTCTGGTCCTTTGGTGCTATGGAATACTTCTTCTTAGTTTGGTTTAAAAAAAAAAAATGTTTTCATGTGGGATATTAAATATTATTGTGTTCAATATTTAGAATCCTGCCTGCAGAGGAGGCAGGGAGCACACAAGTGTTGCTAAACACTTGTATTTTTTGCTAGCTAGCTAACTAGAGAAAGATGAGAATGGAGACCATGCATAGATGGCTTCATGATTATGCAAGTAACAGACTGTTCCATATTTCTATTGATCTGTTAGCCTGGCCACTCACTGACTTGTGATACACAAACACAGCTCCTTGATACTATTTTTTCATAACCAGTTAACCAGTCCTCCCTGAACACAAGCATGTAGTAAAAGGGAGCATACTGCATACTAACACTGCCTCTCAAGTTCAATTTTAGGTGTTTGTTTTCATTCACAAAATGGAAAGACCAAAGGGCTTCACATCTGCTATTCCTCAGGTGCCTGTTTCACAGCCATAGACCAGCTGTGAGTCTGCCCTACTCTTTTTAGGATGGGAGCATTGCCAGGCAGGGTCAGACAGCCGAGCAGCTCCCTCTGTTCCTCCCATAGGCACAGTCTGTAGCTTACGTGCAGCTCTCCTCTAAGCAGCCCAGCTTCCTTTCCCATTTGCAGCAGGCTGTCTACTTGCCAGACCTGTAGCAGTCCTTAATCTCCTTACATTTCATGGCTCTTTTAAGCACTCCAGGACCTACTATTTCTCACAAACTGCAGGGGCAGTTCGACCCTTTGCCTGTGACTTTGTGGTCCAACAATTTCAATTAAAAACTGCAATATGCATATCTGACAGTGCTCAAAGTATGGATCTCTCAGATCTGTTCATCTGCCTTGGTTGTCAAACACACTTCAGAGCAGTGGCTTTCACATTCTGCAGTCCTATGCAGGGAAGGGCTAGATACGTGTTTTCAGCTGATGTAGCAAAGGAAATCATTGTAATGAGGAGCCCTGACCATTATTTGGTGTTCAGTGATCTGAGAAGCTGTGCTGAGCATGCACACTGAAGTTTAGGCTTCATGGCAGCACTGTCAGTGGTGCAACTGCCGCAAGCTGTGTGATTAACTGATCTGCACTGAGGGCAACCTCATACGGAAATGCAGGTATGTTTGGGTGATTCTTATACATGTTGCCTTCTGTATTTACTCTGGATTTGATTCATGGACATCTTCATCTCCAGCAGCTACATCTCCCACCAGGTCACACACACACAGTGAGTGTTCTTAGATGCAGGCTCTGGGCCAGCTTGCAATGCTGCACTGCCTTTGGGTGTCCCAAACATGATATTTCTCATTCAGAATTTTATCATTTCCATTAATTTTGTTTTGGCATTCTTAAATGGCTAAGTTCTTACTTCCTTTTAGGGTTAACCAGAGCTCTCCACAGGACCTTGTTTAAGATGGCTGTGGCCATGGTGCCTCCCATTCTTTGCTACTTCTCAGCTTATCTGGCTTACTTTTATACTCAAGACAGAGTGCAGCAAGATAAATGGAGAGGTTGGTCTCACATGTAAGTTTAGGCCCAAGGCTAACATATCAGAGTCGATCTATCTGAGAAGATTACAAAGTCCTCTTCCCATTTCTGCAGTTTGAAAGAAACGATGTTAGCAGCTCATCTTAACAGAGAGCTGCTCTGAGGCTGAAGTGAGAAAATGAAGTTTCTTACTTAAATTGGCTTTATGTAGCCAGAGTCCTAGGGGTGCCATTTTAGATCTTTCAAACCAATAAAGTGGTCAGTGAATTTAGTCCCAGAAGTTGCCCTGCCCTTGGGTCTACAATGGGAGAGCACAGCAGAATTATGGTAAGACACAAAACTCCCACAGCCCTGAGATTTTACCTTGCCAGGAGGAAAAAGATTAAAATTGAGCAGAAAGAACTGCATCATGGATACTGCTGGAATTGCTGAACTGCTGGCCAGATGACAAACAGGGGGACCTTCAAACAAAAAGGTTAGTATGAATCATAAGAAAAATATATTTTACAGATTTCAAAACTACAGTGAATAAATTGGATGTAGATAAACCGGCAGATAAGCTGTCATTTTGAAATTATGTTTTGAAAAGTGTTCACAAGTGCTTCTAGTTCCCTGAGGAGGGACAAATTAGGGGTCAATGTTAAAATATTCAATCAGAAAAAAAAAAAATCATACAGCCGTAAAGCGATAGGAAATGGATGATGGCTATTTTATTCTGGAGAGCTTCTTCAAGTTGTTGGCTTCTATTTCTGTGCTGTCTCTGCTTTTGTTTCCTCAAGAACTTGATTTCACTTCCTGGGCTTCTCAGCATTTTGAAAGATCTTCAGCTCTTTGAAAGATCCTACAGGCTCCATGAGGAAGGTCCCTGAACATTCAGGAGCCATTCTGAGCTTATCTCCACTTGGCATCATTCTTAGTTCAGGCACTAGGAGAGAACTCTTCAGACACACTTCATGACTCAACACCATACCAGCATCAAAACAGACCAGCAAGGCACTCACTCACTCATCTGACTTTTATTTCAGTACTTAGAATCAGGCTTTTTCCTAGTCTTTTGTGGTGTCTTTTAGATTGGCTTTGTATTAAGCTAAAGCAGAAAGCTGGTATTTTTACATTTAACAAATGCTAACGCGTCTGTTCTATTTTTGGTGTGCAGATGCACACAGCAGAATTAGCTGAGCTGGTTAACTGTTTCGAGAAGTTCCACACCTCTGAGAGGTTTGTGTTGGTTCATGTCCTGCATCAGACACGTTCTTATCAGGCTCTGATTTTCTAATGCTTATGCAAATGGCAGAACAGGACACTAATGGGAGGAATCTATGAAATCACACTTTTAAAAGAGAGAATAGCTGAAGAGTAGCTTGTGTACCACAAATAAGCTTGCATGTGTTTATGATAAGTTAACATAAAATTTGCTTGCTTTAGCAAAGCAAATGCAATCAATGCTTTTTCTTTTTTTATTTGCTTGGTTTTATACTGACTTCAGTTCTTCACTTACAATTCAGGCTGAATATTTGTCAGTCGTTCCCAGGTTTTCTTAGGAACTGGAATAAGGCTGCTGCAATTTACCAGTGTGATGCAACAAATAAAAATCCCAACAGAGGCGGAAGAGTGAGGGGATGCTGCATTATACCTGTACTGATTTCAGACTGCATGGTACTAGCAAGCCAAAGGTATTATTTTCTTGGCTGCTGCTGTTGCTGTTACATTGTCTGGGTTTCTGTAATGCCTCAAACATTGACAGTAATTTTGTTCTGCAACTGAATGGATCTATTCTCTCTCATCTATACATGAGAGATTAACTTGTCAGATTCTCATTAGCATTAATAGGAGCTACTTGCAAAAATCTCCTGATGATTATGATCCAGGTCATTCATTAACAATGCAGACCTAATTCTGCTCAGGAGGCAGCTGTATGCTGTCTACAGACCTATGTGAAAGGAATAAAAATGGTATTATTCACTCCCTGTTGTGTTGGACTGCTTGCAGGTTACTCTATTGAAGAACCAAGAGTAAGGGGCATTGAGGAGTTTGGTCGAAAATAATGGCCTTAAATTTTGACTTTCACATTTTTGTCCTAGTTCTATTGATGCTAAAGCTAGGATTAAAAACAAAACAAAACAAAACAAAACCAAAAAAAAAACAGGGAAAGATATCAAATATGGAGAATGTTAAAAAGTAAATATGGAGGAAATGGTAAGTAACTTTTTTTCTGTTATCACTTCATACAACTGGAGAAAGGTTTCTGCCATTTATGTCATGTAACTAGGCTACTGTTTTATTGCTCTAACTCACCCTAACTCTTCCTTGATAAGCCCATCTTATCAGCACAGGGAGGCTTCAGATCAGAATGATCACCTGAGCTTAAATACAGGCCTTCTATTGACACTCTCTGTCAATACGGCATAAACTAGAACCAGTTAAAAGTTCCTTGAAGAGTGTTGTCTCAACACTCTGTTCCACTCTGAAATGTTCTTTTGCAGAAAACTATTATCATGTCCAGAGCAGCCAGTACCTCAGTGAATAAAGCCCTCTGCATCTAAGTGAAATAATAGAAAACCATTTGTCTTAGTTAAACTGCACCTGGCACGAGAGTAAATACGGTAAGATGGTACTGCCATCTTCATGAATAAGGAACATTTGAAACATTTGATTTATTTATTAGTTTGTAAGTGAGAAGATTCTGGGAATTTGCTGTTAAGCCAGAAGACTTTCTATTCTATCACCTGGTCACCACATTTGTGTAAATGGAGCTGCAGAGAGAAAAAGAACGAGTTAAGTCTCTAATGAGTTAATTCTTTTCTGTTATTTCCTAAGCTGCTTAAGTGAATAGATTGAGTTAGAGGCATTCTTTATGCTCATATTCCTTCAGTAATGGTGTAGGGCCTAAGTCACTTCAGGTTTTTACATAGGTCCTAGAAAATAGGTCCATGTAAGATATGGTTCGGAAGCGAAAATCACCTGCCACCTATGTGACAAAGTTCATCAATGCCAGTTAGAAAGTGATGGAAAGGTTATGTCCTACCTCATTTTCTCATGGCCACTGCAAAGAAATGAGCAAATATCCCATGTACTTAATTATTTTCCACCTTGCTGTTGAGGGAGTATAGTGTAATGGTAAGGTAGAACTCTTACTTGAATAGTCCATCAAAGATGATCAGTGTGCAAGGCCTGTGTCCA
Source organism: Lagopus muta (assembly GCF_023343835.1). Classification (NCBI taxonomy): domain Eukaryota; kingdom Metazoa; phylum Chordata; class Aves; order Galliformes; family Phasianidae; genus Lagopus; species Lagopus muta. The sequence goes on along the minus strand of NC_064439.1, from coordinate 16,433,985 downwards.
CTAATGATAATGTGCCATTCTGAAAGATGGGATTCTTTTTCACATCAGAATCTATAGGCCTCCTCCATGCTGATGGAATGCCTTTTACAGTCCCATGAGCCTAGCTGTTCAATAAATTAAGAGCAGGAAATCCAAGACGTTATCTCCTCTCTAACACTACCTGAATTAATTGGCAAATTGTTCTCGGTTGCATAACAGGTGCAAAACACATCATACCATGCACTTTGCTCCTACTGAGACAGGCAGAGGAGGTGCCCTATTGCTTTCTGTGCAAAGGGTCTTCTCTCTCAGATTTCAAAAGCAAAAACTTGCCTGCTGTGTGTAAGCACGGAGATCTCTACTGCCTAGTGCACGTCTGGCAATGGGTTGATGCTGTATGTGTACAGTGGCATGTTCAGAAATACAAATAAAATGTGCCAGAAAATGTTAAGTATGGTTCCTTATTGTCATCACATACCTGAACAGGCAGTACATGACATAACTGAATTTGATTATGTTGTTATTAGCATCTTTTCTCTCAAGGGTCAGTCACAAGCCCATCCCTCAGCTGTCCAAACCAACACTTACTCTCAATGAGATCTGGATTAGGAATGTAAATCCTAATGGTTGCATCTGGTCATCAGCACCTCAACTAGAAAAAAGTACCATCAGGCTTTCTCATCCAAATGATAGTTGCTAGCTGCTTGCTCCTTGCAAGTTGTGTTCTGAAGACTAAACCAGATGAGGTAGCATTCACATAATGCATTTTGGAGTTCCTTCTCAAGTCAGACAGGCACTAGTAGCAGAAAATCAGGCTTGCTGTACTTTGAACGCTTAAAAACAGAGCAGTCAGGTTTGCACTGCATGACAGTATACTGGAAAAAAGATTTTGAATCTGTCCGAAGATGCAGTTCTTCTTTGAAAATCATTTTGTGTGTATTTACAGAAAGTTTGTAAGCAATTTTCTGCTTGCTACACATAGATCTTTTCTTTTGATTCCAGCAGAGCCGCAGGTATAAATCCGAGCTCAATTGTCAGTTGTAAGCAGGGGAGGACGTGGGTGGCTGTGCTCTTTGATGTGTGCTGGCAGAGAGTGCTAGCCTCCCCTGCTGCTCTATTTCTCTTTCTTTCTATGCCCCGTTGTGCCTGCTAAGTAAGGCAGTTGCCATAATCAAAGCTAGAACCTGAGGACACAAAGCCATCTCTGGGGAAAACAGCTCTTTCTGTACAAGGAAGGCAACTGAGGATGGCAGCGCATAGTATAGTAAGAGCAGCCCTGACCTCCACATGGCTTACCAAAGCAATCAAAAATGGTATTGTTGCCTCAATTGTATGTGAAAGCAATGATTAACTTCTGCGCTTTAGCAAAAAGGGAACAGAGTAGACATTCTTAGGTTGTGATGGGGTTTTTCTCCCATGGTGGACATGGTGGGCAACAACAGCACAGGGAAGGACCTTGATCCTGAGGGCAAGTAGCTGCAGTGTGAACGTGGGATTTCCCAAGCTATTAACTGAATCCCTGGGCTACGTCCAGCACCTAACCTCCAGGCACAGAAGGCACTGTAATAGGCAAAAGTGAGGTAATTTGATACAATATAAAATACCTTATCCTAATTATTAATTTAGGAGTGGATCAACATCCAAAGCATGTATGTGGATTCAGTATTGTGTGAGGATAGGTGAGAGAGGTGGAAATAGTTATTGTAAATAATTGTTTACAGCACACACAGCTTACAGGAAGGGAACATTTTTATGGTTGCTAAGTCAAGAACAGCCATTAGCTGCTTAAGGCTGCCAGAGAGCAAGGTCAGGTCATATCTTGGGAAAAGATCTTTCCAGTGCCCAGTTTTGCAGCAGTGAGTGTAAAGCCTTACCTACACTTTCAGGAATGCACTACTTCCTCCATTTTTATCATCACTGGAGCACTGTGGTCTGGTTTGATAAACTAATACAAAGTCCAGTTCAATCAGGGATCTATAAGGGCAAACCTGTTACCTACATGATGCTCATAATTTAAACTAGATTGAAATTAAATGCCACATTGCATGATCCATTCTACAGCAACAGATTAATATTAATAGCTACAAAAGCTTCAAAGTTTGAGCAGCAAAGTTTGTTCCAGTCAACCTATAACTTAGACCACCATCATAAAGACCATTCTCAACTCCAGGACTGGAAAATTCCATGTTTAGGCACATTTATATCCATTACGGCTTGTCTGCAGTTACTGTCTAGCAATCCTTAATAAAAATAATAATAATAACAATAATTAAAAGGCAAACTAAAGATCTCATTCTGGCACTGAACAGCAGCTAGACACAGTGACTGCCGGACCATTATGCTAATTGCAATTTAAATGTTTTAAAGAACAGCCAGATAAGTTTACCTCAGCTTTGAAAGGTATATTATTTAACAAACTCACAGAGTATAGTCTCCTTTGCTGGCTAGATAATGTAATGGAGGAAATCATCTTTTTTTGACTGCTACCTTTTGATTGCTGGCTTTCTGATTTAGTTTAGTTTATTTAAACTTTCAGAGCTTACTCAACAATTTTATTTCCTCAGAACAATTACATTTCCTGTTGTTGTGACTTACAGAGCATATCAAACTATATAACTGTATCATCTGAAGTATGTTTATACAAGCAACAGAAGAAGTAGCACCTGATGTAGAATTCACATAAACACATTTTTTTTTCTGTTCATTCTAACTTCTTACAGTGCCAACCAAAAACACAGCAGCAATAAGATGCATTTGAGAACTGTAACTCCAAGTTGGAAAAAAATGGGATGCTTTTAAGTTTATCTTATGAGTATTTCTTACAAAATACATTTTCAGGCATCTTCTTAAATGTGGGACCTTTTTAAATGCAGGATATTGTATGTAATACCAGAGCCAGTCAGTCTAGGTAGTTCATATTAGTCATAAGATACTATAAAATCAGTCTGTCACTGTTGGACAGATTAGAAATTGCCTACTTAAGGGTTTCAAAACCTAACATGAAATGAAAAAACATACTAAACCATCTAAGTTTCTAAAAGAAGTCTGTATCTATCAGTCTTGGCTCTACATAATTTGTTTTCCAACAATACAGATGGTCATGGATGGGACCATTTAGTAAACCAACTCCCATAATCAATACATAATTAATACTTCCAGAAGCAATTATTGATACTTTTAAAAGCCCTTCAATTCTTTGCCTTGATTTGAACATATTCTGAGATTGCAAAGTTACAAGTGCCTTTCATTACTCCATTCCAGTGCATGAACTATCATGAGTGTTTAAAAATCAGTGCTTTTATTTCAGAGTGCTGGTTGCTTGGAATGTGTCCTTATGAAAATTTGGCTCAAGAGAAACTGTAACTGCGTAAATGCTGGAAGCACGCTCCAGAAACAGAGAAGAATCATCCCAGTTCCTGCTACCAGCTGAGATCACAAAGTCTTCTGGTTCTTCAGGGAGTAGCAGTGTTGGAAATACAGTTGCATGTGGTTAGCTGGTAGGGCACCATGACACAAGTGTGGTTTAAAAAAGTAAAAGGCCAAGAATCAAGATGGCACACGGCTTCCTGTTGTTTCTTTTATTCCCCTATATCTGCGTTTTTTCCAAAATAAGAACTTTTTTTAGAAAATGTGTTTACAAGCTTCCAGAAAATAGAAGAAGTCAGGAAGAGAGCAAATTACAGAGCAGTATGCAGGAGCTGAGAATGTCTGTGCTCTATTTGCGTGGCTGGGCATGGGCACCTTTCAAAATGTAATTATGTTTGTGTCACTGTTTGCTACACTCCCTAACAGGATTAAAAAGAAAAAGAAGACAAATCCAAATCCTCTGAGGGCTATCTTTGGAACATCCTCAGAGATTAATGACAGACTCACAAACAGAAAACTGTTTCTATGCATCATTTGTGGTGTGCCTCTGGATTAAAAAGCTGAGGAATTCCTGAGTATCACCAGAACAATGCAGAAAAAAATTTTAGATTAACTTTCAGGTTGTTCTCAGATTATGCAGGCATTTTCATTAGGGACGGGTGTGATGCAAACATGACTCTCTTGTATTGTACCCGAAAAAAAAAAAAGAAAAAGAAAAAAAAAAAAAGAGAATTTTCAAAGGTTTATTCATTTCTCTGTTACTTTGCAAATGTTTGAGACTAATGCAGCCTGGATTTGTGACGTATGAAGTCTAGCAATGTGCTTGCTACCTTCAGCACCACAGGGAGGAAGATCTAGACTGACAGCAAGTTCCTGGAATGTCTGAAATTGTGTGAAATAGAAAAAAAGTGTAGAACCAACAATGCCTCAGACGTTCTGTGTATCCATCGGAAGCATCATTATGTGTAATTTGAGAATTTCCATCCCCAAATGTTCAAGCCTCATGTCAGATTCCTTTAAAATCATGGTACTGACTTTAAAAAATATAGTATTAAAAATGAAGGCATAGCAAAATAAAGCTCACGGAAATTCTTGTGCTATCTTTTTTTCTATCTCATTCCTGAACATTTAATTACATTTTAAAGGCATTTTACGTATTATGAGGATTAGAAGCTTAATTTTTCCATATTGAAACCTCAGTATCCAGTTAAGCCACAGATTAAGGAGCTGGTGTCTTGTGACTCCTGGCAAAGCTACTGGTACTGACTCAGTCAGCCTTGAAAAAAGTTGGTCTTCTGTAGGATATCTCTATCAGCGCCTGAAATCTGACTTTGAAGAATAGTGATGGGTCTTGTGAGAAATTTTGAATGTGCAGAATCTTCTGTCACTAGCAAATGCTGACTGAAATAAAGTCACATCAGAAGACAAATGGGCAAGTGATTTAGAGACCTACTGCTTAGGTGGATCCCACATGCAACTTCCTATACAGAAATTTATGCCCTCTGCTTACAGATCAAAACTGAACTCTCTTTTACACCTCTAAAAAACACCTATCATTTTGACTGACACTTCTATCACACTGTGATCGCTGGAGAGTCAGAAGAGGAGTCACATTTGCTCAGTACTGAGACTTCTTTTATAAGCCACTATGAAAATATATCTATTCACTGCATTAATAAAGATAGTTAAGTAAGACCACATGACATGCAAAAAACTCAGATTGAATGTCAGAAGTTGTACAAGTATATATTAAGCAAGAGCCTCTGCTCCAAAGAACTTTTCTGTTTAAGTCTTGTTTTACTTCATGGAGAAAACTATAAGTAATCTCACAAAAATACTCTGCTTGACTTTTTTTTTTTTTTTTTTTTTTTTTTGCTAAAAATCTTTTCAACTCTCTTTTAAGTACGTACCAGAACAGCACAGAAAGTACTAGATGTATAGACCAAGCATTGATTTAACTGCTCGAATTATCAATATGCTGACTTTTCCTTCTTTATTTCACAGTCCTATTTATGTATCAAAGTACATTCATGTTTAATAATGTAAATGGTGATGTTGGTTTCATGAGTATTTCTCTTAATCTCAGGTTGCCAATTACCTCAGCCTTCAGACACCACAGAGGATAACCATTTGCAGTTTATGTATACAGTTTTGTACTTGGGTTGTGCATAACACAGGTGCTGCTACTCCAGGATACAATCAATGTGATTTTTGATGTTTGACCACTGAGACCTGCCATACAACTAGTTCAAAAATATTTTGTAAAAAAATACAGAGCACCAAACCTGAAATCTTTAAGCAGTTAACAGGAGGGCTGTTGTATTAACATGACGCACACGACCAACAGTACCACATGTCTGGTGCTTATTCCTTAAAATAGTATTTTAATCCTATGATTTACAAGCCAGCTTCATGACTCTGAGGGATCTGTTGTTCGCACACTTGGAAGTGGCAGTATTATAACCTCAAACCCTGACTTCTTACTATTTTCCAAGATCAGCATTTCACATTATATGCAGATATCCAGAAAGCAGCAATCTTTACGTGCCCTGCTTTACTCCTACTAGTTCACAACACTGTTGGTAATCAAAATCCTTTAAGGTTATTTTGGTGATCAGTGAGTTCCAAGGAAGGGATAAGTGCACTCAGTAAGTAACTACTGATATTAGAAGCCATTTTGTAGCATAAATCTCTGGCTGGCCTCTGACCTTTTCTCCAGTGATTTCAGAACAACTGTGGCAGGTTTTATATTTCAAATTTTCTAATACTTCTTTTCTTGATACTTGATTCTAAAAGAAAAAAAAAAATTTTTGAAATTGAACTTGAGGCGTGAATTCAAACTGGGTCTGATTAAAAGCAGTGTCTGCAAGATGCAAAAGTTTGCTATCTCAAACCCTAGGCAGTAGAAAGTGCTGTGAAATTTCAACAAAATACCTCGCATATGTTTGCTTGTATAGTTTTTGCCCCCTGATAGATATGGATTGGTAGATGTGAATCAGGCTATCCCACTCAAAGGCAATACTCGTGCTCAGTGTGCAGCCCCTGGATCTAATGACACAGAGCCTGATTCAGGGAAATTTTACTGAGGAGCCATCAGTTTTCTAAATCACTTCTATTTCTCAGGAATGGCCGCCTTTTGATTACTGTAACACTTTTCTGAGCTTATGAGCTTCTTTAGATTGTGGAGTTAGTTTTGGAGTGGCAATTCTGAAAATTCTTTTGATTACAGTTCTAATTGGATTCATTAATGACAACTGAGCTTTTAAATTATTTTCCTGCTTGCCAAATCTTCTGTACTACATGTGCTGTTAAAGAAGCCTGAAAACTACATTCTGTAAAATTAAAGCATTACAGGCATTTTCCCACTAGAAACTAGGTTAATGCACAGAACAGAGAAGAGCTGTTAAATAGTCACAACTTTTCATCTGTTCTGATCTGGGTTGGATGCGAAAGGTTTGTATCCTATTAACAATCTCATGAGCTAACCAGACCTTTAAATGTGATTACAAGGATCACACATCTAAGACCTTCAAAATAGGTTACAGAGCTCTTTTGATCAACTAAAGAAAATATCTGCCAAAGCTGAGGGCTGATGCTGAGAAATCTATGCATTCAATAAATAACTTTTGGGCATGCTTGGTAATTCACTTCGGTGGATGCTATTTATGATCAAAGGAAAAATAAGACAAACTCCGTGGTGGTTTTCCTAGAGGATATTTACTCAGGTGTCACAGGAAGTATTGTTTATCTGTAATAAACACCAAAAGGGGAGGAGTTCCTCGTATTTACTTCAGGCAGTGCTCAGTGAAGCAGCCGGAGAGGTCAAAAAGCAGTTCCCCAGACAGGTAAGTTAGTTCTTTAGTTCTTGTAATGGTCGTCTCTCTTATGCTAACTGAACGTTCTTGTCTATTTTATTAAGTCATCATTTATGTATCTACTGATCATTCTGTGTGTCACTTGTTATTTACATGTGTACGTAATTAGTCATCAAAAAACCTCTCCATGTTCGGGACAATATGAGAGACTCAATTATATTTAAAAAAAGTAAATAGATCAAAAGAGTCACACAAGCCACCTATGGCTTTGGGTCACACAAGCCATCCATGACTGAGCTCTGCCCAGAATTCAGGGCCCGGCAGGAGGACTTCCTTTAGTAAAGGATCCATAGTGCCCAGCATCTTGACTTTACTTGTGTGCAGTAAATACATTTATAATACAGGAAATGCTTTACTAAAAAAAATTATTCTTCTAATTTGATGCCTTAGTCACAAGTACATCTTTGTGTTGTTGTTATTAGAAGTTTCTAAGAACCTAGAATTCTGATTTATTGGTCCTGGAATAAAAAAGGCCAACTTGACTAATGCATGCTATTGGTCCACTGTACTTTATAAACAGTAAGGAGTATTCTGTAAGCAACTGTATAGTGTGATCTAATGCTGAAGATGCCTGATGCTTTCATATTGCCTTTCGTATTGCTTCTGTATTACCCATATTATGAAGAAAACGGTTTCTAAACTTACACCCACAATAATTCTAATGAAGTTGAAAATCACGTTTTCAAAGAGAGAATCTGAAACCAATCTGACTGTGATCTGCTAAAATGTCTGCTAAAATGACAGCGTATAATGGGTGCTTTATCATAGCATTAAGCACAACTTAACCTCACACTAGGTACAGCTCAAGATGACCCCATTTAATCTTAACTTCTAATACAAAACTAGACATAATACTTGCCTTTAATTATTTAAAATTCATTTTGGAGAACATGAAATGCAAGCCCATATTTATTTGGGAACTCTGAATTCTCATCTGGAAGGCTTCTTAAAGAAAAGCAAAGCCACCAGTTTTGTGGAGAAAAAAATCGATGCAAAAGCTAAGGCACAGTGAGATGAAGAAAGAAGGAGAGCATGAAGGAGTGAAGAAAACTTGTAAGGGAAAGGATAAGTGTTGAAGATAAGCTGTGTAACACTGAACATCATTAATCACTTCATGCCCAAGTTTTCCAGTACAAGCAATGTCTATTTTACATGCACACTGCCAGTCACTAAGGACTGACACTCCCTGTTAGTGTGAACAGCGCCCAACTTTAGGCCTGAGATTGGATGCGACTTTTGCTGGTCTAAACTATCAATGGACTGTCATTATGATCATTTAGGATAATCAGATAAAATACATGCTTTTGAAAGTTTCTAAGCAATAAATTAACACAGAAGACCAACTGTGTGTGATGCTTCAATCTGAGTGGATTTTTTTGTCTTTGAGGCCCCTTTGACAGAGGAAGTGCTCCCAGGGAGCTGAGGGGCAGTAACCTCAGAATATGGATATTGAGCAGCAATGTTCGTTATGGGCAGGTTTTGTTTTCAGCCAGCATTGCCTAAAGTAAAAGAGGACATATGGGCAGTTCACTGAGATTATTCATTTTTCTGGCTCCTAGAACTGCATCTGAGCATGTATCTTCTAACTCCTAACCTCTTGATGCATGGGGGGATGTGCACTGTCCTTTTTTTCTATCTATACTTTCAACGGATGCTTTCACAATTAAAGTCCCTATTCTGATAGTGTTCCCACCCCAATCAGTAAAATGACATTATAAAACTAGGAAGTTATTTTTTCATATTTATACGCTCTCAGCCAGAGTGAAGACAAAAGGTTGTGCAGAGACTGAGCAGTCAGCAATGAAAGGCATTAATAATGGCAACTGCACCTTAAACTTTCCCTCATAAACTTCTACATAAGACTGAGCACACTCTAAAAATGATAGCAATTTTCACACAGAATAGTAAAGAAACAGTGCCTTAAGGCCTCTTGTTACAGATATCTTGCTTTGGATGTTTAGCTCTGGGGTTTGAGAATAAAGGTGTTTCTATTGATTACTTTCCCAAAGTAGGGAGTATGGCTCCTTGTTGATGTGATGTCTCTGATGCCTGGGATGGGACTAGCAGCCTTTTCCAACACTAATACATTCAAGGCCAATGACGGACTACATTCTCTGCTCTTATAAAAGATGGAGCAGCTTGAAAGCTCCATATGCACTGTCAGAGCTGTCTGAAAACAGCCAACCAGTGCAAATGTTATTAGAAAAACTGAAGGAGGGAAACTAACTGTAACAACGCAAGTCTCCTTGCCTGGTGTTGACAAGGGGAAGGAGAAGTTGAGCTTCTAAGTTTGGTGTCTTTGTTAGTGGACATGGCAGGATTCCTCCAAAGCAAACAGCAACAGCAGTTAAAAACTGGCTTGTGGATCACATCGAAACTGTAAAATGTCTGTCTGCCACTTTTGAGAACTTTGTCACTGCCCTCCTCTACCAGTGCACTGCTATCACGTGCTCACCTCGCTGTAGCAATTAACAAGGTTAGCTCAGCGCACTCAACTGACCACCGTTACACTTAGCGGACTACCTGAGCCCATTATGTCCTACAGCATAGCGAGGCAGTCAGCAGATACAGCGCTACAGTGAGCGCTTCGCCGCTACCCAGTTTGCAGAGTTAACGGCTGCCAGGCGCAGCCTGTCGAGTGGCTCAGAGCCTGGAGGCTGTGGCCCTAACCGGGACGCGCTCAGGCGGGGGTCCCGGCTGCTAGCGGGCCCGATGCACCGCGGCACGCCCGGGTCGCGGAGCCCTCCCTGCCCGGGGCGGGCCGAGTGCCGTCGGCTTTGCCGGCACTGTGGTGGATTATCGGGGCAAACCGCTCATCCGCCGCTGACCCTGAGGCAGCACTGCGGCGGGGCCGGGGCAGCGAGGAGAAGGAGGGCGAAGCTGAGGCAGGGCTGCCGGAGGTGGTGCTAACCCAGCTCCCTCGGCGGGGACCGGACGCGGCGCTGCGGGTAACCCCCGGTCCTCGGCACAGGAGCGGCGGGCGGGGCAGGAGGGGGCCGGGGCCGCCGTGCAACGCCGCTCCCGGGGGAGCTGCCCCGCCCCGCTGCGGGCTGTGACATGGCGGCCCGGTACCTTATGGCGGGACGGGGCGTGCTGTGCGGCGGTGAGCCTGGCGCGGGGCTGGGCTGCTTTGCTCTTAGAAGTTCTGCGGAGTGGGCAGTGAGCGTCATTACACCGTATGGATTGCTTATGGTCTTTATTGTGTTCGAAAGGGAAAATTAAGTGATGCTTTAGCTTTGAAAACAGAGTTCTCTGCTAATTTGTATTGATCTAGTGTGTAGCCATTGAAAAATTACTCTCATTCTTTGCAGTGCCTTTGTTGTAGGAGCTGCGGGATGAACTGGGTATGGCTCAGTTTGTGATCGCTCATGCCAGCGCATTACTTCTGGTGGCATGCAGTCCGAATGCAATTTGATAACAACGCCATTCCCCCATCTGTTATTAATCTTGTTTTCCTAACAGCGAGGCCCCTGCATAAATATATTCTGTTGGATGACAATTGCAATGAAAATCTTTAGCTCTTATTTATTTTCAGAATAACTAAGCTTTTAAAATTGGCTACGTAATGCAATGATTAAATTCAGCATTTTGTTTCCACGTTCTTTCTCTACCCTCTTCTTATAACTGATGGCTAGCTTTAAAAAGTTGGAATTGTGTGCTGACTGCATTTTTGTGCTCCGAAGGATGGTCACCCAGTGGTGAGTGTGGAGTCAGAATTGAATGCTTACAAATCTGGTCAGTTTTGTACACTGTTTCTTTAAAAAACCTCCTCTAATGGACCTTCAAGAGAACTGTAAACCTTAGTGCATGGTAGGACCTTTGGCATTAATAAAATGGGAATCAGAACATCCTGAGTTGGAAGGGGCCCACAAGAATCATTGAGTCCAACCCCTGGCTTCACATATGACCACCCAAAATCAAACCCTGTTTCTGAGAGCACTGTCCAAACGCTCCTTTAATTCCAGCAGCCCGTTCCACACCCACCACCCTCTGGTGCAGAACCATTCCCTGAGCCCAGCTGCCCTCCCCTCACACAGCTCCATGCCGTTCCCTCAGGCCCTGTCGCTGTCACACAGAGCACAGCTCAGTGCTGCCCCTCCCCTCCTGTGAGGAGCTTGTCTTCCAACCTTTCACCATGTTCATAGTCCTCTTCCGAATACTCTCTAATGTCTTTCTTAAAATGTAGTGCCCAGACTGCACCCAGTGCTGGAGCTGAGGCCGCACAGAGCAGAGCAGACAGCCCCTCCCTCACCTTCTGGCAGAACTGGGCCTGGTGCACCTCAGGGCACGGTTGGCCCTTTGGCTGCCACGGCACACTGCTGGCTCACATTCACCTTGCCATCATCCAGAGCCCCCAGATTCCTTTCCTCAGGGCTGCTTTCCAGACTTTCATACTCCAATCTGTATATGTAATACGGGGTTGCCCCATCCCATGTGCAGAATCAACAGCTTGCTTTTGTAAAGCTTCATGGGGTTAAGTGGAAGGGAGGAAAACCAGGGTGGAACCCAACACTAGTGTAAACATCCTTCAGCAGTGCACTTTGAGAGCTTTCAGAGAGTGAGCAGGGCTGGCCAGTTCAGTCTACTGCAAGACAAATGTCAAGATAGCTGAATGATAATCAGCAGATGAAATGTCAGTGTGGACACCCAATATGCATTTATCAACAGAAGGAGATCAGGTACCAACACATGCACAGTGCTGTTTCTCTACTGAGTGTAGAAGTTTTATTAAGGTCATGGATAACAGGCATCAAGTTTCTCTGAAGGCTGTCTTGCTTTGATGGGAAGTTGTTGCTGGACAACAATCTGCAGAGAAAATAGTATTTATTAGAAACAGCAGAAGGATCTACCTGACTTCAGAGTGAGCACTACAAGTTGTGCTCAGTAGATCAAATTCTTCCTTGAGCAGCCCTAAGTTAACATACATACTTTGAACTGTGCTCAAGAAATGAATTGCCTGAAATTAAGCTAGATTATCACCACTCCAGATGCTGTAAAGCGACCATTTATTTCAACAGTAATTTGGTGTTCAATTGTTGAGTTAAAAGATTGCTTGGTAATATCCTTGTACCGTCTTGCATCTTCTGTACATTATCAGAAAACATCCAAGACTGGCAGCTTTCAGGGGGTGAGAGGTGGCTGGCTAGCTTGTGGTTTTCTTGACTGTAGCATGCAGCTGATCATCTTTTTGTCAGTTCTTGAACTACAACTCTTTGTTTCCATCAGTTAAATATAGTACAATTAATTTCACCTATTATCTGTATCTAAAACTGGATCACGGGGTTCCTGTTATATTTAATGAAGATTTAGCCAGTATAATCAATGGAGTCTGGGGAGCAAGTCTTCTTATGCGAAGATTGTTGGCAACCAGATCAGGTGAATCAATTTTTGATAGTTTTGACCAGGTCTGAAATGGGATTGTAGTGGCTATGTTAGGTTCCATCAGGTATATTGTACACATACCAAGTTAGGTGAAACCTTGTGTTCATCTTGTGTTTCTTACTTGTGTAAGCACACAGCTGGTTTGTATTCCTCATCTGCCATAGCAGAGGGTAATGACTACTGCAAGGCATCTAGTTTTCTTATCTCTTAGAGCAGAGATAAAAAGCCTCTTGTCACAAAACTGTCACATCTCAGTATGAAATATGTTTAGATATCAGTCTGTTGAAAAGATGGACTTACATTTTTTTTTCCAAATAAGGAATAAATAAAAATAATGTTTATCTCTGAATAGTAAAAACTATTGTCCAAAACCACAAAATTGATGGCATTGCTTAATAAAGCAGCAAAGCTTTTTTGCTACAACTCAGCTTGTTGTTATGATGTTATTTTTTTCCCCTCTGGAAAGCTTTTTTTCAGAAAGCAATCTGTCAATTCTGGGAAACACTATGGATTGTATAAAACAGAAAAGTAGTGTGCAAACTGAGAATAATAAGTAGTGAGTCAAAGAGAGCAATTTGAGTAGGCACATGGATTATCCAAAACATATAAAATCATGCAAAAATGTGTGAGGTTCATTAGTTTTAAAATCAAGTTCTAGTCTTAAGAATACTCAGTTTTTGACAAAAGAGTTAAAAAAAATAAATGCTCAAAGTGAGCTTGGATTTAATTGTAGTTCCCGTTCATATATTTGTTATCCTGAGCAAAATTGGAGGCTAAGTATCCCACTGAATTAAGTGTGGAAAATATTGGGCTTGCAGGAGCAAAACTTAGCCTTTGAATGTCGGATGACATGGTGTGCTGTGTAAGTGACATTTTACAGCTACGTTTATAGCAATGTCTACTATATGTTTATACTAATTCAAGATCTGAGCTGCAATCTGTGTTCATGGTTGAACAATCAAATAATTTGGCCATTTATCTAGAAAGCACTAGGCTTGGTGAATAGTATATTGCAGCTCTTAATTTGTGTTAGAAACTCTGTGCAGGAACCATAAACTTCCTTACTTAAAATGTTTTGTCTGTGTAGGCACGAACTCATGAGGTAGGAGGAAGGTGCTGCAGGATTTTATTGCGCTATTGCATCAAGTATTGCACGGCTGTGCTGTGCGTGGTGTTCAGTACCAGACCAAAGTAATGTTTGCAATGAGAGTAAAATGGACAAAAAAGACAAGACAGATTAAAGACTGCCTCAGTTGTTGTATTTTGAATTGAATCAGTGAGGCGGTGGTTCCTATTTTCAAGACCAGTAAACAGAACATTTTTGGTAGCCTGCAGACAATATGCTGATAACATCTTTAAGGTTGTATTCATTTTAGTCATAAACATATGCTTTGTTAATAATCTAAGCACCCCTTGTGGAGAAAAAATGAGGGGAGGTGCACCTCTTGTTTTATCAGCTCCTTATGGAACAAACTGATAAGCTTCATCTCAGTGAGATGGAGGCACATTCGGGAACTATTTGGGGGGTGGTGGAAAGAAGTTGCAAATTTGCACAGAATGAAACAGTGACAAACTTAGAGGGCTGAATTATGAAAATGTTGTATGTAGTTGTATGGGAACTGCTGGATCACGGCCTGAACCTCTGATTGATCACCTGAGGCGAGCACTGAGTCAGCCACAGGAGCACAGGTGAAGGCAATTCTCCTGTGCTGCTGGAAGGGTGGAGCCTGGCTGCACCTCTCCTAAGGCCCATTTAAGAGCTGACTGCCAGTGGTGGAGGATCTCTTCTGGAGATCCCTCCTTTGGAGTTTTGCAGTGAGCCCAGGTTACAGGTACGCATTCTATCTTTTCTGTTTTTGTTATTATAATCTGCTTTGCCAAACTCTCTTGTTTATTTCATAATTATAGCATCTTTATATTCATTGATTATACAGTAGTACAAATGTTTGGCTGTGTTGTAGTATTCTTTATGAAATTCAGACTCTATTGTGCTTGCAGCCTAGGTTGCAGGAGCAGAAACTATTGCTTATTCCCACTTGGCACCATCATCTGTAGTGCTCTGTGGCCTTTGCCATAAACCCCTCAGTAGTGTAATAAATATGTTTCACTGAATTACTGTTGCAGCAGTCTGACTGTTCTCAGGAGATAACGCTGGGTTCTTCATGAGGCTGCCACTTCTTGTCTCTTTCCAAACTACCTAGACACTGAAAAAGAGGAGAATTTAGTGATCTGCCACCTTTCATATGGAATGGAGCATTCCTGGGTGTCTCTAGCATCTGACCTGAGGTCTCCTGTGTTATGTGTGCTTTTGATACCTCAAATGAAACTAAAAATTGTATAAAGCTGGCTTATTTGACAAAATATCTCCCAGTTTGTTGTTGTAACTGTGATAAACACAATATTGACACCACATCACCCCCTTATTGGAAAACAAAACAAAAAACACTACAATCATCACCAAAGCAAACAAATAAACCTCATTTCAACCCACAATCAACCAAAAATAACCACCCCAACACTGGCTTATTGTGGTGCAATCCCCTCAACTGTTTGTTTCTAAAGGCCCTGAATTTAGTCTCTCTCTGAGCACACACAGGCATTTTCAGGGATTTTTGTGGAGGCTTGAGACTTTATTCCAAGCTCAGAGGTTTGGATTACATCATAAGCTGTTTTCAAAGAAAGTTTTTAATAGTGGGCAGTTTGATAAATCACTCTGTTATTGGAATATCCAGATATATTCCAGAGATGGTCCTATTTATTGCTGAAATATGAAATTATATCACTATCAACTGTCGCAACTTCACTGAGATGTAATAAAACATTGTTCATTCTGTTCAAGAACAGAACACTCAAAATCATTCTATTTAATATATTTTTAATAACAGAAGTGGAAGCTGAACAATTTATCTGCAGGTGCTTGTTTACTGTAACTTATTCAAGTTGTGATTTTTTTTTTTGAAGCTGCAAATCAAAAGACAAGGGATTATGCTGAGTAATTCTTTTTGAATTATTGAACAGTCAGTTATTGAATGTGCCATTGGTAAGTATGTTGTGGCTTTTCTTGAGACAAGAAAAGGTGTAACTGGTCTGATTTGTGGAGGAAAATGCCAGCACATGACAGTGCCTCCAGCAGCATTTGCTGGTAGCTGATAACGTGTGCAGGGCCATATTTCCACAGCCCTCTAACAGTTCTCCTTGTAGCCATCTCTGCTGCCAACAGGCACTCTGTCTGGGGAGCCAGTTTCAGCTGCATCCTGTCAATGTATAGGGGATTAATGAAGGCTGGGAAGTTGGCTGAAACTGGCTGTTTTGAATGTGCCCTTTGTTGTGACACGTGTGGAAGAAGGCACCTTTGATTAAGGGTGTGTTTTGAAGTTCAGGGTATCAGAGTTCCACACATTGGCTCTGGCACCAGCTAGATGTGATCCTCAATTCCTCCGTCTTCAGCACTAATTCCTGAAAGGCAAGAAATGACTTTTCCTTTTCCAACTTCTGTGTTTATCCTGTGAACTGCCTGGATTGGGGGTGCATGCTGTGTGTTCTTGCAAAACAGCAGGGCCTAAATTCTGATGTAAAACTATGTGTTCTGTAAAAAATAAGTTGAGTGCAATTGACTTGCATGTGTTGGTTCTTGTGAAGGTACCCATTTATTGCTCTCCACCTTTTTCCCCCCAAAAAAATCCAAATGTGGTTTGAGTATTTAGTGAAACCTAAGGCAGGCAGTTGACTTTATTCTAAAAAGTAAAAACCAGACAGAAGTTGAAATAAAACTTCTTTGTTTTCTGGGAAAGAGATGGGTTTAACTGGAAATGGTGGAGCTTTCAGGGCATGGATAAATAATAGGCATGAGGTAGAAAGGTAATGCTTTAGAAGGAGACTGGAATCAACCTCCGGAATGGGTTTTGCTTATTGGAATCCCGGGGAAAGTATGGACAGGAGGAAAGAGAAAATCTTAAATCTGAAGTAGGAATTTGGGGATTTGCATGTTAGCTCTCCAACTCTTCAACCTTTGCCATTGCTCTGACATTTACCTGGATTTGTGTTAAGGGACATTTTATTAAATATAAAAGATAAAAGCAGGTCACTTTGCTCCTACAACCCTTGAAATCAAGGTGCTGGGCAAGGGTCACAGTGCTCAGTGTGCTACAGAGTTCTGCAGGCTTCCTGATGTTAAGGGTGTATTACTCCACTTTGCTTCATGAGCTGGTATAGAGGTTGGTAATAGTCAAATGTACTGAAAAGAAGGGGGAGGGAGGGGGGAAAGAAAGGGGGTAAAGGGGAGAGGAGTAAAACCTGTCTTCTGCGTGATTAGCAAGCTAATCAGCCAAGGGTAGAAGAATGGGAAGAATCCTGAACCTGAAGTTCCCCAGGAGACCAAGAAAACTTGTCTGAATATGTGATTTGCCAGTACGCATATGGGGTAATTTAAAGACCTGGTACAACATATGTTTGTGCAGCAGTCCATTTCAACTGCCTCGGGGGGGGGGGGGGGGGGCTATGTTCTGCATTTATAGTGCAGTGATATGGTTACATGAATAAGCAGATGAATAAAGAAGGATGTCTGGTATGCTGGCAGCTACAGATGAAGTTGAAATTGAAGGCATTGACTTCATTGTCAAAAAAAGTAGAGTATAGCAGAATTGCTTTGTGTATAAATTTTTGTTGTTGACTTGAAAAATCCCCAAATAATTACACTGATACAATACTTGTAAAACAAGTTACAAAATTCTAGAAATAATTATATGAAGATGATTCTCCCTTACTCTGTAAGGCTTGAGTCTCCTATTTTCTGCCTCTTTTGTTTTAATGGTCTTGGCTCTAATGCGGGGAATATGAGAACATTTTTAATACGTGGTACTGGGTTAACTCGTAAAGGTGGGGGTTTCTTTTTGGTTGTTTTGATTTGTTTTTCAACTCTGTAGGTGTTGTATAGTAGGTATAAAAGCACGTGGTAATGAATTGTATCCACCACTGACTAGGGCGTAGGTGTAATGTTTCCTGTACAGTATGTAAAATAGGTGTCAGGAGTGCACATCAATAAGTGCATTTTCCATCACTCTGAATGCTTGCTTGTCAGAAGACCATAACATTGTGGAAAGATCTACTGCTGTTTGGCCTTGTGAGTTCTGTACAAAAATTCAGGAGTCCAGAGGATTTTATGTAACCGTAGCAGTGAGCTTGATTCCCACTGCCCTGCCCTTCAGAAAAATTCCAGAATGACACTTTAGTTTTGTTATGAGAAAGCTTGTAGTGACTTCACTGAAGCCTCAAATTAATACAGAAGACCACTTGAATTTCCTTTTATTTGGTACTGTATTGAAAACCTGTATTAAGTGTAGCTTTTCTTGTTTCTTATTCAGTACATGCATGCTTTGTGTAAAATCATTTCTAGTGTTTGAACCTGGAATATGTATTTCATTTCTTATTTGTAGGAAATTAATTGTGAATGATCATTTATTCACTGAATTTGGAAATTTCCCCTTTTTTCTAGGAGTCATCAGTTGAGATGCTTCCATTGACTGGGAAAACAATAATATTTGATAGTTTTCCTGACCCCTCAGATACCTGGGAAATAATTGAGACTATTGGCAAAGGAACTTACGGGAAAGTTTTCAAGGTATTAAATAAGAAAAATGGCAGCAAAGCAGCAGTCAAAATCTTGGATCCTGTTCATGTAAGTTACTTAAATTGCTTGGTTTTTTTCCTTACCTGGAAGGAAGTTAGGAGTCCTAGCTTCTTGTACTTCTGATTGTGTTCCTTTTCCTCTTTTCTGCGCACTGAGAAAGTTACACGTTTTTAAGTACCTTAGATGTCCCTTCAGACATCTATTTTGAGTCTGTGCTTTCAGCTTGGTGACATGCTAGGAGTGACACTTTAAAAAATAAAACTGCATACTTCATTATTCTTATTGTTGGTTCTGCATTTTCAGAATGTGTCGGATTATGTAGATATCACAGCAGGATCTATCTTCTCATGCAGAAAATGTGAAGGCAGTAGCTCCTGCACAGACAGCGTGGTTTTGTATTTCGTAGCTGATGTTTGGGCGGCAGATAAATGTTCTGTAGGAAGAATGTTAGTAGCCGGGTTCATAAAGGTGGGTTTGTCAACTTCAGCGGCACAGCATGTGGTGTGGGATCTTTCTTGAGAATGCCAACCTGCAAAAGGACAAGGAGCTGTTCCTTTTCCAGGCGGCTCCTCTGAGCTCATCTTTTGCACTTTCAAGATATTGTTACAGTTTCTATCAGGATGGTAGGTCTCAGGTAGCAGATGCTGCTCTGTGGTTTGTTCTGAATCTGCAATGTGCATACAAGCTACAGACTGCCTAGCAGCAAGAACTGTAGCAGTAAGAGACTGTGTTTCTCCTTCTAACTGCATTCTGGCTCTGTGACCTATATCTTACGCTTACGCATGAGGCAAGTGCTTCCATTACACAATTCTCTAGGCAACTGAGGAAGAGCACATCATGCTGTGTCAAACACCGCAGTTTTGGAGCTGTACAGCCACACAAGGTTCTGTCTACCCCTACATATCAACGTCAGAATAATGTTACTGTGGCCTTTAAGTCCATAAAAGGATTGTAAAATTTACTGTCATGATTTATCATTTTATTTCCTGATGATCTGCTTCAGATGAGTATGCTTTCAAAGAAGCAAAAGGAGGCTCATCTCAGTGCAATACCATCTACCTCTCCTAAAGTAAACAAAATAACCTTGCAAAGGCTAAACAAATGGACCTTGGTAAATTCAAATGCATTGGAAGCTCTCAGACTTCCATAAACAGAGACTGTCCAACTGGAAGCACTGAAAACATTTTTTCAGCACATCGTAATATTATTCAGATTTACTTCTATTAGAATTATAGTTTTGCTGTAATACTAGATTTTTGTTCTATCAAATTTTCTCGTGGATTTTTTTGTTACCTAGAATTAAGGGTGTTTTTCAGTGTGAGCTGAGGGTACTGTTACATAGAGGAGAGCCAGTAATGCATCAAAGTGCAAGACTTGAACTTTTGACTTAGTATATTCTTATGCTAAGAATAGCATTCTTCCTTTTCCCCTCCTGTTTACAGGAGGTCTGAAGTAGTTGCTGTACCTCCATGTTAGTACTAAAATGGCAATCCGCTGTTTCAACAGTGAAAGGTATAAACAAGTCCTTTTTGTTTAAACTGAAAGTATTATTAATGGCTGCAGAGGGAGCCATTGCAATGAAGAAAAAGGTACTTTATTTATTTTCTTTAAATTTTACAACTTTTTCTTTAAAAACAATTTCAGAGTAGTGCAGCGTAAGAATTGAACTGAAGAATAGAGCAGAAAAAAGTGCTCTTATATTACTAAGCTTAACTTATATTTCCAAACTGAATTAAGAAATGATGTTATAGGTGACAAACTCCATATTCAGTCCTTAGAGCTTTCTGATTTCTTTATGTTGAACAACAGCTCAGATTTTTGAAAGTGAAGTAACAAAGTGAGGGTGCTGAAATGATAATATATGAAGATGGAACTGAGAACAATCTTAGTCTTGTCCTTAAGGCTATAAGAAAGAGCTGTTGTACATTAAGACACTTAGCTGTTATTTTACGTCTAATCTTACACAAAATTATTCTCTTTGCCATTTCTAGAAGAGTCACTCCCTTTGGTTATGCAGGTAAATATGTTAAATTTAACAAAATACATCAATTTCTGTTATTTCATAAAATGCGGAGGAAGATTTTTCTTCTTAGTATGCACAGAAATATTCTATTAATTTCATTCTCTCCACTTCTCCTCATAATGGTAAAAGTCTCGTAAAATCTGAGTACCCCTCAGGAGTCAAATCTCTATTAAATCCTTTTTTTAAATTGACTGTGTTCTATTTTATGCAGGTGGGAAAATTCATGTAATCTCTTTTTTTGAAAGAGGAGAAAAATTCTGCTGCTTTTCAGCTGCTCCAGTTTTAAAAAAAAAAAAAAAAAAAAAAAAAGAAAAAGAAAAAAGCTCCTCCTTGTGAGAAGACTTAATCTTGTAATCCCAATATGGAAGTTTATAGCCTAATTCCTGAAGATCCTGGTGACAGTCTGAGACTTTATTAAAAAAAAAAAAAATTGCCAAAGGCTAATGTGAGGAACTTGGATTTAGTGTTGGGAAGTCCCACATAGGAAACAAGTGTGCTGATGCCTCCTAAGAACAGGTGTGTTTGGTTGTGAGATAAATGAGAAGGACTGTCATTCACTAGGACTACAAAGCATCCATTTGGTGGTGGTGAGGAAGTTGAGAGAAGTTTTTGGCTTTTTGTTGATAGGAAATACTTCATTTGGATAGTGGAGTTCACAGGTAGCCTTCCTCTACAATTTGTCATCTATTTATATTTGTGTGTAAATAGCAACTTGTATTAAAAGTAAGTTTATTTTGGGAACAGGTATGCAACAACATTTGTTCAAGTTTTAAACTGTATGGGAGGAAAATGACTTGAGCTGTTTTGCCACTAACTGTGGCACAGATAGATGGCATATATTCTGAGTATGAGTAAAACAATATGATAGTATCTCTCAGTGAGCTCTTCCAGTGCATAGGTGGCTTGTGTTGTTCAGTCCCCAGTGACTGGGGGTAGGCTAGAGATTGGGGGAGTAACTGGTGATTGCCCAAGGCATCTGCATGCTCTCCTGAAAACTTGCCAGCCTGCATCGGCACACCTGTGGGCTGTACTGGCTTCACCTTGAAATGCTCTTTGCCTCTTCTTCTGAGGGCTTCTCTGTCATGCCCCATATGTTTGTTATTTGAAATAACTGAAGACCAAGGAAAAAATATAACTTGTATTGAGAAAACACAACCAAGCTTTGTAGACTTTCAGGTGGTATATCAATACTTACATGGTTTTTTCTTTGCACTATTTCAAACTCAATTTGAATAGCCTGAAAGTCTTACCTTTCTTTTTTTAACAGATATGATTTTCTGCTTTGTATTTCTCATTTGTGACACTAGGATATTGATGAAGAAATTGAAGCTGAGTACAACATTTTGAAAGCTCTCTCTGATCATCCCAATGTAGTCAAATTCTATGGCATGTACTACAAGAAAGATGTGAAAAATGGAGACCAGCTTTGGCTTGTTCTTGAGGTAAACATTTTTTTAATATAGAGTTTTCTTCAAGTGAGCATTCCCACATTGAATATGAGCTCAGTGAACTAGATGAAAGTTGTTCGTTGTCTTTCCTTAGTGGTTGCATGTGAAGTGATGAATACTGGTCTTGTGAGTGTTGATGAATTAATGATCTCCCCCACTTTCAGCGTTCTTTTAATGTATGGCATGTTTATACTAATAGTGTTATGTCTTCAAAATAAGTTTATAAGCGCTAATAGGACTTGATAAGATTTGCTATGACCTTTCTTTGCTGAAAAGCATGTTGAAATATTATTTGTTTAAATATGACTAAGGTGTGATGTAACAATTCATTATAGTGGTTACTTTAATTTTGTTCTAAATAAATGTTAGAAATGAATTACAAGTTGTTTTTTTGTTCACACAGATGCTTAAGTAGATAAATAAGGAAAGTGAACTAAGGCAGTAATCTGTTGCCAAATATTGTTGAAAATGGAATGAGAGTATGACCAGGCCTGTAATTTGTTTCCATCTTTAGTTCTTTAATTTTGACTAATCTAGGAGCAAAGAGGTTGATCATTATTGTTTTCATAGGTTCACTGGAGTCTATTCTGCAAAAACTTTCTCTGTGCTGATGTTTGATCAGTGTTTGGCAAGGTTGAATTGGAAAAATTTGTTGTATTTTATAATGTCAGTTAAATGTATACAAAGCTCCTGCCAAATATTTCATGTTCTCTAATTCTAAAAATGCCTAATTTCTAAAGCTTTTCCAAATTCTTCTAACTTGGATTGAGAAAATGTTTTTGAGAATTTTTTTATCATTTCCAATGCAAACTATGAGGTTTGACTTTGAAAAGAAGTCAGCCCTTTGAAAAATCTGGCTTCTTTTGTGTCTGCTGGGCATTTGAAACTCCATCTGTGAAACTTCTGTCCTGCAAAGGATGGATACCAAACAGCCATTATAGAACAATCACTATATATGTGAAGAAACTGTTAAGTGTTTATATCTGAACTTTTATATTTTGCCTGGATTTTTATTAATAATGTGAAAGACATAAGCTACATCTGGAGTACAAGTTCTGTTTTTAATCTCTGCATGCCATGCTGTGTGTAAGTGCCAGTACGGGGTATGTGGGGTAATCTTGGATGCCTTCTGTCACTGCACACAGATCCATGAGTGTAATGGATTTCAGTTGATGTGTTAAAGTTTATAAAAATTGTTGTCTTGAATTTATACGCATTTTTTTTGAAAGACAACAATTAATCTTTAGCTTGCAGATGCTTCTGTTTCTATTGGAGGAGTGTGTGGAGGTTGTATTTGCTTTTGAAGTGTATGAAATATGGGGGAGGGGGACAAAAAACCGCAGCTCTCAAAAGCATGTTCCATGCTACGTATCTACAGCTGATATGGAAAGATATCTCTCAGATTTCTTTTCTCCCAATTCTGTCTTAAATGTTATTTATATGAACTGTACTGACGTTTTTAGTACAACAGTCATGTAAAACTGTCACCATAGTGTGTGTTACCATATTGCTGCATGTGCATTTGAATTGTATGGAAGTCCTTTTAGCCTCTAGCCTGTCTCTGAGATCAGCTATAGATATCTGTAGAATAACATGGGACAAGACAGATCTATAGCAGTATTCCTTATGAGGTATAGGAGACTTCTATGAAATGTCTTCCAACTGTTTAGCAACTTAGAGTTTTGAATTTTTTTCTGAACTGAAGATATTACTTCTGTTCTGGTGGGAGGTTACTGTAGAGAAAGGCTCTTCATATAGGGAGCTATATGTCTATTTCTGAAGCCTAATCTTTCTGCCAAGGATTAAACACTTCTGATGTGATGAAATGGAAATAAAGTAGTATAGCTGTGCACAGGAAGGTTATTTTCATGGAGGTCTGCTTGATCATCATGAAATTAGTCTGGAAGAATTCAGTGGGTGATTCTCTGTAGTTGTTTGATATTGCACTTATAATCATAGAATCACCAAGTCGAACTGCCCACCTGCCACTAAACCATGTCCCTTAGTTCAACACCTAAATACTTGAACACTTCTAGGGATGGTGACTCTGTGAAGGGTTCTTGTGAGATTATCAGTCTCAAATATTTGAATTTTCATAAAATCATGATGTTAGTCACAGTGGAAAAGACTTTGAGTGTGTTTATGACAAAATTATTCCTGTTCTGGTGTGAAGTATCCTACATCTTCCATCTCTGCTTTCCAAGATGAATTTATCCTTACTTGAGTCATTACCTATTGAATCTGCGCTCTCAAATTCCAGGACAAGATAGCTGAATATTGAAGTTTTAACTAAAATTGTCACTTCTGTTTGCTGCTCACTGTAAGGCCTTCAGTGAGGCAAAGATCTCAATGGAGAGGCAGTGGATGTTCACAATACAGGTTGAAGGTGTGCCTTCTGAGTAGGAATAATTGGGCTGGCTGTCAAGAAGTATTTAATTTCCATTAAATGTAGTTAGGACCTGATCTGTTGATTTAGGTGTCTGACGTTTTCTGCCTATAGAAAATAAAACTAGTTGCTTCAACATGATAGGAAAGATCTGTTAGAGTAATTCTGGGTAAGCACAATATTTTGACCTAACTTCCTTGCTTAATAATTATCTCATAGCAAGTATCTTAATAGAAAGTATTTCTAATTTGAAGTGAAATTCCTCATTTTCTGTTAACCATTTGGATTTTATTTTCTTTGTATTTCTGTCTCTGTTCTGATGTGCAGATTACTTAAATGATCTCGTAAACCATTTTGAAGTTGCAGTGTAGTGAGTGGGAAATAAGCTTCTGAGAGAGTAGGAACTATTGCTATTTAAAAAAAAACTTACAAAAAACAATATTGATAAATATAACAAAGTACCAAAAAAGAGTCAATTTCCTACTTTGATGTAACCTTTCAGTTTGTATCTAATTAGTTATAAAACTTGCATAATGATTACTTGGGAAAGTAATGTTGAACAACCTTTCATGACAGCACTCTTTGTAGCGGTCATGCTGGTACAGGATTAATAGGAGAAAGTTGTGTTAAGACAAACGCTACACAGTGAGGACCTGAATCTGAGAGTGGTATAGAATTTTAAATAAATAATTAAATTAAAGGAAAACTAATATGCAAGAGCTTTTAATATAATTAGCGGGGGTGTTGGTAACAAAGGAACCTAACTTGCTCAATTCAACATACTTAAGGGAGCACCTACAAGGATGACTGCTGAGTGAAACCCATCTCTATGAATATCAGTAGTTTTGAGTTGCAGTTCAGTAATGCCCTTCTCTCTATAGCCTGTACATAGTATGAACGTCTGCCCCTGTGAGGGTGCTCTTCTAGTCAATTAGCAATAAAGAATATTTTCTTTATTGTAAGAGATGATTGTCAGTTTTTTAAGCCTTGTCATCTGTTTCTGAAGAGGCAGGTAGAAGAATTTGGATTATTGAGTTTGTGTTGAAAAGAAACCACTTAAGCATTATACTTAGAATGAATCAGCCTAGCAGTGTCATGTCAGTTGGCATCAACAAAGTGACACAGCTAAGGCAGGGCATACCACAATGCATTTCTTCCATTCTGGATGTTAGTTAGAAAGGGACCAGACCTAAGGTAATTGGAAATTATCTGATGGAAGATAGAGGCAGAGAGGTTAGATCATATTGCATCTTACAGATGAGTGTGCAGGCCTTGATCAGTTGGGGAGAACAATTAGCATAGCCTTTACCTGAAATAAACTACAAAGAACAACCCAGGAAACACTGATTGAAGGTTGAAAGTACAACAGCAGGAGAAACAGTAGGTATTGCATGGCTTTTATTTGCTTTCTTCAGTAAGAAGCCAAGAACTGCAATGTAGCTATTTTGTAGTTTGTTTCCTACACAGATGAGGCAGGAACTCCAAGAAACATCTCAGTTTGTTTTCAAAAGTTAAGTGGCTATGCTTGTCATGTTTGACATATATTTGGGTTTGTGAATGTCATAAACTATTGTATTTTACTGTTCTTAGTATGTTTTTATAATTAGGAACTAGGATTTTTGTGATTTTAAAAAAGGACATTTTGATTTTAAACAACCTCATAGGGGAGAATGTGGGTGAAGTGACTTCTCACCCCAAAATAGAGCTTTTTATATTATCAAAGCATTTTTTAGGAACTTCTTTTCTGGTTCCAATGTAATCTTAAGCAGAGAAATCATGTGAAGTTGTGGAATAGTTTGTACAGAGCCTGTTTCTCTAAAGAAGTACATTTGCTTTTTCCATTCCCTCAGCACTTGAAGTAGGGAAATAAAAGAATAAAAGAATCCTGATTTCTGGTGAGGTGGACGAAAAATACCAAGAGATTACAGAATTACCCATTTGGTAGTGATCAACTTCAAGAAAGACTGTCCAGGCATTCTTTTTAGGTGTTTTGCTTCTCCTAGTATGTGCATCTTAAGAATTGGCTTATCTTAAGAATATTTACAGAGCTCTGCTGAGTTCAGCTAACAGTCCATGGAGCACAGCACGAGTCTGTACAATTTCAGCAGTCTGTTTCCTTCATGCTGTCCAGCAACCTTGTTATTTTAAGGATGCCCCAGTCCTGTTTAGTATCCATGTATGAGCACACTAAACCTGACAATGATACTATCAATGCTATACAGTCTCCTCTTAGAGCATGTAATGTTATCATTATCTACTTATTACTACAGATAATATTCCACATACTAGAATATGTTGTTCACAACATTATGAGAACATTTAAAAATCAAAATATTTTTGAATGTACAGTAAGAAGTTTAGAATCCTGTTCCTCTGAGGACTGCTTTGTGATCTCAATCAGCTGCATGTGTTTGTCAGCATTGCAGCAGGAACTTCCTAAGGAGGACTTGAGGGTAGCAATGTGGCATTCTGGTTGCTATTGCTGTTCTTTCAAAGCAGAAGAGAAAATATGACGTGCATACAGTTAGTCCACAATGGATACCAGCCTTGTGAGGATAGGAGCAGATCTGTTACTGCCTAAAGAAGGTATTAGGACTGCTATGGTTCTTGACAGTAAGAGCAATTAGCGCATATCTGATGTGATTGAGAAGAGGCAGCCAGCATGAGGGTTCAAGAGAAGAATGACATGGTCAAAGAGACCTTATTAAGGGTAAGAACTCTCCAGAGCCTTCAGAAAGGTGTTGCAGTAACTCCTGGATAAAATAAAGGAAGCTGAGCAGTGAAGCTGTTGTCATGCCTGTAGCCTTAAGTGAATCCTCTGTGCTGTCACACTCTTGAATTTGGTGTTTGGAGAGAGACATTTAGCAATTCTGATGCTTCCAAATGCTGACTGTCGTCACAGAGAGAGCCCTAGCAATCATGAAATATGTATAAAACTTCCTTGCAACTCCATAAATGAGCAGTGACAGCATGATTTACATATGTGTCTGATGGAGAAAAAGGAGCATAATTAACGCTCAAATCTTGTGGCTTAGTTTTGGATCCTTCACTGACCTACTTCGTGTGGTAATTTCTCATGTTGCCTTTTAGATACTGCATGTATAACTCACTGAAGTGTATACTTATTTAAAAAAATAGAAGATCCTCTTTTCTGCTATATGATGTTCAGAGTATGGTTATGCATCTAAAGAAGTAACACTCAGCAGTTCCAGGGTTGCACTGGGGAAGAAAGGTGTTTTTCAACTGGAGAGTCAAGCTACTAATAGTATAATATGAAGTTGCAGTGAGGTTTGCTACAAAAGAAGGGCAACCACTACCCGAAGTAAGGTCTAGGTATGAGTGGGTATGTTGGCTGAGATAGTCAGATGCGAAGTATCAACTTCTACAGTCGGGACAATGGTAGCAATGTGTTATGAAATGGAAGTATCTTTCCTATCCCAGTGTGCTTAAAGAGGGGTAGAAAGATATCCGGATACTTCTTCCATGTTGTGTGGCTCAATGTGTGGGAGGCTGAGTGATGTAAAACATGGAGATATAAAAACTAGAGGGGGGAAAAAAAGACTTGTCAACTATTGCTTCTGCCAAAGCAGGCTGGGAACTGAGCGGGATAGTTTAGAGCAAGGTGGGTATTTCTGCTCATCTCCTTCTGTGCTTTTCAGTACTGTAAGTATCCTGATGGCTGATAGGTGTTTTTCTCTCCATTAGCATAATTTCTTTCACTTTCCAGCTAATGGCATTGGCACCTTCATTGTACCTCTCAGTGTGTGGAAGAGGGGGGAAAAAGGACATGCAGTCATGGCAAAGTGGCTTTTGCTTCTTTTTCAAGATCAAAGTTGCCTGGCTACAACCATCATTTGATGCATCAAGGTTTTAGTAAATACTCATATTTTCTTCTACAAAATGAGGTTGTTTTTTTTTTTTTTTTTTACATTGTAGTTTGCCTAGTCCATGTCTTTTAGGCAGCTGTTAAGCATATATTGTGACCCACACTGAGGAATATAGCATACACAAAAAGCTGAGTATGATAAAGCTCTAACAACATTGTCACCAGGCTGCAAGGGAAAAAAGATGCTTATTATACTGCTCTGTAGTTAAATATCACGTGAATACTTTGCATCCCTTGTTTGAATACTTAACATCACTTTTCATTTTATACATCTTACTTTTGAGATTATTTTATGAAAATCCAAATTGAATTTGTGTA
The DNA here is from genome assembly GCF_023343835.1 of Lagopus muta. Classification (NCBI taxonomy): domain Eukaryota; kingdom Metazoa; phylum Chordata; class Aves; order Galliformes; family Phasianidae; genus Lagopus; species Lagopus muta. The sequence continues at coordinate 16,405,696 of NC_064439.1, read as the reverse complement.
CCTATTGGTTGAATGTCAGATTACCAAGCTTCCTAGCTTCCCTAAGCTTTGGTTGCAGTTAGCATCAATCATTATAAGACTTTCTGGAGTGAGGTGTGGTGTGTGTATTTTTTTTTTTTTTTTAGACATCTGTGGCTTAAACTCAAGCATGATAGTGTAATTTTGCTGTTCCTGTCCTCAGTTCATTGGGTTCTTTTCTAAAACGTGTGACGAGAACAAGCGGACTTGTCTGCAGGGAGGGAGCCTTTTGCTCTGTGTCTTTGTCAGGCAGAGAAGGGCTGGGGATTGCAGAATTCGGGAGAAGAACACTACAGCTTTGAGCCAGGAGCTGGGATGTGATGGAAGCAGACAGTCAGGTATCAGTGCTGCTGAAAACAACATTGCTGTGGGCTCTGAAAAGGATGTCAGTTGCAGCTCAGAAAATGCTGACTTAGCTGAAGCCAAACCATGGAAGCCAAGACCTGCCTTGAAAAAAGTTCTGATTTCAAAGAAGTTTCTTACAAAATTCTCTGTATGTCTTGGTATGTTCTGCTTAATATTCTTGTTCCTTTAGGGTCCCATCACAGTTGCTGAGTCGCCATAGCTTCTTTTGCCCTCACTGGAGGGAGGCAGGCACCTCCAGAGAGCAGTTAAGCTGACCTGTCCTGCACTCTGAGTGGAGAGGAATTGCCTTTAGGATGAGTGTTTCAGCTTAGCTCCTTTTGTGAAAAGCCTGGAGACAAGGCCCATTGCTTTGATCTGTGCTTCCCTAAACTTATTCTCAAACTCAATAGGGATGATTTCTATTGCAGTCACTTAAATTGCAGTGAATTATACTAAATTATTGTCTTCATCTAGGAACGCAGTCATGAAATTAATTGTGTAGTATGGACATGATAGTACTTGGAATTACTGTCCAAATCCTGTATTGTGCAGAAATGAAGCTACAAAAGAGGAAGATGCTTTGAAACATTCTGTAATGGGTAAAGACTGAACAAAAGCAGTGTACTTCTGAGCAGGAAATAGAAAATGTGAGGTGCATGCTGTTAACACAGCCCACCCTGTCTGGTGACAGTTGTCTGGCTTTGTTTTTCAGAGCCTTCATTAAGTTTGTAGCAGTCAGTAGAAATAGTTATGTTGATGTTACTGATCTCCAACTTAGGACCTGCTTTTTCTTCCTACCCAAATGAATGTTTTTGCATCCTGAATATTATTTTTACCACTGCTTCTTGTGCAATAAGATAAATAGCAATAAAACGATTATTTATGCTAAGGTTTTTGTAGCACAATATTCTATCTTAGTAAACTGCCTTTTGTATTTGTTTAGAAAGTCCCAGACTCTCTACTGACCATTGCCTTAGATGATATTTAAGGTCCCTTTCAGCCCAAGCCATTCTATAGTTCTGTGTTCTGACTGAGGAAAAAGGAGAGACTCTGGAGGCCATCACTGCATGAGATGGAATCAGCAAACTTATCCTCTAGGCTAAAAGCCAAGCCTAAGAAAGTCAGAAACAGCAAGCACCCATGAGGCAGTGACTAACAGCCCCGAAGGTGCTAGATGATGTAAAAGAGCAGCATTACATATAGCGTGTGGTCTGTGATCACTGAAGCTAAATAACAACTCAGGAAAGATGTCTGCTTCAGTAATACGTTTCATTCACGCTAAATTGAAAGCAATCAATGTTACGTAGAAGCCTAGGGTGGTGTTATGGTTTGTTTTGATTATGGGTTATCTTGTGGCCTCTATTGTTTTTCTAAGAATATTACAGCACGTATCTTTCCTTTATTTGATGTGAAGTTAAGAATATGCTCTACAGAAAGGAGCAGCATGCTAAGCCACTTGGCCCATTGAAGAAAATGATTTAGAGAAGGGTTCTTGTTTAGACTTATGTAGGTACTTGTGATTGGCTTTATATGCTGCTGGTGGAATGAGCATTTTGGCTGCAGACATTTGTAGAGATACATAAGAGAATGGGAATTCTGGTCGTGACTGTGTGTCAGTCATTATTGAGACATGCAGTCCATCATCTTGGAGACAAGGCAAAGAAAGGAATACAGGAAGCAGCTGTATCAGGTTGAATCTGCTCTGATAGAGAAGTTCTATTTAGAGAAGTGGACAAAAGGAATTTAAGTGGAGGAAAAAAACTCTAAAATAGTTGTGTTTGCTTTAGTGAGGAAAGAAAGGATACTGTGAGGACAGTAAGGATAGCAGGCTTTTGAAAAGACTGTTTCACCAAGCTTGGGGAACTGGTAGGTAGGTAGCTGTGCTTAGGAAAATGGCATGCAGTTGGCAGTTACTAAAAGAAATCATTGAATGCGCAGTAGCAAATTAGCTGATGTGGAAAGAAAATCGAAGCACAGTAGGAGAGCAGTAAGAATTAATCAGCATTTATTTCTTCTAACCTTTCAGGAAGCCTTCCTAAAAGAGAAACAAAAATACACAACTGAAGTACAAGCATTTAACTGAGCTTAGAAAGATTGTGGTATGGCAAGGACAAGACTGTGCTAAGAGGAGAGAGAAATGGGATAGAATATTTGATGTGTTTACGCAGTGAAGAAAATACTAATCTAAGGAAATACTGAACAGTCGTCTTAATGTTGGTACCTAAAATGATTCCAGAACCAAACAGCAGAAACCGGTGTTGAAATACCTAGAACCCAGTAGCATAATAAAGGTGGCCAACTTGGATTGGGCCACAATTCACGTTAATAAAATTTCTAACAAAATAACTGGTGTTGGAAGGGAAAAGCAGTAGATGTCATTGTGTTTTTGTAAGAGTTGATGTGGTTCCATGTGACATCCCTGTGAAGAAAATGTGGAAATTACTGAAACTTTGCATAAACAGAAAAGCAGATAACCATATTTTTCATAAAACTGAACTCCAAGAACAGTGGTAAGTAGTTCACTTTTGGGCTGGTAGAGCCACTACTGGGCATCTGCTGTTGGCCTGTTTCTGCTCATTAATGTCTTAGGTGATGAAACACAGCTCACATTAGAAGTTTGGACTGGACACCTAGATGAATTACAAGGCACACTTGGAGAATAGTGACATACTGAGGAACTTCTTGGAATCACAGGATAAAATGCAGTAGATGGATGCAGGCTGCAGTAGCAAATTGCAGGCAGCCTAGGTTTACAAAAGGTCATTTATAGGTCATTTCAGGAGGTTGCAGCAGCTAATGTTTTCAGCCCACAGAAGAGAAAAATGGCATGGCATGACAGTAGTCAGAGATGTTAAATACAAAGTAATGATCTTTTATTTTCAGTGAAGACTGGAGGGAAGGGCAAAAATAAAGCAGTTTTGCTGGCAGCAGAGAATATTGAGCTTGAATAGTAAAAAAAAAAAAAAAGTTCTCACTGTAGGGCTAGTGACTCACAAGCTACTTAAGCTGGAGTTACCTTCACTGGGAGATTTTTGGGAGTAGGTTAAACAAGTATCTGCTGAAGACCACCCAAAGATGCTGGATCCCCACTCAGTGCAAATACAGTGATCTAGATTGTGTCTTGGAGTCCCCCTTTCTCCCACAATGCTACTTTTTCACAACTGTGATTTGTGCGTGGCTTAAGCTGTGCATATGCAATCTGTTACATGATATCTGTGCAGCCTGTGAAGATAAGGGAAGTAGTAGCACTAGTTGTTCAAATCCAAGCTAGTGAAGTAAGATGAAAGTGCCTTCACAACTGCAGGATGCAAGCAGATGTCACCTGGCAGCTTAGCACGGGTGCTTACATGAGGAGCAGTTGGGTGATTGAAGGCTGTAACAGACCTTACAGAAGTGTGACTAATAGTTCTCTTAAACATGACGCTGCTGCTGAATCATTATTCAATGGGCTTCAGAATCGAGAAGAGCTGAACACAGAAATGTATCAGCTGAGTCAGATGAAGAGTGAGTAAGATCTTTAAAGAGCACCTGCATGACTGTGATGGCAATTTCAACTGACGTGTCTTAGAATCATGCTATTTTATAAATCTATTGCAGAAGATAGTTTTGCATACTAATAGCTCAAATACAGCAGCACAAGGTTGTGTCAGATGGGTGGGTGGAGGACTGTATTATCCCAGGATGAGTCTTTGCCTTTTGCCTGCCAGGAAATTGTAAGGGAGGAGCCCTTCAGAACCCCTGTGGAAGTCATAAGGGCATTTTCAGATGGATCAAGCCTCCTTTCAAATTCTTCCTTCTGGTTTCAGTGTGCAAGAATTCCTCAGTCCTTTTCCCTTGGTGTCCAAATGTTCAAATTAAGGACTGAGTATTTTTAAATCCAAATATTACTAGCTAGAGAAAAATACAGCTTCAAAGGGACCTTTGGAGATTATTGGGCCCACACCTCCCTCCTCAAAGATGATTAATGTTACAAGTTTGCCCAAGGTCTTTTCCATTCATGTTTTGAATATCTCCAAGGACCTAGATAGTGTAGGCTTGCTTAGCAAGGTCTTCTAAAGCTTAACCACTCTCAGTAGGAAAAATACTTCCTTTGTGTCCAAGAATCCACCATCTTGCATCTGGTGACTGTTGCCTCTCATCCTTTTGCTGCGTACCTCTAGGATTCATCTGTCTCTGTCTTCTCCACCCCCCTTTTCCGTAGCCCAAAGATTTCATTTTACATCTCTTTAGTTGCTTTCGTATGCAGATAATAGTAACATTCTATCAGAGTGGGCCCTGAAAATAGTGCCAGTTACTGAAAATACCTGTGTGTCAAGAGGAAACAGTAGAAGAAGTGACAAACTTTAAATGGATGGAAATTACTCATGTACAAATTTATCAAGATGACATTTCTAAATAGTTTGCCTGCTGGAGGATCACTAATATTTTCTCTTGCCATTTCTCACTTTGATAGAGTCTGTCTCTTTAAACTAATTTTATTCAACTATTGAAAAGTATTTTTTTCTACCTTTTATTGGGAAAATGTAACCTTTGGAGACTTCCTGAAAACAGATCAAACTGAAGAACCCACTTGACTTTTTTCTTGCAAGCATTTCAAGTACCAGAGTATTTCTGGTATCCCAGCACTGAACTGAGAAAGTCAATTCAAATTATGTTTCAACTACTTAAGAGCTAACAAATGCCACTAATACTTCTCCTATATCCAGTTCTCCTCTGGGTATTACTGGATGCTTAATGTAGGTCTTACAAAACTGATACAAAACACAGTAAATATCGGTGCTTATCGGAGAATGTGTGGGAGAGATAAATAGAATTATTACTCTGTTCTCCCAGAAAAGCCCATGTCTCAGTTGTATCAGTTTGGTCATTACCTTTAAAAGCTGCCCTGCCGCACACCTGAGGTAGGCACTTAGCTTCTCTGTATACCTGCTACCTGAGTTCTCTGCTTTTCTTGTTTATGCTTATAGCACCCTCCATCAGGGTATTTGGAAGAGATTTTAACAAATGATGTGGAATCGTGACATGAACCATTTGGCTGTGTATTCGTACAATAGCTACCAGCACCTCTATCCTCTAGATGCTTCACAGGAAAGAAGAATGAACATTGAAAAACGTCTTTGTTGCCTCCATGATTCCTTGTTGTACAAGCATTGCAGTTGGCTACATTCAAACACAGCAGCCTTGGTAAGAGTTTGCACAGGTTTTGCTGTGCACGGTGTGCTACTAAGAAACTGCAGAGCTTGTAATTTAAAGCTGCATTATTCTTAGCAGCCCAGAAAACTTCCAGTTTGACTGTACTAATAAATAATATTTATCCCACAGTCTTATTGAAGGATTACGAGATCTGAATCACATTTTCTTTTTTAATTATTATTGTTATTTTAAGTTTTTGTGCCATGGTCCAGATTTTGCTCAATGTTTCTAAGGGTCCAGAACTGTATTAAGCAGTATCTTTCTGTAGCCTCTGCTTTGAAATAGGAGAGTGGAACCTGGCTTTTTCTGAGAGAGACTTTCTTCTGCGTTTGTGGTAAGCTTGTGTTGAAAGCACATGCAATTTGATAGCCTTAGTCAGGAAAAAGAATTGCTGTTTGACCTTTGCATGTATGTATGTGTAGCTGCATGCATGGCTGCAGCAACATGTGGCACCTTTGCCTGCAAAAATAGGCAGTAAAAACAATAAATGAGACGGGTGGCAGTGTTTTACATGGATTTGTTTGGCCTGTAGGAAAATAGAACAGGGTTAATGCCAACCCGTGTCATCTTTGTCGTCATCATCCCCCCCTCCCCACCCTACGCGTCTTAGAGCACACAGATACGGTGTAGGCCATAATCTCCTTTTCTAATTGTGGTTTGTGTTTTCATAATCCCTTTTCTTCCTTTTAGCTGTTTCCATTCTATCTTCTGGGTTGTTTTTTTTTTCCCCTCACCCTCCTATTGTAGTGGTCAGAAAAATACAAATTGTCTGATTTTGGTAAACTACAGATTTCTGAGAAAGAAGTAGTAAAAACACATTTGCCTTGTACATGCAAGAAAGCAGGTCTGTGAGATCCTGAGCTGACCTCTGCCTAAATGCTGCTCTGCCTTTAAATCATTGCAGATGGGATCACCCACTGGGATGTGGGCGGCTTTTGTTTTTCTGTTCAAGGCCTTCTCAGGTGAGCTTTTGCATACCAAGTTTCAATTTTGCTATGACCCAAGATTACTAGTTTTAGTATCTAATAAAATGGATAGTTATCTTATAACAGGTACTTATAGCTTACAGGAGAAATAGAAAAATTAGTTAAAGCAACATATTTAAGAAAGTAAAAATAAACATGGTTTTCCCAGGCAATTAAATTCAGCATTATTTAGTGCCTAAGTACAGAAGAAGGTGCGTTCTGAGATATGTTTTTCTTTCTCTCTCATACAGAGAGGATATATGCCTTTCTGGGTTAGTTTTCTTTACCTTGAACAGAAACGCTCTCAGATATCAAGTTCTGTAACCAAAACAGAAGATCTATCCATGTGAAGCAAAATTTGCATGCTGGATAGTGAAGAGTACCAGAATGGCTGAAGACAGTAAATTCAATCCTGTTTGGGAGTCTGACCCTGATCCCACAAAGCTCATAATCTCGTCATTTAAGTGTATGAGTTTTTCTCTTCTGTAAGCATGTTTATTGTCACAATAAAGTTAGTAGCGAGATTGAGTGAGTACCAAGATTACTGCCATACAGCTCAACAACTATGAGACCAGAGTGTTCACTGAGCTGGCAGGGGAAACCTCTTTGCAGCCAGACCTATGTACTGCATGGTGTTTGTGTAGGTGTTCATGCTGTTCTAATTCAATGTAACTGAGCGGTTCCTACAGCAGTCAGAAAATTATCCTTTTGTTTGTGTGCAAAGGGCTGTACTGTGCTTATTGCTGCAAAGTGCAAGGGTTGTTGGTTTTTTTTTTACGTTGCTTTGGTTTGATTTGTTTTTGGTTGGTTGGTTTTTGTAGTTGCTACACAGGAAATATGTAGAGGTATAGAAGAACAGATTAAAAAAATCTTGAAAGTACCTGATGTTTGTGTTCTGCAGTTGAAAGGTTTCATTGATATACTGTGCCATCAACTTGAATAGACGACTGTACTTGCACTCAAAAGGAGTCACTGTTGTACTGCCTTGGTAAAATGTCTTATGTAGATGTTTATTTTCATATAAAAGCTACCAAATAATACATTGTAAATACAGATAATGCAGTGTAAAACATAGAGTTTGTTTCACTTTCTTATTGGAAGCAGCTAATCGTGTGAAGGGTGATGGCTCTTCAGTCAGTGAGTATGGTAGGTGGTGCAGAGTAAGCATCTTTATAGATAAGGGTTTAAATACTGATTTCATCTGTGCAGGTACTTAATTGCTACAGACAAAGAAAAGTTACGTTGTTGCTTGTTCCTACTGAAAACTGTTGAGAGGTAAAAATGGACATATGAAATGTTGCAGTGTAATCTGATTTGCTGATAATGTGTGCTTGATAATCATTTTAGAGAGCAAGGCCTGTAATCTAACAAGACTTAGGCAAAAAAAAGGACTGCCAACAGTAGGTTGTGGCTTTCTTCATCTGGAGCTGACAGGGTTGATGCTGCAGGGGCTATGATTTGTCTTACATCCATGGTCCACCCTGTTTCAGTGAAAAATGAGCTTTCCATCACACCTTCATTGTATTTCATGAAGCCTGGCCCTTGCATATAACATTTTTCTACACTGTAAGTTAAGCGCCACTTGGCAGGCAAGTTTTGCTTGTGAGACTCTTCTATCAGGGGAGTGTCTGTGCCTCCTGTCTTCTGAAGGCTGAAGTCCATTTCACATTGTATTTAGCTTTCATACCTGAGAATTGATGCTGTAATAATCCACATTGCTGATGAGTTCCACATGATGAATGCAAGAAGCAATTAGTGCCCCACAGAACATGCTTTCACAGCAAATTTATTGCTCTATAAGCTAATTCCATTTCAGCGACAGGCAATCATTTATATAGGAAAACAAAGAAATAGACTGCATTTGGGCAAGAAAAATTAAATGCAGAAAGTAGTGGGGAAAAATAGCACAAGTTGCTGATTTTGTTGTTGCTAAAAATAGTAGACATGAATAAATTTGTGGTTTGCAAATAAGGAGCTCATTCAGGTACAAATACAAAAACTACTGTAAACTAAAACCAGGTGGGTGCTCCAACACTTCTTAATTCCTTTTTATGTTCGTGTAATCTTTTGCAGCTGTGCAATGGTGGATCTGTGACTGATCTTGTGAAAGGATTTCTGAAGAGGGGTGAAAGAATGAATGAACTTATAATTGCTTACATCTTACACGAAGCTCTGATGGTAAGATAAGCTCTCAGCGAAAGGACAGTCAATATTCAATAAATGAGTTTTTTTTTAATGAATGAAAATCATTTATCCTCTAATACAGCATATTAAGGCAGCATGTAATGAAATGTGTAATTCAGACAGTTTTTTGAACAAGCAAGGTAAAGAAGAAATCATCTGTTTCATTATTAAGAGAATGGAAATTGATTTCTGAATATTGATTTATTTCTTCAGTAAATATAGTTCTGCATAAAAATTTATTTTATTTTGAGAAATTGCAAAAGTACACCCAAAATACTATTCAACTTCTTATGTCAGGTTCCAAGTTCTTTTTATAGCAAAATGGCCATCAGATCCAGTGAATTCAAATGCTCAAAAAATTTGGCTAATCAAAATCAAGTATCTTCCTTTCTTGTTGTCTTTAACTGGAATTTGACTTTCCACTGTGGATTCATTGAGAGGCTTTAGCAGGTTGTTTTTTTTTTTTTTTTTGAGATCTAAAGGTGTAATATATAGCATGGACTTATAGTGCTTTTTTTCTTCTATTATCTTGAAGTTTCTTTTTTGACATAATGTCAATCAATTAAAAGGTATAAATTCCTCATAGTGTGCAAAGTATCTTCCCAGAAAGAATGGCATCTCTGGTTTTTGATTAAAATATACGTTTTTCTTAGTTTTTCATACTTGTCTGATTTTTCTGTTTCTGCAAATGCAATACAAAGCATAGAGCTTTTAGCAAAAAATCATGTTTACATCTCATTTTCCAGGGACTTCAGCATTTGCATGAAAACAAAACTATCCACCGTGATATTAAAGGAAATAATATCCTTTTGACTACTGAAGGAGGAGTCAAGCTTGTGGATTTTGGTATGTAGCCTTATTTATATATACAACCAATGCTGTGCATCTGAAGAATGGAAAATAAAGTAGCAGAAACAAATCAGAAAAGATGAAATATATTAACTTATTATTAAGATTTAAAATATCTTATTTAAAATCACTTGGATAATCAAAGTCACTTTTTAACTTGACAGATATAAAATATTCAATGACTCGGTGTTTTTTTACAGCTTTGGGATTTAAATGCATTTTACTAATGGCTAAAGAGTAGAAGTTTTAACATGGTGTTAGTGTCAAATGCTTCGGGGCAGACACAGTAAGTGAAGTGGCAAAACAAGTTAATAAGGTTCAAAGAAAGGTTTGTGTTTAGATCTTCCCGACTGCGAGCTGGTTCAGTGAAAGTAGAAGCTGATAGTCAGTAGCCTTCTTTTGTACCAGAAGAGGCTTAAAACTTCGCAGAAAATGTGAAAAATAGGAGAGTTCCATCTCAGTCTGATGTACTTCATTAGTTTGGTTTGAAATAAAACGAGAGGTACTTCTTGAAGGCAGCAAAGGGGAATATGTTGTGTAGGTAATTCCCACTTTCCAGATTCTGTGAAGAGTAACAGATTATTGGTTGGCAAGTCTAAACCTAAGACATCATTTAAAAGGCTCTGATCAAGTCTGTTAGATCTTAAGTGATTCTTGAATGCTGTCATCTAGTTTTACCACGTGAAGGTAAGAAGCAGTGAAATATGTAAATAATGCAACCATAGCACAGTGATTTTCCTTAAACATTTACTGACTGTTGTTTTATGTAATGGGGGAAGTGAAAATTTGCAATGCTTGTAATTGTGAACTGTTATTTTCTGGTAGCACGCTGTCTTCTAATGATTAAATTAATTTATAAGTCACTACTTGATAGCACAGCAGTTGATTTGTAAACATCATGATTCCATTCAGATGGAAAATCTTCATTTTCCTTTACCCTCCTATCATGTTGATAAGATTTATTCAACTGATACATAACTGTTTAAATTAATCATGGGATTTTAACTTTCATTACTGTAGTGTCTTCCTGCCAGTAGACTGTACGACAGATTGTACAACTCTCTTACTTCACACACACAAGAAACCCCACAATTATTAGGGTTAGTAATTCTGAAAATGTATGTGTTTACATTCAATTTTTTTTATTCTTCAGACAAAATTTTCATTTACAAAGCCTCCAGATCTACAGTGTTATCTACCATATGCTTACTAGTATTTTATGACTGTCTGAAAGTTTAATGTGAGGCAAAATCAATATTTTTACCCACGGGTTTTTAATGTGTCATGAATGCTATTTTCTAAGGTGCTGAAGGTAATTAGAGCTGTGGAGGATCAATGCTTCTGAAAATTAATTCACTTATGCGGATGCCATAATGTACAAGCTCTAGGGGTGAGGACTTCCCCAGTTACTACAATCTATTACTAGGGCTGTAATTGAAAAATAATCTTAAAATCTTGTGAGAAAAATTAAGATGTCAAAACAGATGAGAAAGTGTTCAAAAAACAAGTTGATGTGTTTACGTGGGTTGAACAGGGGGCTAGTAGTCCTTCCAAGGGAATGTAGGAACTGCACCCTAAATTAGATATTCTAGCCTCTTCCCCCTACCCCCTTCAAGCCAATCTGCAGCTACTAATGCATAGTTTCAGATGGGGAAAAAAAATATGCAGTCTTCACAAAATCATCCAAGAAAACATACTAGTCACCCTTCAGGTTGATGTTTAAAGTATTCAGATGGGATTTGGGAGATTTGTGTATTCTACTTAAGAGGATTTAAGCCAACGTTAATCAGATTCCAAGAGTACTTTTTAGCCAAGAATGTGATTTGATAAAATCTCTCATGTTGATACAGACTCTGACGCATAAACACTTATTGGATCAAGGACTGAAGTTCTTTGCCAGTTTTTTATTTTTACTAAATACACCTGTGAATCTACCAGCTACACTATGATATAGCCACACTGACACAATCTCTTTCTTTCTCTCCTTGTAGATACTCAGTGGAAACTAAACTTTTCTTTTAGGTTGAACAATTATTACATGGGGCCAAACATACAAGCAAACAAAACAAACAAAACCAACCACACAATCACACAGACCTTTCTAGCATGTACATAGGTTTTCCACTGTGTAGAAGGGAGAGAAAACAGTAGGTTATGGACTTCTTTAACAAGCAAGTACACTTGAGAGAGAAAATGAGCCTTTAAGATAATTTTGGCTGTACTGTTTCCTATATGCTGGTGGATGTTGAGATGATCCTGAAGAACCCTTTGGTCTCAGTTCCTCATACTTTTTATGTTTTTTTTTTTTATATGGTTTGTTTATAAACAGATATATAAAACCTATATCAGGAAAACTGACCAGTGAAGTGCCTTACAAAACACAGTACCGAAAAGGACATATTCTCCAACTCTATGTGTTGAATGGTCATATTGTATTTTTGTCATTGTGTCACGTTTTCTTTCTGAAGCCTTCAGGAGCCTTTTAGAGTTGCAACTGATAAAACAGGTAGCATTCAATGAATTAAGTCATTGAAGTCTTTGAGAATTACTTCTTTTTTTTGGTCTTTTTGTACTCTGAACTTTGCTTATGTAGTGTATCACAACTGGGACTCCTTTCTTGCACACCAGTATTGACTTTCTAGAAGCTTAATTTTGTAACCCAGTTTTCAAGTAACACAATTTGTGGACATTGCCTTCTGGCCATTTTGTCATAGGCTGTGCTGTGACCATGGTTTCTGAACATTGCAGGACATGTAATGGATGACTTTGCAACACTGTACAAGGAATTAAGTTACTATAATTTCTAGCTACAAAACGGAGATCTAAAACACTGAGAAACTGAGTTGCTTGATGGAATGCAAAAAATCTTGTGGGAAAGCTTTCCCAAAATCTTAAATTATAACAAACTTAGAACAGTCATAGCTGTTTGTTTGCCTTTCATAATGGTATTGATAGTTAATAAGATGAGAAAGACTATGAAATAATACCATGGCATTGCCTCAAGCGGATTGTTATCAGGGTAATTTTTGCTTTTGTTCAAAATTCTGCTGCAATAATGTTTAATCTGTATAGAACTTACTCTATTAATATTCCCATATCTTGGAAACAGTCCCAACTAGTGAATTAATGATCAAATCAAGGAAGAGTTTATAATATCTCTATACTGATGCTTCTGGAGCTAAATTGCTTGTCAAAGAGTCATCAAACAGACCTTTTAGTTTAAATTGCTCAACTCCGAAGTTTGAAATACTGTTACCAGGGAAGCATCCTCTCCCTGCACAACAATGCAGTACAATAACTTAGATCAGCAGAGATAAACAAAATCATTCTTTTTGACTACAGAGAATGAGAAGTACCTAAGGGGATCATCACTAGGCCAATCCCATGGTCATGGTTTCAGTCCCTGAATTAAAAATCCTAAATATGTTATACAGCCTGTATTTTTCTCTGTGAGAGAAGAAGGTTGACTGGAGGCAATCTAGCCACCTAAACATCTGTGAGAATTAGCTGTTTGGCTGTTCTGCAGGAAGACCTCTGGGAAGGATGTTACACCTAAGAATGTCAACAACTGCTCCAAGTTTGCCTCTGCAGCACTGATGCAAATATTAAATAACTGATCTTTTCTCAAGTGTAGCTGCTATGTATTAAGTATATGATAGAAACCTGATAGAAAAGCACACTTTTCTACATTAAAATAAATCTCTTCTAAGAATTCAAAGGATGAAAGCCATTGAATATATTAAATTGAAGTAATTGGAGACAGGCAAGGTATGAATTGAGTTCCCTTCTTACAAATATTCTTAATTATTCTTACACTTGCTCATTACTTTTCTATGCAGGGAATATTTTTGCTCTCACTTTTTGGAAGTCCTTCATATGCAAATCTCAGTTTTCTGGTCGTTTGCAGTGGATTCAATAAATTTTAATCACTGTATATGCAGATAAGTACTTAGTATTTTTTTTCAGAAAGTTCTAGCAAATAAATTCAAATTAATTAAATGCTAGGTAACATTGAAAGTCTTGTGACTTTTACTGCCTGAATATCTTTCAGTGCTTGACCTTCTTTCACCAGTCAAAAAAATGGCCTGAAGTCACTTGCATGCATAACACACCTCATCTGTAGTAAAAATTCATATATTCATCCACATCTTATAATGTGTGGCCAATGTAATGGAAAGCTGTATGCGTAGCATCTACGTATACTGACAAATACTTGTTTATTTGAATAGACTCTGTTAATTAGGGTTGTTTTCTTGAAATCAGGATTCTGAAGGAGGCCTTCCACATATGAAATAATATTAGACTAAGATAGAATTCAGGTTCCTCTGGAAATTCTGATATGTCAATAATGTGCTGTTCCAAAATGGAAGAAAAACTTAGCTGTATTATTATCATCATTGTTATTTTAATTTTACTCTGACAGAGCCCTGGTACAATTTCACTTTGAAAGATTTAATATGATTCTGAAATATTCTCTTTGTTAGCTTGGGAGCTTGTAAGTCAGAGCTTTTAATGCTTACATGTTTTTGAAAGAAGAGCATCCTCGATTTCACAGCTTTCTGTCATCGAGCTAGGCAGAGGGGAATTGCATGTGAGGAAAGAGCCATTCTTCCCCCAAAAGTTCTGAAACATCTAAGTCACGTGGAAGTGATTCTTTTAGCTAAAAAGAGAAGAGTACAATGCTGATGGAAAATTCCTCATCAGCTGTATTTTTGAGATTTGACCTTGCAGGCTGATGGTCTTGAACGAAAGCACAAGTAGCTTACATTTCTCTGGGGCTGCTGAAGTCTGCTATCACAGACTAGAAGTATCTCGGGATGAGCCACTGTTGCCTTGGAAATGGTCAGAAAATAACGTGTAAATTGTGCTTTACCACTTAGTTTTTCAACACTGCTGCTCCTTGCTGAAGACCATGTGCTTCCATGCAACTCATGAAAATACCCTTTCATACCACATAATTAGACTGTTGAAGTTATTACCATGAAAGTGCATTGAAAAGGAGTCAGAGGAAGTGGAGAAAAAAGTCAGATGTTTAGATCGATATTAGAGATAACCACGTTCCCATAAGGAAAATCAAATGCTGGCAGATCTGTTAAATCTCATGCTTTGAATTTTATGCTTATTTCTGACTACAAGAGATCCAGTCACTGTCCCAGCTCGCCTAGTATTGACATAGTGGGAAAGGTGATGTCAAGTGATTTGGCAGTCTCTATTTTCAGTTTCTTAGGCATTTCATTAATGCTATCTAAAAATCTCCCTCACTGAAGTCTCTGGGTAAGCAATACATAGGAAAGTTCCAATGTTTGCTACAGGTAAATCGGGTTCCAGTAGAAGACATGGAAAGAAGGTAATGGAATCTCACTGCTGCTGGCAGATGGTGGAAAATTACAAACTGTTTTGCATGTAGCTAATAGTATAATGACTTCAAGGGCTCCTTTAGTAGTATGGATAAAGCGATTGCAATTTCTATTATTAAAACATCTATTGGATCTTTAAAATGTTATAAATTGAGTGAATATATATATATATATAGTGAAGATGATTTTTGTATTTCAGACATTTTGTTTGCGTTTTTCTGCTTTTATGAGAACTATTTCAAATATTAGAAGTTTTGCATTTAAAAGCAGTGTGCGAATATTGTCTTGGTATTCCAAACTCAGTTTCAGATATCATGCTGTGCATGTAGCTGACACAGTTTTATCATGCTGTATAGTAGCCTGACAGATTAGCCTAATGGTAGATTTAACTTGAGTGTGACTCATTGGGGAAAAAGTGGAATGGGGAAAAGATGCTATTAGTTATTTAGACATATCAAGAACTGAGGTTACTTTGATTAATACTTGAACTATTTCCTCCGTGTAGTTTGGAAACTCCAGATAGACAGAGGTTAGTTTTTGTGTTTGGAGTGTAGTAGGGTTATTATTTATTATTATAATGGAGAGAACGATCGTTCTTCTTTTAAAGCCATTTGAAGTCATCCAAAGTTATAAGTCGAGAAAATCTGAAGCTGACATTTCTGGACAGTCACCTTGTTATTCGAAATTTCGGTTCTGTGAAACAAGCCAACTGTGGTACGCTGTCTTTTTTGTAGTGTAATTTTTATTAACTACTTTTACTTTAAAATACATACCTAGTTTCATCTAAGTAATGCAAAATGAAGGTATTATGTTTGTTTTGTAATTCAGTTTAGTTCATGAATTAAATGTCTTGGTTATTTTTTTCCTACTAGGACAAGCTTGTACTAATTCTGCCAACATTCTCTGTTGTAACTCAGTACTATTGTGCTACTTCTTCCTTGTGGGTCATGGAATATTGGTAATGCTTTAGTACTTTTAGTGTTCAGCAACAATTGATCAATGTGAGTTAGAATGCATAGGTGTTTTTGTTATTTTGTTGTATGATACTCATGCCTATTTTGATACAGAAATACAGGTAAAATCTTTGAAATTCAGTAACTATATTAAACAGGCTAAGTTTTTGAAGTGTACATGAGCCAGTAGCTATTATAATGACAAAGCAAGAATAGTAAAATCAGTTACACTGTAAAGTATGTCCAAAATAGCCAGCCAATCTCAAAGTAATTAATGAGCCCATGATAAGACTCCATCTGAAGAGTTTCATCTGTTTTAATTACTGATTTCCTGATGCACAAGGGAGCTTTCTGCTAGTCCTGTGGTGAAAGCCTCAGAAGTCCTGGGTCAGAGTTTGGGGACAGAACCACCGCAGATGTAGTATGTTGACTGATGACAGATCAGTCTGACAAGCCTTGTGAGATACATGGCATTACAGTGGAAGAGAAGGCTCACAGCACTCTGCTGCAAATGCATGCAGTGCAGGGCAGGCTACAAGTCCAGAGCCACTTTGTGTTCAGTGAATAGGTTGAAAAGTCAGATGTGAATAATCCAAGGTGGAGCACTGGGTCGTTTGGGGGAAGGACAGTTTAATCCCTGTCCTTGTTAATATATTAACATAATTTCCAACTTTTCATGTCCTGCTGATGTTGAAGAGAATGACCTTGAGTAGTTTTCCAGACTTCTATAGATCGCTTATTCTGAAGTAGTCAGAATACCTTGCATCTCCTTTTTCTTGCACTGCTTGAGCTATAAATGCTGTATGAATCATTCTGCAAAAATGAAACAATTAATTAAAATAATTTTATTTGAAACTATTCAAAAATACTTGTTTCTGCCTTTTGTTTACTTGAAGCAATGAGTCATAAAAAGACTTGTATTTGCCTTAGTCATTCTAGCATGCATCCATAATAGAGCTGTCTGCTTCACTGATTCAAATCAAAAATAGGCTATTATTGTGTTGTCATTTCTGCATACCATATAGCAGGACATTCACATGTTACTTCTAAAAAGCATTTACTAAGGAATATGACAGTTAAAAGTTTAAAAAAAAAAAAAAACACCTTTGAAGAAAGCTTTCTACATGAACAGCGTGTCAAACTGTTTTGAACCCAATCAAAGTAGTAATTCCAAATTTTTCAAACCAGGGTTAGCAGGGATAAGATGGATTGCGTTGACTTGAGCTGTGGAACGTTTTCTTTGTTAAATGTTTAATTCTTTGTTGAAGGCTTAGTCCTCAGAAACTTTTTGTGTGAGCCACATGTGAATGAAAACCTTTGTGTTGTCCAGTAACAACAAAAAGAAATCATGTGCCCAACTGCTGTATGCAGGATAAGCTCTTCACTTGGTCTTTTATATGTTGATTTTTTTTTTCTCCTCCAAATTTACATAAAGATGTCACTGATGGCTTACACATTAGAGAAGTTTGACACAGAAAGCTACTGTCTAATGCCAGAGACAAATGAAGCAAGAAAATAGCACTTTCTGGCCAGCAAAGACTTCCTCTTAGTTTTCTCAAGGGTCACAAAATTCACCTCTTGATTTCTTTACCCAGCCAGCCCAGACCATTTTGCGTGTGAGAGTGGCAAGAGGGGCTGGTTAGGAAGCATGCTGCAATGCTCCTTTTTTTAGGTGAGGCTCTAGAATTTATTGAACCTGAGTTTTGGCCCAAAGGATATTTGCTCTGAGCTTTGAATGCTTTGTTATTCAGTTCTTAAGTATGAAAGTAAATGCAGTGATTGAAATGGAATAGTAATGAATTGTCTACAGTAGCCCTGAAACCAGTAGTCCTTGGTGTAATTCAAGATTGCTAGAAGGTTGTCTGACCTTTCTTTATAAGTCAGATAAATTCTTGTCCTTTCTATGTCATTTTATTTTTGCTCCATAATTGCTACTCAGGATTCTGAGCAGTCATTGCATTTACTCACCTCTTCACTATAGTACATACATTTTACATAGTATTCATTCAACACCACCTTCTTCCCATAGTTCTGTGGCTTTTTCAGGAACCTTTCTTTGTCCACATCTGTTTCGTAGAGTATTAGGATAAGAGGTTTCTCAGAGAAGCCTCCATACCTGAAGGCATTCAAGGCCAGATAGGATGGGGCCCTGTGCACCATGGTCTGCTGGGAGCAGCCCTGTCCTGGGGCTGGAATTGGGTAGGCATTAAGGTCGCTTCTGACATAAGCCATTCTTTGATTCTAAGAGGAGGTTATTAAAAGCCTTCTTGTCTCACCTGCTGTATACTAGATTCATTTTTACCTGAAAGTTGTATCTAATGACTTAGTTTGCACTGAAGTATTTTTGTCCTGATGTGTTTCAGATATCCTGTCCCAGCAGCGTAGGTGTTGCTAGTAACCCAGATGATCTTAACAGGTAAACCGTGTCACGTAACAAGGAGAGTATCTCCTGCATTTTTCTTGTCATACAGAGGAAAATTCCTTTCTGAGTCTCAAAAGTGGCAGTCAAACTGAATCAAAACGTTTAAGGAAGGTACCACTTAAGAATGAGGGATTTCTTCACTGGCATGCTGCATCAGAGGTGTAGTTCACAAATCCCTAAGTCTCTACCTACATTTTTTGTTTTATACAATAAATTCATCTTTTTCATCCCACATTTACTTAATACCTGTTAGTTTCATATTAGACACCGTGTTTTTTCTGTCTCCTAAGCTGCTTATGTATATGGTCTTCTTAGATACTAAGCTTTTGATCATTTTGGAGTTGCAAATGGCTGTTTGGTTAGCTTTTGGATATGCCATATTTCAGGTGAAGACTTGCATCTTGAATGTTTGTTTTCCTGAGTGTTTCGAAAAGTTTAGTTTTCCAGTTGCCCTTTTCTTAGTAACAGTAATCTGTTTCATCATTAAAACACGACATGCATCAAGACAATCCATTAAAACAGTGGATAAGATGATGATGGACATGAAAGAAGTTGAGGTATACTCATGGTCTTTACTTGTGAGACTGATCTTTAGGAATTCCAGGTCCTTGAGACCAGTTGGGAAATCCGGAACAAGGAAAATTTAGCCTTGGTGTGGGAGGATTAGGTTAGCAAGCATTTAAACAAATTAGATTTAAAAACTGTAGGACCACACCCATGAATGCTGAGGAAGCTGGCTGATGTCACTGCAAGACCACTCTTGATAATCTTTGTAGGGTCTTGGAGATCAGGGGGTCCCAAAGACCAGTAGAAAGCTATTGTCGCTCCTGTCTTCAAGAAGGGCAAGAAAGGATTTGGTTCACAATCTTTTTCAGGAGGAAAGGGTTGCAAAGGGTTGCTTTGCTAGGAGGATGGACTCTGAAGGCACAAATGACAAATGGTTATGGAAGTAGTAGCCAAATGATGGTACACATTGTGTAAGCCCCTTGGAGTTTTTATATACAGATATGTGTATATATAACATATAAGAATTGCAGTCTTCCTGCTGTGTGCAAAATGTCAATTTAGTAGAATTTGCTAGGGCTCACAATTTCCTCGTTAACATCAGCC
The DNA here is from genome assembly GCF_023343835.1 of Lagopus muta. Classification (NCBI taxonomy): domain Eukaryota; kingdom Metazoa; phylum Chordata; class Aves; order Galliformes; family Phasianidae; genus Lagopus; species Lagopus muta. The sequence goes on along the minus strand of NC_064439.1, from coordinate 16,386,300 downwards.
AGCACAATGTGTATACTTCTGTCAGAGAACATAATCATAAAACAGTATTGTACAGCCTCTCAATTTAGATCAGAACAGTGTCTGCTCAGATTGGCTGTAACTTTGAGACAAATCTTTCCTATAATAATAGGAAGCTCGTTTCTGCCCTATATTTCCTTTATTGAATAGTAAGGTCATAAGTAGGTAGCTTTACTTTCAGTGTTACTCTAATATGCCAGTTTTTGCAATGAAAGGCGTATATAATACTCAGGATGTAAAGTTGCTAATTTCCTTTTTTTATTATTCATAACCTAATGCTTGATTTAAACAAAATAAAAAAAGTATATACTTTCCAACTGTGTGCACAGTTCTTTTGCACATTAGGAAAGATTCTCTGGTGTGCACTGGTACTTCCAATGCACTTGTTTATTAAGCCGTTAATTTTCATGAGATTTATAATATCTGTGTACTGAAACACTGCTTTTGGTTGTATTTTTAAATTTCCTTAGGAGAATATTTGATTCCCTTTGCAACAAAGCAGTAGTAAAGTAGATGGGGGAGGAGCAGGATGTTACTGTTAGAAAATGAACGAGTTTAAAAAAGCTGGCTAGCTATATGCCTGACTGGTTACTGAAATGCTGGAAGAAATGTTACTAAGTGTGGAATTACATCATCTTTCCCCTATGCACAGAAAGTGCCCAAGGAAATATCATTTGTCATAAGACCTACACTCCTTAATCTAAAATGCCACTTTACTGCTAAAAGCAAAAGGATACAGACAAACAAACAAAAAGCCTAAAGAAAGTAGTAGTGAACAATTCAAATTTAATCAGCTTTTTCCTGAAGTGAAAAAAAAAAAACAAAACAACAACAACAACAAAAAAGTGTGGGGGGAATCCTTCTCTTTGAACTGTAATTATTAAATAAACAGGAAAAAAAAGTGTGTAGGCAGAAGATTGTGCACATCAATGTGTCTTTTATATTTTGCTCCTTATCTCCACAGAAAGTTATGATTATTTACAAAATATGGCACTGGAATAATAAAAATTCAGCTAGGGCCTTTCTTTGCCTGCAGATCTAAATCCCAGCTCCCATTCCAAGACTACAAAAAAGAGCTCAGCACAGGAGACTCCCACAGCATGTAGAAGGGGAGTGTAGCCTCTTCTCCCTTCAAAAGCAAGGATCACACACTGGTATCCTTTTGTACCACTACAACAATCCCATGGTAACGTGTGCTTGCCTCTTGCTTTCTGAATGTTATGTTTTGCTGAAGGCCAGGAATGAAAACAAGGAAACAACGTCAAAGCCCCTGCTTGGCTGAGATTGGAACAGGGTTGATGGACTTTGTACATAACCTCATATTTTCCTGCATTCCATGATGCAAACACTGTGCTGGACTTTCTGTGGTCATTGAAAGAAGGAAGAGATTCAGCTTTTTCAAGCCCTGAGTAAAGTAGTGGGAGCAAAGGCAGTGGTTGAGTTTGTCTTAAAGGAACAGGCTGGTTTGGGAGTCAGGATTTTGCTGCCCTGTTTTCAGCAGTTATGTACATTTCTGTGATTGACAAATGCAGATAATTTGTGAATCTGAGCTGAACGCTTGCTTGAGAGTAAAAAGCAAATCAAGCCTGCAATGGATTATTTACTTCCATGGAAAAACAAACAAGCAAACAAAAACCTTAAGCAATCCTATTCTATCCAGACAAAAATTCAGTGAGTATATTTTCACTGGGCAGTTGACACGAATTGCTCCTGTTATGAGCCATCTGCCAAGCTTTCAGGAAGGTAAGATCAAGCATATTCAAACCAGAGAATGCAAAGAGTTTAAACTTGCCACTGGTGCTCACTGAAGCTTCACATTTCAGATAATAAAATGGCATTTGCAGAGTGAAACTGAAGCCTTTTATTTTCTCAAAAAGAATATAGGTTTATATATGAAGGCAAAATAAACGAGCTTCAGTGCCAATCAGAATAAAGTTGACATGAGAGTATAAAACAGCATCTTTCCTACCATCTTTTGTATCAGAACTTCAGAATATGTCTTTGGTGGACCTCACAGTTAGCTTTGATTCATAAATCCATAACAGTTCAGGACCTACTGGTGAAAAGGGTTTGTTTTCTCCACACGTTGTACTCTCTGCACACACGAGAGGTATTTCCAAACAATACCACCTTTATTTTTAAAGGCAGGAAATTGTTAGCAGGCAGATCAGAAGTTCACTAGAAGTTCACCAGTAGCTCACTAGAATTCCTGATGTTTCAGTGTGTGTTTTAGTCTAAAACTATAAGCAATTTTCAGATTTCAGAGTCCAGTTTCCAAGTATTGGCCTGCAACAGTTAATTCCTTAAACTACAGCTCATGTTGCAAAGCTGATTTGCAGGCATTTGATGTTGCTTCAAGAATGGGGAGATTTCTGTTTTTGTGTTTTTGATGTTTCACCATTTTACTGCTTCGTCTTTATGGCGGAACAGCTAAGAGATGAGGATGAGTATCTTTTATAGCTCTTAACCTGAAATATGTACATAAGGAAACAGAGGTCTAGTGTCAGTACTGACCATGAGAAGTAAAAAAGAAACAAGGGAAAGTACAGGAAAGTGCTTTTTTTTTTTTTTTTTTAACCTCCTGAAATGCTTTACCACTCTCTTAAAACAGGATATAAAACTGTAATTAGCCAGTCAAAATATATGGAGTCAGATTACTAATGAAATACTCATTGGGGTCTGAATCTCAGTCCTACTGAAGTTGCTGGAAACAAATGCACAGACTCTGAGCTGAAGTGCTCCATTACTTTGAGGATTGGGCCTATAGCAGAGAACTGGAAGAATATAATAAAGACACCTGCAGAGGAGATCGTGGCATGACAAGACACAACAGGGATGGTACCGTTCAGAGGGACTGTCTCAGATGGAAATAGCAGTTGCTCTGATTATAGCTTCCCCTGGTTCTTCCAGGTGTGTCTGCTCAGCTGACCAGCACTCGGCTCCGCCGGAACACCTCTGTGGGCACCCCGTTCTGGATGGCTCCAGAGGTAAGATTCATGTTCCAATGTATTTCATCAGTGGTATGAAAGCTGTCAAATTCTGTATTTCTGCTCTTTCTCCATTCTTCCTTCTTTTTTCTTTCTTCTTCCTGACTGCTGGACCTTCTAAAGGACATTTCTATTTTGATAGGTGAAAAAGTGTTTTAAACCTATTTACTTAAATGGTTGCAAGGATTAATTTAAAATGTTTTTTTTATCTTTGAAACTGCAAGGTTAGAGTGAAGGAGCAGGAAGCTGAATTGCTTAGTTCAGTATTTTCATTCAGGAGGAGCGAGTACTACCAGCAATCTTTTCCAACCTTCCCAATTTGCAAACTATGCCAAGTATCTCATCTCTCTGTGGATGGATGGAGCCCAGGGTGGTACTGTATATACTGGGGCTTTTACTTTTGAATTTCTTCATCTGGAAAGCGTTAACACAATGTATTTATAGGCAACAGCAAGAAATGAACAGTTCATTATGAATAAATAAGATGTATTATGTGTATTTGGGGATTTTTCCAGCTGAAGAATATAAATACATGCTTTAATCTGGAACAGGAAACAAAAAATTAGTTACACTGTTTAGTGTTATACTTAGTACTTATGCTATTTGTGTCTGCACAAACACGTGTGCATATATACATGTACATCTCTTTGTAGGACAGAAATTACTCTATGGGCGTATGTGCTTATAAATATACATTGCTTGTCCTCATTGGTCTAGACCTTTAGATCTAGGTAAAGGGATGAAAAATCCTTTGTTCAGCTGGCATTGTGAATGAGCTGAAATGTATATGAAACTGAATACATTTCCCACAATCCATTGGCAAACCACATTCTTGATAACTTAGCTTTATCCTTAAATTGGCTGAATAAAGACCCAATGGAAGATAATGAATTCAGCTCTTGCTTTCTTCCTTGTGTTCTTCATGGAGAGAGCAGAGTAACTCCATTCATTCTTTTTCGGGAATAAATCTACAGAGAAGTAGCTTGGGGTTGCTGAGTTCCTTGCTTCTTCCCTTAGCAGTGGGATGCAGTTTTCTACCTGCAAGTGAATAAGCCAAAGATTTGCCACCTTCAGTCAGATCAGGGGACATCTGATCAGATAACAGGCTGTGTTCACGAAAGACTTGCTTTCTCTAGGTCACACTTTGCTTTTTCAGCAGCACTAAGTTTTAACTTGCAAAATATGAGCAGTTCTGTTTATTTTATCCAATATCTCTATCCAATAAGAGATTTCCCCATCTATGAGTATGCTCTTAAATTCAGATATTTGACTGTCCTGTTACTGACCAGGTCTTTTCCTCTAATAGGTGATTGCCTGTGAGCAACAGCTGGATAGCTCCTATGATGCCAGATGTGATGCATGGTCACTGGGTATTACTGCAATAGAGCTGGGAGATGGAGATCCACCACTTGCTGATTTGCACCCTATGAGGGCACTCTTCAAAATACCAAGGTAGTATCTTAATGTTTTTAATTCTTGCTGGGCTGAGAATTATTTCCATTGAGCATTAATTTCCATTAACATTTCTTCAAACTTAGACTATGAAGGTACATACAGTTCCTTCATACTATTTATACTAACGGGAGGTTAGAAGTACTCTGTCCAGATGTATCTTCTGAGACTCTGCTACAACCATGCAAAGCCCCTGAGAAATTTAGAGAGGACTGTGGCTGCGTTTGTGAAAAAGCCATGAAAATTTCCCCTTTGGACTGCTGCTACCCAACATACACAAGCATAGGACATAAGCACTGGACTCATGCGAGTCCCATGTATGTTGTTCTCATGTATTGCCATATTTGAAAATGAATTGTGGTAGTAATACCGAGTCTTAGTGGGTCAGTGTGTCAAACAGGCACCACAGCTGTCCTCAAATGTTATCACGTCTTTTGAAGCAAAGTGTTCACATACATTTAGTCCCTTACCTTTCATTAGCTTGCGCTGTTCCTGCCAGCTGCAGTATTGCTGTCCTTAGGCAGTATCTCTGGCAACTTTTGTGCTTTCTTTGAAGCTGGATGTAGAAGTACCCAAATTACCACTTCCAGTGTTTCAAAAAGCATTGGTCTCAAAGAATATAGGGAATGACCTTACTGCAGTCAGTGGATTTCATTCCAGCAGTTGTAGTACCACAGCATGTGAGACCACATAGCATATATGAGCGCTCCAGGTCCTTTTCAGCCAAGTAACCCAAATTAATTTAAACTGCTTTCTTGTTTAAGAAATCTTGGGTGACTTGGCACTGAAGCAGAGCATGAATGCTCTTCCCACCTCTATTTGCTACGGGAAAAGCAGAATCAAACTGTTGTAATTTCATCTAGGCCTTCAAAAAGCCATCTGGCTTATACGCTTATAGATATTTGGTGCCTAACACTCTGCCCAGGAACAAATGTAAGATCCACTGCCTTTTAATTTCATTAAGAAAAACACAAAAGTTCAAGAGTTAACATTAGGCATCACTTAAAGAATGCGGTTTTGATAACTGATTTAACAGTAAAGGAGTCACCTCATCTATAGGCACTTGCTTTTGTCTAAGTGAGTATGCTTAGTGGAAATAGCACTTTTCATTGAAAGGAAGGAGACTCAAAACAATTTGGACATTAGTACCTAGCATAAGAAACTTTAAATCAACAACAAATAATTTTTTATTTACAGTATATCTGTATCTAGTTCTTCACTTGCCTTCTGAATATCTCCTGATAAATCAAACGTGGCTAATAATGAGCTAGTTTCTTCCTGCAGTTTGTTCAGTAAGCTGATTAATTCAGTCCTTCTGGAAAACCTTTACATAGAATTTCTTTTTAAAAATGTCTTAAAGTATATAGTTTCAGGCTTGGAAAGAGAGACCTGCTATTACAAGTGAATAGTGATTAATGGGTCATTAGTTTCATTTCTGTTTATTGATTTGATTGAAAAAAGTACAGTAATTCTTAGCTATGGTTGGTAGATCCTCTCCATGCTATTTTTCCTTGTTAGTTATGTAATGCAGAAGAGCCATTGAGGCATTGTATCCTCTACCCATACTCCTTTTACCAGTGGAAATCAATATCTTTTTTCAGTGGCCTTCTAAAACTCATTACTCAGCCTGCCTTCACACATCGTTTTTGGCAGCTGAGTAGCTTATTAACTTATTGTCACTGACCTTTGCAGGAATCCTCCTCCAACACTACAGCAGCCTGAACTGTGGTCATCTGAATTCAATGACTTCATTAACAAGTGAGTAACAACTGACACCACTGTAACCGAATATGGAACATGTATAAATGTCATTTGTAAAATATCATTGTATTCTCCATGGAGATATATTGTTAGTAAACAATTTTCTGTTCTGCTTCCTTCAATTGTAAAAATGAGAAGTGTTTTGGGTGGAGTCCTTTGACTGTAGATGAGTAAGGAACTTGTTTTTTACGTTAAGCATTTGCAAACAAATGATCTCAAGTTTCAAAAATCAATGATTGAATTTCTAGGCCTTATCAATTCTGTGAAATCTTAGAGTTTTCAGTACTGAAGTGTTGTGAATAAGATGGATGTATTTATTATGACAGTATGAGCGAACTACAGACAGGCGTGTCAAAACTTAACAATGACCCCTGAATGATCATCTGCTTTTTCTGCCAGCACAGGTGCTTAACTAAAGACTATGAGAAGCGCCCAACGGTATCTAGTCTTTTGCAGCATGATTTTATTAGGCAGATTGAAGGAAAGGAAAACATGCTACAAAGACAACTTATGGAATTTATTGATGTTCATCAACAAATGGGAGTCACTGAAAAGGCAAGGTAAAAATAGCTAAAAAGTAGACCAGTTATGGCAGTCTCTTTATACTTGCGCTGTTTCTGAATGGCTGGTGCTCAGAAAAGGATTCACCTCTCATAACTTTAGCTGACTGAAAAATACAGTGTTTAATCTTTGGGTGCCTCCTATAAAACCAATAGCAAGTGGAGGGCATTATGATTCACATGAGATGAGATAATCTTTAGAAGCGTCTCCCCTTTTTCCTCTGATTCTAGATGCAGATTAGGATCCTAGCTTTCAGAATACTAAAGATTAGGTGAGATGAGAGTTTGTAATTCACTTATATTTCCATGGTTATTATTGACTGAAGATGCTAGAAATAACTGATCGGGTTCCTGCAAGAACTGGATGCTACTGACTGAAAACAGTGATAGTATCAGACTTCGCAAAATTAAAAATATTTTATAAAAAAGCTTATGTCTTATTAGAATATCCTTTTTTCTTCCATTAATATTTAAAAGTATTGGTTCTGCATAAAACATGTAGCACTTGATGGCTTTCCTTTAAAATAGCTGAAAATGATTTGGTTCAATACAGCAATTTATTTAGGAAAAAAAATCCACTACACTGAAGTAATGTGTCAGTTGTGGAATGTAGTAGAAGATTGGTATTGATGTATTACTTGTGCAGTGTCTCCTGTGCATCAAGGTAAAGGATGATAGACATTTTTTAAATGGAACATAAAATGTAAAAGGCATTTTGAACTACATGGGAAACACTTACTAAAGCGTGCCACATTTACTTTTGCACATATTTATAGTACCAACATATATAGCAGTCTTCAGTACTGATCCTGGAGAATTTTCTGATATAAACTGTCATTTATGGATAATAAGAATATTTCTAAATAATTTTTTATTTTCAAGTTTTCTTGGACTCTCTGGAATTGGATGTAGAATGAGTAGCAGTTTCTCTTTTCTGGCATTTCTATGAAAACCTATACACATGGCTAAATTTAAGACTTACTTACACTGAATTTGTACGCTCTTTACGGCACTTAGAATTGATTTAATCCAGAAAAACTCTGGAATTGAAATAAGCTCCTTAGGTGTCAGTGCTGAGCATTTGGACAATACTCCAGACTTAAAAATAATAACAAAAATATAAAACCCTGGATAATTGTGTTAAAACAAATAAAGATCTCTAAACAATGTGAATTTATAACTTGATGAAACTTATGACAATGGTCCTCTCAATGCCTAAATCATTTTTGAAAATAAAGCTTCTAAGTCAGTTACTTATTGTGTTTTCTCAATTTCATATAATTTACATGTTTTACATGTTTAGCAAGTCCTTCTGTTTTTCAAAATTCTTCAATCTTCTTTTTTTTTTTTTAATGTAATTGCTTTATAATGTAAATGACATAAGCTTTCTTTTCCCATGCAATGCAAACATTAAAAAAAGGCTCAATTTGCTTATGCATAGAGCTATCAAGTGGCACTGGAAGAGGAATCTATTAAGACTTTCTCTGTCCAGTGATATTGTGTTTTTTTTAACTGACTGCTCTTTATATGAACCAGATTTTAAAGGAATATATTACTATGTAATGAAGTTACATAGCCTTTGCAGTTGATCAGGTGCAATTTCTGCAGAAACTTTCCCCAAGTAAGATAGAATTTTCCTTTTGAAAGTAATGAAAATTTATTATCTGAATGTTTTAATTTTAGCAGTTTACAATGATAATAAATAGGTTGATACTAATTTAAATCTCACTTACATTGATTTAACCTAATCTTTTCATATCTGAAATCACTGAACATAGTATGAAGGTCTAGAAGTAAAAGCCACATTTTACTGTCACTGTACATATAATGACTTCAACTTAAGTATGTTATTGATTACATTTGCTGGAAGATTGTTATTTGTAGCAGTGAATGTATGTAGGTCATTCCAAAAGTAATGTCGTCTTATTTATTTCTGTGTAAATTGCAACAGATAGAAAAAGCACAATAACACCTCCAGGGTGTTCAAAAAACACGTAGATGTAGTACTGAGGAACATGGTTTGGTAGGTGCTGATGGGTTGACAGTTGGACTTGATGAACTTAGTGGTCTTTTGCAACCTTAATGATTTTATGATGCTATGTAAATCCAATTTGGTCATGATATAGGCCGTGGCATGACTGGTCAATTGAAGAGTTTCATCTTAAAATTGCCTGGCTTTCTTTATTATTCTGTCCTGGGACTGTTTTTACACTTATGTGTTATGGCCCTATTGTGGAATTCCTGAACTTTCACCTGTTTCAACAGCTTCTCTTGGAAAGCTCCCTCCTGATCTCCAGCTGTTCTGTTCATAACTCCAAGGCTCCCTCTAAATCTCCAGCTGGCTGTTACTGGGAGGCAGTAGTTTGAGGGATTAAAGAACCTTCCTTATGCTCAGGCATGAAATTCTCCTGTGTGTTGTATGAGTTCACTGTGTAAACTGAAGAAATTCAGTAATGTGGACTTGAAATTAAGGAATCCAATTGTTTTCTTGATATGTTTATTTTCCTGTTCAAATTATACTTTATTAATAAAGAAAAATTTATTTCAGAAGAGTAAGTACCTGAAAGTTGATAGCTGAGGTCCAGCCACTGGTCTTCCTACATCCACTATTCTTGTTTTCACTTGATATCAAATCACTGTTTTTGTCCATTATGCTGAGGTGTAATTTGGCTCTGACTGCCCTCTGCTGTGGCAGTCTGTTCTGGTTATGATATTGCTTTGATGCTTGTTAGATGTGTAGTTGTTGTAGTTCAGAAAGAAGGCGTCATGTGATGTCACGTTCTCAGTGAGTTTATTTTTGCAGAAGGCCAGATCATAATGTGTAGTATTTCTGTACCATGTCTGCTCAGAAATGGTCTGTGATCTTTAGACTGAAAGAGGAGCCACCCTATAGCAACTTCCTCTACCACTATTGTTTCTGAGGTATTTTTTAATGTTGACCAGTCACTGAGGCATTAGGGCATTGCACCAGGCTGTTTGAAATTTTTATTATTATTGCTACTAGCCCAGCAAAGAGAGACCTGGTTTTAGAAAACTGTTGCATCCTTTTCAAGCACCTGGTGAAGGAAACACACCACAGAAATTAAGACAGTTTCTATCATGGAGAAACAGTAAGTTCATCTGAGCCTGATCACCTTTGGGCACTCCTTAAGCTTTCCCTTGATTTTAGCCAATCCCTCTGTCACACTTTCTTGCTTGTCATCTTATAGCTATTAAAATTTATAATTACTGATCAAAATAATGATTAGAAGTTAGTGCTGCAGCATATACCTAAAAACTGTTCTAAAAATACACGTCTCACCAGGCTGAATGAGGGGAAAAAGCCTGCACTGTAAAGAGATCTACTTTGCAACAGAAATAGCTGTCTTTGAAATGGCCTTCAGAACTGTCGCATTTACACCTGACTGTCAGGTTTGCAATTCTTTCATCTTGAGTTGTTTGGCTGTCTTGTTCTTGAGTGCTTTTACAACAATCTCTGCAGAAATGTTCAGTGATTAGTACAGTGTGTATTTCCTGGGAATTATGACTCATTCCAGAATGAGCAGAGCATGTGAGGGATATTCAGTGCACCTAGATTTCAGCAACCAACCGTGTTCCCCAAGTTAAGAGACTTATATGCCCTATAAATAAATGTGGGAAAAAGACCCTTCTATTGCAGAGTGATTCAGAGCAAGGGCTTTTGTGTGAGCTGAATTGCTCTGCTAAACGTTTGTCCTGCTGAGCTAACCATGTAGGAATAGCACTGCAATTCAAGGTGCTACCTAGTTGGTTTAACTCTTTTGGAACGGCAGGGAGGTGAGTTCATAGAAGTTCACATATAATATGCTCAAAGGGGGTTGTCAATTTATTCACTAGTATTCAGAGCAGAGAGTACCATATACTTTCCTCCCATGACTTTCCCTGTGTGGCTTCCCAGACTTGTGTCACTTACTTCCCGAGGCTTCTCTCTCTTTCCCTGACTCATCGTGCCAGTTGGAGCAGCTGATAACAACTCTGTAAGCTAAACTCTGAGGGCAGCTTGCAGCAGAGAGCAGATCACCACTCCAGCTTGAGGAAAGTAGGAGGAGGAGCTGAGTAACACAGCCCACTCAAAGGCCAGTACTGATTGGGTCAAGGTGTCCAACTGAAATCTGTGACAGAGTAGAGATTAAACCTGTGTTTGTTGACTTGTAGACCAATTCTAGACCACTTCAAGCCACTTCTTCCACTCCTGTAGTTTGTTATAGGTTTTGTTGTACCAGCAAGGTCTGTGTATTACTGCACTGTTCCTGAGAGTGCAATATATAGTACAGTTATGCTACAAACTCCTCTCAGGCAGGAGGAATTTCTGGCTATACAGGCCTGTTCCATATGCTTCTGGGTAGTTCCCATCTCCACAGCAGAATAGAAATGCAGTTCAGGTCTCCTTCCATACAATACAAAGGACAGCAATGATTCTTAAATGAATAATAGTTTAACTCTTGATGCAAAGCAGAAGAAATTTGTTCCTCCTGCATTCAGGATGTCTGGGAATAATGCTCTTCAACAGTCTCATCAGTCTGCTTCTCATTCCTCCTGAAGGTGGGATACCTCACCCACCAGGCATTGCTCATTTTTGGAGCTTCCGCTTTGTCTTCTCAGTGTGGTTCTGCATGTAGAGCATGGGCAAGACTCATGAGGGCAACAAGGAACCAATCCAAAGCAGTACTTTTAGAGATATCCTATTTGCTCAGCTAATAACACATATTTTCCCTGAATAAGGGATACAGCCTTTTCTTGAGCCTATTATGAAGGGCCAGTAATCTACATATCTGCAGACTGTGGTAAACCAGCACAAACTTTGGCAAACATTGTACAGAGCAACACATGACCCAACTTCTGGAGGTGGGCCACCTCTGAATGAAAAGCCCTGGCAGCACCATGCTCTCAGCAAGGTTGCATAAGCTTGAGTGCAGCTCCTTGAGTGGAGCTGGTGCTGCGCAATGACTTCAACACAGAGGGAGCAGAGGTTTGTCTGCAAAACACTGTACACATACTTGCAGAACCTATGAGTACTTCTAAATTTGGGTACAAATTTTGCTTAGACGTAAGGCTATAGTTTTATTAAAGTGTATGTCTATTGCAGACAAATTATTATTATTTTTTGCTCAGTACAACCTTCAGAGAAACAGGATCACTATCAATGACAGATCCTGTACAAATTTCTGTGTATTGCTTCTTTTCTGTTTGTCACTTTTAATGATATTTGTAACAGCTGGGACATGTACAGCTGTTTCTACCTTCATGTTACAGAAAACTGTAGAGGATTTGGCAGAGAGTGCAAGAGGGCATCATGAGTCACACTTCCCTTTTCAGGGTATTTTTGGAACAATCAGAAATCTTTTAAATATATTCTGACAATGTGAAGAAGTAAAAGCTGCAGTTCCCTCACTTTGATTTAACTGAATCTTGAAAGACAAGGATGAGTGAAGGTGAAGGAGAAAGCACACAAACAATGCTGCCTTGACTCATTTTCTTGTCCGTAGTAGGTTGATGTTTCTGGCCTTTAGCTGCTTCAGTTGCTTGCTGAGCGTGGCTGTGAAATCTAATGTCTCCAACAAATGATTTCTGATAAGAAGGGAGAAAATTGGTTATTTTGGTTCACAATGTCTATGTGCATGATAGTAATGAAACTTCAGCATAGATGTCAACAGCACTAAAGTGGTTGCTGTTTAGCAAGTGAAGCACTATAACTGCCCTTGAGGGGTCTGTGCCCTTTGACAGCAAAGCAGAAAAATATTGTGTTCTGCAAATCTGCTCTGCTGTGCTCCATGAGTGGAGAATGTAATCTGTTTTAACAAGCACTACTGTTCTCATAATGTCAGCTGAAGAGGATTACAAGAGAATCAATTTTATGTAATTAAACTTCCTTGGCATAAATAAAAATTGTTTCCTTAAAAGAGAGGGGAGAAAAAAAAAAAGTCTCTGTAGCTAGAACATTTCCCTCCATTATTGCAGGGCTGTTGTTAACTTCCTGCATTTCATTAAAAATGGTCATTGAAACAAATCTGGGAAATATCACTCTTACTGACACTCAGTAACATCTCCCCATACTGTGTGTGTAACAGTTTCACCGGAAAGCCTAACTTAGCAGATGTCTTGTATTGGATCATTCGTTGGCAGTGAAAAATAACAGACTAGCACAGCTTGATGCAGTACTGCAGCTCCCACATCGTTCCCTCGCGTGCACATTGATAGGTCTTTCTCAGAGTTGTACTGATACTAGAAGCATTCTTTGGACATAAAACGACCTTTGCGCAGGAGCAAAGAACAAATTCCTTCAACTGCCCAAACATAATTTTCTGCTGCAGCTGTTAAAAGGATGGAGGTATAAATAGAAGCGTGGGTTATGGAGGGGAGAGGTTTCTTTTGAGGGGATAGGATTCTGCCTACACCTCTGGCATCAAGTGCAACCATGTCTTTAGCTGGTAAATGGAAAAATCAAGCAGTGGCAGACTGTGCAAAGCTAAAGAGTTAATTTAAGTCTTAATATTACCTCAGACTTTTAAATGTAACCTGAGATGCATCAACCCAAGAATTGTCTCACAGTGTTGTTGCAAGGATTCAATGCTACCAAGATAGTTCTTGCAGCACAAGTTCCAAAAGAAGAAGATCCTTTCTGGAGGATGTTTAATTGCTTTATATCAGGTCTGTCCCTTTTGGTGCTGCTTGTTTGTATTCCATGTGTTTTCTGCTTCAGGATACTTAAATACGTGCACAATTACAGCCCATTTATGGGTACACTGTTGGAAGAAAGACCACAAAGCTGTACTGGCTCCTACAGTGAATTCTTACGTTTGTGCCTTTGTATTAAGGTTGCTAAATTAGTCATCTGCAGTGAGTAGGAAACTCTTGCCTTTGTGCTTACAGGCAGTGGAAGAGCTTTAGTGGTAACTGGCTCATGCCTGAGGGAGGGAGAAGCTGCTCTGCTGCTGGCACCTGGGTGAGGACAGACCCTGTGTCACTCTCAGAGAATCATCATTAGAGATGAGAGAAATAGAGAGAAGTGCTGGATGAAGTGCACTCATGCCTGCATGATTGCATTCAGTTTGGGAGGACATCACCTGCCTATTTCTTTGTGAGCCTTTTCAGGCCGGCAAGTGACAAATAAAGCCAAGTGGGTGCCTGCCCGACTCTGTAGCTCTGCATCCCCCTCAGCACCCAGCCTGCCTGAACTGAGCCAGTACACAGGAAACAGGGGATGTTTGTGGAGTGGGTACAGGCCATGACCTCTGCAGTAAATCGTACTGAGTGAGCTCAGAAGATACTTAGCTTGCCCCATCAGGGTTATGTTTGTTCATTCTAGCTTTCCACATTGGTGTAGCTGCCTTTTTCTCCTCCCCACTCTTCATTGTATATTGAAGGCCTTGTTTGAGTAGAAAAATTCTGTCTGCTTTTACTCACACTATATGTCCCAACGTCAAAATTACAGAATTTCCTTGATCTTGTACGGAATCAAGATGAAAAATGATTGTGTTTCACACTAGGGTTTTCTGCTGTCTCAGTTTACCGAAGTGTCTGTTCAGTAGTACCACGGGGCATGCAGTCTTATCAGGAGATTCAGTTCACTTAGTAGTCTTTTGTGTTTGTGCCATATTGTGCATCTGAGCTTGATTTTATTTGGTTTGTGAACTGTGCTGTTCCTTATCCAGTTTCCCTTTTCCCAATTTTCCTCCATATCCTAAAGAAAATACAATTAATACAAATTGTAAACTGCATTTTCTACTTTTTTCACTGTGTTTAGCAATGCATTTTTTTCTTGGATAGAGGTGAATCCAATTTGGGGTAGGAATTTTCTTGCTAATTTCTGTAAGACTGCATAATATTTTTTTCTCTTGATTAAAAGAGAGATTATTTCATTCTGTCTTAGTTTCAGCTGGGATGGAATTCTTTTCTTCAGAGTATGATGCCATGTTTTGGTTTTAAGATGAAAACAATGTTAACACACTGACGTTTATAGTTGCTGCTAAGCACAGTTATACAAAGCCAAGGCCATTCTCAGCAAACGGCTAAGGAGCTGAGATGGAACAGAATTAGGACAGCTGACTTAAACTGGCCAAAGGGATATTCCATGCCATCTGACATCTTGTGGAAGGAGTTCTGGAGGGGTTGGGCGTTCATCGCTCTTCTGTTGCTCAGGGGCAAGCTAGGCATCAGTAGGGGGGTGATGAGGAATTCTTTGTGCATCACTTCTTTTATATGTGTGTATATACATACACATATATATACACACACACACATTATAATTGTTATCAATTTCCTTTTCTCTATCTTAGTAAATAGATTTGTCACAACACACAGGTTCTACTTTGTTTGTTTTTCTTCTGTTTTCTTCCCCATCCCACTGGGAAACGAGGGAGTGAGCAAATGACAATGTGGTGCTGAGCCACTGCAGGGTTAAACCACAATGCATTTTAAGATAAACTTTACTGAAATTTAATCCTAAAAAAAATATTTGAACTTTTAAAATGTGTTTCTAATTTATGCTTTTTTTTTTTTTCCTTTAAAGAACAAGAAAATTATTCTGGATTAGGATGTATTTCACATATTCCAGTGGTTCTGTAGCACTTTGCTGAACAGTCTGACCAGCTCAGGCATCATTACTAAGCTACAAGTGTTACCATCCTGAATGCTTTGTCAGTTCTAAAAAAAAATAATAATAATTTCCTGTTCTGTTGTTCAGATGTTCATGTATTTGAATTCAGAACAATGGAAATATGTGATATTTTGGCTGCATTGCTGTTGAGGTGATTACAGATGCAAGATACACTCTGTTTCCTTATATCAAGAACATTTATTCTGTCTTTTCTAGATTTGAACGTATTCATACGAAGAAAGGGAACTACAGTAAGTCACTAGTTTCAAACCAAGAAGATGTAGATGATTTAGCAACCTTGGAGGTACTGGATGAGGTAAGAACTTTCTTTCTCGTGTTTTCTTGAGGAGATGTAATTGGATATTAAAATAGTGTCATGTACTTCTATTGTGTAAGTGAACAATAGCATTTCACTTTATGCCAAACAATTTTAGATGAGATTTTTCTGGAGTGGTTCCAACTGTATGGTAAAACACCTTCTGCAGTTGAAACTTCCGATTGAGTAGTATAGCAGTACCATTTGTTTAACTGGATGTATATCACTGGATTTTATTTCAGCTAAATAGCTGATTTTTAATGATATGTTAACTTGAAATTGATCCAAGTCCAAGAATAAGCACATTCTCACCTGTTGCTTGTACATACAGAGTTGTCCTAAACTAGCTTACCATACTATTCCTAGGCTGGGTTCTCACTGACTGTCTTTAGTGCAGTGATGCATTGAGATCAGTTTACGTCAGCCAAGGCTCTGCCCTCCTCAGGAATCCCACTGGTTTGTCAAAGATCAAAAGCGAGTCTACTATGAGGATGGGAAGCATGCATAAAGATGGAGAGAAATCTGCTGTGTTTATAGCTTAAGGTTCAAAAGCAGGAAGAAGAATCAGGCCACTGCACATTAGCTGCAGGTGATAAGAGGCCATCAGTGGTTGTAAACAGTCATTCTTCCTCTGTCAGGCTGTACATAAATAAACTGGTACAGACTAAAACGCTACTTATTAACTAATTTTTCTATAGACACTTGGGGATTGGTAGTGTCCCTTGTTCAAAGGGAGTTTGGACACAAGCAGTTATGAATGCCAGGGTGTTTGAAAGTATTACTTATCTGCAATCAAGATAATGTGTATTCCTGGCCATTAAAGTCTTCTTTTTCTCTCATCTTCACTTATTGTAACTATATTCATGTTCTGTCTGTTTTCCTCATATTATTTTTTTCTCTCTGTGAGAGAGTGTTCTTTTTTTTTTTCTCCATCAGAATACAGTGACAGAGCAGTTGCAGAAGAGTTATGCCAAGGATCAGATCTACACATATGTTGGGGACATCCTCATAGCTGTCAATCCATTTCGGAATGTAGACATTTATTCTTCACAGGTGTGAAAATTTAGTTTGATTCTTTTCTGCTGGCACTTATTTCCAATAAAATATGACTGTTCATAAGTATAAAGTAAAATTGTTCTTGAAATTTATTTCAATTCACTCTGAAAAAGAAGAATTACCAATACAGTAGTCCTTTTAATTTCATGTTGATACACATCCCTATTGTGTTGAATTTCAGCATAGAAATGAGAAACTAAAAAAACAAATAAAAGCCTCTCAGGTATCTTTATGTCTGCTGATGGCGTATATCATGTCTTAAGTGCAGATGGCTATATCTGAGCAAGTCACCTATTTTGATCAGTAGATAAAAAAAGGATTTTTGCAGTTGCTGTTCTTTCAGCGACTTTCAGTATTCATTCTGAGTTGAGATAAATTGCACTAAAATTCATGAGATTTGTTGACTAGACCACCACCACTATGAGCAGTTAGTTCAGAAGTAGTATTTGTGCTGATGCATACATTAATTTGCCTGAATCTTATTCCGTTTGGTAGGAGGGAGCATTCCTCCTCCTCCATTTCCTGTGGAGAACTTCTGCCAGGGCAATTGGTTGGATGTAGAAGGTGGGGACATTTCATCCCAAGAGAGCTGTGGAAACTGTAACTATTTAATTGATCCGACAGTTCACAAAACTATTAAGTAAAATTTTAACTTTTGTGAATTTGCCCTTTCACTACACACAGGGAACAGATACTAAATGTTCAGTCATACATAATTTGCCATTATTAATTATCAGTTATTTTCTGAAGTTTAGACATCAGTATCATGCACAAAAAGCAAGATGATGTAAAGTGTAATTTCATTTTAAATTAAATAAATAAGGCAACATTATATTTATTCTAACAATTCAATTTTTGTGGCATAAAGCTGAAAGCATACAAAATTGTTTTTTACCTTTTTTAGCAGTTCTTATAGTACTAAATGCAGATCCACAGTACAGTGAATGCAGTAACTGCTCACTCAGAAGCAGCAATACTACTAAGAAGGATGATGTACACTAATTTGAAAATGAAAGATAAATGAAAAAAACTCATTAAGGAGACATAGAAAATGTTTTCATTTTTCTTGTGCTTAGCATTCCAAACTGTATATTGGAGCCAAACGGACTGCCAACCCTCCTCACATTTTTGCTGTTGCTGACATTGGTTATCAGTCCATGGTGACATACAACTCTGATCAGGTAAAGATGAGATGACCTATTTATATCTTTTACTAGGATGAGAGATATGTAATGAGCCCAGACTTATGGTCTTGTTCTCTGCAGTGCATCGTTATTTCTGGGGAAAGTGGAGCTGGCAAGACACAAAGTGCCCATCTTCTGGTTCAGCAGCTCACTGTCCTGGGCAAGGTATGATTCCCTGTAAGCTTCTGTAAGGCTTTGGTATCTGAGATCTAACTGAATGACTGAATCAGGGGCAGGACATTGCTAGAGGACCAAGACAGTAAACATTTTCCTAAGAGCTCCTATGAGTGCCCCCTTCCAGTGAGGGCTTATGCCAGTTTAGTTGAATGTCTTTGTATCACCCAAACTGTTAAACTATCTTAGAGCTTTTTGCCTCTCACCACAACCAGTTTGCTGTCACTTAGATGTGTTCCTTCTGGGAAGTAACCATCATAATTAGCAGAAAGGGATTTTGCATTTCCCAAGTGATATGCTAGCAAACTGATCTACCAGTGTGATGCAGTGCACTTTAAACAAATGGTAACATGGATTGTAAAAGCAGGCAAGCCATGTCAAGTGATGGACCACAGAAACTGATTAGCCCTGGATTGTGTATTTCCACTTTCAGCCAGCCATTCATTCTGCAGAATGCTGTATTGTGACATGCTCTGTGGTATGTGTATGCCTTTCTTTCCATATGCTTTATGTAGGAATGACCACTCTGATTATGAGTCTACTTATTCAAAAGTATAGTGGACAGCCAAGTATGTGTCAGTTTGTGAAAGTCCATTGTATCAAAGGCTACATGTGCATAAGCAGTGGCACACTCTAGATGAGATGTAAGGCCTCTATTCATTCCATTGCATTTTGATGCCTTCTTGAGTCTGCAGGGCCATGTTTCTTTGAGATCCACGGGAAGGAAGGGACCTGTGTATCTGGTAAGGAAAGTTAATTGATCAGTGTGATTGATAAAAACTCAAAGACAGCTTTTGTCTTTGAGTGAAATATTTTTCCCTCTGAAATCTTACATTCCTTACTCCAGTGAAAAACTCCGTCTACATATTGAAGGTATGCCTGCATGTTTGAATGAAGGAGTGTACTCAGCTGGTTTTGTGTGAGCTGGCTTTCATCTCATTCATGCAGTTGCAATTGGAGTGAAAATGAGGAGGACAGAATCCAACACCCATGTGGATACAATCTGTAATTGCTAGTCTGTGCCACACACCTGTGCTCTTGTCACGTACACTAATGAGTCAGGGTGTGAGATGTGCCTTACCTTGTTACAGAAACAGTTTGATCTGTTCTTTGACTGTAGCACAGCAGCGAGATTAGATGAATGGCTGAATAAATAACAGCACGCCCATTTGTTAATTTCTGTTCAGAAGCTTATGCCCAACTCCAAGTATTGAAGCAGCACCATTAAGATAATGCTCATGAAGGAAAGCCTGTGTGTGAGGGTTGTATTGCACGGGGTTAACTTACTGATATAGGAAAAAAAGGAAAAAGGCCCGAGTGCAACATTTTGAAGTACACAGAAGTCACACTACGTGGTGCAAACTGGAATAGGAAAGAAGCACTTAAGAAGGAATGTATTTGAATGATTACTGCTTATTTTAAGTACTGTCTTTCTCATATCTAGGCTAATAACAGGACTCTACAGGAGAAAATCCTCCAGGTGAATAACCTTGTAGAAGCATTTGGAAATGCAGGCACTATCATCAATGATAACTCCAGCAGATTTGGAAAATATTTGGAAATGAAATTTACTTGTGGTGGCACTGTAGTAGGAGCTCAGATTTCAGAGTACCTCCTTGAAAAATCCAGAGTTGTCCACCAGGCAGTGTAAGTATAAAAATAATTTTTTACCTCATGTGAGGTTTACGGAGGAGGCTTACAATAATGGCAGTTATCTCAGGACAAAACAGAAGGAAGAGTAAGGAGTACACTGCTGTGTGTGGTTGTGTTGTGATGTGGATTTTTACATAAATGATATATGAACGGTTAACAGTTCTGTCAACTAATTGAAAACTACTCCCATTTTTTTTCATTGCCTCTACAATTGCTTAAACAAATCCCATGAATGTTCATATCTGATATATAAAAAGTATATTGGAATGTCTAAAGAATAAAAGCTTTCTAATGGTTCTTTGTGGAAATTATGGAGAAATCAAAATTTTACTTTGACGCAAACTTTTAGTATTATATAAATTATGTGGCTTTAATTGCTTTATGTTTCCTCTAGTATTTTAGATTTGTTTGCAAAATGTTCACTTTCTACTTTGGGGAATTTATGCAGGATTACTGACCGAGTGCAATACAGAGCCATTTCTGTTGTGTGTATATCTCATAATATGAAAGAAAAATTAAATGGCATTTCTAATGTATTAAAATTATTGAAATGTATTTTCTGTCACAATATATAGTAAAAATATTATACCTACTCTGTTTCTATCTTAGTAATGATAGAAAAGATAGAGCTTGAGACAAGGAATCTTGTCGTTGTTTTAAATTTTTCTGCTTACTGGTCTTTTCTCATTTTTATTCATTCTGTAGCTCTGTATGACCTTGTTGCCTGTTGTATATTTCTGGTATGAATGATTTCTGAATCTCACTGGCAATTTTTTTATTAACAATTTAAAGTTAGATGCAGGTTTATAAAAAGCTTTTTTCATTTCCAAGTTGAACATAAGCACAGAAAGTGCTTTTTTCAGGATAAAATTAGATTTTTCCCTAAAATATCACCTTTTTCTTAACTTAATGTGTGTTTTTTTTTCCTGTCACCATTAGTTGGTATTTACATTTTGCCACACGCTGAGACAGAAAGTCAGCAAACCATTTAAGTGCCTCAAATGTTCTTTGGGTAGGTGTTTAGAGATCTGAATTCATGGGAAAATGCTGCTGAGCTGGTTAGCCTGAGAGGCACTGTAGGAGGTTAGTGCTTGAAGCCTGAATTTCCAAGGGCTCCTGAAGATGTTGGTGTAGAGCAGTGTTGTCTTTGCTATCAATTTGAGTGAGCCTTGTCTGTTACCTTAATAGCATTTAATTGTAGTGTGTATGTCATCAATAAATGTAACATAGATACACTTCTAAACAAGTTTCTTTCTTGTTACAGAGGAGAGAAAAATTTCCATATTTTTTATTATATTTATGCTGGTCTTGCAGAAAAGAAAAAACTGGCACATTACAAATTGCCAGAATACAGACCTCCCAGGTAATACTGTTTATTTTTACAAAAATTGATTCCTTAGAAATCTGATGGTGTTGAGTTCCTAACCTCATTTAAATTCCAACTCTGTCAACTCTTCCAGATATCTGCAAAACGATCATTTCAGAATAGTGCAAGACTTTATGAACAACAGCTTTTATAAGTCGCAGTTTGAATTAATTGAACAGTGCTTCAAAGTCATAGGTTTTACACTGGAGGTGAGTGCTGATAACCCTTTTTAATGAATGTTAATGGCTACCTTGATAAGGGAAAACATGAATAAAGAATTGAAATAGTCACCCTTGTTATTTTCCTCCTTTAGCAGTATTGTTTTTATGATATTACGTGGTCAACTTGCTGTTATATGCTACATTTAAATTTTTAAGGTTTTAAGGCATAAACTAATAAAATGATGTTAGTCAACAAGGCTTTGATGTTCGTGAACACAGCACAGCTGAGTGATTGGGGAAAAAAGGCTTCTGCAAATTAAATGTTGTAACTGTTTATTAGTCTATAATTTTGGGGGCTGTGAATATGAGCTTCATCTCTGTTTTAAGATGATGTCCATGGTGAGAGTTCTAAAAATTCATTGAGTTTATCTGGGTTTTGATGAACTCAATAAATTTTCACAACTCCAGGGACAAAGTTGAGTGAAGTTTTTACATTCCTTTAGAGTGGATGTGATCACTGAACATTAACTGAACCCATTCTTCCTTTATCATCTCATACCATTGCTCTACTGGCCATTAAATCCTTCTCACCAGGCTGTTTTTCATGTAATTGCAGTGAAAACCAGTGAAAACTCAGAAAACTACTCTGTTAATTTCGGAATGTCTTGTTTCCCTTGATATTTTTGAATAGGTAGCAGAACATCGATTCTGTTCCTCCATACTCCTTTTACATTAAGCTGCAGTAACAGCAGTGTTCACAGTCTCTTTCTCCTCTGTGTGCTTATTCATAACTGCTTGTAATAATATCACACATCCTTTCACACCTGTACTTTCAGCACTCTAGAAGCAGCCTGGGAGGATATGCACAGTTCAGCACTGATAGCAGTTTTATCTCACTAAAAACCTTGATATGCCCTAATTAATACTGTGTAAAGCAAGAAGTGTGTTCTTGTTCCACACTCTTTTGTTCACTTCGATAGATGGAAAGAATAGTCCTGATCATCCAGAAGAGGAGACCGTTCTTACAAATTAAAAATTCATTTATAATACCATCACTGGCTGCATTAAGCAGTTCTAACTTGTATCTTCATTCAGTTTCCTCAGTAAGCCACAATGAGCTTAATCTGTGAATGATTATCTTCGTGTAGACTTGCCACAATTTCAGAAGTAGGTGAAGCAATATAAATAATCTGTGGCTACATGTGAGCCCCATCCATGATAACTGTCTTACATTCTCCATTGGTTGAATTAGCCTGTCTGATGTTGTGTTTGCAAGAGTGAAGGAACAGAGGAATGTTTCTCAGTTGAGGCTGAAACTGCAAGGAACTAGCACTTGTATGTCTCTCCAGAACTGCCAAGAGGACATTGCTTTCTCTATTTCTGCATCAAGTGGCAGAGCAGGATGCCAGCAGGGAAGGGAAGTTTGACTTGTTTCCAAATGGTGGCAGAGGTGTGAATAAGTGCTTATTTTGTGTTTATACACTGCTTCCCAACCCTTCTGAGTGAACTCAGGATGTGTACACCACTCTCTTTGAGGAGTGATGGCTAGTGCCAGAAATCAGAGTGTGTATGTACAGAGACGATTTCTTTTCTATTAGGAAAAAAATGCCGTAAGACAGAGTTCCTTTTCTAAGTTGATTTATTTCTAACTAGCCTTGAGCTTTGATATTCACCCTGCAGTGCAAAGGAAGATCTATATATACATATTCTGTATTTTATTATCAGAAAGCCTTGAATAAAATATCTTCTTCAGTTAAAACTGAGACCTAAATAAAGCTTTCATTCCTTAAAATTTGTTTTTAACTGCCTCACAGCCATCAATAGTACTTGTCAGTATACCAGCCTTAAAATCACACTGTTTCATCTCAAGTTGCAAGGCAGAGTTAATGGAAAGAACTGTCTGAGGTGAGCAGTAATCATGCTGTATAAAACAGATCAAGCCAGATTTAGAACATGCTGGGAAAGGGAATAGAACTGTCAGCAGCAATACATACTGTACAGCATAATGGCAGAAGTTAAGCTCTTCATTTTCAGTGTCTATGTGTCCCTAAGCTTAAAATGTAAATGATTGCTTAAAGCCTACATCAACTGTGAGTCAATTATCCTGAGCATAATTTTCGAGTGTGCTCATATAGTTTGTCTTGCTGTCACTGGAATAATTAATTTATTAACTGCTAGATTAACTTCTCTGAAAGTGCTGAAAACAAGACCAAGTCCTCTAGAGCAATTAAGTAAGGATTGTATCGGAGTAAATGATGCCTGACATGGAACCAGCAAACAACTGAATATCAGCAATAAAATGCTGTGGAATTATGAAAATCATCATTATAAAATACTAATCAAAGTTATAAAACTGCTTATTGTAAAACAACCATAAAACTTACAAAACTGGTCTTTATAAAATACACTATTACTCTGTGCCTCAGAATGTGTAGTATTGGAGATTGCTGGCTTAAAACTGAGTCTGTTTTACAGAAACACTTCAGCATTTCTGAGTAGAAAATACAGATCATTGAGTATACTGAAAAATATTCACAGTTCAGGTGAAAATTCACAGCTGAAAATTGGCAGTTCAAAATCTATGTGCAAAGAATACCTCATTTCGTTAATTACAAATTCAATTTTGTCCTATGTAATTATTTAAAATCATTTACTGTAGGTATCACTTTGCTGTCCAGACTAATATTAGCCCTATTTCAAGGCAGAATCTCTATTCGGAACCTACTAAAACATTTGAAATCTATACATGTTTAAATATATTTAAATACAGTCCACACCAAAATACTGTGGTGAGTATTCAGTTCCTTAGTGACACTTTGAAAAGTTCTTTACTAAATTAGAGATATGAGTTCTCACTCTTCTCCCAGTGAAGCTCGTTTCCTGATGACACCGGAGTGGTGGGAGACCTGTTATTATTTGGAGTACTTTGTTTCCGTGATCCAAGAAACTTAAATGCAGGTTTTTAAAATATTTTTGCTGAGGTAGATATTACATTTTTAGACAAGGTTGAGTTTGCAGACACGGTGAAGGGTGGAAATAATAATCCTCTGTGTTCCCTCTGTTTGCACAGAACAGGGAATAATTGCTTGGGAAAGTATTCCTAAAAGAAATAGTCCTGTATCAGACAATGGGAGAAAGTGTTCCAAGCTTAGGAAAGAACACGAGGATGCCGATCACCTGCACCAAAGTGACAAGCTTCTCAGGCTACTAAGTGTTACATCTTTTTTTTTTTTTTTTTTTTTTTTTAAATATACTTTCCAGGAACTTGGAAGCGTATACAGTGTTCTGGCTGCCATTCTAAATGTGGGTAACATTGAATTTTCCGCAGTGGTATCTGAACACATGATTGACAAGAGCAACATTTCCAATCCAGTAGCCCTTGAAAATTGTGAGTTTTTTCTTGCTTTGAATTTGTTTTCCTTTTAGCATTTTAGTAGCAAATGTATTTCATTGCAAAAAGTTATCAATGAGGGCTGTATTCACATGCAAATTTTGCAAGAATTAAATGTTGGAATTATATTAATTCCAGGCTCACCTGGATTCAAATGTAAAAAGAAAAAAAAAAACATTTTATGTGACTAACTAGTTTGCTGGCATTCAGGAAACATGACTAACATTGCAGGTGCTTGAAAAGAAGATCATTGGAATTTTTCCAAGGTTATTTGAACATTTGATGGAGAACCTCATTAACATTTTGAACATTTTTTTCAGTTTATTTCATAGATCCTCATTATTTGTTCCGCGCATGTACATGTTGAACTGCATCTAACTAATTATTTGGAAGGGTTACCTTACACTTTTGATTGTAAGTAGCTGGAAAAGGAGCAATGATTCTCAAGGAAGTTGCTACTCTTTCTCAGTAATTACAACTGAAGAGTCTATGAATTCTTCATGCTATCTTCTTACACATTTTCATGTCATAGAAAAATGTTGTGCAACTGGGAAAGAAGCAAAAGTTGACAGCTGCAAATTACAGGGATGGAATATAACAGAGGGATATTCACTCCTCACAACTTTCATGCTCCCAGCAGTCACCCAGACAGTTTGGAGAAGCAGCCTCCTTGATAGAACAGTCTGGAGCATCTAAATCCTGTGCTTTGATTTGCTGATTGCTGTTAAATTAGAGAGGTTTAGATTTTATGTTGAGGGACATTTTTTCACTGACAGGGTGGTGAAGTGCTGAAACAGGCAGCCCAGAGAAGTTGTAGATGCCCCAATCCTGGAGGTGTTCAAGGCCAGGCTGGATGGGATCTTGGGCAGCCTGACCTAGTGCCTGATTTAGTGTCTGAAAACCCTACTCAGGGCAGGGGGTTTGAACTAGATGGTCTTGGATGTCCCTCCCAACCCAAGCCATTCTATGATTCTGTAATACAGCGAAAGGGAGAAATGCTGATGACTGAAATAGTTACTGACCATCGGTGTGTATGAAAGCCCCCACTTGCAGGTTTAATTTAAGACTTTGATTTGGCCATTGATAGTACGTTATATTTGCAGCCTTGATGACAAAAGTGTGTTTTTCTTCAGAAGTCTGCCTCTGAGCTGTGACCTTACCTTCCAGGTGCATCCTTGCTGTGTATTCAGGCAGACGAGCTGCAAGAGGCGCTCACCTCTCACTGTGTAGTGACTCGAGGAGAAACAATTATTCGTCCCAATACCGTGGAAAAAGCCACTGATGTCAGAGATGCCATGGCCAAAGCTCTCTACGGGCGCCTGTTCAGCTGGATAGTCAATCGCATCAACACTCTTCTCAAACCTGACAAACATTTAAGGTAAAATGTACTTTTCCAGAATAAAGAAAGATCTTCTATGGAAGGAATGTGGTCTACATTGAAGTATTTAGTGTTCTCATGTTAAATGATACTATTTGTGTTACGCATTGGCAATACAGTAGATACAGATAGCACAGCAGCTGGTGTTTTTCTGTTTAACCTTTACTCACTTAACAATTTGTAGATTATGTGTAACTATTGAAATTATTATTTTTTCCTTTATACTGTTGACTACATAGGTCAAATTCTGCTCTTAGGTGCACCCACGTTGTTCCTTATATTGCAGTTACTACTTTTGTATACACGCAAATATATATACATCAATCAAGGTAGTTTTCAAAGCCAGTTACTGAGGTTAATGCCCACCCTGTCCTTACAAGGTGATGTTTTAAACACACAGATGAGAAAGATCCTGGGAATGAGGTTTTAATGCAGTTTGCTAATTAATTAAAGAAGAAATAACACAGCTTGCATTGTAGATCCTGTAGGTCAGGGCTCTCTCTGGCTGGGAATATCAGTAATGAAGCATAAACTTGAAACAGAATGTCAATAACAAATAGCTTTGCAAATCTAAATTTTTCTGGATTTTGTATTTTTGAAGCATCAAATGAAAGTCAAGGCTGCAATCCTAAAATCTGTCTAAACTTTCAATAAATTTGGTTACCATAGGACAGCAATAAGCAGAACTTTAATCAGTAGATAGTTGAATAAAATGCATGACAGATGAGGCAGCATTGCTAATGCGTGCCTCTCTTTGAAGAGTCTTTTTCAAATTGAATACTTATCGTGCTGGTGAGCATGGAGAATGTTTGACTTGAAACTCTTGCTATAAGCAAACAAATAACAACAGCAAACAGAAACAAAAGTCTACACTGTTTTTTTTGGTAGTAAAATAATTAATAATTTGTATTTATTTCCTCTTTTTTTTTTTTTTTTTTTTTTTTTTTCAATTAGCTCTGAAGAGGAAAGATAATTTCCAGACAGACAAAGTAGTCACCAATATAGGTCAAAATCAGCAAATGTATTTGGTCATAGTCTCATGGAATCACAATAAATCTCACTTTGAAAGGGAACCGCGAGGATCGTTGAGTCCAGCTGCTGGCTTCACACAGAATCAGCCAGTAAAATAGTATTTGTAAATATGTATTATTTGTCAGAGCAGAATATGTGCCTTTAAATTTTGTTTATTGTTTCCTCTTTTAAGTCTTCCCAATGCACTCTTAGGGGCAGGAAACAATAAAAAAGATGCCAGTCTGTAGGAGCTGTATGATTCTCTTTGCAGTGGTGCTCAGGGCCAGGCTCAGAGACATTGTGCACAACCTAGAGGCCAGGAGCTGCCCCTGCCCATCAGCTGCACTGTGCAGTGATGGAGTGCTGGCAAAGGGACCAGAGGGACTTTGAGGTTTCCTCCTTGGGGTTTTCCAAAGGCTGCATGGACATGGGCCTGGGCACCCTGCTTGGATTGACCTTGCTGGGGCAGGGCTGTGCCTGAGGAACCAGTTACTGAAAACAGAAACTGAATCTATTTCATTTTACCCAAACTTGGCCTTGCAGTCCGTACCACGGTGGCTTGACGTGGTGCTGCAGAGCTAGAAAAAATGAGAGCCAGCACAGCCCAACTGCCCCATTGCCAGCTGCACACACAGGCACAACACGTGTGTTCACTGCAAAGACACAGCTACCAAAACACTGAGAGCAAAACACAGCAAGAACTTTCATTTGGCACTTCTGACTTATTTTGGAAATAGCCACAAAAAGAGGTAAGGAATAGCCAGAAGAAAAGTTCCGCGTGTTGTCGGTCCATGAGGAAATACTTTGGTTTATGAGATGGACTTCACAAAGATGTTCAAGTGCTCAATACCTCAAGCAGTTATTTAGTTGCATAGAAGGTCTAGCTATTCTTTCTTTAGACTTTCCTGTTAAAATAAGCAGTTTAAAGTGTTGCGAATATGTAATAAGAAGAAATAATATCTAGTGGCTTTAATTCCAAAGAACAATTGAATAAGGCCTGTTTGCTTACAAAAGGAACAAGAAGAACCTCATGTTGTTTCTGTACCATCAGCTTTTTACAGCAGATTATTAACTGGCACATATTAATCAAATTTGAAGTCTTCTCTACACTTACAAATTCAATTGGACATGATGTGATTCAGGGTATCTAGTTTGCAGATAGAGATGTCTTTGGATTTATATGCATTTATTGTATTTCAAATAAAAATTGATTTTTTTAAAAGAAAAATCTGATTTAGGAAAGGCTATTCTGTTCATTTGCTGTACAGATATGGCTTATGATTTGCTTTCACAAAACAATTGTGAACATAGTCAATGTCAAATAATTAATCTTTGCAGTGGAAGTGATGATGGTTTGAACATTGGAATTCTTGATATCTTTGGCTTTGAGAATTTCAAGAAGAATTCTTTTGAACAACTCTGTATCAACATTGCCAATGAACAGATTCAGTTCTACTTCAATCAACACGTCTTTGCCTGGGAACAGGTATGTGTTGAATTTTGTGATTAAGCTTTAGTATTGCTGTACATATAAAAGCTTGTTTCAAGAATGACGCTGTTTCTTCTCCATAGGAAATTGTAAATTGCAGATCCTAACGAATGTTTCTGAATATGTATTATATGAAGCACTGTTGGATTGCTATTTGCAAGTAAAATGCCTACATAAAATACATTAAACTTGAAATGTACAGTATCTAAGCAGCATAACACAGTGATGATCATTCTGGTGCAAATGTAGTGTTGTTTTCCTGAGGAATAATGTAACGTATGGTTCTACAGTAAAAAAAAAATAAATGAGTAGTGAAATAATTATTGAAGTGCAGTGTTCATAATAACTTGCTAATAAGCTTAATGAACACTGAAATTCCATAAATAAAAAGAATGGAAATCTTGATCTTAATTTATTCTTGTTCAGGAACTAGCTCATCTAAGCTAAATAATGATGGATTTAATAAAAATAATTTTCTGTGAAACAGAATAGAAATGGAGTTATAAAAGTTTATTAAATTGAAGAGGACTAAAAAACCTCAGAAAAAGATCACCTCAACTTTATAAACCATTTCATGTGACTCATCTTTAAATCATTATTCAGTATTGTTATTTGAAGGAATTACATGTCTGGGGAAAAAATAATGATTTCACTGGCAGTGGATATATTCAGTATTGTCACTGGTTTCTTTCCTGTACCTGAGTCTGAAAACTAATAAAGCTTTGCTTTCCTTGGAGGTGCAACCTGCTAAAAAAATAGCTTCAGAAGTGATGGGAAAGGTATGTTAGGATGTGGTCAAAGATCCTAAGCTTTGTTATTCAGGAAGTTCCCCAGTCAGCCTCTCTGAACATCTTCATTGCCATACAAAGATGCCCTTGCATAAATTACAAAGAGCAATCACCCCCAGCCTTTTAGGAACTAGCACCCTCATTGAAATTGCCTGAAAAGAATGAATGAATAATGTCATAATGTCCTATATAACATTTACTGGAGTGACATAAGTAGCCCAAAAACAGGTGTGGGCACAAAACTGTAGACCAAAACACAATGGATTGTACCACTCCTGTCTACTGATCTAAGAAAAATTGGCCTTACTGCTCCTGTATCATTTTTTGTTAGTCTTGCTGCATTGATACAGTAAATAAGAGAAGCCTGGGTAGGGTGTAAGGAAGAATTGCCTCTAATTTTCCTAAGGAAGATTTTGTTTTTTCCCTGTGGGTGACCACAGACTTATAATAACTCCTGACTATTTCTCCTTTAGTTTTTTGCACCAAGTGATGCTGAAAATTTTCTACAGGATTGACATTTATGAAGACAATTGCACAGTATTGAGAAATCCTTTTTATTGAATGTTTTCTGTAGTGTTTAGTGTCACTGTAGTACCCCTAATGTGATTTTATTCGTTTTTAATATTCTTTTCCATTATATCATTATATATGAGACCTGCTCCAAAAGTAATGCCTCATTTTTCAGTATGTTGGCTGTCCTGTCCTTCAAGGTGTTTCTCTCACATGTTCTGCAGGTAACTTTTTCCAGGAAGACAGCTTTCCCATTTCTTTCTCACTTGTTATGCTTCCATAAAGTAAACATTGTAATGTGAAATACCTTCAATATATTGGAAAGTGGTAAATTTATTGCCACTTAGAAGGACACTACTTTTTGCATTTTATAAGTATGCAATGTTTATTTTACATTTGTGTAACAAATTGATCTTCTACTCTAAGCTGGAAACGTTTATCGTGAATAACTCCCTGGTGCTGCTGTTTAAACCAAAGCATCATCATGCCACATTCTCAGGAAAAAATGACATTACATTTTTATTAAGCATGAAGATAATTTCCTAATGCATTTAATAATTCTTCTGTTGGTAAATGAAACCAGACTACACAAGGTAATAATACCTAGTTTTGATCACAGAAGAGACGCCATAAAATAGTGAGATGAGATTGGAGCCCAGGTATAAGTGCAACTCAGTCATTCCTTTTGACATTCCATCTATAGGAGTACTGTCTAGTGGATTATGCTTTAGAATTTCAATGAGCAGCTGATATTTTAAGGAGCCTTCTAGTTATAAAATACTGTGGGGAGATTACAACATCCTGTAGCTGATTCAGCTTATTAATTCAAATAAGATATATTTAATTACAATTTCATGATGTACATCATGAAAGCTTTTCTCCTTGCTGTTTGTATCTCAATAATATGGCCGAGGACCAGCAATTGCATAAGAAAATGTAATATGGTATCTCTTAATTCTAAGCTATCTGTCATACTGTTGCCTAGAAGGCTTGGTTATCAGCCGTCCTCCAGGAGCTCATGGGAAGTGATGAAGTGAACTTGCTCCATATCCTACTGGGGAGACAGCAGCATTACAGAAGCTGTCAGCACTAACATCCCATTCAGTTCTTAGGATACAAGTGCTAAACACTGAGGGATCATATACACCGAGTGAATGCCTTGAAGGTCAGGCACTTTGTGTTGGCAGTACAGGGAGGGGGAGCAGATGTTGCCATTATGGTGGAGCAGAATGGCTATTACAAAGTTCCTTTTCTATCAGCTCTCCTAATCAGCCTCTCTCACAAACATTTCAAGTAGGGAAAAGTTAATCATTAGATGTTTTGTCTCTGAGATCTTCTTTGAGGTTGTCTGAGCATCACCAAAACACTTTTCTGATAGATCATCCAAAGTAATATCTTCCACAATATTTTACCTTTTCCCCCTTGGTGAAAGTAGTCTTGGTACCTTACCTGAGCACTTGTACTTACCCTGAGCCGTAACAGCTGGTTTCATGAGCATAACAGCTGTGTGTCAGTACAGCCATAGCCCTTGGTTAAGCTGCCCCTACCCCGATGTAATCTTTGGGAGATAACACAGAGTCATTCCCTTCCTGCCACTAGCACCTACATGTATATAATTAACTTCATGCCTATATCAGTGATACATTTATTGTTGTCCTGTCTTCTTGTGCTACTCAGGTCATTGATTAAAATGAAAATCAAACCTCCACCTGTCCACTACACCAGGGTAGACAAGGATGAAGTTAATATTATGTGCCTGAGAGACAGAGACCATGTGGGACTGTAGAAGAGATTCGTACTCCTTACACTTTCACATGGGTGAACAGACCCTACTATAACCTATCCTTGGACTTAAGAGTGTCCTGAGAAATTAGATCAAACTGGATACTAGAAAAGTTTAGTTGTGTATTGTCTTCTCTTTCAAATGGATCAGCAGATATTTATTTTGGTCAGCCTTTCAGTACCTAAAGGGAGCCTACAAACAGGAGGGGAATCAACTCTTTGAAAGGCTAGATAACAGCAGAACAAGGGGAAATAGTTCTAAGTTGAGGGAGGGAAAATTTAGGTTGGATGTTAGGGGAAAGTTCTTTACTATGAGAATGGTGAGGTGCTGGAACAGGCTGCCCAGAGAGGTTGTGGATGCCCCGTCCCTGGAGGTGATCAGGGCCATGTTGGATGGGCTCTGGGCAGCCTGGTCTAGTATTAAATGGGGAGGCTGGTGGCCCTGCCTGTGGCAGGGAATTGGAGATTCATGGTCCTTCAGGTCCCTTCCAACCCTGGCCATTCTGTGACTCTGTGATTCTGTATTTCCAAGACAGTGTTAGTGATTTTTTTTGTCACTTTGCAGTTTCTCTCTTGCTTAGAGGTATGAAGTCTAATAATGTGTGCTTTTCTGTTGTATATGGCAGTTAATTGTTATTTGAAATCCTCACTGTGTTGCTTTCTTCACTCACCCCTGACTGTCATTCAAACTCAAGTAAATGACACATAAGGAAAGGCTTTGGGACTAAAGGTCTTTGAACTCATTAATATTAGCCATCATTCATGTTTGTGACACTCAATTTACAGTGAATTCAGGGTAGCCCAACTGTGACATTACATCATAAATTAATATAACACTTTTATAAAGTCCTATTATTTGGAAGGGAAATTATTTTTAGAGTAGCTCAAAAGGCTTAATTATGTGTTTCATAGTGTATGGAGCAGTCTGCATGGGTCTGAAGGCAGCCTTGGTATATATAAGCGCACTATGTTCCCTCATATACTGCATTATGTAATGAAGACAAAAATAATGGAAGGGTCCCTAGAGCATCTTTCTCTTGATAAATCTGTGCCTGTCCTCTGCCATGCTGGAGGATTAAAGAAGGTCATTCTTTTATTGGCCAGCTAGAATTTAAATAATTTTTGAGAAAAAATCATTGCAGCACCCTGTGGATACAGCTTTTGTTACTAGGTTATTCTCAGTCTTGTGGAAAGTTAAGGATATCCATAGTCTTCTGCAAAGAAAAAAGAATTGGCTCCTTTGTTGTTTATTAATAATTCTTAAACCTTTCTGTCATTTCTTAAAAGGAACCAAAAAAATAAAAGTAGAGGCCAATCTGACACTATTTATGTAATTTTTAGAAAGTGTTTGCACCATACTTCCCAGTGTGAGAACTTTTCCATATGTTTGAAGATGGGAATCAAACACTTGAGGCATCTCTTATCTCCAGTCACTTTTGCAAAAATGCCATAGGAATCACTTAAATGTCCAATGGCAAATCAAAATCTGTAGCTTGGCAGTGTGATACATCCCTTCATGTCTTTAGCATCTCAGCATACTCATTCCATGTAGTTTTAGTTTCCTATAATTGACAGTTCATGAATTATTTTCTGAGCTGGTTCTGTATAGATAAATATAATGTGCCTTCTGTTGTTTGTTACAGAATGAGTACCTGTATGAAGGTGTTGATGCAAGAGTTATAGAATATGAGGACAACAGGCCGCTCTTAGATATGTTCTTGCAGAAACCAATGGGCTTATTATCCCTGCTTGATGAAGAAAGTCGATTCCCACAAGCAACAGATCAGACACTTGTAGGTAGGTGTATGGTTTGTTTTGTAATTTTGCAGGGTATCTCCCTGTTACGTTTTTGTTTGCTTTATCTAGTTCAGGGTATATGTGCTAGCTGTTGTTTTCAGTGAGTCCACATTCCAGTGTCACAGTATATTTCAGTGAGGCATGCATGCAATGCTGGATACATCTTTGAAGTTGATAGAAGAAATGTTAGGAGTACAAAGGAACCTAAGTTGTTAAGCCAGGTTTTGAGTTCTTCCACCTTCAGGATTTTTTTAGTTATTGTTCTTAAAAGATAAAGGTCGAACTGATTTAAACCTCTAGGTTCATATGCCAAGAACACTGTTTTCAAAGCTGAGTTACACTCAGAATTCCAAAATGTTCTGGAAATTAACATGAACCATATCTGAACAAGACTTTTGGTATTCCTTAAGGGTAAAGGCTGCAAACCTTGCTTTGGTGCCTTTCTGCAAATTGTGTTTCCAATTCCGTTTATTTTGGAAATTAAAATTAAAACATCCAAATTTATTGTGATTCGGATCCTGAATATTTCAGTGCTACTGAGTGCTCACAGTTAATTTCAGCATTTCAGTGAGGTTTCTGAGCAGAAATCATTAATGTTTTAATGATTTTTGAATGTGCACAGTGTCAGATGAAGGTTTTAACCAACGCCTGAACACAAAACCTAGTAACAATATCCATAATAAGCATTTATATAAGCTCATTGTTTTTCTAATCTTATATAGTTTCCAGTACAGAGCCCCCCCAACCAACAGGTAAATGTTTCCTCACCTCTCTGTTCATATACTGTTTTGTATATGAAGATCAAACGCTTAGAAATACAAATGACTTTCTGAGGTGAAAAAAAAATTAAAAAAAATGGTACGAAGAAAATAACTGATTCAAGAGTTCCCATATTCTCCACAGAGTGTCTTTTATTACAAGACCATTATACTTTCTTTCTCCTTAAAACATCAGCATGTTTTATGCCACTGTATTGTCTGAGAAGTCAAGAAATATCTTTAGATGGATGCAGATTCAGAAGACAATTAAGTAACTCCAATAATGTGTTTCCTTCTAGAAAAATTTGAGGATAATTTGAAGTCAAAGTATTTTTGGAGACCCAAAAGAGTAGATTTAACATTTGGGATTTATCATTATGCAGGAAAGGTAAGAGACCTATTGATATTTGTTGGGGATTGTGGAACAGTAGGTCTGGAAGGAAATCACAGAGGTCACCTGGGTTGGTTCTTAATCTTTTTTTATTCAGGTCTGACATGGAAATACTATACCTCAAAAGTAAAAAATGTATTTTTCGTCACAAAAAAAAAAGTAACATAAAATCAATAGTGAATGTGTGTTTTTCAATGTCATCCATTAAAGGAAGTGACTGTATTACAGCAGAACCAAAAAGTCAACATTCAGTAATGCAACCTGGTGCTCCTCTAAATCTGCTATACTTGTTCCTGCTGCTTCAAAATGGGCTCCAGCTCCATTCCTTCTCCCTTTTGGTATTTCCTTCACCCCATCAGCCTTACTACTTAGTTCTGTGCTTTCATTAGCCAGATAGCAAAGGCCATGCTTTCTGCTTTATTTAATGAGCATCATCTTGCCCTGCTCTACAAGGTGACTTGCTGAACATGTCTTTGCAAACTCAGGAAGAGTCGCTGATGGGCTAAGGCAAGATGCTGCTGGTCAGCTGAACCTTGTGGAAGCAGGAGCTCACACTTCCTTTTGAGCTCTTTTCAAGGGTACAGAGTAAGCATTGCTGTCTCACATGGGAAACTTTGTTGTGCCTGTGCAGAACAGGAGCAGCTGGTCTGGAACGAGCACTGCACCCACATTTCCCGTCAGCTAATGAAAGATTGCTTTCCCCTTGTATAACACAGTCCTGTGGTGACACCTCTGAAATTAATCTGCTAAATTATGTATGTTTAATGAGCATTAGTTATCTCACTGCTGAGGAGTGGGGAGTCAGCTCTGCCTGTACCATTCCTGATTCCTCCACTTCCTGGCCAGCTTTTGCCACCCTTTGGCCTGGTTTTCCTGTGAGTCATTGACAGATAGAGTTCTGGAGGTACATATTGAGTTAGATATCCCATGCCTGGATTTGTTTGTAGAGATCTCACGTGCAGCTTGTTACTTTGAAAACTTCCTTTGTAGTTAATGCAGGGTTCTCTAGGAAGAGGGCAAGTCCTGGGCCCAGTATGAATGGGACAGAAAGACTGCACAATATGGGTAACCCTATGCAACAGGGCTGAAAGCAAGTTCACTGCTTGTTGTGTATTTACACCTGTACTAGTGTAAAGGATGGCTACAATACAGTTATTCTACTGCTAAATCCACACTGATTAAAACTAGTATTCCCTGCATGAGGGCATAAGAGTGTCTCCAGGTACTCTGGAGTAATAGATTTGCTTTTAGTAATCTGCATCATAATGGCTCTCAATATTGAAAAGTTAAAACTGTCTGTCATCAAAAGAAAGACTGTGAGCAAGAGCAAACCTCATGGCTGAAAAATTAATGTCTCTTAATATATTACAAGCCACATGCCAGAGTGGTTGAATTTACAACTACTTTTCAAAAGCCCGGAAGATGCATAAATGCACTTTTTAAACAGGTTCTGTATAATGCAAGTGGATTCCTGGCCAAAAATAGAGATACTCTGCCAGCTGATATTGTGCTGCTTCTGCGATCATCTGAAAACAATCTGATACGACAGTTGGTAATGCATCCTCTTACAAAAACAGGTATTGCTATTGTGGTAATCTTCCTACTGTCCTTCTCTAGCCTTCATGCTGACCACAGCTGGATTTCATATGACCATTTATTTATGACATTATACACTTTGTGGCTTAACTTTCCAACCCTAGAATCTATACAGAATGGAGCCCCTGCCATCTCAAGCTGCAGGGGAGGGACTGGTCTGGTCAAGTGCGAAGGAAGTGGTAGAGGCTTCTTTCAGGGTCGCCTCTTCAGGTTAGGGGCTCGGGACAGGGAGTGGAGTACATCTCTTGAGTTGAGGACTGAACAAAAAGGATCAGGTAAGTCACTGGCCTTTTTTGGACAGGGCATATGTAAGTTGTCTGTTTTGTCTCATGCAGTTTTTTTTTGAAAGTAGTAGAGAACCCAGATGGGTTCCTAACCTCTGCTGCAAAGAAAGAGGAGACACTGTTTCCCCAGTCTTAGTCCATTATAATAGTTAACTGTTGAGGTCCTAATAGTGAACTTTTCCTCAGAGAGTTTACAAGGGGTTGTAGGAATGTAACTGGCTCTACAGACATTACTTCTAAGTAAAGTTGCACCTTAGTTGAATTATGTCCTTTGTACAGTGTCTTACTTGTCTTTTTTGATCGTAGGTAAGTCTTCTTATCCTTACAACCAGAAAATCTAGGTGTCAAGCATCATTTTTGTCTTGTCTTTAAGTTTACCATGAATTTACTGGGTAACTGCTGTTATGTGTATTATATACAGGCAGGGGTTACTTATTATTGTGTATATTTCTCCCTGTGTGAGGGTACTGATGCTGTACAATAAGTATTTTACAACAGTACTTTCTTGTACCACTGCATAGAAGAACAAGAAAACTAAATTGAAAGAGCCTAATGGAAATTTCTCCAAAGTGTTATCATAACTTACAGAAGCTAGGGCTTTGGCAAAGCTCCTGTTACTCATGAAGGAAACTTTGCTGGTGGAATGCAAAATTTAGTCTTGAAAGTCTATTTTAGGTCAGTATTATTGGGAAAGCACAGAGCACAGTGTCCTTCTCTGAACATTACTTACATCTGCTAAGATGTTAAACTATAATTTCGGTAGAGCCAAGGTCAGGGCCCAAATGCTACAAGAACTTTTGTAATGTTTTGCAATAATGATTTTGAATATTATTTTAGTTTTCTTGTTAATCAAAATCAAATGTTGTGCCTTTTGAAACTGACCTAAACAATCCAGCTCTAACCAACTAAAAGTTAGTTTTCCAGTCTAAGTCATTCACATAGAGTCAGTGGAAACACTGAGGTATAACCAGAGTCCAACCGATCCTATCCATCTTCAGTGTTTCTCTTAGGATGAGATAAATCTCTTCTGAAGGTCCCTGTCTTCACTGAATGCAGTGGAGATCTGGTAGACACCTCACTTCTAGATAGCCAACGTTAGATGAGAGTAATCTCTCTTTCCTTTCTACCCAGTGATATTTAGCTAAGCACAGGGGATTTTTGCACTTGATACCATCACATAATCCGTGATGCATTAACTGGGCATACCATATAGTTGCAGCTTTTTATCCAACTTTTATGTTACTCTTATCCTTCTCTTACTTACAGTAGCTGAGCACAGAGAGATTGTAGGTTCTCACAGTGTGTAGTGAGATTTCACAGGTGTTATATTAATAGCAGAAGCAATGGCAGCGTACAGCAGTGGGTGGGATTTATCAACATAAGGCAACATGGTGTGAAGTCCAGTAGTATTTTTACTGTTTCTTTAGAAAGTCAGTGTCTATATAAACCACTCCTATGAACCTTTTCCTTTAAGTCATTGTAATAAGGGTAGTTTTTGGCTAAGAATTCCAAGGTTGCAGTCTTAAGACTATGTCTGTAATAATAAGCAAAACAGGGCCA
Source organism: Lagopus muta (assembly GCF_023343835.1). Taxonomy (NCBI): domain Eukaryota; kingdom Metazoa; phylum Chordata; class Aves; order Galliformes; family Phasianidae; genus Lagopus; species Lagopus muta. Next base: position 16,348,263 of record NC_064439.1, on the reverse strand, counting down.
TCAGACAATAGTCAAAACACTGCCACAAGATTGTCCATTATGATTAATTGCTACTGTGTCACCCTGGGACAGTTTTGATCAGTGTCAGCTAGCATTCTCCCAGGAATACCCAGGCACACTTCACAAGAAAGTACAAATTAGCAAAGGTTTCTAGCAAGCTCTGTGGGGGGGATGCAAATGTATTTTTACCAGTGGAGTACAAGAGTGGAGAAGTATCGAGTTTAGCTATATAGACTTGAGTCATGCCATGTCATCTGACCTCAGAGCTAGAGAAAGATGCTGGCATATAATTTTATCTTATATATGTAGCCTTAGAACTAGGATAGCAAAATAACCTCCTCAGGGTAAAAGCTCATGGGTACTATAAGATATATCTTTTTCACCTTCTACAGCGTTCTATTTTTTTTGCTCTAGTAGGTGATATAAATGCTGAAGGCAGAAAATTCAGTCCTGTTCCATCTTCCTGCAATTTCTTCAGAGCTTGTTCCATCTCAAGGGTGCAAAGAGAAATGATAGCATACACAGAAAAAGTCAATGTCTTTTATAATCATATGGTTATACTGAATAAGGTGGTTCAACATATTTTTCAGTTTAGATGAGATCTAAGCATTTTGGTAGGTTGCATTCTTTGATCTTCCCATAGGTAACCTGGCACACAGTAAAAGCAAAACTACAATCAGTTACCAGATGTGGACCCCCCAGAAATCAATCAGTCGCACAAAGGTAAGAAAGCTGATATCACGATTCCTCACTGAATCTTAAATTAAACTACAAAGTCAATACTGTTATTGGTACTAAAAGTAAGCAAGTAACCCCTTCGATGGTTTTTCTCCCTCTCCTGTTTTCTTTTCTGTTTAGCTGGATATCTTTGTGTTGTGCAATTCATATTCCTTCCGTGAGGTAAAAAAACTAACATTCCCTTCTTTCTCGCTATAGTTTTATAAAAGCTTCAGAAAAAAATAAAAATAAAAATTAGTAATTTGGTGTGAAATGTGGTCATGTTCCATAGAGAATGACCACAATAGCAGTGGTCCACAATAACAGGTTCTCAGACATTGTCAAGGTATTTGTGGCAGTTATTTAGATGTTCTGCTCTCAGACTGTGTCCTCTGTGTGTGAATGTTTGTGTATTGTGCAGCAAAGTAATGTATTGTATTGGTGTAACTACTTTGTGCTAGTGATCATACAGTAATTTTTCCAGTTTTTAGTATTTTTTTTTTAAATTGATGTTCTCAAAGAAGTGGTTGGTTGAGGCTTTGGAAAGGGCACTGTAGGCTCAACATAGATAAGAAGTGTATTTTCTTTCTTCATCTATACAGAATGAATCAGGAGATACTGGACATCATCCAAGAGAGACAACCAGTATGAAAACACAAACAGTCGCTTCTTATTTCAGAGTAAGATATCAGATGTTTTTCACCTTTTTTTTTAGAGTAGATTAAGTATTCATTCTTTCAGCTTTTGAAATACACTTGTTATCTTAGAGTCAAAAATGGTCAATTTAGAGTATGTGACATGCATATAGGGCACAGCAGTTTGTGCAGTACAAATATCTAAAGGAGACTGTGATGTTCCATCTAATATTACTCAAATACACAGCCGTATTTCTGTCATGACGCTTCTCTGTATGAATCGTCTTTCATCTGCCTGCTTTTTCCTAAGGGACATAAGAGAAGACTAGTTGCATAGCATTTCCCTAAGATCTTAAGAAGTAAAAGGGCAAAGCTAATTTGGAACAGGAGGTACAGAGGAAGATTTTGATGGTCACAGAGGCTATTTGGGGTCCGTCCTTTTGGCTTCTTCAGCAGTGCTTTTTACTTTCTCAAGCAGTGGCTGTGCTGCTGATTCTGACATAGAAAATACCTGTGAAGGACATTCTTTCCTCCAAAATCATGCACAGAGTTGGCTGACTGGAGCACAGCTCTGAGGCTCCAACTCCTCATAACTCCTATCTCCCAGCAGAAATGTAAACGTGGCTCTGGTAATGTCTATGACCTGTAAGAGTTCGTTTATGTCTGAGACAGAGAACAGTAAGATGCAGGATCTCTTTGTTAGTAAACACAATTACACAGCTTTTTGGTCTACCAAGGATTATTCAAGTCGAGGTATCATGGTGGTTCAAAGCTGGATGGTATGTTAATATTCTGGATGGAAAGATGTATCGAATCTACTTCAAAGCTCATGTCTGTGATTCAGTGCATTACCGACAAATCTAGCAACAGAAGCCAAGGATGAGTTATTATATTTGCAGTTTTCTTTTACTGTTTTCTATAGTGGAAATCCCTGGTCAGATCATGCTAGCTAATGCTCTCAAATGAAAACCCAGCTCATCAGTGGTTTGCTCTTAAGCAGAAATCCCTGGGTGACTGAGAAAACCATCTGCCTCCCAGGCTGAGTAGAAAAAAGCATATCCATTAGCCTGTCCTACTTGTTTGTGTTTCACTGCCACACTAGTAATAAAGCTAATTAAGCACTTTGCTGCATTGTACAGCATTTGTCCAGAATGAGTTGCACATTTTAATAGGAAACATATGGCTCTTGACATGCTACACCAGTTTCATGTGCCTAACCTACTGCTGAACTGCACGACATCCTGGCTGCCTTCTTCTGAGGAATCAGGTTGAATCTTGAGGAATGAGCCTGTTCATTTGTGTCTTAATAAGATCTTCCTACAAAGCAATGTTATGAAATACAAACCGAGGTTTTTTTCAGTTGGCATGAGGAGCTACAAGTAGCACCCTCTCTGCTAGCCTGGCGTCCTGGTGAGGTGGGAAAAATGCAACTTGGGATTGATTTTGTGCATTTTTAGTTTTGCCCCTCTCAAAGTTTTGCTCCCGGCAGGGGAGCTGTAGTGTCACCATCAGCCTATACAACAAAGAGGACATGCTATATCAGAGTAGATTAAGCAACCCCTCTTCTGGGGTGACTTTAGTTTCTTCCAATTTAATGCAGGGATGGTGATGTTTACTGGCTTGTTGCTCTTCCACTTCCCGTCCTTAAGACTTTCTCTTTGGATGAATAAAGATCCTCAAATAGTTGACAATAGGTTAAAAACAAAGAAACAAAGAAACAAAAAGAGAAACAAACGCAGGTTGCAGTTACCTAACAAGATTCCAAGAAAAATAATGAAGCACAAGGAGAGTTTCTATCATGTATTAGACTGATGTGTCTGGGAAGAGGCTTCCAGGGACACTGCCCTTCCATCAGGTCTGACAGCATTTAACACCTTTAACAGCCGCACTGTCACTAATAGCTCAGTCACTGATGCACACAGCAAGCCTGATGCACTTGCTCCAAACACTTATTTGTTCCCTGTCTTCAGCATTAGGCATAAAATGTGCAGTCAAGCACTTGTGCCTTTCAGGAGAATGAGTGGGATGTCTTTAGAAATATTCCTCATTTAACTCTTCCCTCTTCTGCAGCTGTACGTAGAATTCATTTATGCTCTAGCAAACAGTGCTTTGTTTCTGCTAAATGTACAGCTTGATCTGAATGTGGCCAACCCAGCCCACCAGCTGCTGTTACATGCACTGGTCATCAGGGAGCTTGTAAGAAACAGATCAGCTTTTAGAACTGCGATTAAAGATAATGCTGCTTCCCAAAACAAAGCAGGAGTTCAGTTATTGGCAGTACCATAAATTATTGCAATTTTAGTAAGAATGCTCTGGATGGGCTACGATAGACCCGTTGAGGGTCAGTGTGGCCCTCAATCATATGCTGATCTTTTTGAAGCTGAAATTGTTGGTGGGCCATTTACTTCATCTACTGTTGAAGTTCCCTCTTACTGAAATGTGAATGGTGTTTCACGTGTTTCTGAGCATATAAAATAAAATTTCAGCTACGCATGGAACTACGTGGAAGTTTTCTAAGCATCCCAGCGTTGGATATTTTGTTCCTTTCTTTCAGTACTCACTCATGGATTTGTTATCCAAAATGGTGGTTGGCCAGCCTCATTTTGTCCGGTGCATCAAGCCAAACAATGACCGGCAGGCAAACAAGTTTGATAAAGAAAAAGTGCTGGTTCAGCTGCGTTACACAGGAATTCTGGAGACAGCAAGGATTCGAAGACAGGGTTATTCACACCGCATACTCTTTGCTAACTTCATAAAACGGTAATATGGATGTGAAGAAGTGTTTTTTTTCTCTTGCGTCATTGCTGCTCAGAGTTTGATAAGCATGACTTTGGCATGGTGTTTAAAAAAATACAGAGATGTTTTCTGTTACAAAGATGATTGCAGACTGGATGACAAAATAGATAAATGACAAGATTTGTGAGTAGGGAAAGATTATGCATCTCAGGATGATTGTTTCAGATTCCCTGTGCATTGGGTAGAAATTGACTTGCTTATAATCTGAAAGTTTTCCTCAGAGATTTGAGGGTTAGGAGTTTAATGCTTCAAATTGGAGTGGAGAATTTGGAGAATTGTCCCCATTCCTCCAGCTTCTGACATACAGCACTGTGCAACATGTGCTTTTGGCAGGGATTGATGATAATTTGGAACTGCTCATTTAGGGCTGAGAAGTTCATTAAGTGCATAGTTCTGTTTAAAATACAATTTCTAAGTATTGACCATTTGTTAAGAAGAATAATGAATAATGATAATTTTATATAATTAGATAATTAACTCTCTTCTCCCACTGCCTCCAAAAATGAATTCTGAGTACTTAGCTTGTAGTCCTCTTTTGCAAATAAAGACCCTGAATATTTGCCTCAATCAGAACTTAGATTTCTGAAATGGAAAGCAAGACTGGGAAAAAGCAAGCAACAGACACTCAGACAGAAGTGCTTAAAAGTAATAGTGCCCTAGAAAAAGAGAGCTAGCCATGGAGTGCTGCTGGTGCACAAGGAGAGAGAGGAAGGACAAAGTGATGTTTTAATAGCATAGTTTCTGGAAAAAGTATTGCTGGAACTATTACAGTCTTGGAAGAGTGCAGTGTGGGAAAAAGTAGTCATCACTGCACCAAGATGTGCTGTGGCTTTTAGCTGCTACTTTTTATCAAAAACTGTACTGCTCTGGTAAAGGAAAGAAAATCAGTGACCACAATGAGGAAGCTCTCCAAAGAGCGTGACCCTGATGGCAGTGAGGCTGTGCAGGTCTCAAGCATAGCTGATACAGTATTACATAAAAAGAGATCTTTAACAGGTACGTATCTCCCTGGTTTTTTATTATTATTATTATTTGAAACTTACAGTAGGAATTGGTAGTGATAATGCAGGAAAAAGCATTCTCTCATTTTTTTATTATTCTCTGTGGGAATTGTTACTTTCATCTAAAGCTGGTAGAATCCATACTTAGCATATGAAGGCTCAATAACTAGGAAAAAAAAAATAGAATGCAGTGTCAGGAAGCAGACATAGTATATTAACATAATTTTTCTGAATTAAAAAAAAAAAAACAACAACCAAAAACAAGATAAGTACAATTCAATTTGCAGTGAGGCATTCTAAAAAGTCCTGGAACATGCAAGTACACTTCTACCTGCCAGCTGAATTTGTATGGTATGGGTAATTTTCAATCCAAGGAAGTAACAAGAGCTGGGATGCATCTCACATAATGTTAGCCCTCTAAAAGGTAGATGATCTAGAACAAGAATTAAGATATGAAATCTTCATGACATTTCTAGCTATGACAGAGACTAATTTAGACAGAAGATCTTCACAAATACTTTTATTTTACCAGTGAAATAATTCACAGAGTGCAGTCAGAGCAACAAAGAACTGGCACACAACCCTGCTTGAGCTGCACACTTTTTAAAGCCTCCCAGTGTTGGTATAGAATTAATATCCCTCCAGGGTGTGCAGTATGTCACTTATCTGCTTTTAATTGAATTTCTCAGCGCTATGTATAAATCACAGCAGTTTTCTTGGTGTACTCTTCGTTTTTTTCAGTGCTATGTTTTCTTTCATGGAACTGTTTTTATTAATGTAAATGAATGGTTTAGATATATTTGCAAATACTGCTTGCTGTTAATGGAATAAAGAATAATCTATTTGTCTTTAGGTATTATCTCATCTGTTACAAAACAAATGATGATCCTCCAGTCAGCCCAGAAACTTGTGCTGCCATCTTGGAAAAAGCCCACCTTGACAACTGGGTTCTTGGAAAAACTAAAGTAACCTTTCGTATTTGCTGTTGTTTTATATGTACAGTACATATACCAAATCAGCATTATTGCAGCATGTCACTGTTAATTTACTAGGCAGTTTGTTTTCTCAATCTCTTTACTCATTTGATTGGAGTTGTTCTTGGTCTCTTCTGGTACTAAAACAAAACCAAAGCAAACAAAAAATATTTTGCAGAACTGTTCCTTAGTATCTGGCTGAAATCCTGACCCAGTAATGTGTTAAAATTCTGATCAACTGTAATGATGCCACAGTCTGCCTTACAATGTGACCAATGATGCTGCTTGTATTGTATTTCTAAAAACGTGATAGTAAGAATCCACTTATTCTTCTTCCTTGGAGCAACCAGACTCACAATGGGAGGAGAAAAGGTTTTGGCCAGTGGGAGCTCATATCAGCTTCATGCTTGATAAAATAAATTTAATTAATAAGCTATGCCTTAGATTTAAACTTGGAAGTAAGACATTGAAAGTTCCAGATTTGGATCACCTTTGTTGAAGGAGAGAGTAAAGTAAAACAATACTACAACAAACAAGATTCTTTAACAAAAATGATCTATTAGGTAATAGAAGTAAGAGGTCTGCTGGCACCAACTTGTAACTTGTAGATTCTAAGTAGATTGAGTGAATACCAGGACTGCGGGGGCCAGTTTATGTAAGCCATAGTAACTAAAACCACTGCCTGTCTGCTTCCTCTTTTTAAGGTATTTCTCAAATACTATCACGTGGAACAGCTGAATTTAATGCGCAAAGAGACAGTTGATAGGATTATATTGATTCAAGCTTATGTCAGAGGATGGCTGGGCTCAAGGAGATACAAAAAGATAAAGGAACAAAGGGAACAAAGCGCTATTAAAATACAATCAGGTAATAGCTTTAAAACATTTGAAGATTTGCTTAAAGTTAGCACGTGTATGCAGCTGCGCTTGCTGGATATGGATTTTGCTGTTTTACTGTTATATTTTACAAAATGTCTGATACTTCATTTCTGCTCTTGTGAAGAAAAATTTCTTCTGAACAGTTTATGACGGTCTTCTTACTGAAGTTGCATTTATCAATATTACCTTTAAAGACAATTTTTTAAGTGGAAGGATGTGATGCTGTAAATGATAGTGTTATTAATAATATTCTAGCATGCTCTGTCAAGGTTGTGTAATATAATAATAAAAATATAATGGATTAAACATCCCAGATAATAAGACCAATTACACTGTTGATGGAGACATCAGCTGAAATTTTTAATACATTTCATACATCATCCTGCTGTACATTCTGATTCTCCTGTGTTTTGTATTCATTTCATTCATAGTAACATAACTCGCCAGAAAATGTAATTTTAATGGAGGTTCATAGTGCTTAGGCTTGTTTGCTGGTTTTGGAAAGATAAAGCCTGCAAAATTTTTATAAAAATATTTTAATGGAAGTCTGTAATTCCTTCCAGACTTATTTTATTCTTAAACCCTTTTGTGTACCTAATGGATTCTTGATTTTTTCACATCTCTTTCCAGCTTACAGGGGTTTTGTTGCTCGCAAAGAATACCAGAATGCAAAACAGAATCAAAAAATTGAAAAATACATCATCAGACTTCAAGCAAGTAAGAATTGTTTGCTTTCCTGGTTTTTAATGTTCTACCCAAACAAAATACGTTGATCCAGATTCTTTGCTCTGACCTAAGCACACTACTGACTATGCTCATTTACACTTTCTGAGGTATAATTTATCCATCATGTAGCTATCTGCAGAGGTTGAGGCAGATTGATGTATTCCACTACTGGTACCTCAAAGCAGCAGAGTCATGTTCTACAGCTATGAAGTGGGCTGGCAAAATGCCATAGCAAGACCTTTCACTCCCAGTCTGATACATCTAATTATTGCAGCTGGTGCTGCTGAAACCCCGTATGACATGATCTGCATGTAATGTGTGTGTTCATGCTGTTCTGCTAGGAATAGGTTTTGTTACGTATCAGTGATAGTTGTTACGTTTGAGAAGACGACAACCTGTACTTGCACTCATGTCTGACTTCTTTTTGCCAGGGCTCAATCTGAGCTAGCCAACTAGTATTTCTCTTCAGCAGCAGTTATCACCTTGCACCTAGTTGTATGCTATATCTTTTTCCCTTCCTATATTTCTTTCTCCCCTGTCCCTGCAGAGACATCCCAAAGCCAGATGTCGTCTAGGCAGCTCTGAAATAAGTGTCTATACAACTAAAGAGGCACAGGTCTGAAAAAAATTGGCTCAAATCTGCAGTGCACCTTCAGTAATTACAAAGGTGGTAACCCCAAATATAATCTAATGTTGCCAGTAAGCGAGCTATCTAGATCTAAACTATCTCCAGTATGCCTCTGTGGGCATGTACCAACTCTAGTATTGGTTTTAGTCATTGTCATATGCATCTGTTAATGGCACTGAGCCAATGTTACCTCTCACAGTAATTTTTTCCTATTTATTCTTAAAGCAATACAAAACTCCTCTTCTGGTTTGAAAACAGTGTTGAGACAGCTACTGTCTCAAAAGAAAGGTTTCAGCCAACTTCAAAGGTCAGACATTCATAAGTCTAAAGAGAGCATACTTGGCTTATGTGGCATTTCCACTGACAGTGTCACTTGATATATTTTAAATATCTCCTATTGACTTTTTTTTTTGTATAGAAATAGAATGAGAATTTGCTCAGGAAGTCCAAGAAACTGGGGAAGTATACAAAGTGCTTTATAATTTGCACTTTTTGATAGCCTTGTCAGGTAGCAGTATGAAACCAATTGTGCCATTTCCAGTAACTATTTTGGTTCCTTTAACTTACATCCAGTTATCAGTAAGTAATATATGTGCCTTTCATACAGTGCTTCTTACACTGATTCATAGCATCTAGAGGAGCCCAAGCTAGTCTAAATTGTGAGGAGGGAACACTAAAGAAAAGAAAAACAAAACCTAGCATAAAGTTTTATGAACACACTAGAACAGACTACTTATTCTCCTTTTCCATTCTTAAATGAGCCTGACCTTTCCTTGTAGTGCAAAACACTCAGCAGAGCTGGAGTAAGTAAGCTCCCATATCTACCATCTCCTCAGGATGGTTAAATCACCAGAATCCTCTATCACTGCAGTTTTGATGCTGCATTTAGAGTTGGAGTGCAATGGAAACATTTGGACAAAACACTATCTTGTTCTTTTTTTGCCAAGGATTAGCAGATTTGTGCTGAACGCATCAAACTGCAGGCCTGCCCAAATCACAGCGCTGCGGAGAGTGTGCCAGTTTCCATTGGGAAATGATTTGCAAGTTCAGGAATTTTTGAAGCAACACCCCAAGCGGGATGCGGTTTCTGAATGTGTCACCTCAGTGTAGAACCCTAAAAGTGACTAGATGTCTAAATTCCTCATAGTCAGCAGAACCTAGATTTTGATTCATTTTTTCTAAACCACCAAATGCTTTGGTAGAGATATTTGAGATGTCTCAGGTTGGCCCTTCTGGCCTCTAGCTTTAATTCATGTGACACGCCCATTTTTCTCTTCCCAAAAAGCCCCATCTGCCTTGTCCTTTATGCCAGCTCCATGTGGATGCCGTGGGCATCCTGAAGCACTTCAGATGGCGCTCAATAGCCATATGCCAGCAAGTGCATCAAGCCTCTAGTGACTAGGCATTGACTTTAATGAGAGCTTGGAGACAAAGGACAATTGTAAACACATTCATACACACACCTCACTTCAGTCACCTTTACCTGGAGTGGAATCCCAGCCCTTAAACTACCAGCTGGTATAATGGTGAGGGTGCCTGCATGTCAGAGACTCTTGAATTTGCACCTCTCACAAAGTACTGAGAAGAGGATTATGAGCTAGGTCTACTCTTACTGCTGAGCTATAACATTTTCAGATTTTTCTCTGATCAAGTAAATGTTTACCTAAGGAATTAAAGTTGCATGTCTCTGCCAAAAGAAAGGCTGGTATTCTCTATATTGTGATAGTCAGGTATTTCGCTGGGAAATGAGGGACTTGGAGTCACATCAACTGCCTGAAGTAGGCAAAGCAGGTACATGAAGCATAGAGCATGGGGTTCTGGAGGTACCTCAGCAGCAATGTTTCTTTCTATGTCTTCCTTTATTTTCTTTAGTCCAGCAAAATACTGAGAAAAACCTTGGTTGTATCTTCACATAGAACGGCTGCAGCTTTCTGAAATCTCAACAGTTTTTCTGAAAAAAAGTAATTTCAGCTGAACATAACCAGAATTACCACCCCAGTCTGTGTTTCCTTATTTCTCCCTTTTTCTGTTGGTTTACTTCTTCAATACTGTTACCGTATGTCTGAAATTTTGGAGGTATCCATTGTTTGTTGCCTAAGGTTGTTTATATTACGATTTACTATCAGTTGCCAGAGGATACTTACTCAGGAAGAAGAGAAAAGAACTAACTGATGAAAGGAACAAAGCAGCAACAACAATTCAATCTCACTACAGGGGATATAAGGAGAGGAAGAGCTTCAAAAAGAGAAGGTAGTAACATTTTCTGTCTCTTATGTCACTGTGTCCCTTTTCAGTAACTGCATGTGATGTACTGAAACAAATTATTCTAGAGATATATATAGTAATGTATATTCACTTTGAGTTCTTTTAATGTCCATAGGCAATTTTCTTGTATTTTCAAGCCCAGGAGATACTATAATGTTAATACAACCTGTAAATGAATCTCTTTTTGGAATGGGCTCATTGCAAGAAAAGGCTCAAAGAGCAGGAAGTAGGCATCTGCAAGGAACTGCTCTCGTCTTAAGTCAATGTCTGATAAACATAGGAGATGACGAGCAGAAACCTAGATGACTTGCTCAGATCAGACAAAAGAAAGTAAGGGGAGGTGAATCAACACTGTAAACATCCCTGCAACACGGTGGTAGTCCCAGTCTGAAGTGGAGCACTTGCCATCACAGCCTTGTTTTCAGTGACAGCATTTCAGCAACTGTAGAGTGGTCCGGAGAGATAGAGAACAGCTGTAAAGGAGTCCACAGTCTTTCTCAGGAGACAATGGGCAGGAACACTGTGGCCCTAATTCTAGCTATATGCACTGAATTTTCACCATGTTACAATCTACCAAATTGCCATTTGCTACACGATGGTAGTTCACAAAAGGGAACTGCAAAGCTGTCATTATCTTTCATCTCCTTCAACTGTAATTTTCCCCCAAACTCTATTCCATTTAGAGAATCTCTTAGAAAGAAAGAAACTGAGAATGCAGCATCCTCTAGTGAAAAGGAAAAGGACAAAGAACTTCAAGAAAATGAGGAACGTACAGCTAGAGTGAAGAGTGCCCTTCCTAAAACAGAAGAAGAAGCAGCTATCGTTGTTCAAAGCAATTACAGGGGCTACAGAGCCCGTAAAAAAATAAAGGAAGAACGCAAAAAAATAGCAGAGGAAGAATTATCTGTTGTGGAATATCTTGAAGCACAGCTGCAGCCAGCTGAAGATGTTACACTGGAAGAAGCAGAGAATGAGGAGACTCAAGGAGAAGGTGTTGATGATAATGAGCACACTGGGAATGGTGACATAGGAAATTTACAGGAGCAAAAGGTAATATCTACTAAAGAGAGAGCTTCTGTGAAGCAGAGGCCTGCAGTAGAGCATTCTGATGAAGGTGAAGAACAGGCATCCTCGAAGGAATCATCCAGCAAAGCTTCTGTCAAAATCACAGCTGAACCTGGTCCTCAGCAGGAGCAAGCTAACCAAGACACGCTCAGCGCAGATGGGCAAAATCAAGAATCTGCTGTGGTCCAGCCTGAGACCAACAAGGATATGGAAAGAAACGATCTAAAACAAGAAATGATACCTACAGGATGTAAAGGAATTGTAAGAAAAGAGTCTGTAAGAGGTTCACAAAAGCAAACTGAAGCAGAACAACAAAGTTTAGAGGACAAAGAGAAAGCAGCAGTGGTTATTCAGAGCAATTACCGGGGTTACAGAAGGAGAGGACAACTCAGAAAAGAAGGGAAATTACCTTGCAAAAGTCAAGAGAACACTGCAAAGGAGTCAACAGAAGCAGTACACATTCAAAATAAAGATCCCCAAACAAAAAAAAATAAGGAAAGCACTGTGAAAGAGGCTGAGGGCTCTAAGACACAGAAGGGAGGATCTGAAAAAGAGACTTGTGATTTGGCAGCCTTTTCACGGCAGGTAAGAAGCTTATAAATGAAATATATGTAACAAGCTGAGCAATGACAGAATGGCAGTCATTTTACTGGCTTCAGTAGAACCAGGTCGTCATTCTCTCAGCTGAGACTGATGTTTTTTTAATGAGCATTGCACAGAAATGCATATTTGGGGCTGCAAGAGAAATACCCTTTTTCAGAAAGAAGGGGAAAATGAAGTTAAAAAACTGGGGAAAAAATTATGTCAGTATTAACCCAAATGCAGAAGCTCTGACTTTCTTTGAAGTATACATTGACAAGGCAAGGCCTTAATGTCTCTGTAAACATAAATGCAAGTTGTTTGTCAATGCCATGAACTTAAACATGTTCAGAAAAGTGTCCTGTTGCAGAAGCTGTTTTGCGTCCCACTGTCACCAAAGCAGCCCCTGCTCACCTGAATGAACCAGTATCAAATAGCAGCAGGACTGGGTGGCAGTGTGGGATTTCCTACGCTTTTCTTTGCTGAGTTGTTTTTTAAGGAGAGGACTGAGAGATTGAGTGTGGTAGAGACCTGCACTGTAGCAGCTGGAGCAGTATGTTTTAAATTCATTCTCCAGTCCACCATTTTATCTTTTGTTACCTTGGAACATATATATCTATATAACAATGGGAAATTCTGTGTTATATCTTTCAGATATCAAAATTATCTGAAGACTACTTAGCATTGCAGCAAAAATTAAATGAAATGATATTGTCACATCAGCTGAGACCTGTGATGATGTCCAAAGATAAGCAAACTAACAACCAACATTCTGCTCATGTTTGTCAGTCAGGTAATGTTGAACCTAACAGTTAGGAAGAATTTTTCTTTTGTCAGCAGGACTGTAAAGAAACAACTCCTATTCATGTTCTCAAGGGCATTTTCCAGAGAAATATCCAAGCCTGTTAGAGATTTACACGTTTACCTTTTTCTTGGTATTTTGTTTCAGTGCTTGTTAAAATTGGTGAATGAATCTTTGTAAGACCTGGTCATAGCATCTCTAGAGGTACATTTATTTGGTAAAAATTCCACATTGGCTCTTTTTTACTCACTGTTGCTCAGTGTTGTATGCAATGGGTAAAATACAAGACTATATTAGGTATTATGTCAAATGTTTTACCAAAGTTGGGCACATTTTTGCTGAGTAAAATTTTAAGCTACCCAGAAGTGCAATTGAGTCTATCAAAAATTCTAATTCCTCCTAATGTTGATGGGAATGACTTTAAAATTATAAGTAAATTCGTATTAGTAATTAGCATCCTTTTAACTTCTGTAGTTAAGAGTATACTACTTGTGAAAACATATTCCAAAGTTACTTATGTTCCAGTTAGTATGGGCAGTGGGTTCCCAAAATACAACCAAGACTGTTTGACAGCTGAAGGTCTCATGAATTCAACAAGTGAATAGGATAAAACTGTATCAGCAGCAGAGTAGTACAGAGTCCTCTCTAAGCATTGATATAAATTAGCTCCACAGGAGACAAAAGGATGCCAGAGTTTATCACCTGTGAATGCAATCCCACTTAAAGTGTTTACCAGTCAGCCACTTACCTTCACTTCATCTTGGAACATGTCACTATTCTATACCCCTGCAGTGTCATAATACAGCGTTTTCCCAATGATGAAGTGTGTGAAAGTGCTGCTTGTATCCTTTTTAACACAGATGTAACGAGTGTCATACATTTCTTTGAACCAAGTCCTAACACTTTGTAAGTCAACCATGAAAATAGTGTTGAGTTGCATAAGAAACCAGGACTTTAGCCTCATTTTGATGAAAAGAAAGAAATTTAATTTTTTACAAAATGATGCTATGTGATATTAACAAAAGAATGTATTTTCTTCATTTTTTTTTTCTCCCAATAAATATATGACATGACAACACTTTATTCTTTTGTGCACTAGGCATGGTATTTAAGAAAATTTGGATTTGATACTAGGCCCCTATTTTCACTTTCTCTTTAATTTACAGGTGCAAAAATTAAATGCTTGTTAATAATGTCTAATTGTCTTTTGCAAAAAATTTCAGCAATGGTACTGGTAGTCTATCTTTGGACAGTGTTTTCTTTGACTTTTTCAAAGGTAGATGCTTTTAGAATGGAATTGCGGGTGTTATTCGACTACGAAGCTGGACTGAACTCCTACCTTGCCCTTAAACATTGTATGCCATGAGTTAGGCAACTGTGTAAAATAAAGACTTGAGGTGTTGTGCTGCAGACTGCCATGCTAAAGTGAGGCAGGAAGACGTGAGTGATGCACTGTATTTTAAATAGGGAGGAGCTTTCTTGTTTTCTTCCCTGCATTGTGTTTCAGTATGATTTATACACATTTACAGTTTTTACTTTGGGTTTCCCTCTTGGGCCATTTTTGTTTTCCTGCCCTACAGCAGTGTTTGTTGAGCATCAGCTGTTCTTCAGATCACGTCTATATCTTATTATTCTGGTGGTTTGCACTTATTTATACACCTTCTTCAGCTTCATTAGTTTCTTACATCATTTTATAACTGTAACATGAGATGTGTATTTTATGGCTTTATGACAGATAGCAATGCTTGTCTGCCTTCATCAGTGGATAGGTGGCCTTTATCCATCTGAGAATTTACTGTGATAAAATATCCTATTATATTGCTATCCACAGAAGGGGAGGAACTGTGGGAAAGCTGGATGGCAAACTGTGACAAGTGTTCAGATTTTCAAAGCTGTTTATTTTAATAAAAATGTAAATCCTGCAGTTTAAAGAACATTCAAGCCAAAAGTTTTAATGAATATTAAATCTACAAGGTTAAGTTGCTCATAAGTGAATTTATTTGTATTTATAAAAATGCATTAGGCACACTGTACAAGGTTCCTAGAATAAGCAATATTCCCTGTAGCTCAAATCACCGACTCAGTTGCATCTGCTTACTAAATACATTCAGCTAAACAAAATGGCTGCATCCCATTTGCATCCCAAAATGGCTGCCCCTTTGGGCTCCTAGTGAGCCTTGGGGTCATTTGAGGTTAGAACAGATGCACAAATGTAGTAGGCCACAGTGTAGTTTTTGAGGTCAAAAACTGAAGGAAGGGAACTTGATCATATGGAAACAATTATCTTTTTTTCCACCAGATGAATAACAATGCCCATCCTTGTAAGTATTAAATGACATTGCAAGTACAAAATCTCTGGAAGAGAATTTTCTGTATTTAGACTGAAATTCTCATGGTACAAGGCACTTCAGAGCAGCCAAGAACCCGTTCAGCTCCACAAAGCTGTGACACAGGTGGGGTCTTCACCCGGAACCCCCCTGCTGCTGAGCACTACTTACACAGATTTCCTGGGCAGCCTTTACAGGGAAGAGGAAGGTCAATAGCTGCTAATTTTTTATTATCATATTCTGTAGTTCCGGTTACTATACCTGCATTTTTCTGGTTACTTCCAGTCTCCTCAGCAAAACCCAGACAATTACTGGATCTCCTGCCTGTTTTTTCTTCCTGCTTTATTCTGGGGCTGGCTTTATCCTTCCCATCTGCATAAGATGTGGAGCAGTACTGAATGAAACTAGTACCATGTCACTTCAGTGACATGCAGACAGGTTTAACTGTTTCTCCAGGTGACCTAATAAATAAAGACCTTTCATTGCTCAGATGTTTATCGTAGCTGTAGCCTCTCTATTTCTTCAGTACTCAGTATGTGATCCGTTGTAAGACAGATGATAATTTGCATTAGCATCCATAGATGTAGATTCCTCTAGATTGTTGTCTTCCAAGGTTATCACTGTATGTCAGGATGTGCAGAAGGTTCAGCCTAAAGGACGAGTGATACTGACTCATCTTTATTCAAGCATTTCTTTCCCGTTCTTGAATGTTTCAAATAGACACTGCTTTCCAAATTTTCTGTAGTTTGAAGGAAATCTTTCAGCTTTCAAATTTGTTTGACCCATCTTCCTGTTGGTAAAATCTTAAAAAATAATGTCAGTGAATTTTCAAATGTCTTTGTTTCTAATTTCTCCTATGCATTGCACTAAGGCACGTGGCAGTGCAGCAGCACTGTTTGTGTCTGTGCAACCACAGAGCACAGGCTAACTGCCCTGTGGAAATATAGGAAAATTTTCCTCTTTGAAAGAGTGGTTGGGCATTGGCTGCCCAGAGAGGTTGTGGAGTCACCATGCCTGGAGGTGTTCAAGAAACGTGTGGACGTGGCACTGAGGTTAGTGGGCATGGTGGTGATGGTTGGAATAGGTGATAATAATGGTCTTTTCCAACCTTAATAATTGTATGATTCTTTGAATGGACTTTTATCATTTTTGTGGCATGCATATTTAAATGTTCATTAGGTAGAAGCATCGGTTTTCCCTTTCAGATCAAAAACACAGGACCAGATCTTCCTGCAGATATTTGAAGTTTTAAGCAGAAAAGGCAATAACATATTTTACTGTAGTGCTCTGAAAGAAAGCTTTTCTATGTAATGAAGCAACATATTTTGCCTGTTAATAAGTGAATGATTTTACTCTGTTCTGCTCCATTGCTTGCTGCAGAAAGGTATAGACCATCTGGAAAACAAGCACATCAAACCGACCATTTATCAAGCCTAGATATTTAATTTGCCTTCCACCTTTAACTTGAGTGAGTAAATGATTTCTGGAAAGCAGATTTGCTGCTACAGATTTGTAGCAGCAAAAGGCAAACCTTACTCCGTGCAGGGAATTGTCCAATACCACAACTAACTACTACCACATCAGCTGTGTTTCAGTAGCAACAAGCACACAAATCTAAGCACTGATGCAAATCACAAGTTTACTTTATGGTGAAACAAAGAAAGCTAAATCCATCAAGCTTCTTTTACCCACTGTGTAATTTGAAGGCAAAACTCAGAATGACATTTTCTGTTCTCTGTGTAATTTTATAAAGGAATGGTTGATGTCCGAGCTGAGAAGACTGGCTGCCTCAGGATAATCACAGAATCACAGAATTTTACAGAATCACAGAATTTTATAATTATATAATTATATATATATATAATATAATATATATATATATATAATTATAATGCTTCTGTCCCCTCAGTTCTTCAGAATAGCTTATAGATATGCACAGAGCGCAGGCCAAGATAAAAAGCTGTTTTTTACTAAACCCCCATTGTCAAAATGATTTTTTGAATATGTTTTTGCAGAACAAATAAATGAGAAACATACAACTAATTTCAGTCGGAATAATTGTAATATAGAATAAGAGAATGCTCCAATATGCTTGACAATGATGAATTCAATGATGTAGCAGTATACATTTTATGAATTCTTAAGGGAAAATTTAAAAAAATTAAGCATTATTGGAATCTTAAGATTTTCTTAGAGCCCACAGTTTGATTCCATGTTCTTTTTCCAGATTTTCATGCAGTCAGGATCTTTGATGTAGTTTTTGTCCTACACACAAGCAGTTTGCTGTTTCTTTTGAATTATGTAGAATTTTAAGGGATTGGGCTTTTCTTTTTGTTTTGGGTTGTGGTTTTTGCTGCTTTTTTTTTTTTTTAATTTGGTTTTGTGGGTTTTGTTATGGTGTTGCTTTTTTTTAAGGTATTGTTTCCAGTTAGGCTCCTGTTGGTTTTAAGAATACAATAGGGAAGGTTTTCTTCTACTGTCCCCAAAGGGAAACTCAGATAACTCCAGGAGGCCCACGTGAAATGTAGCAGAGTAACAACAGCCCATGTGGAGCACAGTCAGGCCTGCCATACCATTTCAAATAAAAGAATGTAATTTATATTTCATACAGGTTAGTGAAATGAATTTATTGCACATGAATCTCATTGTTTCATAGGAATTATCCGTACCTTGACTTAGAAAAACACCATTGTTCTCTTACATTGCAAAATGTTAAAAAGTACTTGTTTCATTCATTACGTGAGAAGCCGTCTGCATTTCAGATAAGAAACTAAGACAATGAATGTAATCATTATCCCATTACAATTTAAATGAACATTATTCACTCTGGCTCCTCTGTATATCCATGACCTTTACAAGCCTTTATTTATCATACCTAACAAAAACTTACACGGCTAATTTTGCAGGAGTCAACAATGATGCATTACTGACCATTTCTCATTTGAAATGATCGTGCTTTCTCCTTAATTAAAAAGATGTCTGACGTACAGGGGAGAGGTTTCATTTTAACAGTGTAAGAGTTTCTGGTGGCCATTAGAGAACAAAATATGTTCTTCCTTCTGAGATGCAATCATGTGTAATTAGCACATCTGGGTTATGGAGTCAGAGTTGCTTCATATGAAGCAGTAGATGAGCAGAATGTATTTCATTAGCTCATTGACAGCTAGCTATTTATTCCACCCTCACTATCTTCAATTATATGTGCAGAGATGGCTTCTTTCAGGGACTCGTGCAGCCCATGAGTCAGCATCCAGCCTGGAGCTGGGAGACAACTAGTGGACAGCAGTTTCCGTTTTGTGTAAATTCTTGGTTTTATTTCCTTTAGAATGAAAACATTCTTTCCATTTCTGTAGAAGATTTCTGCAAAAGCAGAGTCCACGAGTTGAGTAAACTAGAGAATGCAGACTAGATTGCAGTGGGTGCAGTGTGCATTGTCACACTGCCCAGTGGTACGTTTTTTGACTTCACACAGAACAGCCTCAGCAGGAGATCTTGGGGAAAACCTACACCATGATAGCATAGAGGTCCGGCCTTTGAATCAGGGAGAGAAGAGATTTAATGCTGTTTCTCCTGTTTGGCACCTCAGTGATTAATATCACAACCCTGCTCAGCTCCCTGTCATGAGCTGGTGGCATTCCAACAGACGCTGCCCCTCAGAGCCTCTCTCTCAGTGAGCAGCACCAACCCTACTAAGGAGAAATCTATGCCAGGCAGAGTGCTGGCATGCTCCAGAGTGGCATTCACTACATGGCATGTGTCCGTGTGGGTCATCAGAGCTCAAATGAGTAAATTCATTCTCCTTTCTAGTCTGATTGCAGAATTGCTCCAAACAGTTGCATTCTTGAGTGACTGCAAGCAGTAGAAGTGGCTAAATGGATGTTTTTTTTACTCTCTGGTGAAATCCTCCTCTCTTTATAGAAGCCTCCTATTCTATGAAGAAATAAGCTTTGCTATTTTCTGTTTTTTCACAGTTACAGCCAAAGTAGAAGACACTCGCCCCCTGAAAAGACCCCCAAGGAGGCCGCGGAAGCCCAAGACATTAAATAACCCTGAAGACTCCACCTACTACACTTTAATACATGTGAGTTTAGCAAGCTATTGTGGGCTTAAACTGCCAGATAATTCCCACCTAAAAATACTTTTTAATTGCCTAGTTCTTGTGTTCATTTCTGATGCAGCGTGAGAGCTGTGCCCTGCAAAAACATCAAATCTCAAACCAGGTTTGAAATTAGTAAGGTGCAGTTACTCTGCTTGGAGCCCTAAATTGGGCCAATATTTACTTTTGTACCTGAACGTATCTACATTTATAATATGCATAAGCAGCATTTGCACTTTCAATACCTAAAATAAGTGCCTGCTCTCTGTAGATTCTTTATAAGTCATGGGGAAAAGCAGGTTCATTCGGAGAGCTATTTTGAGCATATAAATTAGTGCTTGATCTTGCAGAGAGAGCAAATATTAAAATAGGCTGTATTAGTATGCACACTGCAACTTCCTTTACAAATGTGTCAGATTGTGATTATGAAGGAATTGGCAAATACAAACAGCTCAGGAGACTAATGGATTTGAGGGTCTCTATATATAGCCCTCGGTCCAAGTTCAGATACCAAGGTCTGCTTTCCATTCTTGACTTTGGTGCCGTTAATATATGGGGGGGAAGCAAGAAAGTAAGCAAAAAGAGAGAAAGCGTGAAAGCAGCTCAGAAAGCAGTTCCAGCAGAAAAGCAATTAAACTCATTTGCTCGAGGTGCCTGTATGTTACTGACCTATTTTAGCAGCCGGTGAGAGCCCAGCTAATAAAATAACCGTAGCAATTGCTTCTCCTTTCAACAGAAGGTGTCACAGGGGCCTGCAGGGAGACTTGTGTCTGGCATGCCAAAAAAGACAAATACAGCTATGGTTTATTATGGGGGCTTGTAAATAACACAGCTTTGGAACAATTGCATTCTAAAATGAAACGATATTCTTAAAAATAAACTGGTATGTAAGAATAAGATGTGTTTTGTGAAAACAAGATTGGTAAGATAAAGGGCTGAAATGAAAGACATGACACTGTATTCTGTATTGTAAAATGTCTGAGAAGTATAATTCAGTATAATTCTAAAGCAAATGCCTTTTTAGAAAGCTGAGGCAATACAGGCAGGAACATTTTATTTTATGAAAACAAATCTGTTATGCAGCCAACTCCGTATCAGACAAATGGCATCGCATCAGTGCAAACAAAAACTGCAGTGATGTTGGAGACTTTTTCAACAAGTTTTTAGCAGCAATTTTCCAATATATTAGCTAATATTGCTTTCAATTAATTGTGTTTTTCAAGAAACTGTAAAAAATGGAAGTCTGTCTTTCCTTTAGAACTTTAAAATTTACTGGTGAGGTAAAGATTCGCTATCAATTTGTACTGAAGCTTAGGAAGTGAACATACCTCTTCTTCTGCTCTTGGACACTGGACAAGACACTGAGCTCTGATTTGAGATACCAGAAGGCAGTCAGCTTTCCCATCTTTCATGGCTTTTCTGCCTTACAAAAAATCTCCATGACCAACAGCTCTTACAGGGTAATGATTATCATGCCCAGATTACCTGAAAGTTAAAGCACAGTATGAGAACATGTTGGTTTTTTTTAATTTCCTTTGCCTTATGGCCCCTCCTACAAAAGCAGGTATTTCTTTCACATCACACTACAGATGTGAGACAAGTTCCATTCTGACTCATCTTGCGTATCAAGATTAAGTGAAACCTGATGGTAGCCATTGGTCATGCAAGTCACAGTTTACTTGGGACTTTTACTGTTTTGTTTTACAAATCAGTCTATCATTTTGAAATTATATGTCTTGTTGTCTTGTGCATTTGCCTGCCTACTGAGGTGTCCATCAGGACCCCCAATTCTCAGTGGCTAAGCAGTGTACAATTCATAAATTCTAGTCAGTTTCCACTGGTTTGTTGGTTGTTGTTATTTTTTTTTTCCCGAAGCATGGTAACTGATTTTTGGGAGTACCAGTGCTAACACATTCTCAGTGACATGTTTAGTCACAAAGATGCTGAGGTTTTGCTGGTGCACTTGCTCTGTTACTCCACAAATAAGTTCTATGTACTTTCTTTTAACAAACAATACACAACGCTTCCCCCACCAAGCATACTGATGAATTGCATCTTTGCATAAACTTTCTTCTTAGTATTTCTTTAATTATTCTGTGGTTTGTTTTAGAAATCAGTACAAGATGAAAAACGGAAACCAAGAAAAGAAAGGTAATTTTTTCCATTATTTCACTATTGTCTTTTTAGTAGTCTAGACATAGTTCTTAGCTGCACTTCAACTAGGGAAATAAAGCATTAAAAATGCACAGTAATTTGGTGATTCAGAAGAAGGGCATCATACACAAAGTTAAATATGCAATTTTCAGCGACAGAAATCCATTATGGAATTCAGTTGTTTGGTTTTACTGCAGCATGGCCCTTTACCATGGCAACACAAGCACAATAATAAGTTAAGATAAGGTCCACAGCAAAGATAGTTCTGACACAGAAAATAATTGAAGGTGCTTAAAATTCCAGTCAAAGCAAATGAGCAACCACTTCTCTTTTGTTAGCCAAAATACGAAGACTGTTAAAATTCTCTCCTAAAAATATACAGTGGTTTGGCAATAATAATAAAAAATGGAAGCAGTAAGATATTAATACAACTGTAAGATAATAATAACAGGTAAAGCAGTGTAGCCATTGAAATTTCAACCAGAAATCTCTTCTTCACCGTGTAACTAACCTGTTTTGATAGATCTCTGTAGAAATAAAGGAAACAATACATACACCCTGCCTTTCTGTATTTAAGATTCTTACATGTGCTTTAGGCTCTGGTTCACAGCTTCTGCCTTACATCCTAGCACCCTATTATTTGTGTTCATATACATGAGCTTTTCTGTTGCTCCCTAGGGACACTGTAAATTCTATGGAAGCCTGTTCAGAGAGGAAAGGTACTTGAGCAGTGTGTGAATGGGCTTTCAGTGCTATCCTTGGCTGAGGCTGCAGAATACAAGCACTATATCAAAAAAATATATCCTAAATGAAGTTATATTACATATATGCCCTTAATATGTGCATATAGCTTCCTTCAACCACTGTTTAAATTGCACTTCATTATGCAACTGCTTAAAGGACTCACTTAACATCCATGTCAGTTCTAAGTTACAGCTCTTCTGGTGCTGTTTGTATCTTGAAAATAATACAGTTATATTACGTTTAGTGAACAATAGTAATAATAATACAGTAATAATAATTTTCCCATCTTGCCTCAGCTTGGCTTCACTTATCTTAAATTTGGTTAAGCAGTTCCATGACAGCATCTTCTTTCGTGTGGTGACTCTACATTATTTGAACATAGCAATTGAAATCAAAGAGTTATTTCTACCACTGTGAGAACAGAATTCTGAAGGTTCTTTTTCAGGTTGCTTTTAGGATAGATTTTTTCCCTAACCTTTCTAAACTGGATATTTGGATTGTGGTGGGGTTTTTTTTGTACATATTACATTCTGTTTTAACATTCTAAAAACATACAGACATCTGCATTACTGGCACCAGTATCTGAACTGTTTGCTTTAGACTCTCTTCATATAATAAGATGGAAAAAAAAAATAGGTATCTTTAGGAAAATTATTCATATCTTCCTAAGAGAGATGCCTAAAATATATCAGATGAATTGTAACATAAACATGCATCCCTACTGAATGCAGTAGTAAACTCAGACCTTTTTAGTTACACGTTTGCTTTATGAACATCTGAAAGTACCTAGGCATTGCAAAATGGTCAGCATCTGCATCATACAGCAGTTACATTCCAGAGAATCATTTCTTATGTTCACATATATTCTTTACATTCTGAACACAGAAATGATATCTGATTGTATTACTTTTGAATGTTCAATATACTGTTCAAAAGTGGAATTGTTGACTTAGATTACTTATTTATTGACAGTCTGGGCAAGGTGCTAGATTTAGATATCTACTACCATGAAATTTCATCTACCGGTTCCACCTCAAAGGACAGCAGCTCTACCACAAAAAGGAAGAGACATCCCGTCGAGCGCAGAACTTCAACTTTAAGAACTACTGAGAGGTAACTTACACAAAAGCATAGTAGGACAAATAAACGTTGCATATCTTTGCAGAGAAAAAATATATTATGTGCATGTTCATTAAAAAAAAAAAAAAAACACAACAAATTAGACAAACTATTTTTTTTTATTTGTTGAATCTTGCTAAATTCGCTTGGAATATGGATAGCAGAAAATTTTCCATCTTCATTTGGAGGCACAAATGATAGCATGGTTTATCTCCAGCCTGCCCACCTGTTTTGGCTTCCAAAGCTTCAGATAAGATAGACTCCTGCTGTAAATCTTTGATCGAAAACCAGATCCAGCTAAAGCAGAACCTAGCTCATTTCAGCTTCCAAAAAGCTGGACATACGCCGAATTTTTCAACTGCTTTCCACAGATAAGGCCCCTGCTTGAGTGCCTCCTCCTGCTGTCCCATAGCACTGTTTGTGTTCATGGCTGCGGCGGCACCGCTGGAGTGGGTAGTCAGGAGAGGAGCTCTGAAGGGTGGCTCTTCCCACACAGACTTCATAGAGGGGGACCTCTGCTGGGCAAAGAAAATTCATATTCTTAGCAATGCTCAGGCACAGATTGCACATACGAAAACATCCACATTTATTTTATTTATGGCTCCGTTTGTATCTTCATATATATAAGAGAAACCTGCAAAGCATCCAAGTAAAAATGTAAAGAAAACGCCAGGTTGACTGCTGGATTTAAAAACATATCCAAAATAATAACAAAAATGTTGGTAGAGCTTTCTGTGTTTGTTGCTTGTTTTACTTTTTGGCACTTTATAGGCAGTGTTTACGTCCATTGTAGAATGGCATTGTGAAGGTGCAGAATTAAACATCATGTGAGGGAATTACTTCACTTGTTAAATGATGCTTTGCCAGGGCTGTTAATTACTCCAAATCTTTCACTTTTCAGCTAGAAAGCTGTGAAATAATGCAAGGTCAGATTTATATGGATGAGAAATAGCACAACATGTTCTCAGTGGCCTTGTGCCCTTTGTTGTGACCCCATTGCAGAAGAACACGTTGTTCTGCGTTCATCTCAGCTGCATTTGTTCTGAGGTGCTGCTTCCTGCAGCACGGCTGGATGAGGCCTAGCACGGTTGGGTTTTCTTTCTGTTTTTGTCTTGAGGGTGGAAGTTAAGCGACCGATTAGGAGTGTTTGCCAAGGTAAACGTTTTCATTTCAATCCCTGAAACACTTCTGCACTTAATCCCTAGGTCAAGGGTTGCGGAGAGCTCCCTGGAAGAAAGCAGAGCAGAAGATAATCCCTATGACTACCGGAGGCTGCTGCGGAAGACCTCGCAGCGCCGGCGCCTTATCCAGCAGTTCTAGCCCCGCTGCCGTTTGCTGTTATTAGCATCATCTTTTTTATCATTTTATACCACATGCTTCCTTTTTTTTCTTTTTTTTTTTTTTAAATCTCTGACATTTCAGGTTTACAACATGTGTGTTCATGTCAGTACGAATTACTGTAGTTTACAGCCCAACACCGATGCAAAGGGACACCATCACTGCTGGATATACCTTTAGAAAAATAAGGAATCAGGTTTCCTTCAGATACCACTACTGCATCTTAAAATTATTAAGCATTAAGCAGCCTAAATGTAGGTTACCTTCCTCGGTGCGTGTTGTTTTCCTCTCTGCATTTAATCACTCTTACCCAATTAAAATAAACCATATAGTTTATCATTTCCTCATTAAGCCTCCAAAATCCCATAGGCACCTCCAGAAAACCTTAGTTATTGTTTCTAGTAAATTGTTTTACAGGAAGAAATAAATGACAAGGACATCACAGGGGAATTTCTATTTATTTTAGGTTTACAATGCCTAAATTTTGGGATAAGCTCTATGTGGTATGTGTCCCTCTAATGAAAACAAATGATTAATTGATCGCGTTCTGTAGCAGTTTATTTCACTACTGACTTTCCTGTAAGCCAGTGGCCAGCAATAAAGGTTAGCACTGCATGTAGCATTGGAGATGTCGGAGGATGGAAGGACCCAGCTCTCCTCACCCCGTCACTAACAGAGCACTTGGATCATGTTTGCTTTGATCTGCTTTGCATTAGATTTTTAGGAACCTTAATCTCTGGGGTGCCAAGAAAGGAACAGAAAGATGCTCTCCGGTTGATTGCTGCCTAAATGTAATGATCATTCTTAATCAGTTCCACTAGAAATTAAATGGAAATAAAGGCGATAGCCACCGTGTTCAAAATTTCCCCTGATTCCTTATTCACAAGCCCTTATTTTGCCTTATTATGCAGATAATTGCCGTTATTCCTTTCAGGGTTCATAATTGCATGTTGCCAGCTGTAACTACAAGGGGAGGCAGATTTTGGGAAGCTAGCAGGAAGGCCTGGCCGTGCCCCTGCCGCGCTCCATAGAGGCTACAATAGCACAGGTTGGGGCTTTGTCCCCCCGCACACACAGCCCTCAGTGAGGGGTGGGCCGCCATCACCTCCGGACCTCTCACTGGCAGCAGGGCCACAGCACCGGGTTACAACGTGCTGCGATGTAAAATTTGCGATAAATCATTTAAATTTTAAAATCTGCGTTAAAGTTGCTTTCTCGAATACTATTCAAACGGTACCGTTAATAACAATGCGCGAGGCAGGGACGCGGCTGCCCGGGCCTCAGTTACTCCCAGCACCGACAGAACAGCGCAGCGGGACCGCCGCGCCGTCCCCGCCGAGAGGCGCAGCCAAGGCCGTGCCCTGGGGCTCAGCTCGCGGGGCGCGGGTGCGACCCGGGTGTGCGAGAGCAGCGCACAGCGCGGTCCGAGGGGCTGGGCGGCGGAGCGGCGGCTCGAGGGGAGCAGCGGAGCATTCATTCCTAGGGCGGCGACGGGAGAGAAGCGAAGGGCTGCCCCGCCCTAGTCGCCCGCTCGCAGCCGCGGGGGGTTGCCCCGGGAAAGGGTGAGGGAAGACGGGGATTTCTCAGCGCTTCGCGGGTCGTTGGCAGAGGGGAAGCCTTCCCGCCGCTCTGGGCACAGGTGTCCCTGCCCTCCTCTCGGGGCTGCACAGCCGTAGCTGCGGTGCGAGAGAACACCCTCCGCTCCACCCAGCGCTGTGCCGGTGCTCTCCGTTCATCCCGTCCCGTCGGTGCCCGCCCGGAGGTATCCCGCCGCCGCCGAAGCGCCTCCCCCCGAGCCGTAGGAACGGCCCGGCCCGGCCCGGTGAGGACGGCCGCCGCGCCTGCAGGGAGCGTCCTGGGGCGCCCACGGAGCCGCCCCCACCCACGCGTGCCCGGGGCGCCCCCGCCCCCTCCGCTCGCCGCCACCCGGCGCAGCCGCGCGCTCTCACACGGCCGCGCTCTCGCCCTCGCGCACACCCGCTCGGGGCCGCCCGGGCTGCAGCTCTCAGCTCTTCGTCCGCTTCGGCTCCTTCATGGCGAGCCCCAGCTCCGGTTTCTGGCCCTTCGGGACCGAGGAGGGCTCCGCGGCCGCCGAGAGCCCCGGCACAGGTAGGGCGGCGCAGAGCGGCCGGGACCGGCCCGAGCCGACCCGACGGAACCGCGGCGTCCGACGTCGGTCCCGGAGCTGCGGGATCGGGGCGGCCAGGGGGATCCCGAGGAAGGGCGAGACCCCCGCCCGACCCGCGGACCCCCGCTCCGTTATGTCTTGCAGCCAGAGCCTGGTGCCAGGTGGCACAGAAGTTCACCGGAGGCATCGGCAACAAGCTGTGCGGTAAGGGCCGGGCTGCGGGGCTCCGGGGCTCAGCCTCGGGCCGGGGAGGGGGGCCGGGGGCCGCGGCGCTGAGCGCGCGTCCCCTTGTCGTTGTCAAGCGCTGCTCTACGGAGACGCCGAGAAGCCCGCGGATCCCGGCGCCAAGGCGACCCCGAGGGCGGCGGAGCCTCGGCCGTCCTGCCCCACCTGCACCTGCGACAAGAAGCCCTGCGGCTGCCGGAGAGCCGACGTCAACTACGCGTTCCTGCACTCAACAGGTAACGGCGCTCCGCGGCGGCCTCGGACACGGCGGCTCCGCCGGGCACCGAGCCCCGCACCGCTGCGCAGCCGCTGGAAGTACAGAACGAAAGGGTTCCCGAACGCAATAAAAATGAACACGCGGCGCTCTGGAGCCTGAGGGTCGCTCGCTGTGAGGATGAGCGACCTTCCCGCTGCGGACCCTGTGGGGGTGGTGGTGGGTTGCGGGGAGGAGGAACCCTACTTGAGCTCACGGTGACTTTGCCCTTCAGCAAAGCCCCCCGCCTCGTGCTGCTGCGGGACGGCGCGGCCGCGGCACTGCCCGGAGCGCAGCACCGTGCTGCCAGCCAGCTGTGGGCTGCGGGGACAAGGCTCCATCGCGCACTGATGGCGGGGCGGGGGTTGCGTGTGGCCGCTATCTTCCTGTTTACCAACTTCCCGTTTTTTCCCGAGATTCGTTTTTCCTTTTTTCCCCGTTCACCTGCTATCTCTTGCTGTCTCAGAAATTGATCTGAAATATCCTGGGAGCAAAACCCGCTATTTTTAGATGGGGAAACGAAAACCTGACCGCATCCCTTGGCACATCCCTTGAAACACGGTCCACATTCCTTAACAAATCAAAGTAAAATTTCTTTATGCTGAACACAACAAAAAGATCTCCCAGACACAAAAGGAGCAGCTTGGGATCCGTGCAGTCCCGCAGCAGTGTTAACTTTCCCCCTTCACCCCCAGACCTGCTGCCAGCGTGTGACGGGGAGGCAGCGACGCTGTCCTTCCTGCAGGATGTGGTGGACATTCTGCTGCAGTACGTGGTGAAAAGTTTCGACAGATCAACGAAAGTGATCGATTTCCACTACCCCAACGAGCTGCTGCAGGAGTACAACTGGGAGCTGGCGGAGCAGCCGCAGACCTTGGAAGAAATCCTCCTGAACTGCAGGACCACGCTCAAGTATGCCATTAAGACAGGTACGGCTGCACTGATGGAAGTGGTATCTCGTTGTGTCCCGCAGTGTTACAAATCGGAGCAACCCTGGAGCTCTGCTATTTCCAGGCAGTTTCTGACAGAGCAGGGGCTGTTTCCAGCCCTGGGGCTGTCGGTGCAGCATCGCTCACCCCTTGTCATTTAAAACGAATCCTCCGATTTCCCCCTTTTTTCCTCCTCTCTGTTTTGCCTGGTGGGGGCCAGGCCTGTGTCTTAATTCCCCTGGACCAGGGCAGCAGTGCAGGGACCTTCCCAAGGAGCAGCCCCAGTCCAGCAAACGTGGATTGGAGTCCACGGGGCTCCGGGTGGCTGTTTGCCACCTCTGTCCCTTCACTTGTGTAAGGACTTAAAATTAGAAATGTGTCTAAGCTCTCTGCAGAATTTTTTTTATTATTATTATTACTTTAGGGTTAAGAATAGAAACAAAGCTTAAATTGCTTGAATTGCCCTTTTTTTTATTTCCACTAGGAAGCTGTGTCCCACTGCCCGGCCATGCTCCGGGGCCACCTTAAACACAGACAAAAAGCGCAGCGGCAATTAGTGCTGAGACTGGGAGATAAAGCGGAGTGCACAGAGCTCTTGGGGAGAATTTGAATCGCTGAGAAATTGCTTAAAAATAAGCGTGCACCGATTGCTGGGAGAGACAAAGGCTGATGGGTGAATGGGGGCTGTAGGGAGACTGCGTGCGTTTTGGTCGGCTTGTAGGAGCAGCCTGATCCCAGCGGCGATCGGGGCTCTTTGTGATGCTGTGGGTTAGTGATGGCCGTGCCCAGCCGTGTGTCAGTGGTGGACGGTCCGGTGCTGTCTGAATGTTGGTAAAACGCTGCGATGAATGGTGAGATTGGTGCTACCTACAGAGCAGTGGCAGAGGTTAGTGTTCCCAGTGGGTCTGTGCAGGGCATGGGCAGTGCCTTCCCCACTCGTTGAGGGTCCCTGGAACCAAAGCGCAGAATTCTTACAGCGATTTTCGTTAACCTGCGGTGTGATAGTCATTCTTCTTTGAATTGTCTTCAGAATAATGTTAACTATTCCCTGGCATACAGATGGGAGGCTGCTCCAATCCCTTGCATTTCTTTGCTGCTGTTGTAATGCAAACAGCGTTCCCCTGGTTGGAGGAGTGACCCTTGTGGGGCTGAAATGTGCGGGGTTTACACCCAGCCCCTTTCTCTGGAGTGGAATGCACACCTGCCCTTGGAGGAAGAATTTCTAACAAATACATAGCTTTGCTGTCTGTTTCGAGAGGCAGGTGCTGGGGGGGCTCTGAGGGGCTCTCCCCATTGTCACCCCTTTGTTCGGTGATGGCTGCACAGGCGGACGGACGTGGACTCTGAGCCCCTCACAGGCTGTTTGTTGTTGCCTGGAGCATGGCTTGTAAGCAAAGCCGCAATTTTCCGCAGCTTGCTCACGCATCAGAGTGTCACTTAGATGGAAAAAAGCCCAGCAGTGGGATTGGGGTCAGCCTAGGGGGTGGGTTTGCCGCTGTGCTGAGTGTGCCCTGCAGAAAAGCAGTATGCAAGCAGCAACTTGTGCTCCGGAGATATCGCTGCTGGGAGGTGATGCTCCTACAGTCAGAGTTCTGGGATGTGGCTCCACATTCCACCCGTGTGGTTCGCAGATACCCAAGCAGGAGGCTAGAGAAATAAGCAGTGACACAGAGCTGTCATCTGGGGCTGGGTACTGCCAGAGCATTGCTGAGACACCGGGGCTGCAAATGTGAATTCTGTTGTTCCTCAGCTTTTTGGTTTGGGTTTAGCTCCAAAGCGAGAGTTTTCCTGGTCTCTGGGAGTCTTCCAGGGCTTCCTCTTTCACACCCTAATTCTTTAGGAGCGGAATGTGGGAGCCAGTGAGGAGCCTGGCTGTGATGCTGAGCCCAAGCTGTGAATACTGAAATCTCAAAACCAACTGAACAGCCATCACGGGGGAAGTACAGAGCCCTGGTGCTGTGGCCATGTGTAGCTCTGGTGGCAGCAGTAGGGCACGTAGGGAGCCACCCACCCCATGTGAGCATGCATCCAGGGTAGTGCTTGTGGGGTGCAGTGCCAGCTGTATCTCCGCTGGGGCACAGCATGGCTGGAGGCAGCACCAGGGGTGTCTCAGGGGAAGGAGACAAGATTCCATGCCCCCCACCCCACACTGTGCTCTGTTCCACAGCCCAGCTGTATCGCTGTGTGCTGTGGGGAGGGGGCAGTCCCCATGCTGCTGTGATCTCATGTCCATGCCTGATAAGGGACTGCTGGCGAGCAGAGATAAGTTCTCCCTCAGCTCTGGTTCTGCCTTCCCTCAATCATCCTGCTCCATCTTTTGTTTTCTGTGACGGCCATAGCAGCATGTTGTCCGTGGGGCAGGACAGGTGCTTTGAAGGCTCTTCCTCCCATCGGACAGCATTCAGATAATTGTCACCCGTCCGTAATTGTATCGGTAATTGTGCCATTTAACAGCGCTTTGCAGAGTGTGTGTAGGAAAAACTGAGCTGTGATGGTTTCTGTTCTTGTTTTAATCTTTCTGGGCACGTTTTTAAGAAAAATCGCCAAGGGGATTTTGGAAAAATACCAGGAGCCAAATAGATTAACAACATAAATGAACTTGCAGCCAATTGAGGATATTCCTGTACTGCGTCCCGATGTGGCAGCGGTGCTGGTTTTGTTTAAAACCACAATTGCAGGCAGCCTGCGTGTAATTGCAGGCTGGCAGAGAGGAGCTGACGAGCACCGCCACCGTCCCCGCCATCTCCGTGCGATCATCTGCCATTGAGTCGTGAGCAAAGCAGTCACCAAAGTGTTCCATTTTCTCGTTTTGCCCCGTCTATTATAATGGTTAGCTATTCATCACTGATGTTATATGTCCTGGCAAGCCCCGCCGATGGTGGCTCGTGCGCGCCTTTCAGAGCCAGCCAGGCACAAACCATTCGGTGACAGCATGTGACACGCGAGCAGGAGCGAGCCGCTGTTTGTGTGAGGCAGCGTCGTGTTCATCTCCAAGGCACGTTGAGAGGATAATGGGGAATGCTGGAATTTATTAGTCTGCGTCAGTGAAATTACTCTGATTTTACTTGGAATGAGAAAGAAGAAAAATCCTGCCTTTTCCAATACATACATTTATTGCTGTTTGCTTTGTTTCGTGCCTTGAAAGCACTTCCTTCGGTATAGAAACCCCGAGGTAACCGTGCTGCTCAGGGCTGAACAGTTCCAGTCATCTGACTCCCGGTAACGTTTTCTATTTATGCAGGGCATCCTAGATATTTTAATCAACTTTCAACTGGATTGGACATGGTTGGGTTGGCAGCAGATTGGCTGACATCAGCAGCAAACACTAATATGTGAGTAGAAGAAATTTTTTGTGATATTTAATATAATTTTATGGCTGTATTGTACAGTATTAGCTGCTGTAGCTGAATGAAAGAAAGAAAATTTTTATGTTAAGGTTGCTGGAAAAACAATTGTCTGCTTTTAAAATGATTTTGACATTTAACAGCATGACGATTTTCCATAACATTCTATAGGCACTGAAATTTGATCATAGAGATATGATGTCAGAGGTTTCCTTTGCTAACCTCCCCAGAATTGTACAGAAAAAATATTTTAGTATTTTGCATGCATAAATATGTAAAATGAAAGCTTTGCTAAGAGAACAGTTGCATTTAAGTATAGGAATTAGGTACATCTCATACACCAAGCAGTTAGAAGCATTGCTTCCTATAAGAAAGAGGTGCAGAATTTAGAACATTTTTGGTAATTTTTTGCACTTTGAGGCTCGGAAGCGTTTTTGTGCCCGTGTTTAGCTCCATGCACTGTCTTGTCATGAACGGGGCTGTTGATGTGTGTGCATCAAGACAAGCACGCAGGCTTTAGCAAGGCAAAGGAGGTCTGATTTGGGCCAGCAGCTCTTGAATTCAGGGCGGAGCCTCGAGCCTGGAGGAGGTGGGCATGAGCAGTTTCACTGAAGTGGGTGGAAATGGAGTCTCCAGAGCTCTGGGCATTTCTGCTTTCAAATATGTGACATCAAGTCAGAAGGGGGGTTATCAAAAGTATTGTAAACAGGACTCTATTCAATATGAGATAGAGTATATTGAGGCTATCATGTAGTGCAGTATTGGAAAAAGATGTGTTAGAGTTGAAGATGAAAGCATTAAATGTGAGCATTACTACGTTTCAGGTTCACCTATGAAATTGCTCCAGTGTTTGTACTTTTGGAATATGTCACGCTACGGAAAATGAGAGAGATGGTTGGCTGGCCGGGGGGCTGTGGCGATGGGATATTTTCACCTGGTACATGATATTTCATGCTTGCTTTTTGGACTATGCTATGTGACATCCCCTGTAGTTAAAGAGTAAACGTAATTAAATATGCATGTTCACGAGGACGCTTGCTAATAACCACTAGTGGCCTCTCTCAGAGATAAAGCATTGCATGTTTTTGAATTTCAGGGATGTGATTGAGAGGGTCTGTTTGAGCAAATTGCACTGCATTGTGAGCAGCTGTAATGGCACATGGGAAACATAATCAGAAGAGACATTGGCCTTGCCCCCACTTTTTGTAGAGTACATGAAACAGAAAGAGCGTTGTATTAAAGCAGCGAGAAGAAATGTTGCCCATCACCAAAGGGGGAATTGGAGCAAGGAGGGAAAAATAGGACATCCCGTGAAGTAAATTCAGTGGTTAGTTAGGGTCCCACCAACAGCACAGTAAGCAGTTAGCTTTCCATGTATGAGCTGGCCATGATGCTCAGCAGGGACCTCAGAGGGCTCCTTCTTCTGAGTGTCTGGAGGCTCAGACCTGCTTCCATCTGGGCACATCAGTAAGGCAAAAATGCCTGTGGTGCCTGTGGAGAAGTCATTGACACCGAGACACTGCATTCTTAAGGCTTTCATTTTATTCATTCCACCTAGTCTTTTGCTTCACATTTTTTGTCACTGAACCTAAATATTTTAGCCCATCTATCTCCCCAAATTGCAAAAGATCAGAAGAATTTACATTGGGCACAGCATCTCGGCGAGTCAAAAGAGAACAGACTGATAGTTGGGGTAGGAGCTCTTCTGGAAAGAAAGCTCAGAGACCGAATGGAGGGGAAAAGAGCATTTGGACTAAATACCAAGCAGAGGAAAGACCTTGTGGATAACAGCCTGGGCTGCTGGGAATCCAAGTGCAAAAGTTCCAGCAGGGCTCATCAGCAGCTGACTGCGGGCATCCAGCTGCCCACGTAGGAGCTGCTGCAGGAGTTTGGGGTTGGTCCTTTCTGCAGAGGTGGAAGAAGTGATGAGCTTACATTACTTTTTGAGAACTTGTTGTTCTTGTGTACTGCATACGCAGAACACAGAGGCCTGACAAGGGTCTTCAGATTTTATTGGTGTGTTTTGTTGTCTGCAATTAATGGTGAGTGTAAACAGAGCTGCAAAATTAAAGACAGAATGCAGGCTTATTGTTCATAAGTTTTTTAGGGTTAAAAGACTAGATAAAAAATACTGGGAAAATCCAGCATTGAAGCAACTTAACATTTCAGTCTTGATTCTTTTGATACTGAGCCCACTGACTTTGGACAAGATAGGCCAAATTTCTTCCACCTGGACACATTAGTTCATCTAAATCATCAACAGTAGCTGCTGCATGATGTTTGCATATTTTAGGGATGAGAACCTGAATATTTTCCCTTAACCTCTCTCCATGTCATGTTACCTCATTTGTTAAAGAAGGTATAGATGCATGCTCATACCTCCCCAGGTACTGTAAGGGGAGGAGGAAGCAGCCCCCAACCCGCTCTGAGCCCTGTGCCCCAAGTGTAATTCCCCTTTGACAGGGTCACCAGCTGTCACACTGGGGCTGAGGACAGGAAGAGCCTAGAGCCAGGGACCTTGGGTAGAAGAGAAGTGCAACACCCTGGGCTTGTTACAGCAATTCCCATTTCTTCAGTGGAGAGAGTGGATGTGTGTGTGCATGGTGCACGTCATCCCAGCTGCCATAGCCTAGCTACCTTTGGGATGAGCTGAGCCATTCCCTGGCAGTGCTTGCTTGTGCTCCTCCATCCTTAGGTGGATGAAAGTTAGGAAGCAATTGGACCTGTTCATTTAAAAACCTAAAACCATGATCAGTGTACACCTTTTTGTTTTATAAATATATGTGCATAAACATAAATATACAATCATCTGTATGTGTGTGTATATGCGTATACTATATATGCAGGATAAAGCTGTTGGGTTTTATGTGTACATGTATGTTTATGTGTGTGATGGTGTGTGTAATGTGAAAGTGCTCGGACTCTGCCTCAGGTCCTGCATTATATTCCCATAGTGCTCATGCAGTGTTAATGTGCAGCCAGATACAGTTTGGCTGTAGACGCAGAGACTCAGTAACAGTCTTGGAACCATAAAATAAAGAGTATGTTTGTAATTTGTGCATTGATAATTGAAATACAGGAATGAAATACTGTAGACCTGTCATTTGATGCTTACATGAGTGTTTTAAAGCAGTGTACATGGGTGATTTTAACAGTAGCGCAAGGGAGAGGTAACCTTTTCCCCTCACTCCCACTGGAAAACAGATAAGAAGAACAGTATTTATTAGAATGACCCTTTTTTCCTTTCTCCTCCCTCTCCTACTCCAGTTATCCAGAAGGCAGTGTCTCTTGGTACACAGTGTAGGTTTTCTCAGAGCCAGGGTGTGAAGCATCACCCTGCTTCAGGAGGGAGAGGACAGGTCAGGTCACACTCAGAAGCCGCTCACAAAGTCGCCTTGTTGATATGCTTGGCATGGACTGGCTGTAATGTATAGGTGGCACATAGGTAAAACTAGGGACTAAAGGAAAAATGGTGACAAAAAAAGAAGATAAAAGGAAACCTCAATCATTTTTTCCCACTAGTGTTTTATGCATAAATTGTTCTCTGTGTGTAGTAGACCTGTTATTGTACAACCCAGCTCTGTGGAACATCAGGAGAAAGAATGCACGTTTCTGACACGGGACAGATATGTTAACTGGAGAGTTAGGAAAACCATAGCAAAACTTATCGTTTATACTGCAATGATATTACACTGCATAGAAAAAGTAACAGTGTATTACTGTGGACTCCAGGTGGTGCCATATCTAACATGTATGCTATGTTGATTGCACGTTTCAAGATGTTCCCAGAAGTTAAAGAAAAAGGAATGGCAGCTATTCCCAGACTGGTTGCCTTCACTTCTGAACACGTATGTGTTTCTGTTTTTTCCTATCTGATACATCTGCTTGTGAGAATTCCTGTATGGGAACTGCTGAGTGACG
This sequence comes from Lagopus muta, assembly GCF_023343835.1. NCBI lineage: Eukaryota > Metazoa > Chordata > Aves > Galliformes > Phasianidae > Lagopus > Lagopus muta. The sequence goes on along the minus strand of NC_064439.1, from coordinate 16,312,619 downwards.
GCCTGAACCTCTGATTGATCACCTGAGGCGAGCGCTGAGTCAGCCATGGGAGCACAGGTGAAGGCAATTCTCCTGTGCTGCCGGAAGGGTGGAGCCTGGCTGCACCTCTCCTAAGGCCCATTTAAGAGCTGACTGCCAGTGGGGGAGGATCTCTTCTGGAGATCCCTCCTCTGGAGTTTTGCAGTGAGCCCAGGATACAGGTAAGCATTCTACCTATTCTGTTTTGGTATAATAACTGTGTAGCCGTACTCTCTGGTGTATTTCATAAGTATAACATCTGTACGTTCATTGATTATATAATTCCTGATGAGGAAAGTAGCTAAACAAGAATTGGCAGCCAGATGCCTTCATTTCTGTTATTCCTTCACTGGTAATGAAGAACTGGGAGGGGGCTGGCTTCTTACTCTGTGGAGGGATGAGCTGTGTATGCCTGTGTGGCTCAGACTCGGGGAGAACAGGCTCCACGGACACTGCCCTTTTGGTTCCTCTGCCTTGAATCTATAAATGCGGTATGGATGGTAGAGACCACATCAAATAGCAGATGCACTATGCTGGGCTTCTGTGTGCCGTGTCCTGGGGAACAGATCCCTGTGAATCAGAGTACTTCTAGCTGGAACCACCCCTGCTGTCATGTAGTAAGGGTAATAACGCCCATGAAGACAGTAGCACTGAAGTGCAGTGTCCAGCCAGGCATGCTGCAGGGCACTGGGTTCACTGTGGGTTGCCCTCTGAGCACAGCCCTCAGCACAGCAGGGTTCATTCAGGCGCCAAAAGGAGCTGGCTGTGCACTGAGCGGGGAAGGCTGAGAGATGGGCACGAGGGGGTTGAGTGATCCGTGTGGGGGAAATGCAGCTTTTTGCTTTACAGACAGCCGTGCGGAAGTTGTGTTTCTTTGTGTATTATGGGGTTATTTGGGACTTAGGGCCATTTCAAGCTTCTTGCAGCTTATAGTTGTACAGGGGGAAGGGGAAAAGAGGTTGTACCCTGAAGGGCTGTGAGCTGTCTTCAGGCTTCATGGTCACCTTTTGAATTTCTTTCCAGCTAGGTGGATTCATCCAGAAAGAACTCTGATGGCTGGGTTCAGCAGGCTGCCATCCTTTCTGCTTCACATCTTCCTGGCTGCCTTTTTGACTTAGAAAGCATGTGCTGCTTCATACAAGTGTGAGGAGCTCAGTGTCCTAACAGCTGGTCAGAAATGCTGGGAGGCAGTCTCTTTAAGGATGGGGTGCAATGCAGAACTGCAGGCTCCAGTTTGCAGAATAATTGTCCCCAAAGCAATTGGACAAAAATATTCTGTAAATGCTTTGCAGCTCTCCAAAGTTAGCTTCACAGCTAGAGATCCAGTATTCATATGGAAGTTACAAAGCTAATAAGTACTGCAAATAAGGTTCAGCATGATTATTTAAAATAACAGATCTTATTAATCATTAGAGAATTTCATTGTATTCATTGCAATGGGATGTTAAACAGTGGACCTAATTGTGCTATCGGTCTCAAAATAATGAAATGAGCTTTAATAATTGTGTTTTCATGCCAAGGAAGAAGCATCTCCCTTAGCAAATTAAACATTCCAAAGTCAAATACACAGTGAATCCCCAGAATAGCATTTTAAATGTTACATTTTAAAAGTATCCTGAAATTCCAATTATGTCCCTCCCTCAAGCAGTGTATGTGGTACCACATCTGCTAGGGAAGCTGAGAAACCCCACCAGGTAAAGATAGGGTCCTTTAACCCTTAATTGCCCAGCAGACAGGGATTGGGCTTTAAGCTTCAGGAGGGCAGAGAGTTGCAGAGGTCCAGAAGCACAGTCCCTTTTTAGTTAAGAAATGTCATGCAGAACTTGAACAGGCAGTAAGATACAAGGATGGCATTTGTCTCGTTTATCATGTCACACTGATCTTCTGCTCCCTTCCAGGCTCCTCAGTCTGACTCTCGTTTCTCCCTGTCACAGCTGCATGCTGTTTTACAACAATGGCTGTGGAACAAGCAGGCTGTAAATGAAATGCCGTCGCTTCCCCGCACTGTACGTGTGGTGTAGTAATAAACAAAGCTGTAAGTCACTGGATTTTATTAGAAACATTGAGATATATTTTTTTTCTTGAGATTTTCAGTTGGAAGCAAAGTTTCCAGTATTAGTAATTCTCTGTCAAGAATATCAGCATCACAGACCAGACTCTATTTTCATTTCTACCAATCTAGAGCTTCTGCTATTATGAGTGAAGTTACTCCACAATTGCCACTGATATTGCTGTGATCCGAATTTGGCCATGATAGGTTTAGCTGCCAGAGGGGAGAAGGGAAGGAAGGAGTAATTCACAGCTCCTCAGTAATTCCTTTCCTAATTTAGGAGTGCATTATGTGCCTAAATTGAGAGCTTCACTTCGTGTACGATCAGTGAGAGGAAGCATCTCTGGAGTGAAACTCAGAGCATCCAAATTAGGAACTTAAATGTTCCTTAATTTAGATATTTTATATCACCTTTGGGAGAGGTTCATCTTCTTCATCTAACCACAGAGAGACACTAGACTCCTGACACACACAACCTACATTCAGCCTAAAGTGGGTTATGTGGCTGTTCCAGCCCTGCCAATGCATGTTTGTCAGGTCTTCCCCAAGTTCAGTAGGGCTGTGACATCTCTGTCTTTGCTTCTGATCATTTCTGTTTCACCAGTGACACTGAGGCACATTATAACTGATTGGGTCAGGCTTGACTCACGCATAATTTCACTGAGGCACTCTTGCATTCAGGTCTTAATTTAGTCCTCTGTAGTCACCAGTTCGTCATCAGTCATCCCTGAACGTGCAGTGGTGCAGGAGCAGTGTGATGTCCTTCAAGGCAGCTGTTCTGGACTGCTCATGACACAGGAGACCTTGATTCAGATGGGTAAAAGTGATAGATGGCAGTTAAATGAAAAATTTCAGATGAAGGCTTCCTCCTACATCCCTGTGCATTGGCTTTAGGCTTGAAAGACTGTTCAACTGAGTGCATCCCTTTTTCAGTGCAGAGAAAGCACCTGAAAAGGAGAGCTGCCTTCTCAGAATATTTTAATTGATCCTTCTGTCTCTAAGGCAAGTGCTGTTGTGTTTTAACCTGTCCCCTGATGTGACTTTGGCCATTCCACCTGGCATTCTCTTAGCATGGAGCAGGGATTATCCCCAGAAGGTAAAAAGAGTGAAGAGCCATAGTCTGAGAAGGAAAGAGGTGCGGAGGGGAAGAGCTTAGGTGCAGAGAACAAGCTAGGTTCAAGTTACAGAACAGTATTTGGCCTTTTTGTTTTATCATGTGTAAATAGCTTGCAAGAATCACAATTTTTCCATAGAAGACTGGATGGGTTCAGTCCTCGATTCAGAGAATGATAAAAAGTTGGATGTAATTGGAAAGATGCGGTGATTTCTTCATCTCGTGTGTTCTCCAGATCAACAGGACTGCTTGTGTCGTCCTCATCAGCTTTCCTCATTGTCCACCCACAGCAGCCCATAAGGAGGAACCTCTTGGCATGTGCTCACAGGGGGGTGACAGCACAACTCTCATTGTAGTTTGAGAGAAGAAATAATAGAAGACCCAGCAAGCCAGTCGGTTTGCTCAATGTGAAGGGCACCTCTTCACACCGCCAGAAAGCCAGCAGGGCATGGCAGGGCTCTCGCTGCCTCCAGCATCCCCCATCTCTTGGTTTTTGGGGTGAGGTGGCTCCTGCCTGAGGCTGCCTCTGAAGCAAGTAAGGGGATCCACTGGCCATGTGGGTGTAAAGTGTCAGCTTTGGGGATGGCCAGATGTACCTGGAGGGACATCTAGCAAGGAGTGGCCTTGTGGTAAGGCTTTCAGGGAAAGGTAGAGAATCCTGGAGGGCCTGTTCTCCATTTGGTGGCATCAAATTCTGAATCTGTAAGTTACGGAGTGAGCAGGGATTTTGTTTCTTCCTGAGGAAACTAAAATTCAAACTCACGGATCCAAACTTTCTTCCTTTGCTGTGTGTAATGCTTGGTAACTATAAAAGTTTTGCTTTGTGGTATTCGAAGCCAGAGGGAGACAGTGGAAAAGTTGGTATTACAGGAAGAGCAACTTAAGTTAAGTTGAATTTTCTATTCAACTAAAAGTAAAATCACCTTCCAGAAGAGCAGTGCTAAAGAGGAGCCTCTTCCAGGGGAGACATTTATCATTAGGTCTAATCCTTCTTCTTGTCAGTATCTTGGGACTTCCGTACTGCCACAGAATCTTTGTGAGCTCAGAGCAACACTTCTCCTCCTCAGACAATGCTATAAAACTGTCAGCACAGGAAAAGAAAAAAGGTTGTGAGTCTTAGAATCATAGAGTTACTCAGGTTGGAAAAGACCTTAAAGATCATTGAGTCCACAACCTAACCATACTACCCCAACTCTAACAACTCTCCCTGAGCACTGCATCCAAACACTATTGCATCTTTCAAAAATGCTGAAGATCAGAATATGGGTATGCTATGCAGAAACATTAATAATGTTAATTTCTTTCCTGCCATTGACAAATACTTTGAAAGTGGAGTAGCAGTAGCTGAAGTAAACAATAGCAACCATCTGTTGTTATGGTGTATTTAAAATGTGATGGGGCACAGTATAACTTTTTTTGTAAATAACTGAAGGAAAAGCTATAGCTTACAATTGGACTTCAGAGATAGGATTCACACTGCTTCATTTTAATCACCAAAAGTGTAAACAGACATTCTGAGTTAGTCTGCGCACTTTTTATAGCCAATCAAAAGAGAAATCTGCAGAAGATAATTTGTCCTAACTGAAACGGGTGCCCAAGCCTTGGGGGTGCTGCAGATGTACTCTTTTCTTCCCCACTGTTGAGGAAGCCCAGGCAGTTACCAGATTCATGTTCTGAGATGGTTGGAGTAAGGAGGGATCTCGCATTGTTTCATGTCTAAGGGCGGTGGAGAGGAAAACATATTTGCCTGCTCTGCTGGTGGGGTGAGGCTGAGCGTCCAGGTCTGCAGGGTACCAGAGTTGCAGCAACCCAACCTGCAGCCTTCAGGGACGTACTGGCTGCTGGTGGCTTGGCTTGCTCAGCGTCTGGGAGTTCACGTCACTCTGAATTTATGTGAGCAGGGAGAAGCTGCAGTCTGGAAAACCAGCTGTGGCCTCTGGGCCCATGGCACGAGGGTGGCTCTTCTAACAGCTTCAGCCATGCCAGATGATGAGCGAATAATTTAGCAAGCTGTAAAAATAGAAGCATCTGCATGCTAAAGCACCATTCATTCAAGACAAGAATGGCATGCTTTTGAAAATCAAAGCATTTTGAGCAGCACCAATTTTTCCTTTTTCCAACAGGCTTATTGTGTTACTGTGCCTGTAATAAATTTGCAGTGTGTTTTGATGTTACAGTGCTCACTATGGAAAAATGACTATCAGGCTTATGCCCAACAACGGTTGAAATTTCAGACAGAGGGATGATTCAACTGGCTCGGTCTCCTCTTTTTTTTTTTTTTTTTTTTTTGTTTTTTCTGACTATTAATACACTTTTGTCACTAATGTTGAGTAAAACCTCCTCCTCATTCACCACTGAATTTCAGCTGTATTTCTTCCCAGGCAGAAATTGAAGTTCTCTTCTGAGTGTGTGTGCATAGTCTTCCAGGTGCAAAGGTGCATGCAGAAGAAGGGGTTGGGGTGTGTGACAGCCCGCTCACACCCACGTGTCCTTCTGTCTCTGGCAAGCAGAAGACAGCGATGGAACTGCGGTCCTGCTGACTTCTCCCAGCCTGGTTTTTGATTCAGGGCTGGCATGAGGCAGGCCGTCCTGTCCTCCCCTTTTGACTCTCAGTCTCCCACCACAGGACTTCAGCTGGCTCCTACACAGCCAGTGTGATACACTACAGGCTGTAGCCCCCACATTCTGAAAAGGGTTACTTTTTTTTAATTTGATATCCTTCCCACTGTTAGCCCAGCTGAATCTATCAGCAGTTCTGTTTAACCAGGGCTGTTTCTGCATATGCAGCCTTCTGTTAGGTCTGTATATTCTTATATGTCTGCCTGTGGTTATGCAGACAGCCATTTGTCAGTATTGTATCAGAAATTCTAAAACAGAGTTTAATAATCATCATCATTAGAAATGGTGGTTTTTTTGCTCCTCAACTGTATTTTGTTGCAGAATGAAACTAATTAGTTTCATTCTGGCTCTTTCAGAGCCATTCAGGTGGTTGTGATTCCGCTGATGTTTCCGTGATACGCAAAAATGTGACAGCAATGGTATGTCTGCTCTTGCATATGCAGATTGAGCAATTTCATGTTCAAAGTTTGCTTAGAAATTGTATTACCTTCTGTATTTTCTTCCCCCTACTTTTTTCCTAGCTGCTGAATTCCCTTCAGCATGTAAAAAGCCTTCAGGCATCTGAGATATCAGCAATATATTCATTTTATTCCCAGTGCTGTGTTAACAGTGCCATGAGACTTTTCAGTGAGGCAGCTGAGCTTGGCTTTTTTCCAGCGGATGCCTTTGAGCACATGGGCTTAATTTTCTTCCTCGTAGTAAACTGTTCCAATCTGTATTTCCAGGCACTTGGGATAGTTCTATTTTCTATTAGAAAAAAAGGAAATGACAGTAGTAAATCTGTTTTAAGTAGTATAGAATATAGAGCAACCTTAAGCAGAGTAGTCAGGACTATTAATGAAAATTACCCCTGAGTTGTTTTTAAAGCACAGTTGTTTTTTTACGTATTAAGTTCAAGGCACGCATTACAGTTCAGCTCTTCTTCCTCTCTGTCTTAAAGCTGGTGTACATTTGACATTCATTTCTCTCAAGGTGCTCGTTGTTATATGGGGCTTTTAAGCACTCTGTGCGGTCCCAATGACTTTAAGGTCTGTAGGTGATGCTTACACATAACATCACATTCAACTCTTCCCATACATCACTCCGATGATTGCAGTACTGTTGAGGCCAAGTATTCAGTTGATACAGCAGTGATGATTACTCCTTTGCTTTGTGACCTGCTTCTCCACTCCTGCACTGGCAGGAGGGTGGGCTGTGTCTTCCTTTCTTTAACTTTTGGGCACCTAAAAAGCCTTACTAGATTTTCTCATTGATTTTTATTATTTATTTTTAACTGTTATCTCCTGAGCTAACACTGCTGTGGTGTACGTAAAGAATTTCTTTGGACAGTATTGTTACAGTTGGATTTCATTTAATAAAAAATCTGATTTTAGTGATAAAATCTGACATAAAACTATTTCATGATCTTAATCATTAGGATTTGAAGTAGAATTATGAACTAACAGGAGTTAAGATGAGGAAGAGAATGTTAGGCTGACTTGCTCTCTCGTATATAACTTCCATGTTTTACCATACAGATTAGGTAATAGATTTAGCAATATAATAGCCCAGACCTGATTTTAAACTACGATAGTTCTGTCTATTAATGGGAGTTATAACTAGCTAACTGACTTTCACTGGCATGAGATCACAATTAGGCTCTCTCTCTCAATTTCTCTCAGTCTGTTATTTGGCCAGAAGTTACATAACAGAAGCGCATCACTCTTGGTGCCACAAACTAAATGAATTCTCTCTGGAGAAGTTTTTGTTTTGCTGAATCAAATTTGTTGCTCAGTATGTATGAGAAAAGGCAGTGCAGGTGTGCATCTAGGATGGAATTTGGGTCCATCACCAGCCACAACTGTGTATTTAATATTCCAGAAGTAAATCCAGTGATTGCTGTTTCTCTAATAAACTGTGGTGACCTGATACGAAGCCTGAAATTACAGTGATCAGTTTTCAAAGCCTAAGACTAGAATTACTGCCTATATGGAACATCTTGCAGAAGGGCTTGCAAGAGTGTAGTGTTTCATTAAGTTGGATAGGAAATAGTAATAAAAGCAATAAATAATAACAAAACCTGTTTTTTTCAGAGTCACTTTTCTGTGAAAAAAGGAGCTGCAGCCTTGGGTATTGGTACAGATAGTGTGATTCTGATTAGATGCGATGAAAGGTAAGTAAAGATGCCAAATGCTATTCTTCTGTTGGTACATAGAAGAGCATCACCAAGTGCTTAACATGGAGAGAGCACGTAGGATATAGTCAACAGTATAACTCATAGAGCTGTCATCTTCAGTCAGCCTTGCAGTGATTTATCCCACCTGAGGGACTGTAGTTGTAGTTTCTTAATGAATCACTTTTTGGAGCTGAAAAAAAAAATCTTGAAGTTCTCTTCCTCAAGGATTTTTCTTATTTCTTTTTCATCTCTTCCTGAAGTGAAACAAAAAGGTGAACTAACAATCTTTACATATATTTGTACATTCTGGTGAGAAACCAAAATGGGCTTTCTTAAGGAAGATGCACTTGCATTTTGGTACACTGAAATTAGCTGAAATGAGCACTTTAAAGGACTGAAATATTGAGGAGGATTTGCTAATGTACTTGTATTGCTTTGTGACTGGCTGGCATTTCCCATCGTGAGAACATGCCCCTTGCAGTGAGATGTGCAGTCAGTTCTGTGAAGGGTATTTCCAGAACCATAGGCAGCATGGGTCAACAAGGGGATGACCCGTGGGAAGGAGTAGCACAGCAGGCTGCATGCAATTCTGCAGGCACCACAAAACTGGTGGTAGATGAAGTCTGAACTCACCCAACTAAAAGGTTACCAAAACCTTGTTTTGTGAAAGCAAAGAAACGTTAACAAAAATGAACTTGATGAGGATTTGCAATTTGCTAGAAAAGCACATATTCTGTGGGACAAATGTAAAATAAAAAATCCTCATCCATTCTACTGAGAAGCTTTTCAGTAAAATATTCTCTTGCAGTGAGTCCAAATACCATTGTTAAAGGGTATCGAAGTGTTTATGACTCTAGCTTAAATGGAAAGTTTTCCTGCAATGAAAATTTTTTGCTGCCTCTATAAAAGTAGAACACCAAACTAAGCAATTTACAGTGCCAATCACAATGCCTGCACGTTGATATGTGGGCTTAGTAACTCTTTATTGACAAAGCTGAACACACCTTGATGAGGAATTAATGGCAACATCCAACATGCATCAGAATAAACATGATTGTTTCTACTCGCTAAAGACAGACTTGCATCAATGATGTCATGGTTTCCTTTTCTTCTTGTGCAAATTCCACTTGATTTTTTTTCTGTGAAGACTACAGTACTTATCCAGCCCACCCTGAAATACACAGTGAGATTACTGCAATTCTCAGCAAACCCCAGTAGATCCTGCAGGCACAGAACAAGCTGTTGGGGATTGACGTGGGCTGGTGAATATGTAGACTTGTAGGAGTGTGAAGGAGTACCATAAGATCTTTTCAACTTCTTCAGCCTAACCAAGCATGCTTCTTGGTGTGCTTGGCTCCTTTCCTCCCCACCCTGATCCATTTCCACCAAGTCTGTCTGGTTTTGCTGTATCATGGGAATTTGTGGTGAATTTCAACCAGGAAAGCGTGCACAAGATGTCCAGCCTGGGACATGAACAACTGTACATTTTCATTGCCTTGTCTACTACCTTACTGTTGGTAGCAGTAGCACATTAACTGCAGGTTTGCAGTCAAAACACTCCACTTTGATATGATAACTGTGAAGACTATACACAGATGTGTTTACTATGAGAATGCTTTGGCACCAGCAGTCTCTGTCCACAGTGCTCTTCTGCTACTGAATTTCTTCTGCCATCCTCCTTCTGCCTCTGGTTTTGCCTAGGAAATCTCATGTAACCACCCTGCCATGTTATTTGATGAGCTTTGTGTAAAGATGTATTTTTAGGTACCTTAGTAATGAAGAATTTAATTATTTTGTAATGTATTTTAAGGCTTTCAGGTCATCTTGGCTCAGGTGGCAACACAAAGAAGTGCTGTGCAATGTTGTTGGCTGTTCGCTGAGTACGGAGCAAGGTGTTGTGCTGGATTGTACTCAAAGCCAATCTACTGCGTGCTGCTTAGTAAAGTTTGACATTGCTTGGACGTTGCACTCACCTGGCCGTGAGTTTGTGCACGTAATCAGTGTGACCAGGGGCTGGCTGATCGCCTCTCTGGGTACAAATAAAGGAACCTGCCCAACTTTGTGCATGAATCTGTGCACATCTTCAATAAAAGAGAAACTATTAAAGACCAACGTCTAAACTCAGTTTAGAGGAGGAATTCAGAGCCTTCCTTTGGCATACTTTTTCTTCTTTACTCCTCTAACAGTCCCAGAAATGGTTTGTCAAAATAAGACAACTTCTGCTTTTTCTGAATATGTACAGGTAATTAGGGGAAACCCAGAATGAGTAGAATACTTTATGTTTTGAATGTCTGTGACAAAATCAGGACTAATTTTTAGACTAGAACTTTCCTAGTTTCAATTACATTGTTTTGAATGAGTAAAATGAAGGAAAGATTTTGCAAAAAAAATCTGAGCAATCCAAACCCATTTCTTCTGAACCAGTCACTGACTTGTGAGGTGTGTAAGGATTGAAACTTGTCATGCTTAACAGGATCTTATTACTAAAAACTGATATTTTGTTTTATTTGCATCCATATCAAGAAATATGAAAAAAAAAGTTGCTTTGTGTTTTTTTTCAAAAGTAAATCTAAAAATCATGGTTTTGTTTTCCTCAAAGTGCTATTTTGAGCTTTAGTAGAAGTTGCTCTTATTTTTTAATAACAAGAAGAAATACAAATTATCCCTGTACTGAAAGGAAAGGTATGTCTGTCTATACTAAGAACTAGGAAGTCCTTCAAAGTGTGTGTGTGTGTATATATATATGTATGTATGTATCTATAAATGTAAATGGACAGCACTTAGACTCATTGATTAATTTATTCCTCTAATGTGGGGAGCTGTCACCCCACATTTGTGTTACCATTATGCATGGTAACTCTTAGCTAGTCTTGCTTGTGGCTAGAGCAAAGAAATGCAACCTCAGTGTTCAGTATCAGCTCTGTTTTACCTTGCATCTAGTTCATTTACGGGATTTTTAAATTGGCCTTCAAGCCTTTTACCACTGAGTCTGAGTCTCAGGCAAATGGTTCATTTTAAATGTGTTCCAAATACAGCATGCAGCCAGTGCAGAGTGCTTGGCAGTGCATCTGAGTCTGGACTGGTTGCTTTGTCTCACATCTTGCTTCAAGCAAATATGAACATGTAATGCACCAGTAACTGAGCAGTCACCCTGAAATGAGCCCATCCCTGGGACCAGAACATGGAGAGTGCTGCTTACACTGGAGCTGTCGCAGTGCTGGGGCCATGCAGCTCAGCCAGCATTTGCAGCCAGCATTTTTTGTACCTGCTGAGAGGGGTTTGGCACCCAGGGAGCATCTTGGGAGCCTGGGCTGAGCTCCTTACTTGGGACCAGGGGCAGTTCCCAGGGCTGCAACCTCCAACAGGACTGGGGGGGGCTCAGTGGAGCTGCCTCAGTGTTTAATGGAAGGTGATGTGAGTGTCTCTGTTGCCATCACCGTGTTGATGCAGATCAGTTGAAAAAATAAGCAGACTGAAAATGTAGGCTAATGGACAGAGTCTATCTGCCTCATAAGCTGTGGGCAAAAATGTTGCTTTGTTCCTTTTTGGGTTTACCGTTAAGTGAAGAAGTAACAGCAAAAGATGATGTCAGTACCAGATTTGTAATATAACTCTCTTTTTCCCAGAGGGAAAATGATTCCATCAGACCTTGAAAGAAGAATTCTTGAGGCCAAACAAAAAGTAAGTTATTATTAAGCTTACTTGCATTTCTGCTTCCCCAAACAAAACAAAAACAAAAGTGAAAAAACACGGCTAGTTGGTTTGGCAATAAAGCTCCACGCAGATCTCCTGACACTGCATTTCCTTTTGCAAAATGGAGTTCATACACTTCTGATTGTTTGAGCCCCAGTTCGACAGATAAATATAGGCACCCTGTACCTTTATTGCTCTGAGTATTAACAGAAAATGAATTGAAAACAAAACACTAGTGCAAGTTCCTGCATGCTCAAGGCTTTGCAGTGCAAAATCCAGGTGACTGTGTGCTCCTTGGTGATGTACAGCATTTAGCAACAGGAGTCCAAGAAATGGTCCTTGGACACCGAGGTGCCTTGCAGATAAGATTTGCTTTACATGACATTACATAGAGCAGACTCTGTTGTTTTGGGTAGGTGAAAGGGAGAAGAACTGTTCCTTTGAGCCCTTGCCTGTCTCCTGCATCTTAAATAAATGGAGGAGACTGGTTTGGAAGTTTGCTGCCACCTTAAGGTAAAAACTGTCATATCACTAGTATCTAAGTTAACAAAAAACCTGTGATATAGCAACTGTGTCCTCTAGGAGCCACTTCTGGGTTCATTGTGCAGGCAGCCATCAGAGCAATGCCAGCTCTCAGGAGGAGTTAGGACTGCTGCTGTGTGACTTTGCCAAATGCCTCTGTGCTTTCTTGTAGGGATTTGTTCCTTTTCTAGTGAGTGCCACAGCTGGAACAACAGTGTACGGGGCATTTGACCCACTCATAGCTATTGCAGACATCTGCAAGAAATACAAAATCTGGATGCATGTGGATGTAAGTATCACCTTGGGGGGGTGAGTGAGGGGGGCAGATTCCAAGGCACGTAAGTGTGAATGTTTTATTTTTTTACAAAACCATCGTATTTGGTTTCTGTAATTAAGTTTGTTATCCAAGTGCTGACTTCCCAGTCCTCTGACAGGCTCGGGTCAAGAGGGCATAACAGGAGCTGTGACTGTGCAGTACTCATAGTAAATGGCATAGTTAAGATGGATGACCTATTTAGAGAGCTTTGGGCCTTCAGCTTTATCTTTAAATATCACTAGTCCAAGAAATCCATAAGAACCATAATGTGCATTGGCTCCGTTTCTGCAGCAGCTGCAAAATAAATACATAAGAAGAAGTCTACATTTTTTTCTGGAGTAAGCACCCCAAATTGCCCAGCAGATTAATCCAGATGCTAAAGAGATTTATCAGATTGGCTGCTTTGCTCAGCTTTATCTGGGTTCTTGCCAGTAAATCTTTCTGAAGGATCATCTTTCAGCCCTGGAATGGATCTTATGTCATTTTTGCAAAATCTTTTTTTCCAAGAAAGCTTGGTAGTTGAATTTACATAGGGCTGACTGTCATGCTTTTGGTTACTTTGTCAGCCCAAATCATTCCAATTTAAGAATTCATGTTTGCCTTCAACTACTGCTCAGCCACACAAAATATCTACCTGTCCTAGATCTCTGTAAGCAAAAGCAAATGCAGGTCTGCTCACAGATGTCATTCTGGAGAAATGCAGAGGTGTGCTCTCATTAAGATAATGTATCTTGCCTTGTAGGGAGCGTGGGGTGGCGGGCTGCTGATGTCAAGGAAGCACAAATGGAAGCTAAATGGTGTTGAAAGGTATGATTTATTAGCGCTAATTAAACACATTTATTAAATGCATTTTAGCACACTTGTGATTACCATAGCAGTATCTGAAAATACAAATAAAAATCAGGCCCTGTTATCTCTGGGATGCAGAAGGAAGGAATTATGCAGACTGCTCTTCCAGTTGAAGCGGCACTGCTCTGTTACAGTGTTGTAGCACTGTGCTTTGTAGTGCAAGCAACAGACATTTCTTGTTTGTATTTTTATTCCTTTCAGCATGCATTCTTGGGTCCAGAGTGGTTTCTGCAGCATCCTCTGATTCTCTGTCCAAAATGAATTAGCAGTTGTATTTCTCTGTCATGAATGTTGGAGGGTTTGCCTGCTGAGGTCTTAGTATAAAAGGTGGATGGGTGCACCTGCAGCTGGGACAGTGTTAGGGCAGTCACCAGCCACTGCTCCATCACTTCTAGAAGGAATGCCACCTCCCAACCATGCTAATGACATCTGGATATACGCATTTGCAGTCCTGAGCTCATCAAACATTACATGTACACACAGCTGATAGCAATGTAGCTTGGCATCTGAAAAGACTGCACTTAAACTCACAGAAACTTGCCCAGAAACTTTTAGTTGTGCTGTGTATCACCTTGCCACGTTAAGAATGTTAATATTTAGCTGACTTCAGGGGAAGACGAACAAAAACCATTCAGGACTTCAGGGAGCCACAAAGTGACATGAGGCTTGAGGAGTATTTTGAGGAAGTACTCATATGCTTGCCCTCTTTTATATTCTTCTGGGCTTCTATTTAGGCCACTTACTAGAGACAGTATGCTGGGTACTTGGAGTCCTGCTCACATTTGTATATTTTCCAAAGCTGATTAAATTATACCCCCTCCTGCCTTTTTTTATCTCTAAATCAAATTGTTGATTAAAATTATAGATGATTTCTTCAACCTATTCCTATTATCATGTATCTATCTCACATGCAAAATTTGGAAAGCAGACAGCGGTTCTATGAATTTGGTATACTTTAGTTAAGACTGCCTCCAGTACTCCAGATCTATATATTGTCCTTTAAAAGGACATACATCCAAATACCCAGTGCATTAGAAAAATCTGAATAGTTATCTGCAAGGATAGAGTTTGGGAAAAAGGTGTTTTCCACACACAAATTGCTGTCAAAATTCTTTGGGAATTAGAAGTTCAGGTTGAACCCACATCGAAGAATTTTCCAAACAGGATGCTTTAGGTCCACAATTTCTCCAGTGCTTGGTAAGTGCCATCTCTGTGTGCCAAGTGGGGAACTAATGAAGCTTGTTGTTTCCAGTCCTGTTCCCCTGCACTTCAGTTTATCCAGATTTCAAATGTGGGTGCTTGTAGAGAAGACTTAACAGGTCCAATTTCTGTGGACAATTCCATTTCATGGTGCGTTATAGATCTGAATAGAACTGGAGCTGTTACTTGTGTTTCATGGGAGAGGAAGGAACAAGAAGGAACAAAATGTCCCTGTTCATTGCAGGGGAGTTGGACTAGATGACCTTTGAAGGTCCATTTCAACTCAGACAATTTTTTGATTGCAAAAAGGGACCATTGAATGAAGGACTCTTGCTCCAAGTATTCCCATCCTTCTGGTAACAGGCAGTCCAGAAAAAAAAACACATGTCGAACACAGAGGTGCTGCAAAGCCATCCTTACCATCGCCTCTAGGCTGTGTGTGGCACATTTTGAAGAGCACCTGGAGGAGGCACGTGTCTGGAGCAGATAAGTCTGACCACCATCAGGACGTGCAGCCTGGTGCCCCCCTCCCAGGGCCTGGACAGTGGTGAGAGCTACGTGAGAAAATCATGCCTGCAGCTGGATAAATGCTCTGCTCAGTCTGGGCATCCTTCCCAAAGCTGCGGCTGGCCAGTGAGAGCACCCTGCTCTGGTTTTAATGATGGCTGTGGTCCAAATTCTGCCAGCCTTGAATCTCTCATGTCATCCATTTGGAATCTCCAAAGGAAGACTTTTCTATTTTTTTTTCTCTCTATGATCCATAGTAAAAAAAAATCACAAAGGTGCTTGATGTGCAGTTATTTTGGGGAGTGTGAGATGCTTTAGAAAAACATCTGTGGATCCACACAGCTTTCCTTTGCTGTTTCTTGCAGTCAGCAGTTTCTTCAAGCATATACTGATGGCTCAAGCCCAGAAAAACTGTTGAAAAACAAATGAAAATTATTTTGGATAATTATTATATTTTTCTGGATGCAGTTGGGATAAATCTGGGGAAATAAATGACCCTAGGGTAAATTGAATGTTTTAGGCAGATAATTTACATCTGGCTGTTGTCAGTAAATAATCCTTCTAAGAAAATCTATACCACTATTGTTATTTAGAGATGTCTTGAAGGATGTTTGCCTGATTCAGCATAGACACAGATAAAAATGAAAAAGTACCATATCAAAGGAAATTCATGGACCTGAGTGCATGTTCAGAATCATTAGCTCTGATGTTGTAATCAGATGGCTGACTCTGATTAAAAGCTGCCAAGTATTCATGAAGCCAAGCCAAGTGGCCAGATGTTGCCTCTGGAAGACTATTACGTACAGTTTTTGCATCAAGCACTTATGAAGTCCTATTTAAACAGCAGAGAAGAAGGCACAGAAGTGTTGCACAATGTCCCTGTGCATCTTGGAGTTGCTTGCTTTGAAGGAGAGCAGTTTAGTAGGAAATGATAAGGACAAGCATAAACCTATAACACAGTCTCCAAATCTATGAAGGAAAATACTGCCACATTCTCACATGCTTGCTTCTGTTCACACAAACATTACCTACAAGTGCATCCTGAATCCTTTAAGTGCTCACATGGCCAGTTGACTCATTTATAGCAGTTTACACCATCAAAACTCAAATCACTGCGCTACACAAAATCATTATCATTATTATGTGCTCTGTGCATCCTTGTCAGCTTGCCAAGTAGGATGCAAATGTATACATCTATCAGCCAGTCATCATATGTAATAATAGTAATTAGCAAATAGACAGTCAAGCATAACACAAAATTAAAACAACAAACGTTGTTACTGGACAGTCCGCCTTTCAGCACTTGTCACAGACCCAAATGTCTCTTCTCTGGTCTGTACTGTGACAGCATCCTGTTTCTTCACAAGACCTGGGCTGACTGCTTTTTTTGCAGAGCATATGTCCTGAGAGGAGTCAAGCTTGGGCTCCTCTGTAGAAGGCTGAATTATTTCTGTGTTTATTGCTGTGGTAATTTTGTACTCAATTCTCCAGTGTGAATTATCCAACTGAAATGAAAGGAGCTGTGAAAATTACCAACACAATGATAAAAGTTACTTCTGGCCAGGTTTTCCAAGCTAGTCAGAGACTTAGAGGTACCCAGAAATATGTAAAGAAATTTTCAAAAATACCAAAAATACCTATGTGAATCAGTTACTAGAATCTTACTGATACTGAAATCGGTGGGAGGGAATCTGCTACTTTGCCAGCTCCCTGTCTGCGTGTTTGCTCTGAAGACCTTTTGCCTTTAGAAAGTTCATCAGTCAAGTGAGTGTTCTTGAGAAGTTTACCCTGTGTTCACAGAGGATAGATGACTCTCCGGAAGGATTAATACTAATTAAGTGTAGTGGATAGAGCAGTTGTCCTGTGATAAGTTGCCAAAATGGCCATCCAAAAACAATCCAGAGCTGGGTCTCTGAGGAAGGCATTGCTTTCTTACTCTCAGCCGAGATTACTTTCAGCTTTGCTTCCTCAAACAAAAGAAGGTAAGCTTTGTTCCTTGTTCATTATCATTCTGACCATTGCTAAATGTCTCCATGGTTTCACTGCTGTGTCTGACCCTCATGTGGTTTTCTGTCACAGGGCCAACTCGGTGACCTGGAACCCTCACAAGATGATGGGAGTCCCACTGCAGTGTTCAGCCCTGCTAGTGAGGGAAGAGGTACGTCCCAAAATCCTTGCTGCTCTGGCCCTGTCTGACATTTTGCTTCTGACAGTCCTGGATGTTTTCTTCATACATGTGTCATAGCTAATAATTGCTAATGGGATGAGAATTAGAAACTGAGAAACAGCTCACTACTCAAAGGCTGAGGGCTATGAGTGTAAAAGGGAATTAAAGCAGCCTTCTACCAGAAAAGATAGATCTAATTAATGGCAATATCTTTACAGTGTTGTGGCTTTGCATTCAGAATGCCTGTAGTAAAGTTGTGGGTGCATAGCTGTGTAACCCTGCTGGTTTCTGTGTGGTGTAAAACATAGCTGTAGGCAAAATCCCATCCTCTTAGGGTGAATGCTGTGGTATGAATGCAGTATGATATTTCATCCATAATTGGGACTTCATTACACTTCCTAGACTTTTATGATAGATATTTCAATCCAGCTCTAATCCATATATCCACTCTGGGGCACATGGAAAATAAAAAGGGAGGACTAAGTTCACTTGCAAGAAGTGGTACTAGAACTTGAATTACCCTTCAAGCCTATAATTTTCATATAACCATCAGTTAGTGGGACAGCTGCTATACAACCACTACTTAGTAGATCAGCTATCAAAAAGCTGGTTGCTGTTTTGCTAACAGCTGTACGACAGATTGTACAACAAAGTGGTTGTGCTTAAGAAGAGAGAAGCTGGCTTTCATTTGCCCTCTGGGTCAGTCCTCTGAGACAAATCCCACCTGGTTGAAGTCAGTACCATCCTTGACCTCTGGTGAGAACAGATGGCTCAGATTAGAGAAAGCCAATTTCTCCCCATCTCCCCCTGCATTTTACTATCTCAGTTTTGAGTTATATGTAAAGCTTAGACTTAATGATAAACAGCAAAGTTTTGAGTCTTAGTGGGCTGGAAATTGCACTTCTAGCAACAGCCACAAGGTTTATCTTAAACTTGGTTGAGGACTGCACAAGAACCAGAACATGACTTTCTGCATTCCACTTAAGAAGCTAAAAAGAAATCTTATGCTTTTCTGGGCCAGGTTCTACACCTTGTTGGCTGCTGGCCCTCCCATAGAGCTGGCTCTCTAAACAGTGTCTACCAGCCCAGAAACAACTCTAGCTGGCTCTTTAAAGTCCATATGCTCTTTTTCAAGGATTTCCTTGCCATTTAAGCATCCAATCTGAGGACTGCGGATTTTTGGGATAAGAACAATGCCTCTAAAAAAGGAAAAAAACAATGACAAGCAGAATTTTAGAGACCAAGCAATGATTAGAAAAGCGGTGTGAAAATCTTTACATTAGACATGAAATTGGCTTGATCTGAGTCAGCTAGGCATTTCCTTCAAATGCCTTGCAAGGAAAGGATGTAGAGGAACCACGACAAGGAGCAAAGAGTGAGATCCAAAAATGAGCTTGTGCATAATGATGCTAAGAATTATAGAGTCCAGAGTTCATTTTAAAAAACCCTTGGCTTTTTCTGGGAGTGGCTTACACATTGCCAGGCCATGTCCTAGGCACAGAATGAGACGAGAAAGAGTTAGGCCACTGAGCAATCGAGTTTGGTATCCCTTTTCTCTTTCAGTCTTTCTCTTGCCCTTGGACACATATTATGCTGAATTTGGGTGCTTGTATTTTCTGCTGTGCAGCCCCATACCCAACACAACCCTCTAAACTGTAGAGTGCCAGAATGACATTTATGTGTCTCGGTTTCTATAAGGGTCTGATGCAGAGCTGCAACCAGATGCATGCGTCCTACCTCTTTCAACAAGACAAGCACTACGACCTGTCTTATGACACTGGGGACAAGGCTTTGCAATGTGGGCGGCACGTTGATGTCTTCAAGCTTTGGCTGATGTGGAGGGCAAAGGTAGGACTTCCTGCAGTATTCTTGTTTGCAGTAAAATAATGCACACCAGATACTAGTTTCTCTTCTGCGATCATCATGCTAGAAAATACCTGACCTGAATTTTCCATATATAACATGAAAGAAAGAATATTATTGTTTTCTCTTTTTTATATTTTACACAATTCAGCTTCAAAGAAGAGCACGTGATTTTGAAACTTGAACTCCGTGGCTTTGCATAGCATTTGCTTTGTGTAACTGTAGGAGTCTAACAGCATAAATCATACATCTAAGAATGTTGTTATGTCCATTTCTGGAAGTAAAAAGATGTTTTATTTTAAAGACGTTCAGAAATTAAGCATGGCAAATTGATACTGGAATATGTAGTTTTGTTCTATAAATGAGATATGTAGTCACCTTTTGGAGGTGTTGGGGAAAATTCATCAAAATCTGTTCTCTATGTAATCACCAGATCTAATGATTAATTGTCTGTACTTGTACAGTGTTGCTAAATAAGCTCTTTCCTGTATTTACTCAATCTTATTATGTGAAGTTGCCCTAGGTTTTTTCGGAGGAGACAACATCACTGTTTTCATTTCCAGAAAGCCTTAAAAGATCCTCGTGTGCTTCATTAAAACTCTCCAAACAATTCAGAGACAGACATGCAGTATGGCTGGATGTGTGGGGTTCTGGAGAGGAGGATGCAGACTGCTGTGGCTGCAGTAACTGCTGCACTAACTGGCTACAGGCAGTTGTAGCCAAATCTCTCCTTAGCTCTAGGCCTTTCTCCTGGGGCTGTGCTAGCTCTACTCGGTTTTCAAAATCTGTGTACATAGAGGGATAATGACACGGGCTTTTAAGTCAGTTCTGCACTGCCAGATTAGATTTAGGAAGGATACCTCTCCAATACTCAGAGACATTTTTTCTTTTAAACCCCATATTTTCAATATGCCTTGTACTTTTTCTCCTCTCACACCTCACTTGTAATACTAATGTTGCAAAATAGGATGTGTATTTCCTAAGTGGTTTATCTATTCCAGCTGTTGGTTCCCCTTCCTCCTTTTTCAAGCTGGATCCTTCATTTGTGGCATCTCAGCTGGTGACTGCGGGAACAATCATGATGTCACAGGCAGATGATTAGGACTTCTGCCTGAGAAGAAAAAGCAGGATTTGTGGGGGTCTTACAGACATGGCTTCTGACTTGATGAGTTGTCAATTAGAATAAAAGCAGTGAAAACACCAGGGAAGCGGGGCAGTATTTGAACAAAATGTGCATTTCCACGGACATCAGACTTGTCCCAGAAAGCACATTTTTGTGTTTAATTAAAAAATATATGTAGTATTGGAAAAAGGCTATCTCATCACCTTTTGAAGATTAAAGTCCCCTCTTCTGCAAGTGGCCTGAAGCACCCCATGTATGGAACTCAGTATCTTCCTGTGGAGACACAGTTTTGTGCCAACCCAGGCAACTCTGCAAAATCCACCACTGAGAGCACCCTCATCATTGATGTTACATTGGTGTTTTGCTGAGAACTGAGCTAGTATCAAGGACTTACTTGCAGAGCTAGCAATAGGGGAGCCAGTAGCAAGACCTGCATGAGCTGCACACAGGAGAGCATCCTTCACTTGACAGAACTGCATCCTTAATCTGTCCCACACTGACATCAGAGAGGTGACCCGTGGTGAGCACTCTAGTGAGTGCTGCATGGGCCTTTTGCTGCGTCTGGTCACAGAACAGTCACTCTTTTTTTCCCCCTTTCTCTAAAGGGAACCACAGGATTTGAAGCACAAATTGATAAGTGCTTGGAACTTGCAGAATACCTATACAACAAAATAAAGAACAGAGAAGGGTATCAAATGGTGTTTGATGGAAAGGTACGTACTATAACTGCTTCTTTCCCAGTTGGTCACCTGAACTTAATGTAGATACCAGGACGCTACCAATAGGTCAAACCTACAGCACATGATAGCACTCAGTGCCCTTGTATCAAAACCTGTTGTTGTGCTGATAACCTTCTTCCTTAGAGAACCCAGGGACAAGGCATAACTTATCAGTTTGTAGTGTCACCCCACTGAACCTAAACAGTGACATTTCAGGGTAAAGCAGAACACGCACAGTCAGAACCAGCTTTCAAACAGTAAAAAGCAGTTGTCGTTTTGTAATTCCAGGGTCTGTTAGGAATGCTGGTTGCAGCACAACGCAGGGCTGGTGCTGCTTGGGCTCATGTGGCAGCAATGACACCGTGTTCCTTCAAACATGTTGCTATGCGGTTTATTTCCCACACCTTGTACATCATCACTGAATTTGGTCCATTGAGTCTCATGATTGGTAGAGATACTGACAGCAGTCAGAATTGCTGTAGCTCACATGTTCAGCATAGAGGAACACAGCAAGGAAAGCAACTGCTAGGAGACTGCAAAAATACACAAAATGTCAGCTGATTCTGCCTTTTCACTTAATACTCCCACATTAACTTAAACTAGCTAAGATGCTGTTATGCATGCATATGAATACAAAGCTAGTGGAATCAAACAGAGCAGTAATACATTTTATTATATATACAAAAATGTTAGACTATTTCATCTACCACCTGTGACTGGTGTTTACAGGACTGGATTCTGCATTATGCTGTCATGTAATAACAGTAAATGACACAGTCCTCACCTCTAAATTATCTCTGATAGTCTCTTGCCTTATCCACGTGTTCCCTTCAGCTGCCTGGGGGGACAGCACCTATAAAATCTAGATGCTTCTCAGGAGGGGGTAAATATATTTGCACAGCTGGGTGATGTATTTCTGCAACTGACATCCTAGAAATAAATTGCCTAAAATTATCCTTTCTGCATTAATAACAATGATGACTCTCAGTGGACCACGGTAATGAAAACCATTCATTGCTGTCACAATATGATGCATGAGAGGGGAAGAAGGCGTGAGTTTAATTGCAATTGAGATATTGTGAGCATTTCTTACAGTGTAAACCACTGTTATTCTGTACTTAGCCTCAGCACACAAACGTCTGCTTCTGGTATATACCTCCCAGCTTGCGCAGCATGGAAGACAACGAAGAAAGGATGAGCCGCCTCATGAAGGTAAGCAGCATCCCCAGAGTGTCATGCACTGAGCAGCAAAGACCTTACAGGCAGGCAGGCCCAGAAATGATCTTCAGGGCATAGGGTCTGGTCAGCTGGCTGTATTCTGGCAGATGACACTTCCATGGTCATCTTGCTGCAGATTAGTCTGGCACTTCACTTTGGCCTCCAAGTTCAGTATTCTTGAGCTGGCCTCTTCTCTGGAGTTCTTACTGGAACCCTGTGTATATTCAATGAGGTTAATGTAAACAACAGTGGGAGTGAGCCCCACAGATGCAGCAGTATGTATGCACTTTGCCATACAAAAAGAAGATGGAAAACAAATGCAACTTGTTTTGAGCACCGCAAAAACCAGTTACCGTGTGCTAATTGCCTGTGAGCAAAACTGAGAAAGTAGGGAGGAAATTCCCCAGTGATTTAAAGAGCAGGACAAAGAAACTGGATAAACCCAGTATATTTCAAATGATCCATTTATTCCTTAGCCATTTAATTCCTTAATGGAGGTTAACTGCTTTATCAATATTGGACTGATGTTCACCTTAACAGCTTCTTACATCTCTTCATCCTTACAAAAAAACCAAAAAAGAACCAACTCTGCTTTTTAGTTATAATAATAGTAATAGTAATCATCATCATCATCCCCTGCTTCTTGTTGAACACCACTGCAGGTGGCACCAGTGATAAAAGCAAGGATGATGGAATATGGGACGACCATGGTGAGCTATCAGCCTCTGGGAGACAAAGTGAACTTCTTCCGGATGGTCATCTCAAACCCAGCAGCAACTCATCAGGACATTGATTTCCTGATTGATGAAATAGAGCGCCTGGGACAAGATTTATAATAACCGGGTGTGAAAGGCTGTTCCTGGACGTCTAAGCAGACAATTAAGTTGTCACAAACTGTGCGAATGTATTTGTAGTTTGTTCCAAAGTAAATCTATTTCTATATTGTGGCGTTGGAGTAGAGTACAGTTTAAAATCAAAAAAACCATGGCTCCTTTAAAGTCCTTTCCTGAGTTTTAGAATACCTCGATAATAATTAGCTTCACAAAAAGCTGCATTGAAACAAATGAGGAAGAACAGAAGATGTTTAAAATTTTATCCCAAATTTTAACATGGGGACTACTTCAAATTAAAAGCAGTCAGACCGAATGATGCCAAATTTGCCCAAAATGGTGACAAAATCAAATTAAGGGAATAGGGAGAGGGTAGTCAGAAACAGAGTATACAAGTCATTTGTTTAAAAGTGGAAGCCTTTTTCATAGTATTAGAACAGAATTTCTAATTTACCTATAGCAGTATTTCAAATGTATTTAAATAGGTATAGTTTTACAAAAGGAAATATATATATATATACATATATATAAAAACCCTATTTTGTAAAATATATATTTTTGTTTTATATGGGTTATAAAACTGCAAGGACAGAAGCTGAAAATTAACTAGAATTCTTTTTCTTTTGATGAGGTGCCTCAAGTATTTATTACTGCTTATTTTAAATCATAAGCCCACATACATTCTGAAGAGGTACCCGTACCTCATTTCTCCATGTCACATGGATTGTAGGTCTCCAGGGTTGATTACTGAAAAACCTCAAGAGTACTGCAGCTCTTAAACCACTTAATAAGATCAATTACAGTACAACAATAGGATGCTATTATTCCTAATTATGTTTCCCACTTGGCCTAACTAACCAGACGCACAATTAATCTAACCAAGACTGAAATAAGGTTGTATTTGGATGGTTTCTTTGTCCTGTGGTAAAAAAAGCCTATCCAAAAAGTCACATGTCGGAATAAGTGCTTACATCATAACCATTTCTGCTCTGAGCAGTACAAAACTGTACGAAATATGAATTGCCTGGAATGCTTTCTAAAGAAAGTTTCGTTAAGAGGGGAAAGGCTTCTTACGGATGTACAGGTCTGCAGGACAAGGCCTAAACTAAGCATGACCATAGTCCAGATGGCAGTGTTGGAGGTTGTTGGAGGTTGTTGGAGGTTGAGTAACAAACTGCGTTGTCAAAGGTTCTCCCAGTACTGGACTATGTCCTTTGCTACAACTTTTTAAATGGCAGTAAATGAATGAGCTTAGGCCGCATCTGCCTGGAACAGCCCTTGCAGAGCCTCAGCAGCCTTAGAAGCCACGGGCGTGACTCTTGCAGAACTCATTGCTGCCCCATTCCTCACCATTAGCAGTGACTCTGAGAAGGCAGCTGATGTTTATCCCCTTTTCCCCTTCAACAGCTGGAAGTGTCAGTAGGAATTACGGGGCTCAGGTCTGTCTATTTATAACCCTACAAAAGTTTTGGTTTTAACTTTGCCTACGTGGCCAACTTGTGTTTGTAAAGCAATATTGTTTTGCTGGCTCTAACATACTTGAAGAGAAAATAAAAAGTGCAGTGTGCGATGTGGTTTTAATTTCATCTAAAATAAATTATTAATTCAACGTAATATCATGAGGACATGAAGTAAGAGGAAATAGTGTCTGTAATTGTGTTGCCTTTATTATATTGATAGTACTGTTTTGTCACCTCAGATTGAGGCTGTGCACTTTAGATTTAAACTGTACAATGTTGCAAATCAACATGTGTTGCTGTATAAGCTTGTACAATATATTATTGATATGTCATTATTTGTGTGGTTGTAGTATTGACTCTTGATGTTGTAAGAACTGCATTTACGCCAGTCCCTCTGCTATACCTTTGCTTGGTAAGAACCTCTCCTCGTGGGCTTGTAGGCATTCCTCACTTGGGTGTGCCGCCATCGCTGCCTATGGTGCATTCTGTGGCAATTTGTTCTGTAGAGAAGGGGCCAAATGTGGCAGGAAGGACTTCAATGTAACCTTCTCTAAATGTGTCACATCCACCAGTCTAACCACTGACGTACTGAGTAGAGCAGCAAATTACAGTCTTTCTTGCTGTGAAAAAGGCAAGCAAAGAGCATAGACATAAAAAAGTATGGGGACAATGGTGAAGGTGATCAGTAGCCTGGTTACATCTTGCATGTGCAATTCTGTTTTAAAGTACTAAGTGCATACGATGTATTTATTAGCTGTGTGTGCCAATCCAAGATTCACATTCGGTGTTCCAGGAGAACCAGCATTTTTTTCCACATTACAATGTTTATTGCAGCCGGGAAAGAGTGGCACAGCAACCTGTTCTTGTGTTTGACCAAAGTATCTTATCTGTATTGTTGATCTAAATCCAAATAAAAGTGTACAATGTGGCTGTGGGTCTTCTCATTAGCAGCACCGATGGGCACTGTGCAAAAACCAGATTTATCACGTGTGCAAGGCCCCAATATTTCGGAGCAAGGCCCCAATAAAGAGAATGTTTAATTGTACCCCTTTCTGTGTCCCTGGATTCTTTTTTCGCAGCAAATGCATTCTGTTAATTACTGTAACATAAAAACAGTTTCATCACCAGACCCTTTTTGAGGCTATTCTCAGAATCAGCATAAGAGTGTAAATCTGCCATCTGCTACTCCTCTACCTTATCTTTATAAGATGGATTTAGTTGCCTTATTCTCCCCAGACAAGCTCAATAATTTTTTATGCTTTGTTTTGTCTTTTCATTCTACGAGCACTTATCCCCAAATTAACCATCGACCATAATCAGCCTGCAGCACAGCAGTGAAAGCAGTCAGGGCGCTTTCCAGGGCAACATGAGCTATACAATGGCAACATTTTAAGAGGGCCATGAAATAAAGACAAAACAACTGATGGAAAAGTTAAGATTTGAGTCCCCATGTCTCCCCTGGCCCAAGGCCTCATTCTTCCAAAATCTGCCACCTGTCTGCCCTATTTTCCTTCCCCCATCTGGAGAGCTGCACAGACTACAATAGATACAGAGAAAGAAAAGAAAATGATGCTTTTAAAATACAGCATTAGGATGTTTATGTTCAACATGAGATTTTGTTTGCTATTTCTGTAAGTCTGCAGCAGAGTTTGAGATGAGTGCCTGCTCACAGTACCTGGCTCGGCTAGAAGCTCTGTAAGGAGATACAGAGTGAGAAACACTGGGTGGTGGATGCTCTGCTTGCCCTGATAAGCTCTTTGGTTGGTGTTGGGACAGGAAGCACTGTTACCATTTTTGCCTACTCTCACGTGTGTGCATAAAGCCTGGCTTTTGCTGTAAGCCCTTTGCACCCCAAGCTGTGTGACACATCCCTGTGAGATGTGCCTGTGCCAATTAGGGACTTCCTGGCAATTCCTGGGGTAGGCAGGAAGGTTGGTGAGCAAGAAAGAGTTCCTGTAAGGTAACAACTCTCCACTAAGACTGCTCCCTTTTCAGTTCTCACAGCAGAACTAAAGCTGCTTAGCTGTTTCCCTGCTCTTTACCACTAAACCCCTAGAAAAGCATTCTGCACAGAGAGAAATACAGATCTAAAAGAGATGACCAACCTCGTGGAAGTGTACCTCACAGCAAGCTTGTGTCTGCCATTGGCCACTTCCTGTGCTGCTGAGCATCCACACAAAGTTGCAGGACCCGTCACTCGCTCAGCCATCGCTCCAACCACCCCACCACCTCACTGTGCTGCATCTGCCTCTCAACACCAGACATCCTTCACCTTCTCCTGCCCCTCTCATTCCTCTTGCTCCTTTCCCACAGTGAGGATGTATATGAATATCTCATCCATCTTTAAAACTTGATGAGACCTTCTTTAAAAATGCAGCCTGCAAGTTAAAACTCTATCCAAGAAGTGCTGCTGAAATGATGAAGAGTAAGAAGGAAGAGTCTAGAGGAGCTTTTTGCACAAGAACTGGCTCATGGTGATGAAGTCTGTAGCTATGAAGAACAGCAAGATATTATTTTAAAGGGATTTCTTGATAATGCATTTGCCTATAGAAGTGACAGTAACTAATAC
This sequence comes from Lagopus muta, assembly GCF_023343835.1. Lineage (NCBI taxonomy): Eukaryota > Metazoa > Chordata > Aves > Galliformes > Phasianidae > Lagopus > Lagopus muta. The sequence goes on along the minus strand of NC_064439.1, from coordinate 16,285,627 downwards.
CTACTGAGAAGCTAATGCAGAAGCAGCAAATATAGATGGGCTCTCCTGCAAAACCCCAGCCCTGGAGCCACATTGGTCAGAGTACCAGAGAGGCAGATGGGTGAGGCTTTCCTGGACCATCTAAGGACATGGCCAATGGTTGGCCCTCCAACCTCTATGACTGTGGCTCCTTGTGAATGCTGCCGGGTCCTCCATAAACAGCCTTCACAAGGAACCTAGAGAGAAGCCTTTACCTTCCCTGCAGACATAGCTCCAAGAAAGGCGAATTTAAATACCAATTTAATTGTTTAAAACTCATATTCCAGCACGGTTAAGGAAGAAACAAAGCATGACAGAACTCAAGTAGTGGTAAATCCTCTATCTGACTTAGATAGGCTAACTGACAAGCAGAAAATCATCCTAAGTGGGAACTGATTCCCATAGAAATCCACAGGATACTGTCTGTAATGTGCTAATGTCTTGGACTTACAGTGTCTACAATTATCTGTTTTCTACCTGACCAGCCTAAGTAAAGGGACCAATTTGACCATTAGGGGAAAGCCAGGTTCTGCAGCTGGAAGAATTACAGAGCTGGTTTTGCTGCTCACTGGGAAGACAGAACAGCTGTGGGTCGTGGCACTGTTCATTATGGCACTGAAGGGGGCAGGTGTATAGATTTTACAGTGTACTGTGGAGCAAGAAATTGGGTCTGAGATTACAGTCAGAGAAAAAAGGATTGTGTGCTTCTTTTTTTGTGTGTGTTAGAATAAAAGCCTATGTACCTTGAAATTCTTGCATTAGGAAGAAGGATGAAAAATCTGTTACGTAAGTTCACACTGCAAGAGAAGATCAAAGGCTGTTTACTTAGGTCCCAGAAAAGTCATGAGTTGAGCTAGGGTAGAAAACTCCAATGATCTCACCTCTCCACAACAAATACCCCTAATGCCTAGTGCCACATCTTTCAAATGCTTTCAGACATCTAAGTTCCATGATAGGAACCCAGATGGTTTAATCCCAGCTCTCACAACCACTCATTCTCAGTCTGTGACCTTAAAGCCACATGGATGATTTCTCAGAGGTCTATGACGGATAACCAGGGAGAACAAGTTCATGTGTGGTGCTGATGAGTTGGCCAGATGATCTTAGTGGTCTTTTCCAACCTTCATGATTCTGTGGTTCTGATTCTGTATACTGCTCTGCAGTGTATGAGATTTCTAAGGGGGTCCTCACAGCCCACAGAGAGATTTTAAAGACTCACAAACTTGAAGAGTTTGAAAATTCTACAACTGGGCAATGGTTCCTTCTAAAACACTGCATTTTGCATTACAAGCAGTGACTGGTGTAATACAGGCACTTGGCCTGGCCTGGGCACTGTGATCATAGGAGATTTTACATGTGTGACAGCCAGAAGTTACACTCTGCACAACAGACATTAAACTAGCATGCCGGACAGGGAGTATGAGAACAGCTATCCATAATTGGCCCCATTACCAAGATACTATTATTGTTTTATGTGATCCCATACATTTCCATTTTCTCCCACTTCTGTTCTTCCTGCAATATAGACATCTATTTTCCTACCCATCCATCTCTGTTCCAATAATTAAAATAGTTCTGGGAGAAAGAACAGATGTTTGGGACTTGATGTAAAAATGCTTTTCTGTTCTAAGAAATTAAAAGGAAATGGTTTGTCTTATAATAGGGAGCTGCAGACCACAGGTTTTTAAAGACAGGCTATAAAGGGCAATGAGGCAGTGCAGCAGGGGACTGCCAACAGAACTCCCCAGGTGAACCCTCCTGTGCAGAGGCAATGCCCAACATGGGAAGCTGCTCCACAATGATCCTTGCCAAATGGCTTACTCTGCAAAAGCTGATCCAGCTAATTTCCCCATTCAGATGAACCACTGCTGTTTGCAGTACATTGGCACCCAGCTGAAGCCCAAGCTTTCTGCCAGTTAATGCTGTCACTCTGTCAGAGGCAACTGCTCTTACAATGAGATCTGAAAGCGTGGCAGAAGCTTGATGCATACAGCTTGCCTCAGGACTTTGTCTCACATAAAAGCTTTTCTCTTCCACCACTCTTTCCTTCTGATCAGGAGAGAACAAGGAAACAAAATACAAAGTTTTCAGAGAAAATCCAGAGCTGCTCCATTCCCTTTCACTAGTGTTCATATACAGGACTCCCACCAAGGTGTCTGACAACTCCTCTCAGCTGCAAAAAGCTCTAAGAAATCAAGGCAATGCTTCTGCTCAGCTCTTGCATAGAGTATGCCCGGTGCCCAGACTAATAGAGCTATCTTTCCTGGATGGAATGGGATATTGCATCTTCCTCCTGCAGTGGGCACTGAGGTCCTGTCTGGGAGCAGAACAGATCCAAGCCAGTCATGGATTTATTTCCATCTACATTCTCCATCTTTTTTTAGGATCATAGAATGATAGAATGGCTTAGGTTGGAAAGGATATTAAAGAGCATCCAGCTCCACTCCCCTGCTGTGGGCTTCCTATACCTTTGGTTCTTGCATCATATTTGGGCAGCTTCTCTGGAAAATTCTGTCTACATCCAGTTTGCAAGAACTAGAATTAAATCATGTTAATAGTGATAGTGATGAGAGTTGATAAGGATGATATTAATAACATGCAGAGTGCCTTAGGTAAGCTCTTACTATCAGGCAGATGTGTGACAAATCTGGAAAGAAGCTTCAGTAGGAATTTTTAGACTGCAAGATCACCGTCGGGTTATTTTCTATAGTGAAACTTTGGATAAAAATATAATCATTTCCTGCTAGCAGTCTACAGACATTGCCTCAGGAATTAGTATCCAATAGGCAATGATAAATGGCAGAGTTATGAAATATCACAAGGACCTCTGCATCTCACTCTGTCCATTCACCTTCAATAAAAATGAGCTGTGCTACTGCTTCCTGCAGAGACATTTTCCACGCACAACCAAGAAGACTTGCCTATTTAAATTTCACATTTATTAAAATTTCAGTAGATGCCAGTAACTGAAAGAAATACATGGAAGTGAAATACAAAATAATATGCAGATTTAACAGCATTGCTTAAAAGCATCGGTTGGGGCAAACACTGTAGTTGGTGCCTTGTTTGTGCATAATATGTTCAATTTGTGTTGGTTCATTGCCCCCTTTGCCATTTTTCTTAATTCACAGTGTCATGTTTTTGTGAGTTGTATCTGCAGGAACATCACCGAGCAAAGCACATCTTGTTGGTAAGACGCTGGCAAACCAAACGGTAGGCACTGCTCTTCCTTAGCCATTGCTTCTGAAACAAACTGCCTTTTATTTTTGAAAGCCTGCCACAGACGACTATTTGCAATCACTTTTCTTCTTTTCTTTAGCAACAGTCATGAAAAAAGATAAAAAAGATAAAAATAATCAAACTCAAAAGCCTTTCAGTGATTGGATGCCTCAATTGCAATGAAGTTGAAATTAATGACTTACTATCATTCTTGAAAGTTATTTCTGTGCAATAACTCTGGTAGGAATCTCAAATAAATTGTAGCTATTGATCACTAGCTTTGCTATCTCCCACACAGATAGTCTGGCTTTTTTTCCACACTGTCAGTAATCTCCCTTGCTCCCAGGCTTGTTTTTAGAGTGAACCACCTAATCCTTTTCAATGGACCAGTCAGGTTTGACACAAAAGGTCACCACAGAGCCTGATCCAAACAGACAGCACAGATGCAGCCTGCACCAGGTTTGACTTTTTTCCGCATCACATGGGCCCAAGCAGCTTCAAAAATATTCCTGCTCTCCTTCACATACACAAAAAACAGCCCTGTGCTGTGTGTAAAGGCATTCTGCATGCTTCAACTGAGTTCTCTCACAACTGAGAGGCACTGAGGGACATGGTTAGTGTCCATGGGCACGGTGGTAATGAGTTGATGACTGGACTAGATGATCTTAGTGGTCTTCTCCAGCCTTAACGATTCTATGACAATTCCTGCACTTTAGATCAAGTGAGGAAAAAATAATATTTAGGCCTCAAGACTACCCCATGGTACCCCAAAGATATCTGGTCCAGGTGCTTAGGATGTGGATGTGGCCAACAAGCTCCCATGAGTGCTGGCCTTCAGAAAGCTCCTGAGCTGGTCCCCGATGACCTACAGATGTTGGGCTGGTGGTGATTCCAACTCATCTTTCCAGTTGGGTGACCTCACACACTCTGACCCATCTTGAAAAATGACCAGGTGCTGTGGTGAGCAGCTGATAAAGTATTCCAGTGGCCTTAGTTACAAACAGATCCATGCTGGAAGAAGGGAGCTGTACATCCCACAACCTCCACACAAGTTGTGTTGGATCCAACCTCTGACTGAGTCCATGGCAGAATTCCCATTGACCGCAAATGGGGATGGACTGAGTTTAAGAACCACACCACTTAAGGATGCCGGGGCTGCCTGAACTAACTCCTGTCTGTTTGGATGCTATTTATGGCTCCTAACAAATTGGTTGAGCCATGGGGCAAGGCAGAGCCCAGCACACAAACCCCATGGAGACCACTGGTCTCACCACAGCCTCACACCCCGCAGCCTGCAGCAGCCAGCATTACATATTCATCTGCTTTCTAGAGAGGTGAGGTGCTGCCAGAACATTACAGATCTCTCCAAGGTGAGCAGACTGGTTCTAGGCCTACAAGGGTAAGTATTCAGGTTGTGTGCGTGAGGCAATGTGAACAATTACCAGAGACTGGATGTATGGGAACTGCTGAGTCACGGCCTGAACCTCTGATTGATCACCTGAGGGGAGCCATGAGTCAGCCAGAGGAGCACAGCTGAAGGCAATTCACCTGTGCTGCCAGAAGGGGTGGAGCCTGGCTGCACCTCTCCTAGACCTATTTAAGAGCTGGCTGCCAGAGTGGAAGGATCTCTTCTGGAGATCACCTCTCTTGGTGTTTTATGGTGAGCTCAGCTGAAGGGTAAGCTCTTCCACTTATTCTCTTTTGTTATTGTTGTCTACTTTGCTTAACTCTCTTGATTATATTGTGATTATAACATCTTGATATCTATTGATTATACACTAGAAGGCATCTTCTGTAGTGTGACAAACAGGGAAAGCACTTTCACCTTCAATAATGGAGAGGGAGAAAGAAAGATGTAAGAATGAAGAGAGCAAAGAGATTTGGAAGAGAAATACTGGACATTTTAGGTTTTTATCATGGAAGCAAAGAAAAAAAAATGTAATTTCTGATCAACAAAATGCTGCTGTTAAAATTAGTGTTGTACTTCCTTTTGGGAATATCTAGCACCTTGCACTGACTGTCAATGGGAACATGGGCTGTGAGTCATGCATTACCTGCAACAAAACACACCAACACACTCTTTCTGCATAGTTTTGCCCATGACAGCAAGTGGACAAAATGATGGGTGCCACACACTCTTAAGCACAGCAGTTGCTGTTTGTGGGGACATCTTTGCTCTCCAGTGGTGCTCTGAAGCAGGGAAGGACCAGCATGATGCTGCCACTCCTCTTGGGCACCCTTAGAGAGCACAGGAGGCTGCTGTTGAGCCAGGTGCCCTATCTTGTGTGCACCTGTAGTGGTGTCCAAAAGTCTTCCAGCTGCATGCAGCACTTTAGGTATAAAGCAGCCAACTACCAGAGTTCAACCAGCTGTGGTTTGAGCATTCCAATGTGGGAACTCCAGCTTTTGTAAATGTAACTGCTTGAATGCCCATGTTTCTCATACTGCTGATAGAGAAAAGGGTGCTTCAAGGCACTCATAAGAAAAGATGCCCTTGCAGTCACCAAAATAGAGAAACAGAACAGTTAGGTGCACAGAAAGTGGTTTGACACTAAAGTAAATCTTTGGCTTCTTGCAGCCAAGGGCAAAACTTGAATTTATGCAGAAAGAATGAAATCACAGCCATTGCAGTAAGCTGAATATTTTAAATCTATAGATCAACTGCAGATCCTTGACATGGAAGATGTGCAATTTTTATTGACTGCAAGAATTTCAATTTAAAAAGAAATAAAAAAAAAAAAAGGGGGGGGGGGGAGGATCTGAGTTAAGACTTGTTATTTACATGAGAAACTGAAATATTCTGACTTGTGGCAGCAGCTGCCTGAGGCTGCCTGGCAGCTGTGTCCTGGCCACGGCAGCAGAGCTTGCACCTCAGCTGCTGGGTGAGATCCTGGCCCTGGAGCAGTCAGCAGAAAAACTCCCATTCATTATCAGGGTGGAAGGCTCTCCCTGGCAGCCTCACTCCATTGTAAACTTGGTCAGGTTTTCTCCATACTAAGGACAGTGTTTTCACAGTAGATGGCTGTTTGCTGTATCACATGGCTGTGATCTTGCTCTTCCAAAAATCCTGCTTCCCGGGAGTGACAGCTTTGGCTGCTTAATAGAAACCAGAATGCAATGGGAGAAAGGGCAGGAAGATGCTGTAGACATCAGGCACCAACAACACAGAGCTCCACAAAACAAAAGAAGACAACTCCAGTCCTCCAGGATCCAACCAGAGGACTGGGGGAACTGCCATGAAAGATACGGCTGCCATTCAGGAGATGGATTTCTCTGTGAGACTCTTCTGTAATTTCTCTGTACCTCAGCTGTATGCAGGGGACCTTGTAATTTCTCTCCCAGTGGCTGATTTTAACAACCTGAAATGTTTTGTTTTATTTTTTACCCTGGATGTCATTACTTTTAAAAAGAGACAAGCTGTCCCAGAATGGTGCAATTAAATTGTTAAACTGGCTAATAGCTCAGCAGAAGCAGCCGGGCTGTGCTTTACCCTCCATTACCAGCCAGCTGGAGAAAAATGCTGATACCATTAAATGGCATTTTAAAAATGATGACAATGATTCTTAATATTTTTACTAGCCACATATTTTAATTTGAGCATTCTAATATCCAATATTCATAAATTCATTACAAAAATAATTCCTCTCATCTTATTTTCTCACAGCATTTCTAGTACATTAATCTCTCTCTAGTCAGTACCTCATTTATTTTTTAATTTCTTTCCCTCTCATGTTCAGACCCATATCACACTTTGTCTTCATCCAATTTTACTGTCATATGTTTATAATGTTCTTATCGGAGAGGCACACATCAGAGATGAATAGCAGCGTGGAATTAAATCTGCAGAGCTGCGAAGAGAAGAAACCTTGGCTGTGCTTTGTAGTTAACCTGCCTGGGAACATTTACTCTTGTATAGAAGACATTTTTAGATCATGTAGCTTAAAAAAGAGAAGTTCAAAGCACAGGTAACTGGGCTGGTTTGGCGAAGGGTGAGCCAGAGAGGTTGGGGCAGGATTTGAAGTCAAGCCTTTGCACTGCAGGAATTAATTGCTTGCTAAAAGGAATGGCTGGAGCGTAGGAGGGCTGCTTTTGGTGAGCAGCAATGGAGAGCAGAGAGCTTCCTGGTGCTTTCACGTTTCAGCCCTTTTCTAGCACAAACTAAGACTGTGTGTGAGGGGGGAGGTTGAAAAGCCAAGGCAGGTGTAGGTACAGCTGCTGTGGCAGCAGCAGGAGGTGAGGCCTGCTCACAGCCCGCTGCTTCCAACTCAGTCTCTGCTGAGGACAGCCTTAGCACAGGGCTTCCAGGGGCTCCTGCTTGCCTCCGTATTGAGAGAGTGTGTGCCAGAATACTATTTAAAAAGAAAATAGTTGCAGGTATTGGAGGTGTTTCTGTGCAGTTCAGCTGGTGGTTGAAGTCCTGACCATGCTGAAGCCAGTGCCCACTGGGAATCTTTGCTGTTTGCTCCTGTTCCCACTGAGGCTGGTTGGATATAATAATGCTTTTGGGGGGGTAACAATGAGCTGCATTTTGAAAGGGGGAAGGGCAATGCTCTCTCCAGACCCTGTGCTAATGGAGAGGACCAGCCAGCCACGCACAGATGGTTTGGCCACTTCAGAACCAAGCTGCAAAGACATTTTGGGCACACACATGGAAGGGAAAGGGGCTGCAAAACTGGTTCACAATGTATACATATGCTGAGATGTGAAACACAGGCACAGACTGCCCAAGAGAAGCTGTGAATGTCCCATACCTAGAAGCTCTCAAGGCTGGGTTGGTTGGGGCAGTGGGCAGCTGGGTGGGAGCCTTGCCTACAGCAGGAGATTGAAGCTCCATGATCTTCACAGTTCCTTCCAACCTAAGCTATTCTGTGACATACATGGAAATTAAGCATTTGTTGAAAAGTTGAAGGACAACTGCAAGAGTCAAATGCTGCACTGTCTTTCCTTCGCTGTCCCCAGCTGATGTTTCCTATTAGAAGAGCTCTCTGTGGAATGTGCCTGGGACCTTTAAAGCAGGGGGATGAAGATGATATGAATGGCCATGATGACAGACTTGAAGTACGCATTAGCCTATGCAGTGTGAGCTTGTGCCTTTCTGTACACAAAGATGTGGAGTACACCTGTACACCCTATTATTTAGATAGCATTCATGATTGTTAGAATTTACACAAATTCCAATATCAGAGACATTTCATGACTACTGGCTAAACTGCTGGTTTTTCTCTTTCTTTATAGAAATAGATTTGAAAAAAAAACTTTAAAATGTGCAATAGGTTTATTCTCATTTATGGGTTCCAAAGACTACAAAGAAATCTCTTCATTTTTCTGAGCCTGAGTTAAGAAAGAACAAGGATTATTTGTCTAATGAGCTTTACATACTCTTAGCTTAGCAGCTACTGTGAGAGTTGTAGCTTAAAAAAGAAATAAACACAGCTGCATTTATATTTAGTATATATAGAATAATATTTAGTAATCAAGAGGCTTTCATACATATAAATGCTGTGGAAAAAAAATTGAACCATATGTTTAACAATTTCCCAGTTCTAAAATTCTGATGCAAGGAAAAAAAAAAAAAGCATATGCTTCAATTTTTAAACAGTGGTTTTAAATTAATTACAACCTTCTGTAAACCCTCTGAAGACAAGGATACTTCTGTAGTGGTCATGAGTTGGTCTACAGAATTGTAAGAAAATTACAAGGATTTGGTTAAGTGTGTAATTTTAAATGGAAACTATTGCATTAGTCTGCTCCTAGTATGAGAAATGAATTTCTTAGACATATGTTTTTTATTCTTTGTCATAAATGTTGAGTTGTTTGGTCCATTCTGTGAACTGAATGATTGACATTTTTTTCTCTTCATTATTAGAATAAGGAGCCAGCTAAGAAGCTAAATCTGCTTGCAAGCCTCAACACTTGAATAATCATGTGGCAATCATTATCGTATGAAGATGAACAATTATTAGCCATAATTGTCTAATGAGAAGAGATACTCTACGTGTGATGGATGCCCACAGAAGATGTGTGGGCACACTGCATACAGCAATTTGCCCTTCAGTGTCCAGTGCATCAGGAGAGATCACCAGTCCTCACTTCTTATCTGGTGTTTCATAGCATTCTTCTACAAGCAAAAAGCAAATAATCTCTGCTTTCCTTAAGGTACAAATGGCTGTGTAAAGGAAACTGGTAATAAAACTCCACCTTACAGTGAAAGCCTATTGATGCTTCCCCTAACTGTCCTTTGCCAAGACCTAAAATAACAACGTATTGAAAGTTAAATTATGGGTATATATATTTTTTTTTTCCACAAAGAATTTGTCCAGTATTAACTCTGCTCATGTGTGGCTTCTGAGTATCCTGGATGTTATTCTGGGTGCCACTGCAGCTGGGGATTTAGTAACAGACAGATGTATCTCCATGGCTGTAGATGTGCCTGTGTTTCCCCACTCAGCAGCATGGTGCCTCTATTGGTCAGTTACATCAGCACTGCTCCTTTGTTCAGGATGCCATCTGGAAAAGTCTTCTCACAATGCCCACTTTCCTGGTTGAACCAATTGTCAGTGATTTCAGAGTAGCCAGGCAGGAACTCCAATCAAACGGAAAGATGCTGAGTCAGCCAAAACACTGTGTAGTGACAGATGTGGAACTAAAAATAACATCTTGTTGACAACTTTTGAAAAATCAGGCAGGATTGCAGGCTTCATTCTTCAGAGGTGGGGGGTGCGATGTAAAAGCACGTCCACTCTGCTCCTTGCAGATTCCAGAGCCTTAGTGATTAAATTATTGCAGTTCAATTGCTTACTCAAGGAACTGATCTTCTCTTTCTTCCTCTGAAGCTATCCCCTTTAGCTAAACATTCCCCAAGCACTCTCTGCTCCCCCTCCCCCCCCCCTACTGTTTTACCTTAAGGACAATTCTCAATCCCATGTCTTTCCTGCAAATGAAGGTGATAAATTGCAGGGAGTTGGCTGGGAATACCCCTTCAATGCTGAGCTGGCACTGCCTTGCCCACGGCTCCTGTCCATCTGTGGCATGAACTCCCTGGGTCCACCGCTGTGGCAGGGACATTGCCTCTCCAGCAGCCTATGGCTCCTTCCCTAACAGATGTGCTGGTCTACGTATTTTGATTAAAATTTACAGAGTGAAAGAATTTCTTTTGCTTCACATTTTCCTTATTTTTATTGAAAACGTGTCTTTTTCCACTCCTTCTTTTGTGTTTTGTTTGGATTTGTTTAACCTCATAACTCAAGGAAGTATGGAGATACAACATCTACTAACATCAGCTGTTTTTAACTGCAATGATTTTGATCTTATTTAATGTTAATTTTTCACTACTCTGCTTTAAAACAAGGTCAAGCCTTCTGCTCTACTCAAACCATTTAACCATGCCACATTTGTTTCTTTTTTTCCCATTGTAACTCCTAACAAATACAGAAAAAAGTGCTGGAGCTCGAATTCCTTCTCTCAAATTTTCAGCATCTGCTTGGAAAAGAGATGAAGGAATTGTTTTGCAGAATTCAGCATCTTTGGACTATCTTATCCCTCTAATTGCTGAAGCTGGCTGCTAAAGCCAGGCTTACTGCCTTATGGGCCGTTTCCATGCATGAGAAAAAGACACTTTTAAAAAAAGATGCTGTGGCCAGCTCCACTGAGCCACCGTGTCAAACCTGTATAAAGTCATCCTACCAATAAATTGAATGAGCATGAACTAAATAGCACTCTACTAATGTAAAAGGCTTACATTTCCAGACAGAGCAAGAGATTTTGTTATACTGTAGTACCGGCAAGCGTCTGCTTTTGTATTTCATTTTCCTTCTCTGGACTCTTGATTTTATTATCATTTCACTGTAATGAAAAGCACAAATCATCTGGACAGCCATGGCAAGGAGCTGTATCTCTCAGCCCTGATGTCACCATATATTTCAAGGCTTTGTCATTGTACTGCTATGAAAAACACCCATAGGCTCAAGGGGCATCATGCAAATAAACAGGAGTTGGCTGTGTGATCCCTCACATGTCAGCCCTGCCTATGCTGGTGCCTTCATTCCTGGCTCCATGGCCAGGAGTTCCCTAAAGAGCTTTTGGGTTCCCCTATGGGGCCAGGGCAGAACATTTCCCTGCAGGAAAGTGAGAGCTCACAGCATAGCAGAACTGCTCTCTCTCCCCATAATTGCACGCACAGTGAACACGTGTTGGTCACTGTCGCTCTGTTCATAATCCAATTGCTACACATGTTGGTCACTCCCTCCTGCAGCAGGAAACACTGCTTTCTGAACTGCACAAATTTAGTGTGACTTACATGCAGATTTCCTATTGTTGAGAGAGCTGTGATACAGCAGCTCTTTGAGCTCAGCTCTTCCCATAAACTGAGAAGGCACTCAGCACTGCTTCAGCTTTCTGTCAATATTCAAATTGCCTTCCAGCACACTATGTCCACTCATGTGCTAAAAAACATCTGCGAGCAAATCTTATTTGGGTCTTTCTGTAAGAAGCCGCAGGATGGAGATTGAATCCGAAGAAAGCAAGTGACCTTGCTTAAAAAGACAGATCAACTGTAATGTCATTGTATGAAACATTCCAGAAAGAGCTGCTGATTGAGATATGTAACGTGATCTCTGGAAAACTGACCCCAATTTCTGGTTACTGACCCTCATCTTACCTGCTACAGCTGCAGAAAGATCAAGTAGCTGCGTGAAGGCAGGTGTGAACATACTCAGACTCTACCAAACGTGGTGACGCATTCCTAACAACGACAAGAATTACGATGGGAAAAAATTAATGGGTTTTGTTCTGGAAACTTTTTCAAGTTACTGCTTCATTCAAAAAATCAACCTCGAATTATATAAAACCCAAGGAGATTGTATATTGCAAATCTGTTTTAAGTGTACTGTCATGAAAATGATTTTATGCTGGGAGGTTTTTTCTCGTGTAAGGGTTTGTGCATGTCTGGAGGGCATCAGTGCTTGCATTCGGCGCTTCTTCAACAGCAAGATGGAGTCAGAGAGACACCGACAAACTCTCATAAGAGAAAAAAATGTAGAATAAGAAAAGGTTACGAGAAAGTGCAATGTGGAAAACTCCACTTTCTCACCAGAAGTTGTTTTAAGCTATCTTAATTTAAACATCTCTATGGGGGCTCTGAGCATCCACAAGGGAGGTGCAAACCAGCCAGCAGTGCTTGAGCAGTACTTCCCTTCATGAAGCCATTCTGGGTCGTCACCACTGCAGAACCACAGTGCTCTTCCAGTCTGTAAAGGAAAATATCTGAGTGCAGATATCTGTGGTGTGATATGAACTCCAAGCAGTGGGCTTGGGTTGTCTGGGCTTTTCCTGTGGGAAAAAAATACACTGATATTTGTCCACTTCATGATTATCACACCAATTAGCATTGCAAATCCAGATATCTCAAAACATCAGTATGATTCCTAATGTGTAGACTGGGTAATAAAAACAGTGCTGTGACCAAGGCAGCATTTATTTTGGACTGAAACCCAGAACAAAAGCAATTAGGCCTCATCATTGATAATTCCTCAAAACATGCAGCTTGGAATGTAAGAAACTTTGAGGCACACGCCTTCACTATGGCTGATCTAAAAGAGCCTACTGTGTTGTGGGCATGTCCAGGTGGGATCTACAAAACTAAGAATTGGGTTTTTTTTCTCATTCGTGTAGGTTATTTTAATGCATATATACATGACACACATTATGTATGCATAATACACACAGCTACACATACAGCATTACATTGACTACATGAATGTATTGACAGCATTCTCAAATTTGCTAACCCTCATCACCCTTTGGAAAACAGCAATTAGAAATATTAGTGTTATTGATTATAAAGCTGCGTCACATGCTTGAATCTAATGGAGATAAACTTGCTGCAGTATGAATGCTGTCAAGAGAGGTGGCTGCAACGCCATGCAAACAGCATTATTTCTGCTCTTCTGGGCTATATGTGCTCCATGAAGCAGGCCAAAACATTATATTAAATACAGATCTTTAATATTTCAAATTCCATTACATAGTGGCATTTAAATCATAACAAAGACACAATTAAATTTACTTCTATTTTGAGGAAAAAAATCATGTACATTTTAACCATTTATTCTTAATTAAATACAAGATGTATTGGATTTCTGAGCATTTGAATATTGCAGCTATCTTGAATATTCCAGTGGCTGTTTGTACTTTCAGTACAGTCACTAAAAAGCATCAGTTGCCTTCAAAGGGTGAAAGATCAGTACCAAAAATAAAAAGTCACCCTAGCTAAGTTTGCCCCTCATTTCTTTTACATATTGCACTTTCTACAAACTGTTTGCAGACAGATTCAAAGGTTATTGAAGACAAAGGAAATGTTTGGTGAAACCAAATGTTTCATCACAATACTTAAAAACCTACATGATTATCATCACAATGAAAGCTCTGCTTTCTCTCCCATTGCCACTGAGGGCTCAGTGTGTGCCAGTGAAATGCTGTGTTCTGTGTTGGGAGGGGCTCTGCATGGCTAACAGAAAGTCTTCATGGCTGTATATTTTTTAATGTATCCAGGAAAGCTCAGTCTTTATTCTCAGACTAAAAAGTGAAATTTACTCCTCCACCTCATCAAGTCCTCAGGGTTCACCTTCAGAGATGCTTTCAAACTGTAGAAAGACCATGGAAATTTGCCTTTGGCTTTGGTGAAGCACAAAGCAGCATTAATGTGCTAAATTCACACAGACTCTGCAATCCTCCCAGAGAAAGCTTCTGTTACACTTAATTTGTTTCAAACAACATTTTAGTGTCCTCTCCTGATACCTGATGGTCACAGCCCAAAAAAGCACAGGGCCTGGTTTTAATCTCTCTAAAGCAGAAAGCACTGCCCTTTAGTGAAAGCAGATGGGAAATCCTGGGATTCCAGGCAGTTACACACACGTGGGGATCCAGGAATAGAGAAACAGTGAGCCCTTTTGCCCTGCTGGAATGGATGAGTCCTCTGCAAGGGTAGACTCAAAACAGTAATATTTCACCAACTGATGGTTTATAACCCTTGACAGCTTCTCAAAAAGAATAGCAGCCTAGAGAAAGTGCTCCCTGAAGGCAAAACCTCTTGGTACACAACTGAGCTTCAACTTTCATTGTGCTTGAGATGCCCCAACATTGTAAATGGGTACACTCACCCAAACAATACATACCTCCATCACCCCACTAAATTCCGTTTGAGACCTGAAAAGTTCTGCAGCCCCAGGGGTGGCAAAGAGGTGGTGTTACCACTCCGTGACTGCAGATGTGAAAACTAACTATATTCACAAACCAACCAGCATACCATGCAGAAATTGGTGAAAATATTCTGAGACACAACCAACAACTGAGATTTAAGTAACTTCTAGCATCGACCTATCATGAATTGTATATTTGAAATAAAAGCAGACTAAGACTCCTATGAGGTGCAGTGTTTGTGGCTGCCAGCAACAAACATGGAGTTCTGATGCATTTGTCATCAACCAGCCCATTCTGGTTCAGCATAATGTCAGTTTCTGGAGACAGTAGGTTGCATCGTACAGCATCCCCCACTGAGTTCATTGTGAATCATTCCTGCTCTGAAGGGCAATAGAGATTTTTGACTTCTATACTCCACTATTGCTGCTGGTAGGGGCAGGAACTCAAGTGAATTTCTTGGAGCTTGGTGGGATTACCTTCAAACTCAGTGGCCCAGACACTATGACTGTGTCTCCTAATCCTACAGATGTGTTTGAGGTCCACCAACAGGAAGGATGTTATGCCAGATTACTACTTAGAAGATGTTAAATTCAAAACTCAGAAGCATAGCTCAGCATATTAAAGATAACTACTAAATTTTCAAGAAGGCAGTTTTCTGAACATAGGACCATTTACCTCCATACAAGAGAGATTTTACATCTGTTTTTAAGCCCATATTTCTCCAAATACTTGCCAAAGTTCGTCAGGGGAAGGGTGGGGATGAGCTGGGATGAAATGAAACACCTTGTTTAGATTTTAGGGCATTTTAAGGTTGCCAGTCCTTCACAATTTCAAATAAAGTGAAATAAGATATTTTTATAAAATGGAAACAATTTATTTCAAAAAAAAAGTTCTGCAAAAAGAACCAAGTCAGGATCAAGTTGTGAAACAACAGCAGGTTGCTAACAAATCTGCAGTTAACTATGATGCGGTGTGATCAGATGTGCTGCAAGCAGCTACAACAAGGCCTGGATACTGCTTCAGTCTCTCTTTGCCACTATGGCCAGTAGATTTTTATTGCATAGCTGAAAGACACAGGGAAGTGCACTCTTCATTAGTGACTGCTCTTTCATGGTTTTCCATGTTTCTTGCATGGACTTGCATTGTGCAGTTAGCAGTGTTGACTATGACAACAAAGTTTGATTCAAACATGTCTGCTCTGGAGACTCGGTTGGCAGTATGAAACATTTGTGGCCTCAAAACATACATGGCCTCAAACCCAGCCTTAGCATCACAACATAGAGGCAGCCAACTTCAGCACAGGTCGCGGCTGTCAGGAAGGAATGAGACTCTGAAGGCAGCACAGCGGGCATGAACTGCAGTCCCACCAGGCACCGTGAGCTGGAGAGTCCTGGTTTTTTTTGTTGATTAGAGGTGATTCCAGCTAACATGGAACGTGGCCACCTCAAGCCATAATATGAGGGAGCATGCTTCCCAGTTTCTCACCATATTGCCACCAACAAAGTATAACGGGCTAAGAGTTTTGCATCTGGTTTTGGATTCTGTTTCTTGTTAGAGGCAAGTCCACATTTGCTTTGTTAATCTCTTGCAGAAATACCTACTGAATTATGAAGTTTGTTTTCACCAGGGAGTTGGTCACACTTAAGTCTTTTTGCCGGTACAGGGAGTTGCTGTGTTTCCCATATGGCTCCCATATTCTTACAGTGTACTTTTGTCTGGATATGTATCCTGCCCTTCATGAAAGTAAACACGTGTACTGTGAGATCTCTTTGTCACTCAGCCAATGCTCTCTTGGTACCTGTATCAAACGCACTGTTGTTTTTTCCCTCTACTTTATATGTAGATTTGCTACGTGTGTGTTTATCTGTCTGAAACCAAACCTTGTCAATAAATTAACTTCCAGAAAACACACAGAAGGATATCTAATTAAAATCAAAATGATGTTTTGTGATGTATTGATAGTATGTAAATTTGAAACTGATTTATGTTAACATTATAGTATGTACACTATAATTAGCAGCAATTTTAAAATGGAAAATGGTTTCCCAGGATAGTGTAAAGCAATTCCTTATTCCATTTGCAGCAAACACTACTCCAAGAAACAGAACTAAGAAGGAACCAGTTTGGCTAGAAGCGTATCAAATTGAGCGAGGTAGAGGAAATGCTGTGAGGGAGAACTGCTGAGGTAATCTTACCACACCTCACAGAGAAATGTCTCCTTGACCTACCATCAATGCTCATCAAAAACAAGCTGTGATCTCCTTTCTTTTGCATCTATTCATATTTCAGCTTCTAGACAGTAGGAAGATGTCTCCCTGTCAGTAAAATGTGGTAAAAATATAAACACCGAACGCATGGGCAGATTTACAGGGCATACATGGTGGCCAAATCCATTTAATCAATAAACATTTCTTAACCAGAAACTAATTTTCATGTGCAATGCACCCTTGACCCTTGTTTGGCATATTTTCTTAAGACATTACCCAATGCAAGAGTACAGAGACTCAAATCTAACCATGAGCAGATGACCAATTGGAATTGAACTGCTGGGACATGGTGCCTAGGAATAAGCAAAGATTCAGTATTTGAACTCTACCACCATTCTGCCAGTTTTCTGCCTCTGTTCCCCTTGTATCTTTACATGGCAATATGGTTAGATTGACAGTAAGAACAGATTTCTGTATATTGAAATCGGTGAGCACCATTTACGTTAGATATATTTGCTTTTCTCCACAGCCACAAATCATCTGAACATGTGGGGGTCCAAAGGAAGACACAACACTGGCTGTATCATTCTCATGCACTAACTTCAGGCACCCAGGTGGGCACTTTCTCACATGGGAAGTCCTTTGGCTTTCAAGGGCTGAAAACTGTCACTGTCTACTGGAGACAGTGACCACATGTGGCTCTGAACCTCCAACAATCCCTTTATGCAGAGGCATTCATACGATCCTGACACATAGCAAGATAAAACTGTTAGATAATACGACATGCCTCTACATTGCTAAAAGGAAAGACATTATGGATAACACAAGCAAATTACACCCATCTTGTTCCAAGGAAGCAAACGCAAGGTTAACACGTACATTTGCTGACAGTAACAGATGGCAGCACTAATTGTTGTTCAGAAAGTTCAGTTTGTTTTGATTTCCTCAAGGGCAATGCACAGACGTGGGCATGATGTGTTTCCATATTACCACATTTGTGCACCGGGTGGAGGAGCACAGCCGGGGTGTTCCCTAGGCAGCGGCTGCAGGGGCTCTGCTCAGCTCCTGCCTCATGGCTCCCCTCTCTCCTGCCTCCATTTGCTCTTGCTTGGCACGCTGCTACTCCTGCAGCACTAAACGCTGCCCTGTCCCCTCCCAAAGGCAGCTCTGCAGAAGACTATTCTTTTGATTTCACTTTTTGCACAAGGTTATTTTGCTGCCGGTCAACTGGGCCAAACGGGCCCCCTGGAGGGGTGAGGACTGATGCTGACAATAGAGAAAAAGAGGCAACCACACCACTGGGAAAGTGGGGAGAGAAGAATCAGAGGAATGGGACTGCAGCCTTCAGAGAAGCACATTGTCAATGCAACAATGATTTTTTAAATAGCAGGATACGAACAGAGCAAAATGCGAGTAATCTTCAGTAATGATGCTTGATGTTTCTATGTGGGGTGGAGAGCAGCTACAGCGGTACAGATGCAGAGGGGTTGTCAAGGAAACAGACATGTTTTTCTTCAGCTGTGCAGTGAAGCACATACTCCAGACATCCATATAGCCTCATTACCACTGCATCTGAATCCCTCAGTCATTAATAACAAATTTTACCCTTGTAACACTTCTGCTGCAGTGGTATTGTATCTCATTTTTAAAGGAACAAAAGAATGATGGTGAACCCCTTTCCCAGCCGTGCCACCCCTCACAGCTGAGTCACACTGCTGAAATCCCAGCTGTACCAGCCATGCAGACATCAAAGAGCAGAGATAACAGAACTCCAGCTGCTGATACTGGTCACCAGGCCATCGCCAGGGAACAGTGCCAGGTTCATTTCCAAGGGCATGTTGTCACTTCATTCTCTGAATGCATCAGGAAAGCATGGATGTGGTCTGGGGCTTCATACTTTCAAATCTAACAAAGGTATAGGGAAAATGTCTCTAAATAACCACCCTGATAATTTTATAAAAATCCAATGGAAAGAAAGGTATGAAGTATGAGCACCCACTCCCCATCAAAATCCTATCAATCAATCCTATCAAGGTTTTCACACCTACTTAGTTGCCTCAAACCTGACCACAAATGAAGACATCAAAGGGTCCTAGTCAAATAAGAGGGGTTCAGAGTTTGCCAATCCTTACAGCCATAAAAGTATCCTCACAAACTGCTGTGCGGTGCTGTGTGGACCATTCCATCCCAGTTTGATAGACAGAAGAGGGTTCATCCAGCCAGATGTGGGAATGCTGGCCAGTCCAAAGAATGAAATCCCTTCCTTTGGAGCCAAACCTGACACCAGCATGGTAGGAGGTGGTGCTGGGGTGTAGCCCAGTGCCCGCCACGCCTGCACCCATCTCCAGCAGTACCTTCCCTTCTCACCATCTCCCTGCCTCAGGCAGGACAGCTTTGTGATGCAGATCTGCTAAAGACTCGGTCAAGCCATACGTTGCCTTTTTTTTATAATTATTATTTATTTATTATTTTTGTTTCTATCTATTCTCTCTATTCTAAGAGGGCTATCAATGTCCTCTTATCATGCTCCATTCACTTCCATCTACCAACACGGCACCCTGTGAGCTTAGATGAAAGAAGGGCCCAGTCATAGGTATGTAGACCATCTGCTGTTATCTAATGCTCAGGCTGTATTTTCTTTGTCCTTTGTTTTCGTTTTAGTTTCCAGTCTTTCACATTGCAAACTTTGTTCTTATTTGAGCAAAGCACTGTGAGCTATGGGCAGGAGCAGTGTGTGCCATGTTCCTTCACTCTGATGGAGGTAGATGTTCTGGTTTGGACATACAGGTAACTAAGCACCGCCTCACTTACATAAATGAAGATTACACTTTCATAATTATTAACACAGATTAGGTTTCAATAGTCATCAAAAAGGGAAAATATCCGCACTCTAAAATCAGCTTCAAAGACATTGGCTGTCCTATCACACATTCCCATTTAAAGGGACTCATAAATATTATGCTCAGATTTTCCTCAGATTTAAAATAAGAAAAGGCTGTCAAAAGAGAAATAAGTAAATAAAAAGAAATGTCAGAACACAAAATCATATCTACTTTGCTCTTGGAAACACGCTTAAATACCTATGCCATGAACATTTAGGCTCCCACAAGTTTTCAGAGTTTATGATATAGAATTTCTCAAATCTCATCCCACACACATCCTTTTTCTTTCTAATACAACAGTCCAGCATACCCCATTGTTTTCAGTGCAGCTATGGGTTTAGCTAGGATCCACAGTAATCAAGGGAATACAGTGACTGGGATCTTTTCTGTTTTCTTTCCTATAGTCTCTCTTTGCAGTATTTTCTTATGTCAGATAACTCTGTCTTTGACGACTTCAGGACTGCTACAGTAACTCACTGCATTCAGAAATATGCTGAAGCCCAAAAGAAAAGCCACCTGAGATGCAACACACATATTTTTCTTACAGTGATTTGGATCATTCAGAAGTATGAGAGGAGAAAAAGAATAAAATCTGCGTTGTTCATATCTTTGTACGCGTCAAAGTGCACAGACTGTGCCTCTCTTTCTGTTTGAAAAAGTCTGTCTGGGGGCTTAACACTCAATTACAGTTCATCTAATTCTATACAGAAATATCTAACATGGTTACAGCTGATTCTTCTTGTGAGACACTTAAGGACAAAAGACAAAAATTTGTAAGAGCAAGTACTGAAAGGAGAATCTATTATGAACTAATTGCAAATCAGAAGCCCATGTAACTTGCAACAAAACAATCAGGGACAGAGGCTTGTCACAAACACAGCTGTTGAATGTATGGCACGAAAAATCAAAAGACATCCTTTTCTTTGTGCCCAAAGATCTCTCTCATCTCTCTGGTCTCAGAAGAGTTCTTTAAAAGAAAAATGAGCTAACTAACTACAAAGGGAAAGATGCCAATGGTAGATGAAGAGATTGTAGTAACTACCTCAGGTACGCCTATAATAATTTCTCCATCATTTACCTGCAGCACTACCTACATCATCTGATGAGCCCATCTGTCTCCAAGCCAGCAACATTTCCAGTCTAGTGAGCAGTCATTTGTCAAACCTTTCCCAGGGTAAGAGACCTGCCTTTTTGCTGCCCTTATTAGCTAACTATTATTACCACTGCTATGACTGCTAAGCCACAGCAGTGATAAATAAGACTTTCCTTTGCTCAAAGCTTTTCACACACAAGAAAAAAAATCTGAAGCAGTCAGACCTGCTCCCAGCAGCCCTGATGGGCACAGAAGCACCTGCAGAGCAATACTAAAACCATCAGCCCTGCTGGTCACAATACATACACAAGGACAGAGCTAGTGTCTGACCTTGGGTACATGCCAGATGCTGCACAGAATGCCTGTGACCCTGAGACAAGTAACTGCTGAAAACTGAACTACAGTGCACCAGGATCACACTATTGGAGCACAAAAATCGATTGTATATGTTACAGCCTTAGTCTCCCTGTTTTCAAATGTCCCATGCCTTAGTGACTTGTGAAAACTCAGCCCACTTCAGGAAGTTATCCACACTACTTCATCTTTAATTTCCAGGCTGTTTTTCAGACAATCAAAGCAGGCTGAGCTCCTGGACCCAATTTTCCTTAACTTGTTGTTAGACACAACAGTGAACACAGGCAACCTTCCAAGCAAAGCATTGCTTACCCATAGGAGAACAGCAATTAACAACAAAAATGTTACAACAAACAGCTTCCACGCACCTACAACTCAGCATTTCCAGAGGGATGGTCAGACCCCACTATGGCTTCCAGGTGCAGGGTCAGGTTGCAGGGCTTCTCTTGTGCCAACCCTTGAACTCCAACAAGGGCTCCCCTGGCCCAGCCTGCCTGCTGCCCTCGCTGCATCCATGGGCTGCATCCATTGTGACTGGATTGGATAGAAATAAAATGTAGAGAACTTTCATACTTGGGTCCAAGATGTTCCAGCCAAGGACCCGAGTCAGGACTTGCGCCACAGAAAAAAAGGCAAAGGGTCTCATTAACTGGGGATTACACACTGATGGAAACTGAGACACCCACTTGCTGCCCAGATAATCTCTCTAGAGAGGATTGCTGTCTGTTGGGGCTCATATTCAGGACATCAGGAAGGGGTTACCAGGTAGATAAAGCTGGAGGACTGCTATCTGCTCCTGCTCTTTGATGCTGGGCCACAGGAAGCAGCAGCTTGGATGTTACAAAATATTAAAAAAGACTTTACTTCCCTTGGGAAGATTTTGAAGGGACTGGGAGCACAGGTAGAGTTCTCCTTGACCCTCCTGGCTGGAGACTGGGATCCAAGAAGGAGGGAACAAATCAGTTGAATGAATGGCTGCATGGTTAGTGTCGCTCTCAGGATTTTGGGTACTATGATCTGGGACACAACTTTGACAGAATAGACACTGACACTGGATTGGATACAACCAACCAAGAGGGGTAAGAATATAGTGGGCAACAAGCTGGCTGAGCTTATCATCAGCTTTAAACTGGATTTGATGGGGTATGAGGATGTACTGCTGAGTAATAGAGAAGAGCCAGGGAACACTGTCACTTTAGGAAGTAGCAGGGGAAAACCTCAGATTTGTCCCAGAGGAATTTGAGAGGGCTATTCTAAGGAAGTAACGTGGCTGAAGCACCTGGAGCAAAGGCCTGGATCAGCCCTGGGAGCACAGGTGAAGGCAATTCACCTGTGTAACTGGAAAGGGTGGAGCCTGGCTACACCTCTCTTAAACCCCATTTAAGGGCTGACTGCCACCCTGGGGAGATTTCTTACTGGAGATCCCTTCTCTGTGGAGTTTCCTCTGCAAATCTAGATCCTCAGAGGTGGGTGAGTAATCTTTTCCCTTCCTTTATAACATCTTTCTATTGCACTGATCCTTCTGCCATTGCGCCTTCCTTTGTAGCATCTTTCTATGGTAGCAGTCCTCCTGTCATTACAGCGAGGATGAAATTGGATGTTCTATAATGTTCCTTCCAACCCAAACAGTGGTATGATTCTATGATAACATAAAATGCACTTGAAGTGACTATCTCATGTGAAGTCACTATCTAACCAGTGTTAGCAGGTACCAAGGATTGTTCTGTTTATTTTGTCCAGTACTGTTAATAAATCTGCTTCAGAGCTTTATAATGCTGACAGACTTTGACCAGATGAGCTATGTGGAGAAAAGTAGGATGGTAGAAAGAAAATCTTAATCCTCTCGTGCATTTCTGTGGCCTTAAAAGCAACTAGAAATAAAATGACTTCTGGCATAACTTCAAAAAAAGCCTTAAACTGTTCTACATTATATTGCTGCTATAATGCCCAAATAAGTGGAGTTGGAAGAAAAGGCATCTTCATAACAGTCCTCACCAGATTAGCTTTTTTAAAAAATCTGTTTGTGCTTTGAACAAAACATTGTCCATTTCCTCAAATCCATATTACAGAATCTGAAACACCTTGTAGTTCTTAGTATTCTGAATACTTATATTTAGACTATTGACTATATAGTCAGAATTAAACCAGCTGAAACATTTAATGATCGAGTTATATTGAAATTAAAGGCCATAAATTTTGAAATGGATTTTAAAATTAGCACACCCACAAAACTGAAGGTATTTATCAAAATCTTACATGTAGAGTAAACACAGGGCTTTGTGGTTTGTTGGAAATCAGTTGTCACAAAGACTGAGTGAAAGCGGATCTTCTCTGTGTAGTTGACTTTTGGAGCAATTGAAAAAGTAAAGAAAGAACAGCGGTCTATCTTTGCCCAGGATATAAGCCACTTTTCAGGTACACATGCACACACAAAACTGAAAGATTCTTTCAAGGATGGCAGTGTATCAACAGTCCTAGAGTGAGGAATTGTGAAAAGATGTGAAACACTGACAAGCACAGTTACTGAAACAAGTTATTTCTAGGTATGAAAGGAATTGTGGAGATCTGTTAGTAAATTTATATATTTCCAGAAGTGGGAACTGAAAACACGGAAACCACTACTGCAAACAGCATGTATGTGAACAGTGCACTGGAGTCTGCTCTGGATATTACTCCAAGCTACTGAAAGATTTGAATGCCTCTTTATCAGTGCAGCAGACACATCATAGGCTCTGGATTGGTTCTCATGTTTACTTCAACAAATGTCCTTTTCATTATAACCTATAACTCTTAGGAGCTGGGTTTTAAGATGCTGATAGATAATTCAAAATTGTGCATGTGACTTTTGTCCGATTTACTTTGGGCTCTGGGTTACTTCTCTGTTGCTCCCTTTGAACATATGAAGCACTAAAGTTCAAGAGGCCTTGGAAGGACACAGATGGCAACAAGTTTTCTGAGTTTTTCCACAGCAAGCCATCAGAACCAGGCTAGTCAAAATGTCCTGAAGCTTGCAGCATGGAGCACAGTGACACTTCCCAGAAAGAAAGAAAGCTGTTTGTTGTCTTAGCTTAGGACATACAACTGATGGAGGAGAAAACAGGAGAAAAATACTTGCAGTCATTCTCAGCATTATGAGAGGTTTTTAACAAAAAAAAAAAAAAACTCTGGAGGATGCTTAATTCTCTAGAGTTACTAAAACACAGAACATCAAATCCACCTTGTCTGGAGGAAGGGCTTCGCATGGTTTAACCACCTCATGCTCTTGACAAATACTGCAGTTGTGTGCCCCAGCATACCTGAGAATGCCACCACCTTCACCTTCCAAGGGTGTAGGAGGGTCCAAATGGGACAACATTTCTCGTTATGTGTGTGTCAGTCTCCATACAGTATGTGATATCTAAATGTATGTACCGCTATACAGGTGAGAATTAGAGGGAAGCCTATGGCCAACTAAGCAGTTATTTGAACCACAGAAGTGGTGGGAGCATATCAGAGATGGAGCTGTGGGAGCAGTGAATCCAGTTCAGTGCCGAATGTGCATGGAGATCATGAAGGGAGAGTGGAAGGCAGAATGGCAGAAATCAGAAGAAAAATCATTTCTGACTGACCCAAAACAAAGTTTTGCAACTTCTCAGGCAGGACAGCAGGTGCTGCACAACTCTGGCAGCATCAAAAGGTGAGGGAGAGTTTGAGCAGCCTGGGGCACCCTGGGACAATTGCTGCCTCAGCCTGAATTCTGGGGTTCATGTCTCTGGGGAGGTACTCTGGTGCAGCACTGGGTACTGGTTTTTGAAGGACAGATCAAATGTATTTGAAATACACTGTTTGTCTGAGACTTCAACATGAAAAGGGAAAATATCCTTGAGGAGGTTTTAATCTGTGTTAAGTCTTTGATATGATAGCAGTATTTGGAGCAAAGGCTTAAACAAATACAGGCTTGTGTTCAAGAAAAGTGAAGCACAGAGCACTTTCAGCCATAAAGGCATCTTGAGCAATTTATCTTACCTACTTGGCACGAGGCGCATGCTTTTATTCTCCTCTACTAATAAAACCAGCAACCTTCAACAAACAGAGTATTTTACAATATATACTAAATCTTTTTACTTTTTTGACCTTCTGAGTAGAGTGAGTGGCTTTTATTTCAGTTTGATGCAAAGCATCTCCAGCTCTTTACTGAAGACACCTGCATTTAATCTATGAATAGTCTCAAATTCTTTTACTCCTAGCAAGAAAAGGCTGCGGTCATGCAACTCAGATGTGAAAACCAGTCTAGATCACTCATCGGGTCACATTTGCATTGAAAACCCGTATCTATCACATGGACTCCTGAACCAGTTCAATCTATGATATAAAAAAAGATGAAACAAATCAGGAAAATGTTCTGTTGACATCCCACATGTACAGGGGTCCTCAAGTTACTTAGTACATCTACTGGCTGCAGTATAACAGACAAATACTTAAAGGAGGCTTAAATGAGCAAGGTTAGGTACCGTTAGCAGTTGAATGATTACAATGTGAAGCTCAGAGAAGGCTCATTTATCTAATGAGAAGTGCTTCCCATTACAAACATACTTAGAAGGTAATGATGAGCTTTCATGCCAAAGCCCACAAATACTTCCAGAGGTTTCATAATACAAGTTGTCGTGTAATTACCCAATTACACTACTTAATGTCCCAGCTCAGCAAAACACATGAGCATACTCAGTATATTCAGTAACATTAGTTACTGAGGTTTACAGAAGTTTGCAGGGGCGAGTCTTTTGTTAATGAGACAGAAATGCAGTCACGTGATTGAATCTGTTTTCAGCTGAGAACATTTTCAATTACAACTGATTTAGAAAACAAGTATTTCTTACAGACTGTTCTAAAGAAATCCAGTTTGAAGTCTTCTGCATTCATTCAAATAAACATCAGTTTCTTCTTTCTCCCATTTTTCATGCCTTCTATCTCCATTTCCCCCCACTTTCAGTTTCTTGTTTAACATCACTTCAACAAGCACAGGTCGCTAACTCAGGTAGTGTGGGAATCTGTCTCCAAAAGAGGTGGTGCTAAAAATTGCAGTGGCATCAATAAAGCCTTTTTGTTGTTTTTATTTCAGCAAAGTTCTCTTAAAACATATTACAATATAGTATTAACAGAAGTGTCTAAGCAGTGTTTTTAACACAAGGTAATATTTCAAAGTAGGAAATTTTATTAAAAAGCATCACTTGAACCTAGTGTCATTTTCACAGTGCACTGCAATCTGCACAGAACAAAGGGAATAATCCAAAATATTAAAATAGTCAACGTACTCTACCCAATTTTGACTTCAGAAAGCACGAAAGTGTATAGGTAATAAATATATTCAGGTAAGCTCTCTCAAATTGCAAAATGCTTCGTACTAAGTGATGCAGGCTTTTGTAAGAAAGATCCTTTTCCCTCTTACATAAGCAGCACTACACAACCTATATTATTTTTCTCCTGTAATAGTCACATTTTCCACAATGTTTCCCATTATTTGCATAAGTGAAACATTCACCTTTCTATGAAGGCTGTTTTGAAAGTAATGCTTCCTACCTTATTAGATTGACCCACGCTCTCGGAGGCAGATGGTGGTATGACAGTAAAGCCGGAACCTTTCCACCAACATTGCGTTATTTTTTTTGCATTGTTGCAGAAAGGTATTAATTTTGGAGTGACCTACATAGATGGATTAACTTCTACTCTTTCTGTACAGACTTTGCTAGCCTCTTTACTTGCACTTACTCTAGAAGACTTTATGAGAACACCCATTAGGAACAAGGGTTGGAAACAGTCTCCTGAGATTTATTCAAGAGTATTCATGAACGTGGTATCGAAAGATGGAAAACAAACAAAAAAACCATTCTGTACTTCACATCATTATATTATGCTACTAAAAGAAAGAAACCATATGAAAACTTGAAATAAAAGTTCCTAGGTTGTAAATATAATTGATAAGGTATATCTGTCAAGAATAAAGCATGCAATTAATTACAGCAAATGGGGTAAGTACCATAAAATTAGCATTCATTGTACATTGTCTGATTGCTTTTGAACTTTATCTTATGTAGGACCGCAGTGCACCACTTAATGTTGCATGGAATGAGGTAATATATATCATTTTCATAGAGGCAAAGGCTATATACTATGCTGTTAGTTAGACTACCATAAATCCACTCTGACTCCAACACACTCCAAATTCATGTTACTGTAACTAAGTGGACTGAGTTCTTAATTTAGGCTGTTTTTTTTTTAAAAGATAGCAATGAAAACAGGCTCAAACAATGAATCTTTCTTGACTGAAATAAGGCTAAGCTATTGCAAGTTGCAGTTAACTGTTTGTATTTAGAAGATTATTTTTATTCATGGTGTGAATACTTTATCACAGATGACAGTAGCAGAACTATATGAAATGCATTACCATTAATCAGATGGCTGCAAAATACCGCATTTCTGCCCCGTGCATCTAAAAATCTACTTTTAATTTGAGGGCAATTATGGGCTCTCCTACAAGAATCTTCAGAAAAGATAGACTGTATTTATGATTTCACACTCTGAAATCTCCCTTAGCTGTAATAATGCTCACTTGTAGCTCCCTGGTAGTTCTTGCATCCCTTAATAATGGCACATTTAAATGGAAGTGCCATCACCATGTGCACAATACAGGATTTAAGCATTAGTCTTCTCCATATTCAAGCAATTCCACTGGTATTACAAACTCACTCAAGTAAAATATACACATACAAATCATGCTGTTAGATGTGCTATATGCTACATAAAGGCAAATGCTTATTATATTCAAGTAACATCTGCACTTTGCTGAAGATGTATTAGATTACATCCTACATTAGATTCTGATTATCTGCTACACAGGTTTAAATCCAGAATGACTTTTAAGCTATTATTTTAATGGGGGTGACAGCCTCTAAAACAACTGCATATGGTAAAGCAGACAAGAAAAATAAGGAGCAATGTCTGTGAGAAGATTATTTTCTTGACTTTCCGTCAAATAAAAACATAAGCATCTTATTTCAAACCTTCTCCAACATTGTCTTCCCTGCAGTTTTGCTGCAAAAATACCCCGGTCTGCTCTCTGCAGAGCTTCTCTTGCAGTACAGACGTTCTGATACAGCAGTGAGCTATCTGCTTCTGAGAGGAAGAAGGCCTTTGACGCCCTCCTCACAAAATCACCTCTTTGTAGAGGTCGGTTTGTTAGAGAAGATACAGCATGAGGGCTGAACTTACTGTGGTTATGTTGGCCTCAACAGAGCATCCAGTGAGGTATATTGCAATGAGTTGCTCAGACTTAAGAGCTGAAACAAGAAATACTAGCATTCTGTTTGGTGCAGGAAAATAATCTGTCCTAAGCCTGTATATCTCTGAGTTCAAACCTGAAGAAAAAAGTATGAGGGAAAGGTAACCACAAGTGATAATGACAAGATTAGAAAATTACAAGTAAAAATGGAAACACAGATGGAACTCTTGCATTTGGGTTCATGCTTTTAGAAAGAAAAAAAAAAAATTGGTTACAAACTTCAGAACGGGTGAAGAGCACAGGAAAGTGCATGCATTTTAGATACATGTGCTCAGGCAGACACCCACAGTAAAGTCATATAATACATAGTAGTCTCACTTTCAAATTGGTTGATGGTAGGCAGCCTGCAGCTGTCTTATTAATGTTCCTCTTCTATATGTGACATTCGTGCACACCTGTTCTTTAGTAGGGCTGGTGAAGGATGGCTGGAAGGAGTTGAGCTATGTGACAGAGCATGCTTTTTGTTCCTAACAAAATAAGGATAGAGTGAAGCAGCCATATTTTGGGAGAGGAAAGGAGAGACACACAGATCAGAAAGAGCAGTCTGACAGAAGAGTTGGAAGAAGGCAATAATCAGTGTCATTAAATACATAATTTCATTTTAGAATTGAGTGATTTAACAAAACAGAACTCCTAAAATTAAGCACCAGTTTCAGCAAAATAAGTATGCTTGAGAATGGTGTCCCTTTTTGGTCAGATTTCATAACTGGTAAGAAACTGAATAAAAGTCTGTTTCCTTTTAAAGCCTGATTTTCAAGACATGTTTCTAACACTTCCTTCTCATCATGCAACCCTTCACTGGCTGCAATTTAAAATGGGAACAAGTCTTCCCAAATTACTTAAAAGCAGATTATTTCAAAATTAAATTAGATCATTAGTTACAACGTCCATGATGAGAACATGTTTTGTAAAAACAATGTTCTACCCAGGTCCATTTTTACAAAATTGTGCAAATATAATTCAGTGTTACCACATTACCGTTTCTACTTTGAGGCACACTTAAGGCACTGAAAGATTAATCACAACATTTTATAAGATGTAAACAAATTTGCCTCTGAGTACATACAGTCTTGCTGGCAGAAGAAAGTGAAAGCAGACTTCCACTACTTGGCTGCGCTGCTTTCAGTTCCAGTACCAGAAGATATGTATTTACTCTCACCGCAATTTTCTGTGGTCCAGAAATAATTGATTTTAAGAGACTGCACTGTAAAAAATAGTTCTGAGTTGAATCCATAGATCCCCCATCTGAAGATGTTAACAGAAGTACTGCCTTGGAACTCTGAAAGCTCTCTTTTCTTTAAATACTGATCACTTAATTAAGGTTATATTTAAATATTCCTAAATTTGACAGCACTTTACTGGGACAGTATATTCATGTTGACTCACTGTAAGATCTCAAATACAGACAAAGAATCAGAGTAGAATCCTAATCCAATTTAAACCCCAATACTGTCACTGTACAGAAATTAAGATGAAATCCATAAAATAGATACACTAGTTCCATGTTCATGAGTGATCTGATTGATCCTTCCACGTACGCAGTCAAGAGAAACTGATATCAGCGTTCCATTATGTACTTCAAAAGATGCACGGAGGGTCACACTGGTCCATATGCTTCCCTCTGGCATCTGCCCTCCAATCTGCTGAGCAATTATGGAGGGTTGCATGTGATCCATGGTCAACTGTTGGAGAGTCACTTTAAGCACACTGCATGAATGGATTAGCTTTAAGTTAAATGCAAGACTGGCAACTCCCTTTTCTGTAAAAATGAAGTACTTCTGAGCAAGCTGTCCAGAAGAAACCAGCTGTATCTGTTTCTCATTGGATGAGATCTGGGTGAAATCCAGTAATTTGTTTCTCACAGCTCCGGTAGGCAGGCCTGTAACAGAAACTGTGGCTGATATGGCACTAGAAACTGCTGAAGGTATCCAGATAAGGCTAAACATACTAATCCCAGAACTATCTCCAAAATACCGAACATTACACTGTGCAGGAGAGAGTATCTCAAAGCTAATCAGATCTCCAGCAGCAACTTTTGTGGCCCCAGAAGCAGATATTGACGTATCTCTGTAATTTACCCCAGATTTAAATACATTCATTAGTTCTCTGTTGGTACCATTCCTATTTATATAAGAAATTAAGGAGAAACCCTCCCGGACACAAGTGTGACCCATAGAATACAATGCTTGGTGCAACACAAATTTGACAACACCAGTTTCAGTGAATTTTATAGCTCTGCCATCGTGAGATAAACTTAGCATGTAAGGGTCGGAAACAGAAACTATTTTAAACGTAGGCCGATAGTTAGTTTGGTAATGCATTGCTGTTGACATGTGTGCGCTGATCGCCACAGCACCCGTATCATGAGACAACCAGAACAGACTTAGTGCGCTATTAAGATCGTAAATATGTAAGTCTTTACTTTGATTGCAGAATTGGTTGGGGCTCCTCAAAAACACGGAAAGAGTTTGGCTGGGCTCCACCTCAGCAGCGCTGCTTAAACTGGTGCTCTGGAAATATTTTCCTTCTGGCTGTTCAATGCGAACACCACTCAGCTCATAGCCTTCCTCACTGCCATTTAGCTTTAAGGAAAGTTGCAAAAAATTCCTGCAGTTATGTTTTACTGCAAAATTTAGGTCAGTCCACAACAGACCATGCTGCCTGAATATCAGGCCGTGATCTTCGATGGACAGAATGTCACAGTGAAGCTTTTCCCTTATCTTCAAGTTCAAGCCAGAGTAGACCTGAGAGATGCCAGACTTCACAGATGGTAAAATGATGTTTGCAGCCCAAGATTCTGATAGCTTGCTTTCACTGGTTGCTGAACAAACCGTGTCACTGACAGTGGAACAAGGCATGGCCACCATTCCGTCTTCACATTTCAAACATGCTTGGCATTCTTGCATTTCCTTATTAAAGAAATACTCCTCTCCACACAATCCCAGAGCTGCATCTTTCTCAGCAATTCCAAGGCATCGAAAGCCACCTGTTCACAGAAATAGGGCAATTTAATTGTTAAACCTTTAAAACACTAAATGTAAGAACTCTACAGATCTACATACATATCAAGCATGTTTGATAGCATCTAATTATGAGAGAAAACAGAAGATACCCTGATGAAATCGAAGAAATTCTTTACTCAGAGGGCAGTGAGGCATTGTCATAGGATGCCCAGAGAAACTGTTGATGTCTAGTGGTGCTCAAAGCCAGGTTGGATGGGGCCCTGGGCAGCTGGATCTGGTGGAAGGTACCCATGCCAATGGCAAGGGATTGGGACTCCATGATTTTTAAGGTCCCTTCCAGCTCAAACCATTCTGTGCTTCTATGTTAGATCACTTTGCACTACTAAAGGATCTTTGCTAGCAGACAGAGGAAACACTAGGGGAAACTCACCTTGTCCAAGCTGAATTCAGTGTTTTAGAGTGGGAAGAGCAAAGAGAGAGAAGGGGCTGAACAGGGGAAATTCTAACCAAAATCTGTAACTGGTCAGATGTGATATTGCTCCAAAGACACTTTGCACTAAGCAGTGAAGGTATTTTTAACTAAGGTAGAGTTCTTATACACAAAAAATGTTCACTGCTGCCCACACATGTTATGGGCAGCACTGCTCTAGCTGTGATTGCTAAAGCAGTGCTTTCCAGGCTGAGGGACACAGACCTCAGGCATCCTGTGTACTGCTTTTAATGATCCTGCAAGAGACAAGTAGGGAAAACAAAATGGTAAACATATGGCTTAAAATCATTATGCAGAGCTTGCACATTTGAAAAGCAGAAAACCACTGCTGTGAGACATGGGACAGCAATGGTCTTGATAGCCTAAAATAATCAGATGAACAAAGCACCACTGAAAATATCTAGAGATGCTGTTTGGAATTACTTAATTTGAAAGAAGGTAATTTTGTGCTGTTAGATGGCACATCGTGACCTCAGTGGATCAAAGAATGCACACTCAAAGAGCAGGTTTTAAAAACAGCCTGTAATTTTCTATGTCAGTTCTCCAAGAGCACTGCCATCTGCTGTTGCCTCCAGCTGGAGCAGCTGGTTCCCAGCACCTTTGTGCACAGAGCCCTCAGGATCTAAATCAGCACACTTAATTTGAGACAACCAAAAGAATAACCACTTGCAGTTTGCACCTCAGAGTTTATGTGCCAATGTACTAATTTCAGCTTTTTGACCACACATAATCAAACCCAATGATTACCTTTCCTATAGCTCCTCTTAAGTATCCTTTACTATCTACTGTGTTATTTTATTCACAAGTGTTTCTCAGATGCATACATTTGTTCTACTCCTCAGTCGGAAAGTTGTTGTATCTGGGCAGAGATCTGCTCCAAGACTGGGACTACAAGCATTTGACATGGTCCCCAGCAAGCTAATTTTCTCCACTGCTCAATCCAGGACAGTGCTGGCTACATAGACTTTTGTCACAGGCAGAAAAGCATGCTCGTGTACAGAGAACTGCATAAAAGAATAGTACACATACACCTGGCATATGAGGGAAATCACATTATTCACTAAAATTCACTTCTGACACAATATTATTCAGCTGAGACCACCAGATGCAGTATTCATTCACACAGGCTTCATATATTCACCCTCATACCTCTTTTTGTCTATTCACGTTTCATTCACTTGATTCTTTACTAACACATAGTGGTATGTAGTACCATATAATGTATGATATGTGAGAACACTGCTTTAGAGACCAGGTATGGCTTCCTCAGAAGAGCTCAGTGTAGAAAAGTGAAATGAAACTTAACGTTTTATTCCCCCGAAAAGCATCTGGCTTTTTTTACAAGAAGCAAAAGCAAAATAAATAAGGTCACATTTTTTTCAATTACGAATATTCTACAGGGAATACAGAAGGTCCCTGACAACCTTTCCTTTCGAAAACAGATCATTTTTCACCATAGAATAATAGCTGACATGACACTACTTAACCAGTTCTGCTTCTCAGATTAACAGCTCCCACACCACTGCAACATGCAGGATGAGCTGCTACTGAATACACAAATACAACCATTTCATATAGCAGAGATGATCTGCAGAAGTGCCTAGACATACTCACTTATGCTATTTGCTTCTTTAATACATCTTTATTTATATTTAAGGTTTTTTATGAATATCAAGCTTTACAAACAGATGTGGTGACTACTCTTACCATTACACTCTCTAGTTTTTAATCAGTTCTATCTGCAGCAGGTGCTCCCCCTTCATGTACTAGAAATAGGTGACTTCAAAGCAGCACATGGATTGCTTCCTACTGTGGACACAGCAGCAGCAGCAGCAGCATCCTAACCTCTGCCAGACCTGAAAAGGTCAAGGAGCAAACAGCAGCCAAACATCAGAAGGCGAGCAGAGCACCATGCTGTGACTGCTTCCTATTTCTCTCTACCACATTTCTGACAATCTCTCCTACCTCTTCCTGGCCCCTACTCTGGATGCTGCTACACCTGATTTTATTGTAAGCAGCACAGCTGCATAAAAGTTGTTTTGTGAATCCACATATATGAGGTTGTCCAAGTTTTGTGCCTCCACATGCAGCCAGGCTGAGCCTGTATGCCTGGTAGACATTTGCACAGAACACAAACAGCCATATGGATGAAAACCTTAACAAGCACATGCAATACTCACACAAACATGTACAGCACAGGTGGCTCAGGCCTGTTCTCTCTAACTGCATGGCACTGAAGACGAGTAGTGGAATATGTACACACCATATGGGACACTCCAGTGACTGGTTCTTCAGTTGCTGGCATCTGAACATACAAGCTCGCCAAAGTACAAGGTCTGGGTACAGTTGATGGTCCAAAAGCCTCTTATCCTACTCGCCCGTTAATCATTCCTTACTTTCCTCTAAACATTCCCATACCCATCGAAAACACTCCTCAACAGATCTCATGCAATCTCTAAATCCTCTTCCCACAGCATCCCACAGTAAGTCCTATAGAAACACCCCTTTGGTTTGCACGGTGTGGACTGCTTTTGGCCAGCTCCACTTGGCAGATTCACATGAAGGACAACAGTCTGACCGCTCTCCTGGGATTGTATGAGGAGAAAACCATGCACTTTGATGGCTCCTTGGTGACAAACCTTTGTTCAAATAACCTAACAACTCCCGTCTCAGATAAAAGCAAGGAAAGGCACCAGGGGAAAGAGGTGTGATACACAGAAAAGTGGAAGGGCAAAGAAAGAGAGGCTCCTAGTTGCATGGTTTTTTGCTGCTATGTGTTCCCTTCCCACCGTTAAGGGAACATGAGTTGTTACAGATCCAACAAACTTTGCGTGCAGCTCAAGAAACCGCATACAACATCTGGAACTCATACATTAAATCACATCCCCACCTACCCTACATTACCCAAAACAAACATCCAGTTTCAGACGCCCTTTTGACAAGTTAATTGCACTTGTATAAGATAATGAGCCGTCATGAACAGACAGGCTCAAGGTAGCAATCTTATCAAACAAAAAATACGAAGAGCACTCCCTCTTCCATGACAGACGATGGGGAGAATGTTGACAGAACACTGATTCCTAGCCCAGTTGATAGGAGACAGACTGTCCTCACATCTTCATAAGACACCATTAAAAAAGTGAAAAGAGGAATCAGAGGAAGAGTCTTTTCCTTTCAAACATATTGCTGCTGACTGTGGTCTGACAAACCACCATTACCCAACTGCTTCACAGCAGTATTTTGTCCTCTAAATTTTTCCTCTAGCAGTAGAAAACACCTACGCTTGGTCTGGATCATCCCACACAGCCTTCTGGATAAATTCCTTACAGCCTTCCCTCTCCCATGTCACAAACTAGAGCACTACAAAATGACTCCCACATTGGTGGTTCTCCTTTCCTCAAGCTGAGACCCTGTAGGCTTCCTTCCACAAAACTACCAGCTTGATAGCATCAAACCCAGCCTCCTACTAAAGAAGAGACCAAGCCTTATACCATTCTGATGCTTTGGTTCAAATGTTGTGCCCCTAGCAGTCCTGCATGTAATTGCTCACCACTAAAGCTGACTACAAGGAAGCATCTTGTCTCTTACAACTGACTCTGCTACACTGTTTGCCAGGCAAGGCAGCGCTGGGTGCTCTCACCAGTTATTTCCAGTTTCTGTGGCATTTGTAGTAACACCACCTAGCCATCCTAAGTTCCTGCCAAAATGAAGTAAGGGCAATGTATGCAAGACCAAGTCTTCTTTTAACCCTTTCCTAGGACCAATTCCCTCCACTTTTTTTCTACACCAGTGCAAAATCACTCAAAGAGTTGAAACACTCTTTGTCCCTCAGAAAGGTCACCCACTTTTTATGTGGAAATCTAGAGGATAAAAAGCATACAAGCTGATGAAGGCTTCCCTTGGTTGTTCTACTGAGTGAACTCTAGTACAAGCTGTGATTGGTGAAGTGCTCTATTTGATCAGTTTCTTTCCAGTTTTTTTGGCTGACCAGAAGTTATCCTAGTACCTGGATACATTTTGCTCAGTACATCTGTTAATTTTGCTCCTTGTGTCTAACTGCCATAAGAAGTAATGAAGGCTAAGTCTGAAGTTTTCCACTTTTTGAGCTATTCCACTCAAATCCAATCTTGAACGACTGAAAACTTCTCCATAAAATGATGAACACTGTTGATCATTCTTCAATATTTGACAATATTATTGTGTAAAGGAGAATAAGATTGATGAAGAAAGGCTCTATAAGCACTTTCATTAGATAAACTTAAATATCTACCTCAGTGCAGCTGAAGGAAAATGACAACTATTTTTCTCCATTAGGAATAGCATCTTTGATTTTCACCCCATTTGCACCAGCATAAACAAGAACATGGTCAGGTTATAAGAGAAAATTAAAATCAAAGCATATAAAAACCCAAGAAAATAAGGTAAAAGGGATCCTCCAAAGGTCCTAGTGGATATTATGTTCTAAAGAGTCCACTGTCTGTCCAGAAGAACTGCTATCAACCTAGAGCTGACTGTTTCTCAACCCCTTTGATTCCATCAAGCTGAGCATACTATTACAAATATACAGGCTTGAGCCTTTATCCTTCTGGCCTGTTCCTAAAGAACTAATTATTTTCATCCTTTAATTATCAGAGAATATAACTTACCCGGAGTATTCAGGCATTTTATTCTCTCACCACAAATGCTTGGAGATTCAGTGCATTCATCTCTGTCCTGTAAATCATAAGAACCATACAGAAAAACTTTAATGTCATAACTTCAGCTTGAAACAGGCACTTCAGGCTGTCACACCCAGGCATATGCAGGCAGTAAGAGGAAGGTGATCTCACAGACATGTTGGAGCAAGACAGCTAATTTTGGATTTGCTTTATCGAGGTATCCACACAGACTGTGTGGTTTCCAGTTTGCAGATCATGAGCTAAATGGACTGGTACTACAACTAACACTATTTACATTACATGATCTATACGACAGCATCGCATCCCTCAATTGCATCGCTCAATTGGTCTTGAGGACACTGCAACAACCAAAAGAGCATTAGGAAAGGCTCTTAAAGACGTCCAGTCTGGGAGGAAGGTGCTAACTGAAAAATATCCAAGAAAGTGAAATGATAAATTAACTTTCCCTCTCAACAGGCTCTACTCTCACCATACAGTAGGTAGAGCGGAAGGAACAAAAGGCTAAATTTGCCTTGAAACACTCAAATTAAAGAAAATCAGACAAGGGGAAGGGGGCAGCCTCTTTCATGTTTTTCTCGATGATGGGGGCACAGATCACTAGCTGTTCAGGCTCATGAGAAGCTAAGAACTGGAGGCAACATCTGGCAAAGAAGTCACTGCTTTAAGCATCCCGACATACCTTAGGATTTTTAAATGGAAGTGACCACAAAAGCATCTTGTTTACATGCCTGTTTTGTACAGTAAACTGTATTTAATAATTATAAATGTGAATGTTAAACATTTTATATCTTTGTATGCTGTTTTTAAGCTAGAATTAGATTTTACATTTTTTTTTAACTGATAATTTTCATTTTCAACTGATAAACAAATGCACGATCGTTAGTTTTACTTAATAAATCTTTCCTCTACTTTTCCAGTGTTCATGTAATCTGCCCTGGCATTAAATAAATGAAATTATCATGCATAAGTGCATTTTAGGGTGTATTTTTCTACCAGGATGAGCAGAATCAAAGACCTGGCAGCAGCTAGACTTGGGAAAGCTTCACATTCAGCAGGCACTACTCAGTGCCCCATTTACAGCAGTAAATGGCAATGAGAAAATCCACAGAAAACTTTAGGCAAAATAACTATCTCTACGAATAGTTATTTGCAGAACATCATCCTTGTATGTCCAACACAATACTTCATAAACAGTAACTGAAAGATACAGAATTATATTTCACCTGGCAAATCCGATCAGAGTTTGCAGAACAATCAGCCATTTGGAAAAAGCCAGCAGGACACAATGTGCATTTCTCACATTGTGAAGGTGTCTT
This sequence comes from Lagopus muta, assembly GCF_023343835.1. Lineage (NCBI taxonomy): Eukaryota > Metazoa > Chordata > Aves > Galliformes > Phasianidae > Lagopus > Lagopus muta. The sequence continues at coordinate 16,247,895 of NC_064439.1, read as the reverse complement.
TTGGAAATTGCAAAATTCATCACTTTCACAAAGACCACAGTCCAGCAAAGATTCCCCGACATTAATCACTTTTGCATCCACTTCTACTTTATGCACAGAGTATGACTTCTGGAGATGATTCCTGACCTGGTTCTGAAGTCCTTGAAGATGACTTTCAAAATAATTTTGAATATCTTCTTGCAAACTCTGAAATGACATTTGTTTCACTGTGTCAAAAAGCATGCCATACTGCACTTTGATCAGATCCATTTGCTCATACATTTTTCTTTGCTGTTCAAGAATCTCCCGTTGCTGGCTAACCAATACATGTTGCTGTTCAGCAAGTTTCTGCTGTAAATCTACAATGATCTGCTGCTGGCTTTTTAGCATTTCAGTAAATTTCTCATGACCTTTTGCAAGGTGAAGCTGTAGTATTAGGGCATCTTCAGATGGAACTTCATTTTCTCCTGAAATACAAATGACTGATTATTTTCCAAGATAAATAATTTTCCAGGTTGCTGTGTTATCTCTTCAAAGGTGTTACAATTTTAATAAGCTTAATGAAAAGGCACTTTAAATTCAAGTCATGATTTAAAACCAGTTCCTTTACTATCGCTATAGCTTCTCCATGGGACTTCAAGCTCTTGTCTTTCATAAGCAACAACATTTACAGTTGGAGACACTGAAAAAGACATAATCAGCCTCTGTGCTTCAGGTCATAAATTAATCATCACTGGTCAATAACAGATGAATCATATCAATGTATACGTCAAATACAGTAAGGAACAAATGGTCAATTTTCACTACAGAGGTGATAAAATTTCGTGAGAACTCTGAGCTATTGAAGGCAGTAAAAATAAGGGTCAATTACAAAGAACTGTAAAAGGAGTCTATGATACTAAGTACAGCAATAAAACAAGAAGAAACTCAAAGGAGACAAAGGTGAAATCATGCACTCACTGAAAAAAGGAACAATTCTAAGTCTTTTATTTAAAAAAAAAAATAAAAAACAAAAACAAAACAAAAAAAACCACTGTTTGCTGATGATTGTCACCATTCAGGAACCACCATGAGCTAATGTAGTATATACCTAGACACAAACTATGGCCTACAAACCTATGTCATCACCAGTTCTGTACCCTACAGAGGTAAAAAATGCAAAGAAAACGCTAGGATTAATTACAAGAAGTGTGCATAACAGAAGAAAATGTATCATTATTGGCATTATATTAACCTACACAGCATAGACACAGTGTTTGTTAACAAAAGCCCCAGTTCAGTCAGACACATGCAGAGCTGATGTTTAAGCACATACTTAAGGAGCACTGTCTTCAGCCAGTAACCGGCTGACTGCTGGCAGCAAAAATGGCTATAATTTGAAGTTCTGACCACAGTGAAACTAGTCATGTGATGGACTGGCTTTCAACGATCTCTCCCCTAAACAGCCTTACAGCATTCTAACTAAGGCAGTGTTCCAGTCAGTCAATTTATCTTTGCTCCTTCTAGATGTCTAAAGCTCAGTTGGTGACAATATGAGACCTAAGAAATCCTCTGTGACTGCTTTTATTCTCATTTTTACTTTATAGTATTGAGCTAAATTCAGCCGCACTGTTATACATCAGTACAGGAGGCCTTCCACTGCATTAGTCGGTGCTATAGGCAATTCACAACGCCAGAGCAATACTGGGGTAACAGAGCTCTTGCACAAAAAGAAGACTACTGAAAATAAATGATATTTGATTAAGAGGAAGGGGAATCTTGTTTGTCAAAAAAACCTCTGAAGTCTAAAATAGCTCAGCACTAAATGTAGCCATTTCTCTCCATTACCTGTCTAAAGATAACCGACAGTGAATGTCAGACTGGGATGTCTCTAGAACACTGGCTTTAAATCATACAGGATGAATTCCACTCCAAGACATATTTAGTATGCATCAGCAATCCTAATTAACTACCCTTCCACGTTTCCCAGCCAAGTATCAAACAGGTACAACCACTTGCAACATCCAGATGTTCTCATGACCACAGATGCAATATTACCTTTCATACAAACACACACAACATACACAGCCATGGTAAGGAATGTTTGCAGATACCCACTCCACGCTTCTACAGTCCATCCACAGTACAAACAAAACACTGAGAACGCCTTGGAAAGGACACATCAATCTGAGAGGGTGCTGCATGTTCCCTCAGGAACAATCTTAGTGCAAGAAGACTGAAAGAAGGCTACCATCCTATGATGAGGAAGGGAGGGAAGACTGTGAGATCTTTAGTGGGACCCAAGATGGTGCCGCTCCCTCCTGATAACTACAGCAGATGAGCATTGGACTGCAGGCACTTCTCAGTGCAAAGAAGAACACAACAGCATGTGCCAGGTTTGGCATGTATGAAATATAGCAACTGCACATTATTTTGCCCAAATGGGAGTGTTTGGGTATGTAGAGGAGTCTATCCAAAAGAAAAGAACAGAAGAATGGTTCAGGTGAGAAAAATGAAGAATTTAATGACAACTGATCAATGTGAAGAGGAACACAGAGGAATATAAAATGACACGACAATGACAAAAGGTCATGTGCATTCCTTCATTTGGGATGCCTTCATCTGGAGTAAGGTGCAGTCAAAGAGCTGCTGAGAAACATCAATGAATCTTGCAGAGCAATGGCTTCATCTGATTGGAAAAAGGCGTTACATACAAGTCTGTACATCAGCTCTCAGACTCTTCTAGTCTTGGGACTAGTTTCTTTAGAAGAACAGAAGCAAAAGACATTTCCTGGATTTGCCCCACTATGTTCATCACACGCTGTTTGAGTAGCTGCTCTCCCCAGACAATGGTAAATGAATTAGATGCTTCAATGTGTGATTATCACATTTCATTATTGCATTCCACAGGCCATGCGGAATTTCTGCACAGAACCATGCTTCATCTGCAAATGAGAGTTGAAAAACATTATCTGCACTATTTCAAGAAGCCTACTGATCTGTGTTCAAAAGAAAGGTCTCAGAGGTCTTAAGCAGTGAATGTTAGAGGTTGCAGGCAGAGTAGAATACTGGATGCTTGCCTGTGCACTGACTGGAAGGAAACCAAAGACTGTCAACATGGCTCATTTTGATGTTTCTGATGCCAAGCATGTGGGATCTCTGCTAAATGTTGATGAATCCAGCATGATGCTCTTCCACTTCTCGGAAAGAAAGCTGTCTTGTGAAGGACTGGATTCAGTGTTTAGAATGGGCAAAATGCATACAGGCCCTTTGTCCAATCCAGACAAAATGAAGCATTCAGCCCAGGTCCTCACACCAAGCACCATGGCTGCTGCAGTGGTCTTGGCTGCAGGCTGCTGCCAGTTTGTGTCACTCACAGGCTGTGAGGCAAAAGCAGTGAGAAGGAAAAACCTTTGTGGGTGCAGTTATGTGTGTGAAACAGACTTCACATGAGAACAAGTTCACGTGCTATCACTAGTTTGCTCACCCTGTGCTTCTGTGATAATGGTGCATTCAACAGTTTGAAATGGGCTAGTAGGCAGCACTGTCCATTTCTTCCCTCCAGCACACACGATGATAATCTCTGCCTCAGGTGAGAATGGCGGGAGTCAGTGAGGTGTGAAAAGGAGAATGCACAAATCCCTGACAGCCGCTGCCATGAAGTATCACTCATTCTCAATAGGCTGAAAAACTTTAAAGGAAACTTCTAACCACACTCCTGTTCTTCTAAGACTTCCCTGGCACCATGACTGCAAAGAGCATAAAGCTGTAAGAGTTCACTGCACATGTGTCAAGTCCCAAAAATCCAGGGCATCTTCACTGTTCCAACCCTTTGCTTCACTCTCCCATATTATACTTTGTCCTGTGACAGGAAGGAGTACCTAACCCCATCTTTATGGCCTAGGAGATCACAGGTGCACAGATTTCATGATGGCAGCTTCAAGTGCTATGATTGAGGTTCTCATAGGACAGTCCTGGAATAAGTGGATATTTGGAGAAGGAGGTCACACTGTCTGATACTCTCAGTAAAGATGTAACACGTGCCTTCGGCACCATGCAAGAAGTGTCACTCTTCCATCCATGCAGTCCTTATTATTTGCTATGATTTGTACTACTTGGAAATATGGATCTTGGTAAGCAGAAAGAAATTGCAAATGTCATAGGTTCTTTTGCAAAAGGGAGGTACAACAATTATGATAAAGGTACAAAGAAAGCACACAGAAGCAGAATAAATGGAGACGTCTGCTTTCTGCCCACCCTTGGTCACAGGACACACAGAGGTTCTGCAGGACATCTGGGAGCAAAGACAAAGACAGACATTGTCACAGTAATATGAAGGTGGGGGAAGAAGGCGGAGTTAAATCTCACCCTGGGATTGGCATCACCAAATTCTGGAGGCCGTTTTGGAGGTGGTGTCACTCCACTCAGTTGGTGCCCAAATTGAGGCTCTGTGCTCTTTTGTGTGCAGGAGCCACAGCGCTCAGCTTGGCCACAAGGATGTGACAAAGTTCAAACATTCATCATGCCTTCCATTATCTCTGACCACCACTAGGGGTGAAATAAATCATTCTTCCTCACGAAGTTTATATCTCCCAGACAAGGCATTAGGCAAAAAAACAGACTGCTCTGTGTTCATTAAAGCTACACGCTAATGCTCATTAAAGCTAAAGCTGATGCTTTTTACACTGGTAAATCCACACATCCTGGGCAATCACTTTGCATCTTTCGCTGACCCAAGAGTGTAACACTGGACATGTCTGATTTTCTACAAGAATGCAAACCTGACAGGGGCAGTACAATGCTCGTTATTCTGTGCAATAAGAGGAGCTCTGCAACACCAAAGTTGGTGTTTTCTGTTGGCTATCACAGCACAACAACACGTGAGCAGCAGCAAGTTTCTCACTAATGGCACCAGCTCATTCACCCTGGGTGCTCAACTTACAACTCTGAAGCTCCGGACAATGTTGCTACAAACCAAAAAATTCCAGACACAACAGTTGTGAAGACAATCAGAGAACTTACGCTTGCTTTAAAACAGCATCGTGAAAGTTCCTACTCCACCACACTTCACCTGTTGCAGACCCCCTGCAGGAGTGCACCTACAGAGGTGTGCAGAGGCGATATGACGGGGCAGCGCCTCGCACTCAGCGCCGCGGCTCCCAAACCACGGCGCTGGGGCCGCACGGAGGGACGGAAACGGGACAACCCCAGCGTCTCCCTCCCGGCCCGGCCCCCCGCCGCCCCTCACCTGGCTTCACGTCGCAGGTGAGCTGCACCCCCAGGGCGCCGCCGCCCAGCTCGGGCCCGGCGTAGGCGAAGTCGTCTCCCGCGAACTGAGCGGCTCTGTCGGCGGCGCGGAGCAGGGCGGGCTCGGGGCAGCCCTCGGCGGCGGCGGAGCAGCCGGGAGCGCGGGGCCGGGGCCGCAGGCGGGGCGGCAGGCGGCACTCCAGGCCGTGGCAGTCGCGGCGGGTGCCGTTGGCGGCGCAGCCCCCGGCGGGGCAGGGCTCGGCAGCGCTCCCCCTGGCGGCGGGGTGCGGCCCGGCAGGCGGCGCTTTGCCCTGCGGCGGCCGGAGCGGCGTGGCGGCGTGCGGGAAGGAACGCGCGGGGCGGCCGGCCCTGGGGCCGCAGCGGGCTCCGCGGCACGGCGCAGGGGGAGCCTCGCCGCCGCAGGAGGGGGCACGGCAGGGCTCGCCGCCGCCCTCAGCGCCCAGCAGCGACAGGCAGACGCCGAGCCAACAGCGCGCCCACCACAGCCGTCTGCCCGGCATCTCCGGCCGCGCCTGCAAGAGAAGAGAGGTAGCGGCGGTCAGGGGAGCCCCTCCCGGTGAGGGGACCCCCCGTCCCGTCCCGTCCCGTCTCCTCCGCCGAACCTGAGGGAAGATGCGAGTGCGGCCTCGGGACTGAGCTCCTCGGCGGGGCCGGTGCGGCTGCCCGCAGTGGGGACTGCAGGGGAATGGCAATGTGCAACATTCCTGGGGCTTCCTTAGCATCAGATTTCCCAAGCGCCTCCCTTTAACTCCTTCGTTTCTCCGGCCCCTCCCGGCGGCCGGCGGGGCCCGGGGCTGCGGCTGGGCCCGCGGGGGTCTCTCAGGAAGGGCGGGTGGTGCTCGGAGGCTCGCCTCGTCCCAGCGGCTTGATTCGCGTTAAAAATAATAAGAAATGACTCCAAAAGAACAGGAATAAGGTACGTGCACGGCGCAGGTGCCGATAAGAAGTTTCGTGCGGCTGGGAAAAGTTTCTGGTAGTCCAGGACTCTTGTTTTCCACTTTGATCGCCAGAAAGCTGCATCAAAGAGCACCACAGCCTCCAGGTCCTGTTTTCTCTGATGCTACTATCGCTGCAGCATAGGTTGAAGGAGTCATTTTGACTTCACATCAGCACACCTTCGGGGCGAATGGCATAATCACATCAGCACAGCTGATGTGTATTGCCTTTTGACAAAGCAGCTTCCCTAGCTGCTTCCCAGCAGTGCCCGCACTGAGGTGTGAGAGGCAGCAGCCTACCTTCCAAATGCTGTGGAGCGTGGATAGCCCCGCAGCAGGAGCCACCTGGCTTACCTGATCTCTTCCACATGTTGCTGGTGTATAGCACCACCAAGTACGTGTTTGCTCCAGCACTAACTGTGGATGCCACATTTCATTGTTTTGAAGTTGGCCAGCACAGATGCAATACGTATGGACAGAAAACGAATCACAGAAAATATGATTTGTGAATTACCCTTGGCTGTCCTTCCATCCATGGGCTCACACAGGTGTCACCTTGCTCTCATTATCTTAGCAATGCTCTCACGCAGTGTATTTGCTATCAGTTATACAATAAAGAGGAGAAATGGCACATTCTTCTTTTATTTTTTTTCTCCTACAACTTTTATTTGATATTTGTTGGGAATGTCTTTTTTTTTTTTTTTTTTTTTTTATCCAAGATGGTTGATTTACTGTTTCCTCCACACAGAAGAGGTGTACCAGATACATCACTTATGACTGGACAGCCTTTTTTTTTTTTTTTTTTTTTTTTAACTAATCACTGTTTCCTCTGAAAATGCCAGCATGTCAGAAGTGGTTTGCAGCAGCAAAAGCTCCAGACACGCAGAGGGAGGATACCCCCTGCTGACTTCTGTGAGGCTGGTGGTCCACAAGGTTGCAGGGCTCCTTCCTGGCGCATGGAAACCTGAAATCCCTGAAATCTCCTCCTTCATGTAGGACCAAGACCTACATGAAACTCCTGTCAGTTTCTAGACTCTCTGCCTGGACCTTCAGCTGATGCAGGATCCCTGGTCAACTACTTTGGTTGACCAAGTTTTTTCCTATCGTGTCCAGTACCTCTACCATGAGGAGCAATGGAATAAACAGAGATAAAAGTTCCTTCAGGAACTATCCTTCCAGGACATACTCAGCAGGAGACTGTCCTAAGAAGAGAGTAGAGAAGAAACAGATGTTTAAAACAGGCATCTATCTGGAGTGACCTAGGTACAAATACCCTTTCCTGAGATGGAAATATGAGCTAACTGACCTCACATGGCCCCTTTTTGACCTGCTTTTTTATGATTTTTCCCAATTGCAGCTGACTGAGTCCTCAGGTACGTTGTGTAGGTATCTCAGGGATGAGCAGCTTCCAGTTCACAGTGAAATTTCAGAGTGATCTTTTTTGTTTTTTGTTATAATGTGAACAGAATTTAACTGCTTACGTTTTTTGTTGGTTTTTTTTTTTTTTTTTTTCTAGAAGGATCCTGAAAAGTGGTCCTACACCTATTCCTGACCTTGCTTCATCTTTTATATTAAAGGGAATATACATGAACTGAATTCTCTCATCCAGAGCAGTCTGACAGTGGTTAGCTGTGCATACAAACTTTCTCACATTAAAAGCCAGGCAAAGTCCAACTCATAAAACGCAATATAAAAGTGATTATAACAAAGATTAGTGGTTTCTGTTTGGATGTAGATCCAGTAGAGACAATGGCATAACTGCAGATCACACTTATGTACCTGGGGTACCTTTGGGGTGAATGGCATAATCACATCAGCACAGACTTCATTACAGTAGGGCAGATGTTTAACGAACTTCTAAGGAGAGCTTTCCAGATTATGCAGCATTCTGTTTTACGGTGGATAGACTTTGCTTGTCCACAAGAGATCTCAATAATGGATCTCCTGGGTACCAGGATCAGCCTAGCTGTGGTAGTGTGACCTCTGGATCACCTAACTTTTCTTCCAAAAGAGCACCGTGTATCTTCTCGGGTTCTTTAATAGGTTTTTCAGCCAATACTGAAGCCATTCTTACCATGGCTGTGTTATTCTGGGGACCCATGCCACTGAATATAAAGCAGTAACTGCCTGCCCTTTGTTTCCACACCTGCAGAAGCTCTGTGTGAGCAGCAGAGACAGTCCATCATGTGCTTGCAAGACGTTTTTGTGCAGTGACTTTTTTTTTTCTCTTCTTTGGGTTGGCAGTGTTCACTAGCATGACTCAGGAGTGGCTCAGATCAAAGAGACAGGTGAGGAGGCCCCTACACCTACTCTGTATGCAGCCTGGGGGCATTACCTCAGACTTTGTGACGATTCAAATTCATGCAGAGAGTCAGTTGTTGGTTTGCAACCCCATGTCCCCAGCCAGGCGCTGGTACCCATGTGGAGATGTCGACCAGAAAAAAGCTTATGTATTAGGTTCCTCTGAAAAAGACCTCCCCCGCAAACACCAAAACTAAACACAATAAGAGGGGGATAATTGTTGCAAACCGCCTTGCTGCTCTGAACCAGCACACCAACCCGGAAGAAACCCAATGTCAGATGTCGTCGTGTCGCCTTCAGGCAGACGCGGCAGCGCCGGTGCATTCCGTGCAGCCGGAGGTGGGCTTGTCTCGGCTTGAACGCCATCTCCCCTGGCCAAAGAGACCCTCGGGGACTCGGCATCGCCGCGGGGCTGCCGGAGCCGGCCGGAGGGCCGGGGGCCCGAGGACGCCAGCAGAGGGCAGCAGGGCTCCGCGCCTGGCCGCGGCCCGGCCCGCTAGGGGTCGCCCCTCACAGCGCCGCCTCTTCCCGCCCGGCCCGGCGCTGGGCGCCCTGTCGGAGCGGCCGTGGTGAGCGGGTGCTGCTCTCCGTCATAGTCCGGTTGTTTTGTAAAAGCATGGTCGGCAGGAATTTTCGGATTCTTTCCTAGATTTCGGTCTTTTTCTGTCTGTCGGGCGCTTTAAAATGCTTTTTTTGTGAGTGCTCTCAGCATGACCTAGTGTTTTGCAAAGGTCAAGAACATTGCTGTTGGACAGTGTTTTGCAATATGGATAAGAAAAACCTGCTCAATGCAGGCACACGTAAACATGGCTACTTAACAGGATTCAATTTCTTAAATCCCTGGTTTATCATTGCAGCAGATCTGTAAAAATCCCACTCCACGTGCAGCCTGAACCCCATTTTGTCTCTCTGACTCTCACAGCCTGTTGTGAGGGATCGCATACTGATTTTTTGATCCCACGAGCTTAAATAGCAACTGGGAGTACTGTTACATCCATCAGAAATGCTTACTCTGCTTAACTCTCAAGATATGTTTTTTTTTTCTTTCATCAAAAGTCAAGGTGTTGGGCCAAATAAAATTTTCAGAATAAAATTTTTGTACAGTCATTTCAATTATTTTTTTCTTACACATACTTACCTTTTTTCAGGCTAAAAAAATGTGTATTATGTCATTTTTTGTAAATGTTGTTTTCCAAAAATTGATCAGTTAAATAAAGAAATAATTATGAACCAGATGAAGAGCATGGGAATAGCGTTGAGATTTTTCATTGAAACTATTGTGATTTTTTTGTGTGTGTGTGTGTGATTAATAGCAAGAAAGGAAGAAAAAGAAAGCAAAGAGAACAAAATCCTACTGTAACATATCTAGGTCATTAACAGCCAGCACTTGAAGCTCCCTTTTTTTGCCCAACACTTTGTACTCTTCCCTGGTTTTCAAAAGCATTGTCAAATTTCAATTCCAAGCTGCTTTCAGATTTGCTGAGTTTCCTGTTTAAAAATCCTCTTTCAATGTCCCTGGACTGTCAGTTTTTATTCCTTGATTGACTTTCAAGCAGTGTATTCTGCACATTGTAGAAGCACTGCTAATCAAAGTACAGATGAGCTGATTAATAGTGTGTGCTTAGGGACTGACAAGTTTCTTCTGAAAGAGCGATTGCCAAGAGTTACAGAGTGAATAGACTTCAAGGTTTTATCTCTTCTTTCCTTGAACAATTTTGTCATGCAAAACAGCTTGCAGTGATATCTGTGATGACTGTTTTGCCTGTGACTATGTCTTGGAAGACTGAACAACCAGATAAACAGGAGAGAGCCATGTCACTGAAGCACGTACTTCTCTCTGCTCTGTCCCTCCATGTAGAATTGACATCCAATATTATGAGAGAGCCAACCACTCCTGGATGTGTATGTGATCCCCTTATGGATAACAGTTTACATCTAGCTGGTGTGAGGAAAAAAATGTATAGAAAATAGCTGTCCAAAGACACAGAAAGCCCCTGCTAAACAATGACAGTAATAAAACAATAGCCCAACAGAGATGCTAGTTTTTTTTGCAAATAAAAAAAAGAGAAACCACATAGTTCAGAGGGTATGCTTTATTGTTGCTCAGTCACAAGCAACAGAAGGTTGGGCTACCTTGGTACTAAGCATCAGAACAAAAAAAAAAAAAAGAAAAAAGAAAAGAACACAGCTATTCTGTGTTTGAAGATCAGTGCCACAGTGCCACAGATCACAGACAACCCCTATCTTCTCAGAAACAATAGCACCAACGGCTGCAGCATAGCTACAAACAAAAGAGGAATCCCATTTTCTAAGCAAGTTTAAGAATGATACGAGTATCAAAACAATTTTAATAAGTTATCTAAATAATTTTTGTGTGTAAGTTGATAAAAAATAACATTTTTTAGGATGTTAGTACACTTTTTACTATTTACTCTTTTTCAACCTATACTTCTTTTCAGTATAGCATGGTTAAAATAGTACAAAGGCAGGAAATATGAACCTTCAGCTGCTGACAGAAAATGAGATCCTTTTCACAATGTTCTTGATTGCGTTATAGCTGAGTGCAGAATGCACATACCACAGTTTGAAAAGTGATAGATGGAGCTAATACGCTTTGTTGGGACATACAGTTAGCTGCTGCAAGCACAGTTCTTTACTGTCTCTATTTCACTGTTTGCATACCCCTGTGTAGTTTCTCTGCTCAACAGCATGCTCCATCATGTCACTGCCCTAAGTTGCACAGCACTGGCTCATGGAGCTGCACACACTTCTGCAGGCACACTCTATTGTGCAACTGCTTCCTCCAAGAATATTGCATCTGCCACATTGACAAGCTTTCAGGCTCACAAACTGCCCATACTAGGGCTTTTCAGTTAGAGCATTTTATGAGTACTTAAAAATTACTCATGGTTAGAACAGATTACAGATCTCAGTTTGCATTTTCTGAGAAATTGCACTATTTTGAAAACCTAATTAGCCCCTTTTTAGAATGAAAACTGTTTAAACATTGCCTGGGAAATAGGCATTCCAGTTATGATTCCAACTGTGAAACAATGATTCAGTGCATTTCCAAAAGCTAACAAGTTTCTCTAGAGCTCTCTCCTGAGCCCCTGGAGGTTCTTGCATTCCCCAGGTCCGTGGGACAAGGAAGAGGTCATCATACAGGCATACAGTCATCAGAGGTCATCATACATCATACAGTCTGACAAAGGGAAAACTGGCAGCCAACCACCCAGCAGAGAACTATCAAAAGTGATCTGTATTGCATTATAAGACTTGCTGAGATAAGCTTTCATGAAATGTTTCACTCTCAGTGAACCAGCAACTTTAGACGGAAAGCATTCCAGCTGAATGGTGTTTCCAAAGAGTTGCATTTGTAGCTGGATGACACAATGATGAAAACATCTCAGGCTTGGCTAGCTGGTCAGCACTAGTTAGGTACTACAGGGGTCAGCCTCCTCAAACAAGCATTGGGTCAGCTCCTACTCTCCTAATTGCTGCTTGCTTCAGCAATTCTACATGAGCACTAACAGCACAGCTATTTGTTGACGTATTCATGCTTAGATAGAGAAAATCTCTTTGATAGAGATTTCTGCATTCTGTTTGGAAAGCTTATAGTTAAGTACAGATTACCGGGCTGCCCAGAAATTCTCCTGAACAAGCCACCTTGACAAAGATTGTGTCTAGTTCTGCAGAGCACCTAGATCATGGTAGTAGAAACTGCGGACAGGATAAGAAAAGATTTCTCTTGAGCAACTCTAGAACTACATTTTGGAAAACCCTGTTCTTTTCACAGGACTTCATACTGAAGATTTTTTATTAACAGAGGAAGGTGTGCATCACATTAAAAGTACATTTGGTCTACTCTGAACTGTAGAATGGGATTCCTGAACATCTCTTAAATAAACTTCAGCTAGTGCAAGAGATCCCTAAATTAAACGTTCCACTTTAACGCCTGCATTTACTTCCAAATGATCACACTATTGGCTAGAGGAAAACCTCAGATCTAAGCTGTTGCCTCTCCTTTTCATTACAGGAGTAGTAGAAAGTATCACTTACTAGCAAAACTGTCTCCCATTTTCCCATCTAAGATATGGTTGGAGTTTTTTATACTTCTGCCAGTTTTTAGCTGTTTGGCTGATACATTCTCTGGAAGGTGTTTGCCTCTGGCAGAGGTCTATGGAAAAAAGCGTAGAGGCTCTATAAAACACTATATACTGTATGCAAAGAATGCCACAGAATTGAATTTACATAAACAGGCTTATTTCTGACATTTCCTAAGTCGTGAAAGTATTATTTTTCTGCCTCAATAAAGCTACGGTTTTGTATATGCTTATGTGTTAAATATTTGGTATAGAATAAATCACTGGCACGTTACCACCCATAAAAACTCTGTGGCCCCTACATAAGTAAACATATGTAAGTATGGTGTAAGTTGGACTAAACTGTACCCACTAGTCTTGGTACATCAAAGAGCTTTGAGGGAAATAAGATGGTGATTAAAGAAAATATTTTAAAACCCAACAGAAGTGAAAAATGAGAAAAAAATCCTGAATACATTAAAGTGAATGGTAAAGCACCCAGAGTTTTAAATGGTGTCAAGATTTCATGTAGAACACCAAAGCAGGAAAAAAAAGTCTGGACTTAGCTGGGTGCAAAATTGGATTATTTTCCTTTAGAAGTCTTTGAATCACAAAGTTACATTAAAAAAAAAAGAGAGAGAAAAATGTTTGGGTTAGCACAGAGTATCTGTGTAGTTCTCTGACTTGTGTTATAAACAGAATCAGCATAAGAGTTCTGACATTCACTTCCAAGTCTTCTGAACTAGGATTTGTCAGTTTGGAGGTAGGAAAATAAGGGCATCTTCATCTGTTGCTGGATTCTGTTAATATTATTCTTCTTATAAGAAAAAAAAAAAACAAAACCCAAAACATATACATATGATTTTGAAAAGCTTTTGGCAAAATTCCTGCTCCTTACAAATTTATGTCTAATAGTAAGAAACAATGAATATGTCAAATACTGGCCAACAATGAGGAAACCAAGGCAAGTGATAGCTCTGAAATCTTCCAGGAGCATTTCACATTAGACACACAGCAAGTATGGCCATGATAATCCTTCTACTTTGTATTAGACAACAGTACAATTATTGTTAAAAATGAGGGTTTGAATCTGGAATTTAAAATGACAAAAATTTGAGCGTTGCCTATATTTCACTAGTGCTGAAAAATGCAACCATTCAGTGCTGAGACTGCCCAAAGGAATAAAAAGAAAGACAGAACGTTTTTCTGCACACAACGTACAGCATTACAACTTCAAAAAACAAAATAAAACAAACAAAAAAACAGCCACAGATTTAGAAGAAAGATGGAAATGTAAGTTGGTTCCTTTGGTCTTCAGGGCAAAAATGGGAAGAAAATTTGCAGTTGTAATAATTGCAATGGTGACGATTTTTTGTTCTTTCAGCTCAGCAGAATTTCTGGTTTTCTAGACTAAGGGGAGACACAGCACAAGAGTTCAGAGCACAGTTCTTTATCTTGGCTCATCAAAGAAAAATGAATTAAGGAGGCTTTCTATATGTTGGAAATTTTTTTCATACCAAATGAAGCACATCACCATGAATGGCAAAGATTGGCAGCATTGTACCAGCTGACAGTTTAGATGTGCATTTCTGTTTGCAAGCCTAGATTTTTTTCATCTTAATTCAGGATAAGACAAACACATACAAACTTTTTACCCTACTGAATACTGTAGATATGATACTCATTTACACTGTGAAAGAGCTTCATTGAAGGTGTATATCAAGTGTTCAGTGTGTTTTGCAATCCACTGTATAACCAGTTACAGCAAAGAGATCTCATATTAGCTTGTCTTAGTGTCTTTCTATCAATAAGAATAATTTCTCTTGCTGTATAAGAGAAAAGCAAATTATCTTCCTTGGTTACTGGTGCAGATTTCTGCACAGTAACTCAAAAAGTTTTTCTTCATAATGCCCAGTGTCTGGTGGTCTCTCAGATACTCTTTGTAACAGTTTACATTGATCTTTGCTCCAAGCTGTGAGATGTTTATGGATTTTTTTTCAGTATGGCTACTTGCCCACCCTAAAGACCCAAAGCCTTATTTTGGCAATCCTAAAAATAGGCCAGGATCAATTACAAAGACGTCTCCTCAACAATGTAGTTCTAAAATAAACTTAAAGCTTAAGATTTTGGCAAAGAAACACATTCACAGTCAACCTGGAAATGTTTCAAACACCGATTGATCAAGACCCAGCTGAGTTTATTCTACTCGAGATAGATTTTCATCAGATAGTCCAAGAAGAGTGTTTGTTTTGGCCTCTGTCTCTAGAAATAATATTAACCTGGCAATAATGCTGTTTCTATAAAGAAAAAGACCATTGAGCAGGCTAAATATCTGTATCTTTCTTCACATGTGCTACACCAGTTTCACTTAAATTCTGTGTTTGCTCAATTATTTCAGGGTCTGTGTTACAATTTTTGTGCTGTGGTTAAATTGCTTGTCTGGCCCTTGAAGTTACATGCATGGTCAATATTTATAACATCACTGTCTAACAACTGTGTGTTCAGAACACATACCTGACCTACAGAAGTGTTTATCCCTGTTTCATTTTTTACCCATAAGGATGTGATTCATAGGCAGTTGTACAGATTTTCAAGCATTTAGGCAGTCATGTAGCTAATGGGTCACAAATACAATTGTGCAATTGCACAAGAGTTTAGGTCTTTTTTTGAGTTTTAGGTGTCTGTAAACACTGTTAGCAACCTGTTTATAAATGTCCAGTGGCAGACTTGGAAAACCAACTGTGGTCTTCCAAACTCTAGTTTAGTTCCTTCACTTCACTCTCCATTGCTTTAATACCAGTCTTTAGTACTTTAAAAGAAAGTGGAAGTTACCTTTATAGCAACATTTAGGGCAGATACGTCACAGAATGTGAGACCCATAGTTTCTAGAGGAAAAGAAGCCTATGAGAGAGATTAAACCTATGGATCTTTTCATCTTTCATGGAAGAGAATTATACTTTTTATCTAATATGATCTTAAAAGAGGAAAAGTTGTATACACTGTTGTAAAGCAAGACTATCTTCATGTTATGAGGCAAGAACGTACTTCCAAAGATGCAAATGTTCAAGACTTTTCTGGATCTCTGAAACCTTTACAAAACTCGTTACCAGCAGAACAAAGTGTAGATTTGGATTTTCACAAGTAACAAATCAAGTGCATACCATGTAAGTGAAAACATTGACTTCTTCAAAAATCAGTGTCAGTTACTGAATTACTTGGAATGCATTTTTATATGTTCCCAATTCACTTTCAATGTATGCTTTTCAAATTGTCTCTCTATCCAGCTGCCAAATTAAGCTCAAGTTCTCTCAGTTAAGAAAAAGGTGAAGCAATGAAGAGATATAGGAAAATATTTGCTTCTGAATGCTTTCCTTCCATTCTGTAAAGTGCACACCATCTTTGACTCAGGCATACATCTACATCCTGTCAGATCAGCTGTGTCTTGAGCTTGCAGGGTCTCATTTCATATCTTTACCCTTTGTCTCAAGATGTGGTCTTTCCCTTGTCATTTATTCATTCTTGCTCAGAATTTTTTTTTCTGTGCCCAAATTTATTTATTTATTTATTTATTTATTTATTAAATCACTTTGTCACTGCTTTCCTTGTCTGGCACTGGCTTCCCACTTACATCAAACAAAGCTGTTTACCTTCACTTTCAGGCTCCTACAAGGACTCTCCATACTTCCCATGACCTCTCTTTCATTATGGACTCATTTGCTCCCATCCTTCTTTTGCCCATTTATTAAAATTTCCAAGAGGCTCCATACTTTATTCTTCACATCTGCAACTTCCAGAAAGCCTCTTCAGAAAGTTGTTTTAAAATCTAAGTACAATGTAGTAGGTGAACCTACTACTTTACTACTGCCACCAGTGTTTAGAAATGTACTATCTATGTCAGTTGGGCCTTATCTAAATGCTGCTGCAAAGGCATTTCATTTGAAAGTGAGCAAAAGTAATACTAAGAGTACGCAAGTAATTTCAGCTATGTTCAGAGACAGCGTGAGAGATGTGAATGCTATTACTGAGATAAGAAGGGAGCAGAAGCAGAAATCTCGGCATGAATAAGAAAGCCCAGAGTATAAACACCAACTTTCTTACAAATACATTCACACTGACAAGTATCTTATTTTGTAATTGAGTTCAGTTCAGGGGAAGGGGTCAACATACATATAGAGTTAGGTGCTATGAAGAACAAGCCAGGGTACTGAAGTTCAGAAAGGAGTAAGAAGATACCTTCCAGATCTCTTAAAAGAGCCCAGAATGGTAAATCATGCAATTTTTTGCCAACAGTCATGAAACTCTATGCACTGACAGGCTGTCTCCTATTCTTGCTACATGTGCTAGTCCCTAGCAATGATGCAAACTGAACTTACCCACCCCTAGTCTCTTAGTGCACTTACGGTAGCTCAGTCTCCCTTCTACACTGCCCCAGAACACTGCACCATCCTTCTGGTGTTTATTCACATTGGTCAACAATTTTAACAAAACAGGCGTCCATTTGGAGGAATGACAGTTTCTGGTTCTTGTCTACAAGGACAAAAACAAACAAACAAACAAACAAAAATCAACTTTCTAATAGAGGTAGAAACTGAAAATGTGATGTTTCTTCCATTACAATGAGTAAAAAGCAGTTTTTTTGTCTTCATCTTTTTCATATATACAATTCTTTAATTAATTTTTAGGAGATGTTTACAATGTTTCCACAACTTTCCAACAACAAAGGTGCAATTTTTTATTTCTGCATTATTATTTCTATTTTGATACTGACAATGTCAGCCATTTTTTATAGGCATTATTACTTTAGGAGAAACAGAAAAACTTTCCTAATTCACATGCCCTCTCATTTCATCAAACATACCTACACCATGTTTTAATGGAGACAAACTGGACGTGCTCTCTTTTGGTACTTCAAAATCTCTAAGCACAGTCATAGATCTGTCCAAGTGTTACACTGATTTGAGACACCACCTGGACAGGAGTGGCATAATAAGCAGGTAGATGCATAAATTAATTGAAAATGTTCACAACTGCCATCACACTCAGGTATCAAAGAATATTATGTGGGTATGGGACAAGTACATTCTTAATTGTTATGCTGAAACACAGCCATAAACACATCCCCTTTTCAGAAAATCCTGGACAAAACTGGTTAGGAGCTTGAAGTTATTTGTTAAGTATATTTGAGAAAATAATCCACTCATTTTCAGAGAAAAATTATCAACCAAGAGATCTTTAATGTCTATCATAGTTTTAAAACAGAAGAAACAGGGTTTTTTTTCAAGAGCAAGCTACATTTGAAATACTTCCTGCAAAAATATTACCCTCAAACCAAAGCCACATCCTGCCTGTGTGTCCTGCAAGAGCTCTCACAGTTGCCACTGACATAGCTTGTGCATAGGAGCTCTCAACCCCAGGAATATGAAAGACTGGTAAAGCATATAATTCTGTCTGATTGCTTAAGCTGTCAAATGACTTTAACTTCTGATGGGTGAAGCTTACCTTGCTGCCACAGGAAGCTCTATTATAGCACTCAGAAGATTGTGCTACTGGGCTAGAATATAAATGTTTTTTGGCAAGGCAATACTTAAGCTATCGTACAGGGAAAATATGTCAGTATTTAATAGATTAATTATAACCATATTCTAAAAATAATATGAACTGTATATTGCAACTGTGCAAAGTAGAAAGTTTATTTATTCAGTGCAAGGGGAAGTGAGAATTCACTTCCTCTGACTGAAGTTAAAAAAAACACTACCAAAGCTACTGCAAAGTTCCTTTTTCATACATTATTGATTCTATTAAATTCAAATAGAGCTCTATTCAACTTGTATTTTATGGAAAACTATATCATCAACATCATCTGGAAAACACTATTAACTTACTAATCTACCATCTGCCTTGTATTCCTGTGAATAGTGTGAGATGCTAGTCTTGAGTAAAGGTGATGGGCCACCTGTGGATTAATATAATTCTTATGCACCATGGGAGGACAGACTCAGTTCATCTTTTGTTTAGCTTGCAGATGTTTGATTTCAGTCCAGCAGCAACAACAGGCCATGAAAAGCTTCCAAAGGAGAGAGAATAGAAAGATCAAGCTCTCCAAATTCTTTACAGTAATATTCAAGGTTAGGTGTACCACACCTGATAGGGTATGTACTACCATTCAGATAATCCACAGTTTCACTGAGGTAAAATTTCTTGTACTGTTTCTTATACAAATATAACACAGTGTTCCAAACTGACCAATATAGGACACTCATACAAGGCCCTTAGCCTCAAATTTTTGTATTACATGGACCTTTTCTGTAGACTTAACTCACACTGCTGTGACCTAATTCATCAGGCTTATTGGGACCTGTGAGAAAGGATCGTCTGTTACCCAAAGTCCAAAATATTGATGCTCATTTCAAAATGCAGTGTATTTTTACATTAATGAAAAAATTAACACAGACAGATGGCTCCCACTATTTTCTGGTGACATTTATTCTAAGGCATCATGAAATAGTTGTTAATGTCGAGTAACTTTAAAATATGTTAAAAATCAATAGTATGGGTAGAATGTTCTTTTTTTTAAGGTTGTCTAATGTGGTACCATCTTTGACATGCCTATATATATATATATATATATATATATACACATATATACATATATAAATAGGAGGCATAAATTTAACTGCTTCAGAAATGAGTTGAAGTTGTGTTGCCCCTTATTGTAATTGCACTAGGAAAGGGTTAGTATGTTACATCAGTATTTTTCTTTACGGGGTGTTGATATTCACACTCTCCCCACAAACACACACTCTCAAAAGTCAAGAAACCTCACACTTCTGCCTTTCTGCAGAATCCATAAATAAGGCCTGAAAGTACCTGAGGTACAGCAGTTCAGCAATCTCCACCTTAGTCTGAGCTAAGAAGTGTGAGCTGCTCTCTGAGTGCTCACACAGGCACTAATTCTGGTACTTCAAAGATAAATACTATTAGCACTTTATTTGTTTTTCATGAGGTCTAAAATGAGAACAGTGAGAGCTACAATGCTACAATGGGGACAAAATTAGGACAGTAAGAATCATTCGGGGGCAGAATGGGGGGGGAAGGTGGAACCAGATGATCTTTAAAGTCCTTTCCAACTCAAAACTCAAATTCTATGATGGCTTGTGCAACCTACTGACTGACTGCTTATGTGTATGCAAGTGGGTGGGCATGCTAAGATCACTAAATAATATTTTCAGACAAGATAGAAACTCACAAGATCTGTCACTTTTACAGAAGAAAACCAACACTACAGAAGTCCACAGGATACATGAATCCTCTTCAAGAGAGCCAGCAGAACTAAATACCATGCTTCTGTATCCTTACCATGTACCAAAAAGACCTATCCCATTGCCCTGTGTAGATTAAGTTTATGAAGTGGTTAGTACTGAAAGACAAGTGCTCCCTGTGGCTCTCATTTCTTTTGTCTGGATTTCCATCCTCTTTGGAACAATCAATAAGCAATAACCAGGTCTACAGAGGGCAAACAGCTACTAATTATAGTGGATATTGTAATTACATATTGTATACTGTGCTTTTCTGAATGTAATAACCAGAATTTTAAAGCTAGCAGGTATGGTGGAAGACACATTGAAGAAAAAAAAAATACCACAACCAATAACAAAAAAACCATATTCCTTGTATAAGAGCTTGGCGGGTAGAGGATGTCACATGGCCATGCACTACTCCAACTCAAGTCCTAAGTATGAAAACAGCCTGTTGGGAAGCTGGTTTCTACACCACCCGTATCTACACTTCTTCATTCTCCAATGGTCGAAGTGGCACAAGCTCCTGGGATGGCAACTGGACTTGGGAGGTGAAGTAACAGCATCAGGTAGAATTCCATTTCTCCATACTTAGCCTGCCAGAGTACTGTGTCTTTCCCAGCTGTGAAGCTAACAATAGATACTTGTGCTGGTTACCTACCAAGGGGGATTAATGCAGCGCATCCAACCCAAAACAAATCCATGAATTTAATATTCATCTCCCCATCTGGATCTTCTGCTTTAGAAAAAATATAGGTCTCAAGATGGATTTTTTCCTTCAGTTTGTTGTTACACTGATGGGAAGTAAGTAGTGGTGGTGCAACACCTCCACTTCTCTCTTCTTCGTGTCAGAAAAGAAAGCACAGTTGGTTTGTAGTGCCACTTTCTTCATCTCACCCCTCACCCTGTATGTACACTGTGCCCAGCCAAACTCTGTACAGTGTGGCTCTAAGTGACACTACATACAGGAGCATAGGGATATGATCAAACAACCAGTGCCAGAGGTGGCTTTCACACCGCTTCACATAGGTTGACTTTCAGTGGAAAGAAACTTCAAACTAATATACTACACGTGCAAATCTCATTTTATCAATGACAACATATTACCAATTGGGAAAAATAAGTGGATATGGAAAAAAAACACAGAGGAAAGGAGTGAGTAAAGAAAGAGTTAAATATCTTGAATAAAATACATTATTTACTTCTGGAATTCCACATCCTTTTGTCTCTACAGTCACTTCGGTATGAAATTTAAAATCATTGCTTCTATCATAGTTTGTCATATATGTGAAATCTAACACGCAGCATTAATAAAATCAAATGTCCAATTTAAAATAATGCTTCTGATTAAGATGACTTTAGTATGCATTGCTTTCAGCAACTGCAAAATGCCTGCCTTGTAAAACTAAAGAAATAACGTTAATAATAAGTGCTGACATATTCAAATGAAGACCCCAGGTTATAATTTTCTAGTTAATAATAAATAGCACTCTCAATAAGCTAGATGATATTTCAGTTTTCCATTTAACATTGACAGGATTCCTTTCAGGGGTGCAAACAATGTCATTTATTCTAAGATTAATAAAGCTAATAAGTTATGGTAGTCAAGCTTTTCCTACTACAGTTGGAATTTTTGTTAGACATTCAGCTCTTGCAGAGGTGAAGAGGGCTGACTTGAAGGACAGAAAGCAGAGGCAAGAAGTATGGATGTGCAGAGTGATATTTATACATGAGAGCTGGAAAATTGAGACCTGATCAAAAACTCATTGACCCAAACAAAAAAATCTCTCTCAGGCACATCTAGCTTTTGAATCAAGGCCTTTGAAACTTTAACAGTAAAGCCCACTCATGTAAATCGTTGCCTGAACATATTCTCGCCATGGAAAGAGAAGCCACTGACTAACCTGAAGGCCTGTTGTGTAGAGAGGAAGTAAAGTAATGGAAAAAAAAGGTGGAAATCTATCTTCAAATCATCCATAGTGCACAGAACTGTAGTCACTAAGCTGTGGTCATAAACTTCAAAACTGTTTCTGTCTGAACTTTCCGTAGTTAAAAGGGTGGATTTTCCAGCTCTCCTGCTGAAATGCTGCTGAAAACCTCATATTCAGGTTTTCACCCACACAGAGATTGGGTTTTGCTTTTGGTTTTCTGATGTAGGAACAGATTCATGTAAGCTTTCCTAGGAACATTTACAGAGAGTAACTCACAATTCTGAGTCTCTAACAGATAATATCTTAATTGTTTTATAAAAATAAATTTTCAGAATAGCTCTACTGCTCTTAAACTTCTTGTCTTTCATGCTCTTTCTCACAAGATAGTTCTTGACTTGAGGTCACTCTGATATACCAATTGTATCTCATCTTAATGATTCCCGATAATGCGGTGTCTCAGTAAGAGAATTCCTCTGGTTAGCTGGTGCATTGTTGCCTGAACTAAGGCAAATAACTCCATTCCTAACATTGGTCTCCTAAGTTAGAAAGCACATTTAAGAGTGAAAAGGATGGAAGGGCAAATGGGCAGAAGGAAATTGATCTGTCTGCATACCTGCTCTTCAGCCCTTGAGTTTTAGCTGTTTTTTGTTTTTTTTTCCTTTCTTTTTTAACCTGAAGATTTATGTGATGTACTTGTTAACTAGTTCCATATTTAGTTTTACTTAAATTTGTCTTACTATGATTTTTCAAAAGCTATTGCTGGTAAGTGCCTACATGCAAACTCAAATGAGAGCTTTCCATCTTTCTCAGAGGAAGTTTTACAATGTCCAGTTCCTCCACACCATTTTATAATCACAAAGGATCATTAGAAAATGCAATAGAATTCATTCTTATTGGAAGAATATACAACATGCTGCTTACACTTTCTGATTTCAGCTTTACCCTCCAGGAAGATCCCAAGTTTTCCAAATGCCCTAACTTACATCACAGTTTGACACGGTGCTGTGATTCACTTTGCACTAATTGCAGCCTCAAGATTTCCTGAAAGAACAGTCTTGGTGAAAGACATAATCTGCTATACCCCAGGGGAACTTCCCATCACTATGCCAAAGAATTCAGTGTTTACAGAGGGCTACTTGGAAGGAAGATACTCCAACATTTAGAAATCATCTGCTTTAAATTAAGCTGATGTTTCTTGTTGCTGTTTTTTGTAGCTTGTTTATGCCTTAAACTCTGTGATCAAAGTGTTCATTTTTCCAATTGTTTTGTTTCAATAATAACCATTAAAAAAATCTTGCTTTTCATGTGTTTTCGGATGACAAAAAATAAGATTCATAAACAGATCTTTTTTTTTTTTTCTTTTTTAACTGTTGGCCAGTGGCACAATATCTTGGCTGTATTTTATGTATCTGCACCTTTCCATTCATAACAATGAGGGTAATTCTGCATTACTCACGGCAGGTAAAATCCCAGACATCATAGTGTCACATCTGCCCTGTGAGAAAATGAAGGTCAGCCTTAAAAGTCACATAGTTATTAGTGCATAAAGTGATGTCAAGAAGACTTAAGGATGTATATCTGTAGTAAAATATAACATTTTTGTCAATGGCATTTGGGTTTCACAGCATTAAATTTGTTTCTGTTCTCTTTCAAAAACAGATGTTCTGCCTTAACTCTAAATTATCCTCTCTTTATGGAAACTTACATTACAAAGAAATACAATCCACGAGAACTGTGCAGATCAAAAATGTCCCAAATCTGAGGGTATATAATGATAGCATATCTACCCAGTGATCTACTCTCCAGTGATAGGAAAAGAAAAGGAACAATTCGTGATTGCATGCATTAAATCTTGAGTCATGCAACTGCTGTGAAACACACTGTTGTTACGTGGGTGGGGAGCATGGTTTGTCTTTCCACTAGGAAACAAAAAGCTTTTGGAGAAAAGCACAATGCAAGGCTGGAATTCAGGGGAATGATTCTGCTGTAAATTCATTTTAGCTGAGAACTGAGAAAACAAATTAGGAAACACAACATATTTCTACCTGCTCTTGCTAAAACACTGTATGTCACTAACATTAGGACACATTGTTAATCAGGTCCATATCTGCTACAGCATTTCTCTCACCACATTTCTTCCTTATGAATACATGATGGCCTCCACCCATCCCACTGAAGCACAGTGCTCTCATGCTCCTGAATACAGCCCAAAACCTCAGAGAGCATTCAAGCATTCAAGGTCTTCCAGGATTTCCACGATTTCCTCCTCATTTTCCAGATAGGTGCCTTTCCCATCTGCACTGTTCCATAGAGAGAAAGATACCTACCTGTTACAACCAGGTATAAGGAGAGCAGGAAGATACTGCCATTCAGCGTTCCTAGTTGTATTTCAGGACACTTGGAGAGGGCAGGAATGAGCAAAGCTAGACATAGGGAAAAAAAAGGCTCATTTGCATCACCAGAATAAATGTTTTCTGCATTATTATATAAATGCCTCGGTCATGTATTATAAGAACAGCAAAATAAGTGAAAAACCATTACTGTAACCAGGGTGGGGCCTTATTACTGGTAGATTACATGCAGAAGTGAACTAATGCTTTTTGGCAACAAAATGCACTATCAAATGTAAGTCTTTAAACATGTGCAAAGCATTCACTGCGGAGTGCTGATTGCAAAATTGACCTTGGGATGGTTTTAAAAACCAATTAATTGACAATGAGCATTTTGAAATTACCTCTCTCCTTAGTACTGTAATGGTCCCAAAAGGCAAAAGAGCAACTGCAAAGAATGTCAGCAGTGAGAATACGCAGTACCCTCAGAACCTGACTCCCAAACTGATGAGTTAATGTTTAGTAACTCTGTGATTATTTTTCAAATACTAGTAAGTTTGTCAGCTATGGATGCATTTGTGCCTAGCCAAAGATGTAGTTCTGACCTCAGCAAATCTCTGCTAAATTACAGACAGCTTCTCAATGAAATAATGTATTTTGCTTTTTTGTTTTGTTTTGTTTGTTTGTTTGTTTGTTTGTTTGTTCTTAAGCAACAGAAGCTTAAGAACAGTGTTCTGTTCCCTGAATGTGTTCTGAAGTACAGCTGAACCGTGTCAGTTGGATTTTTTCATAGCAATTACCCCTTAAAGCACTGACACATGTTTGCTGTGCAAGATGTGGTGGTAATTTAAAACGTTACCATCCTTCTGCCACAATTATTTTATCTCAAGCAGTGTTGGAAGTACAGAATATAGGATTGTTTCACTGGTTTGTAGCAGAACATGGTGATTTAAAATAGAATCATAAAGGTTGAAGATCACTCAAATCATCTACTCCAACCATCAACCCACCAATCCAACCATCAACTGTCTTTAAACACAAGGCTAAGCTAAACCACCTTACGATGTTTCTAAATTTACTTTGAAATAACCATACTGGAGATGGAGACATCTTCATTTATGCTCACTGTGCCACACTGTCAGCTCCTTTGATACTAAAGAAAAGATCAGCTAAAAGCATTGGTTTAGGAGAGCTACTAACTATGAAAATAGAATTTAAAAACAAATCAAGAGATGAGACATATCTCCTGCAGCACTCCAAATTTCATCTTTTTCTCTTGATGCAAACTCACTGAACTAACTGATGCTTGCCTTTTATAGTTTCAGGTGGAAGACCCAGACGTGATCAGGTCTTTTCTGTGCCCCTTTGGATGGAATTTAATACGATCTACGATTTAATAGGTATTTTTACTCAGTGACTTAAATTTCAGCACACCTCAAACAGTGCTTCACAATGCCACAAAGCGACGGAGAAGTGGGATGCTGTGAGGGCAACGTGCTGTCTTGAGATGGATTACAAATAAATACGCAAAAAAGTATATTTACAAAAAGTGCAGCCAGTCTCTCCAAGATCACTTTTCTGTCAGAAAACCAGCAGCCCGGCCTCGCTGAGGTGGCCAAGGGTCTGGGCGTGCCTCGGGCACCATTTCGCGGGCTCACCACAGCCTTCGGGGCGGCCTCGAGCCGGGGAGTCACCGCCACCAGAAGCGCCCGGAGCGGACACCCGAGAGCGGCCGCCTGCCCTCGGGGCTGAAGGCGGAGGGCGTTGCTGCGAGCGCTGGGGCGGCTCCCGCATAGGCAGCCCGCGGGCCGGCCCCACTTCCCCGCAGGCGCAGGGCGGGAGGGTTCCCGCCGCGAAGGGAGAGCCGCAGAGCCGCCCCGCCGCGCCTCCTGCTCGCAGCAGCGCCGAGAGCCTCCCGCCCTCCCGCCGGCCAAGGTGAGTCGGGGGAGAGGGAAGCGTCGGCCCCGACGGAGCGGGCGGGAGGAGGTCTGGAGGCGCCCGGCTGCGGTGGAGTGCAACGATAGCGGTGCCGGAGCGGGGAGCAGCGGAGGGCCCCGTTCCGGCTGGGGGACTCCCGCCTGTCGGAGGGCGGGAGCCGGCTGAGGGGAGCGCGGCAGCCCCACCGTCAGGCGGGTCGCTCCCCGCGGGGCTTCCGACGGCGGGCGGGGCCGCGGCGGGTGGCGGCGGTACGTAGCGGTGGGGCCCCGCGTTCTCCTTGAGGAGGCCCGCACCGCGTGCTGCCTGCACGGGAATGCCGCGGACGTAACGTGTACAGACAGTCCCCACGAGGTCCAATCCAAAGGTTTCAGCTTTGGATGAAATTTGGACGCTGGAATGCCTCCTGCCAGCAAAATACGCAGGATACCATCACACCGTGACACAGTTTGACTTGCTGAGGACCGTTCCTGCCCCACATTGCTCCCATCTGGAGTTGATGTGGCTCCTGCTTGTTCCCTCTTAACCTCAGCTTCTGATATTTTGGCACTCGTTTTTCCTCTTTGGTTCTAGCTCCCCTTTGTGATTGATGTGAAACCCATGTTTTGCCATCTGTCCCCAATCCAAAAAAATACCTGCTTCAAATCTGACCCCGTGAGCATCACTGTTAGCTGATGTAGGTGTGGCATTAGCAAGGCTGGGCACAGTGCAGTGCTCCATCAGACCTTGCAGAAGGCTGTGCTGGGCGACCTGCTCCACCTGTACAGGCTCTCACTTGTTCACCTTCACTGACTTTACAAACTTTTTTTCTAGAAACTTGGTAAAGAATGTGAATTTGGGTTAAAACTTAGTTTAAAACAGAACGTTTAACTTCTTTCTTCTATTTCCCCTCGTGGGCTTGCTAGGGAGACTATTGCATTTAATTGTACCTCGTTCTTTGTGCAAGCTTTGCTTAAAAATGGAGATAATGTGGTTAGAAATATGGATTACAAATATCTTTGGGACGTTTAGTCAACAGAATGTTGCAGAGAGCTGAGTAATCCTTGCTTTATGTTCTTAGAGAATTTGGGACCATGGAAAATTGTACTGACTCTGAAAGGGTATTTTTAATCATTTCCCTTCCTTATTTCTTTTTCAAATACCTCCTTGGGTACTGCAGATACTTCTGGCACTGGGAGAAAAATATGACTGAAGGCTCAAAATAATTATTGGGCAAATTGTGTTTTAATTGCTCATGCTGGAATTTGTGATTATTTGCTGTGCATTATCTTCAAGCAGAATATGAGTCCTTTGAAGTACTGGTTTATTTAATTATCAAATATTTATTCCTGCTTAGTTTGATTTTTACTGGTTAAAAGACTAAATCCTACTATAATTGAGCAGTATCCAGTAGATCGCATACAATAACTCATGCATTTATGAGTCAGTGTAGAGACTTGATCTTTCTTAACAAGTAAAGCTTTAGAAACTAATACATTTGGGGGGACAGTAACTTGCACAGGGAGGCAGCAGCATGAGCACAGGGGGCAGCTAGTTTAGCCATGGTCTGAGGTTTCTTAGGAAGTAACAAATTTCCCAAATTCACTAAGATTTTGTTTTGCTGTTTTTCACCTTTCCTGTTAGCAGAAAAGGAACTGATGTCTTACAGCTATAATTTAGTATGGAGTGAGGAGAGAGGTGAGGCTTGGTGCAGGGATCAGCAGTTGTGTCTGATCTTGAAAGTATCTGAGAAGGCTACTGGTCTGGAGTGCTCCTGGAGCTGAGAGGAGGGACTGCTTCATTCAGGAGGGAACCTGTCTGTTTGCAGATCACAAATGTCCATCATTCAAGGAGGAATCTGGGAACATGGATTTTCTTGAAAGAGCAGTTCTATTTCAGAGGTTCTATTACAGGAATATACCTAAATTAGATTTTACTGCTTATCATTCAGGTCCTTTCCAGCTCACTCTGCAAACTATCAATATTTTTCTTTCTGGTAAATCTTTTCATCTTCCATTTCATAACATCTTGACTTGTTTTGTTTTATGCTTATCTGACCTGTAGTGACATTGACTTCACGTTGTCAGGTGCTGATCTGAGGCAAAAGTGAAACTCAGCTTTTTGGTTGCCTGCAACAGTATACTGTCCTTAGCTTGTTTCTTTTTGAAGACTTCTAGTGACAGTGACATGCATCCATGCAGATGACCCTTCCCACCTCCCAAAGTACTTGCTGGACTGTATAGGCAGGGTTCTCCTCACTCAACTTCAAACATTACCATGTTAGTCACCAGAGGTTTTAGTTACCTTTATGGTCGACTGAGAAAGAGAGAGATGCTTGTCAAATTTCTGAGTTCTGCTGCTCAGTTTTAGACAACTACTCATCATGATCTGTTAAATTGCCTTTGTTTCTCTTCAATGACTGAAAAAAAAAAAAAAGTCTAGGATAACGAGATTGGATGCAAATAACGAGATTGGATGCAAATGTTGTAGAAACTCCACCATATGTCTTTTCATGATTAGGAGTGACCCGTTTCTCCTGAAAAAGCAAATTTTAGCCAGCTTTCCTTATCATCCTGCATATTGATTCCTGACTACCCTAGATATTAGTTCATCTGCTAGAGTGGAAGTCATTACATTGTGAAAGAAACCAAGGTGCCTATGTCCTCCTCTCCTGTTAGGAGACGTTTGCACATTTGCATGAACACCCTTTCCTCACCACAGCTTAATATTAATTTGTAGCATTGCTAATGAGCCGTGAATGAAAAGGAAACAAGTAGTTTTTATCTGACTTACAACTTTAATGTGGGAATTTGCACACTAGTTTGGTAATGATTGTTGAAAAATGATTGTTTGTCATTAGTTTCTAAGCCTTTCTTTTGAAAATTGACCTTTTAGATTGGTGGCAAGCAGTCATAACTTTTGCTACCAGAAGCCACATCAGATGGCAAACAGCACTTTTTCTTCTTGGTGAAAATTGATACAGCATGCCATGAGTTTAGCTTCAAATAAATCAGTGTAACAGTTATTAAGGTAAAAAAGAGTGTCTCGGGGAGTGGGTGCATTATGAATCCTAGAAGAAAAAGAAGACTCAATGTATATGAACTTTTTTTTTTCTATGCAACTTTGTTTAGAAATATATCCAGAGGCATTACTAGTCTAAGTTTTGTATCCTCAGAGTACCTGCATTTTTTACTTTTACCCTGTGTATTTGCTTGCAGTCTAAAGCAGTAGCTGTAAAGCCATGACATGTAACACTAATATCTCA
Organism: Lagopus muta; assembly: GCF_023343835.1. Taxonomy (NCBI): domain Eukaryota; kingdom Metazoa; phylum Chordata; class Aves; order Galliformes; family Phasianidae; genus Lagopus; species Lagopus muta. Next base: position 16,218,616 of record NC_064439.1, on the reverse strand, counting down.
CTGTGTATCTGCTATCAGTGATGAGCTGACCCTTTGTGGCTAACAACACTGGCCAAGGAAAGTTCTCAGTTATACTGAGACCATTTAACTGACATAATAAACACAAAATGTTTATTTGGTGAAATTTTTTTCATCTTACCCACACCTGCCAGGAAGAGGGGGAGAATACAGGGAACAAGTCTGCAAATAGCAACACTGCTAGTCCCTCGAGCTCAGAGAGATAAGAATCATAATCATAATGGCACTAACTGGGTGCCTTTAATAACGAGAGTTGCAAATGACTTTCTGAGTCTCCTGTTTTAGGCAAAATGGTGTCTGCTAGAAGGCAGTTTGCCAAGGGAGTAGGAAAGGTCCACAGAACAGTCCCTGTCAGCCACTTGCTGGCATGCAGTCCATAGCAAATGAAAAGTTGCTTCTCAGTGGCCTTTGTTGTTTGATTTTGGTGCTCATCTTTGGTAGCCCAGGGTACAGACACGTTATTACTTTTCTTCTTCTGAGAAGGATTTTTGTAACCTTTCCAGCATTACAAGGCCTGCCCCATTCTCTTGCTTGGTGTGGGAATTTCACTGAAGCACAGAGTCAAGAAGGATGGATGGGCCCAATAAGTCCTTCTAAATGTGTTTTTGTGGAAATGTGTCAGGAAAGAAGAGAGTGAGGCAGTGGCATTTCTTTATCATGGAAGGAAAACCATACAGAAATGGAACAGTTATGGACATGTCACAAGATTCTTCTCTAGCTACATTTTCTTCCTGTTTCCTCTGTGTGGTTTAGGGCTTGCTGGTCTGTGGCAAGGCAGCCACAGCCATACCAATATAACACCCCATCTGGGTGACTCCAGGCTTCCCCCTAGCCTAGAAATCTTTGTCTGAAATCTATTACTTATTGCTGTTTCTGATCACAGTGTGTTTTGGTGAAAAAAAATACTGTGCTTAAAGTTTGTATGGTAACTTTCATTCCTTTTATTCCCTTTCTAAATTTGTCATATTGTTTCCATTTTCTGATATTTGGCATTCCTTCATTCAGTAGAATATTGGGGGAGGTGAGCAGGTTTTCCCGCATTGTGGATCCATCTATTGCTTTCTCTCTCATGTGTGGGCTTCCGTTTTATGGTGGTTAGCCAGTCTGTGAATTCAGGGTCAGTCTGCCTGTGGATTAGAAAGCTAAATATCAAAATATTTGTTTAGTAGGGAGCCACAAGACAAGCCACCTATCACTGGGTGACCTGGGGATGAGGGAATTCTGGAAGTAGCTTAATGATAGCAATTGGGAATGAAATCCTTAGCCATCTTCTCCATTTCTGGGCAGAGTGAGGCTAAGCATCCAGATATGCTGGATCCAGAATATACCAACAATTTAACTTTTTTTACTTGGTGGCAATTTTTAAAAATGCAAAACAGTGTTGCTTCATCATGTTAGTTATGTACAGCTGTGTTGGATAACTGGGAAAAAAGGGAAAAAAAAAGGAAGGAAAAAACAACCCCAACATCAGCAAACATAGATTATGGGAAAGAACATGGAAGGGGATAGATAGAAGTAATTTGTCCAGCTTGCTGCCTTTTCCAGAAGATAAATCGGGGCAGTGGACATCCTTTTGCTGTGTGCCAGAAATTTGGCTTAGAACCAGGAGTTGTTTCTCCAGCCAATTCTGCATGAAGATGGCTATCATTTAAAACTTGGTGGAGAGTTTGTGCCCTCTGTATAGCTCACAGTAGGAAAATCCCCAAGCTGGACCATTCTGCAGTAAATAATTGTGACAAAGGGAAAATGAGATTACAAAGTCTGTGGCTGTATAATATTTCTTTAATGCTGTTAGACCTAGGCCAGACTGAAGCATGTTATCTGCTGAGAGGACACTACGTAAAGAACAGAAGTGGCACTGCTTCCTAGCTCCATAAAAGCAGTCCCCCTGTGGAGCTGACAGGAGACTCTGAAGTGAAGTCCTGGAAGATAAAAATGTCTGTTTCAGGTGCGCAGTCAATTTAGTCAGCAAGTTGTCTCCACAGTGGTTAGCATCATGTATTTCAGAAGAAGGTATAAGAAATCCTTCGCTGAGAGGCACTTTGTTATCTGTCTTGAAACCTTTGCTCAGATTCCAGATTAGTAAAGCCTTTATTTTGGGCCATGAAGTATGAGATTCATCATTCATACCTATGTTTCTGTGTTGATCTGTGTTGACCTAATTGCCTTTCAGTACCTAAAGGGAGCCTACAAACAGGAGGGGAATCAACTCTTTGAAAGAGTAGGTAACAGCAGGACAAGGGGAAATGGTTTTAAGTAGAGGGAGGGACCTAGGCAGCCTGGTCTATTATTAAATGTGGAGATTGGTGGCCCTGTATGTGGCAGGGGGTTGGAGATTCGTGATTCTTGAGGTCCCTTCCAACCCTGGCCATTCTGTGATTCTGTTTCTCTAGAATACTAACACTTTTTCAGCTGTAATTGTGTGTAAAGAAAACCAACTCAGCAACTTATTAACTCACTGGTTTTGGTGATAAATTTTGTGGGTACACTGTGCAAATTTCCTGGAAGAGTTGTGCAGAGTTTTGGTTTCATTTAATATGCCATTCTTTTTGTGTTATAAACCAGGGCAGTATGATGCCTCAGTAACTTCCTCTGGCTCTTTATGCACTTTTTAATCACACTCCTTTCCTACTGATCTGTGATCTGGGCTACCTGTGGGTTTCAAAACACTGTTGAATTCATTCTGCTCCAAAAGGCATTTAAACATTAAGCATTCTGCTAGGAGAAGGTAGTGGTCACCTGGATAGTCAAACAGCTGGTGTTTATTTTGGTGGACTTAGAACTTTGACATTTGTGTGCTGTAGTGCAGGGACTAAGAGGTGAAGATGTAGTTTCAATCTTTTTACGTGACTTGTAAAAATACAGTTTGTCTATTTTTATCCTTACTGTTTGCTTGTGTCACAGCTCAACAATAACAGACAATTCTGTGTCTGTAACTTCTACCAGATGACTAAGTGGTTCCTGACATGGTTCCTCTCACAACTCTCCTGCATGTTTTGTCCTACTGATATCACACTGTTCCTTGTTCCTCTTTGTTGTTGTGTAGCCCTTGGTTCATTAGACTGCATCAACTCAACTGAGACAGTGTTGCAGAGATGGTATTCTCATTTGTGATGCCGTTGGTGTTTCCTGTTCAGTATTACACAAGGGCTTCAAGCTTGTTTTCAGATTGCAAGTGCAGAACCTCGTTACCATGTGACTTAGACCACTTTTCCTGTTGAAAGGGGCTGGCTTTCAGTAGTTCTTGCAGAGGTGTTAGATAGTAGCAACTCTAATTTTGCTTGGTACCATGCCTGAGCTGCACAGTATAATCAGTTAGCTTTCATGATTGGGTGGTTTTGTTTGTTTGTTTTGTTTTAATAGTTTCTTTTTTAAGATGAATTCTGTGCTGTTGTTCTATTGCTACTGTCAGCTTCCTGCCAAGGGATGATGATTCTATCCAACAATTCCACTCCCTGAGTATTGTTCATGGGCATTGTGCAGTTGTCTTATATAAATGTACACATTGGTTATAAACTCCAGTGACAGTGTTAGTGGATGAGGGAAGAGAAACAGATCTCATATGCCTTGTCTTGTGCAAGGCTTTTGACACAGTCCCACCCAAAATCCTTCTCTCTGAATCAGAGACACATGGATCTGATGGATGGACTGTTTGGTGGATAAGGAATTGGCCGGATGGCCACATCCAAAGAGTTGCAGACAATGGCTCCGTGTCAAAGTGGGGACCAGTGATGAGTGGTGTATTGAGACTGGTACTGTTTAATATCTTGATTAATAATGTGGGCAGTGGCGTCAAGCACAGTACAGTGGTGTCTGGATGACACCAAGGTGAGCAATGAAGTTGGTACACAGAAGGAAGGATGTCATCCACAGGGACCCTGGACAGGCTTGAGAAGTGGACCTGTGTGAAGTTTATACAGTTCAGCAAGGCCTGGTGCAAGGTCCTGAATGTGGACTGGAGCAATCCCAAGCATCAGTGCAGACTCAAGGATGAGTGGATAGAGAGCAGCCCTGCAATAATGGACTGTTGGATGAAAAACTGGATATGGGATGTGTGTTGTCAGCCCAGAAAGCTAATCCTAAGCTGCATCAAAAGAGGGTGGCCAGCAAGTTAAGGGAAGTGATTTCCCCACCTTCTGTTCTGTTGTGAAACCCCATCTCAGTACTGTGTTCAGCTCTGGGGCCCCCAGCTCAAGAAAGAAGATGGACCTATTAGAGCAGGTCTAGAGGAGGCCATGGGTATGCTCCAGAGGCTGGAGTACCTCTCCTATGAAGAGGGGCTGGGAGAATTAGGGTGGTTCAGCCTGGAGAAGAAAAGGCTTTGGAAAGAACTCATTGTAGCTTTCCAAGACTTGAAAGGACTACAAGAATGCTGGAGAGTGACTCTTTATCAGGGAGTAGAGAGACAGAGTAAGGGTAACTGTTTTAAACTGAAAGAGAGGAGATTAGGATAAGATAGATAAAGGAAATTCTTTATTCAGAGGGCAGTGAGGCATGGCACCGCTGCCCAGATAAGCTGTGGATGCCCATTGCTGGAGTCATTCAAGGCCAGGTTGGGTGGGGCCTTGGGTGGTCTGATCTTGACGGTGACTGCCCTTCCCTTTCAACCCAGGCCATTCTATAGAATTGCAAAACTTTCTTCATTCTTAAAATAAATAAAGCAGTGGGTGATTTTATTTTCTATAGAATCTGTGTGGTAAAAAAAGGTGACCACAGCGCCTTCTAATGGGATACAAGCACTAAAGACCAATAGCAAGTAACAAAGAAGAAAACATGGCTCACACCCTCCAGTTACCAGCAACAGCACAAGTGCAGTCTGTCCAGAAAGGTGCTGCTCCTTTGGCTGCTAACTTTAAATGAGGGTGAGGAGGGTCGGATCCAGGCTCCACCCCTTCCAGTCACTCAGGTGCATTGGTTGCACTTGAGCTTCCTGGCTTAGCTATGCCTTCTTACCTGGTGCTCAACCGTTGGTTCCGGCCGTGACCTCACAAATCCACTGCAAGCATCTTAACAAATCAAGGTGTTTACAACCATACAGAAATCACACTGGTTAGTGACAGAGTTTGTATTACAGACCATCAAAGGTAGTTCCTGTTCTGCATGTCAGTGCATGACACTGAATTATATTAATGAGATTCTACTTAGCCTGTGTAGGATTGTGCACTGGGAGACTGAGTGCAAGGACTGTTTCTTCGTTCTTGTATCTGAGAAAGGAATTTCTTTTTGGTGCCCTGGAGTCCCAGATCAGCCTTGTGAGAACAGGATAATGCACTGCCCACAAAGTCTGTTTCTCATGCAAATACAGCAAGTTCGGTAGCTTTCCCTGCATCTGCTGAATTTCTCTGTGGTTGGAGGTTAGATAATTAAATTCCAACTTCCCACCCTATAGCTCAAGACATCCAGAAATTTTCTTTTCCTTTTAAAATAAAAGTATATAGGGAGTAGACATGCAGAAGCTGAAAGCTTTGTGTGGCTCTGTTGCCAAGTTTAGAAATGCAGCACACTGGAGTTCTGTGTTGTTGGACAGGGCTTCAGGCTGCTTCTTGTGGAAGAGTTGGAGGTCCCCTCAGAGGGTCACCCGAATGGATGTGAGTGTGTCTTTGGAAATGCCAACAAAGCCTATGACAGAAGAAGTGTCCCTCAGACTCAAATGTTGAAGGAGAAGGCAGAGCAAATATGCTGAAATCAGACTTTTCTTGGGGTAAACTGAAACACAAAGATGTTAGCAGTGCAAAGAGCTCTGTTATGCACCAGTCTCTTACTTTAGATTTAAATGACTTTTAAGAGCCAAGTGGCTGCTAAATCTCACATTGAGAAGGTAAAAAAAAAAAAATAGGACAAGAAGGTCTGAGGGGCTTGTAGTAAGTGGCAATATGAATAAATGTACTGATGAGTCAAAATGCAATTAGTTGATATTTCTGTTTTATATCAACCTTGTGAGAGTTTAATATGCGTGGAACACACAGTGAGACTTGGTGGTTAAAATAGAAAGCTGAAGAGAATATGCACAGTAGGTAAACAGTGTGAGAAATGTGGGAGTATTAAAAAAAAAAAAAAAAAGCAGCTTTCATCAGGAAATGAGAGCTCAGTGCAGATCTGAGGATGTGAAATTTGGGGGGAATAAACCAAGGGAATACCTTTTCCTGTTATTGGTGTCAATTCAAAAGGGGGGATAGAAGGCTCAGCTTAAATGTCAGTCACATTAAAAATACGTTTGATTCAGATGTTTGCCTTTCCAAATGCCCCTCCTAAATCTTCTTATTCTTTACAACCACTATTTCCTCTTTTTATTTTAATTCTCTTTTCTCTGCTTGAAGTCTTTTGCATAACATGGGAAACATGGTGAAAGTACTGACTTTTCAGTTTAGTTCATAGTGATTTTAAGAGTTGTTATTAGTAGTGCTATATACAGGATAGCTGCAGACATTTTAGAAGATACAAAGGAGGACTGAGTCTATAACTCAGTATTCTCCTGGGAGCTTAGGTAATTTTTTTTCCCCTTTTTTGTTAATAATAGCTTAATACAGCTGCAGGTTTCACTTTGAGTTTTTGGTTTGAATAACTTCAAGGCTATTTATAAGTAAGTTAAAAAAGAAAAAAAAAGATTCTTCTGGTCCTACATGCAGTAACATCTGCCTTGAATGGGCTAGTTCCCATGTCTGGTTGTTGTTTTGTCTATTTGCTCCTTCTGAAGCACGGAGAGAAAAGAAATGACAATGGAGAGGAGTCCTGAATATGACAGAGCAAAGAAGAGAAGAGCAGACAGACACACTTGAGTTCCCCATTCTGGGCATTCATTTTACTGTCTTTTGTTTTTCTAGCTCATGACAAAATCTGCAATGAATTTTGAAAGTTCTTATATTAGTCTAAGAGATCATCCAATGTGTTTTCACATAAAAATATTTTCTTCACAGTTTGGTGATGGGGATGTTTAACTTTTCTTCCTAAAAGAATTTAAGAGAAAAGGACAGAAACAAGTAGGAGGAGTGGCTTGGTGATGGGTTGTCATGATAGATGTCAGCTCATGGGAGGTGACACTTGAAAGGGACAGACACTGACACACTTCCTTCTTAATGCAAGTGTTCTGGCCCATGTGCCTGAGGTGTAAAAAGCCCTAATGTTAAAATCTATACGATTGGATGAGAAAAAATCATTAGTGACTAATTCTGATGTGGAAATGTAAAATTCATAGTGAATTATTTGCACTTAGCTTTTCCATACAATCATTTTATTTCCCCATGAATCAAATGAGTCTGAATATTCAGAAAATCATATACTGCAAAGAAGGTATGAATTTATTAGTACCTTTAAAAAAGAAACCAATATAATCTGGTTAAACTGTTCTGTAATACAGTATTCAGTGCTCTTTGTTGGTTTTTTTTTTTCAGGAAAACAATTTCAGTTGGTTCATGGAACTAGTCTGATGTCTTGTTCCTGAAAGTAAAACTGAAACAGCAAAACACACAACAACATGCAAACAGCTACAGCTGATAAGGTCCTCAAAAGTCAGAGAAAACAGAAAGGTGTAAAATATTTGTTACTTAACTACTGATGAGACACTATCAGTACAATATCGGTATGAGCTGCAGCTCCAGTTCTTGTCTTAAACAGATCCAACTTTAATCTATCTGATCAAATAATTGCCATTTGCCTATCTCTTTTATGAAAATTGATTCTCCATATACCAGATAAGCTGCTACACAGTTATTGATTTGAATATATGAATTAAGATTTAGTAATTATGCACGCAACCAGAATACTGCTGGATCTACAAAAACTGACTTTTATAGAGAAAGCTCTGTAGGATTCATACAGTGAGCCATTCAGTGTGGGTTGGTCAGCTGGAAATGAAGCAGATGAGATGACTTCAGCTTTCCATTTGATCACTCATGTGTGACATGCTGTTAACAGCATTCAGTTCCCAAATCTTTAAGTCTTGGATTTGTAGGACCTAAGAGAACTGTGCAAATTCAAAGCCTTGCTTGCAGTTGCCTTGCTTGCAGTTGCCTGCACCTTGTTCAGGTGACACTCTTTTACACTACTTCACTTCTTCCAAAGGAACTTATATAGGAGAAAGAAGAAGGGGATTATAGCAGAAACATTATCTCCCTATGAATTTCATTTGGCACTGTCCTCAAATCCTGACTCATGCAGCAGAAGTCACCAGCTTTCCTTGTCTCAGTGCTCTCCCTCAGCTGCTTTGAGGTTGGATAAGATCGAAGTTCTCTGAGTCTACTAGTATTTGAAAAAAATAGTGAAAAATATTGAGACAAAAAGTTGGTTATGTACTTAGTCGTAACCAGGTCCTGAACAAGATTACACCCAGTAAACTCCAGGGGTACTTGGCATCTCCAGTGGAATTCTGCATATCCTCTGGTTTTGACCATTGCTGGCTTTGGAATGAATTTGTGATGATTCATTGCCTGTGGATTTTTTTCTTTCAGATGGAGCAAACATGTGATGATATAGATGAAATGTTCAGCAATTTACTTGGGGAGATGGACATGCTGACCCAGGTAAATCATTTTTTTCCCAATCAAAATTCTTCTGAGAAACCTTCAACTGAATTTCTCTGCCTGACATTTAAATCACGTGGCCTGTAGAAGAAGGGAATATCCATGCAGGCTAGATAGTTATTGACATATAACTGCTTATGAAAGATGCTTTCTCAAAAACAAGCAAACAAATAAATAAGCAATTTATATCGTTCTTGGACTCAGTCCCAAGAAGGTGAAAGATTCGGAGTTTGAATCAGAATTTTCAGTTATGAATGCTTTGCATACATGGGTAAATGAGATACAGCCTGCATATCATTGTACACTTTGGAAATAAAAACAACATTTAATATTATCTTGACTGTATTCATGTAGCAATACAAGTCATCTTTAGATATGCCAAAATATTAAGTTACAGCTAGTAACAAGCAGTTCAAGGATTTATGGAGACATTATTTCCAGTGCAGAATACAGTCTTGAGAGGAAACTATAAAACAGCAGGAGCCTATTTCTAAACCTAAATACTTCCTGCAAAGCCTGATAAAAGAGAATTTTTATTTCTAAAAGACACAAGCTCTGTAAATTTGTTGTACTTTAATATATGCTTGTTTGAAAACACTTAAGCTGTTGTCTTAGATTGTGTGAATTTGATTGCTTACAGCCCCTGTTTTGAGATATCTTTTCTACTGGTAATTCCCAATCTTACCAAATTAAATACCAATAATTGTGAGTCACATAATGGGGATTATGCTTAAATAAGTGGCTTTGTATGAAAGCCAGGATTCAGTATTACTTTCTTAGCTGTCAGATCCCAATACTTTGCTCCTTGATAGCTTTTCACCTTCTTAAGAGCTTTTTGTGGTCATGTATACTCAATATTTGTGTGTGTATATAAAGAGAATTTCTTTTAGGGTAATTTCATTTCATTATTGTGTTTTGAAAACTGACAAAAGGCTGCTTGTGATAAATTTTACTTCCTCAGACAAGGCATGACATCATGTGTGCAGGGGGGAGAGTAAGAGTGTGAGCTTCTCCACTCAGTGGTGCAGATGGGACAGGATGTATTTCTAAAACCAAGACTGACTCTCCTCCTCCCTAATGTGCTGACATCACCCCTTCCCTAAACTCACATGTGCTTCATTCCTCCTTCTCCCCCTACTTACACCAAGTTGATTTTTATGAGAGTAAGTATTAACACAATAGCAGTGTTTAAAGTCATCAGTGGTTTCCAGCTTTGTACAGCTTGAGAAGAAACCAACGTGTCTTGAGTGGGTACTAAGTGAAAAGAGTTCCAGGAAAAACATTTATATTAATTTTCCTGAAAAATAGCTCTCAGTTTCAGGCAACTCAAAAATGTAAATGCCCCAGTACAAACTGATAATGAACAAAATGTCATACTGGAGCTTGTTGGATAAATGAAGTAATCCTTCCATTGTGTGCAGTGTTGCTAAGATCTCAACTGGGAAATTTTGTCCAGTGTTAGCAGTGCATTTTGAAGAGAAAGAGAATCAACTTGAGAAAATCCAGAGGAAGGTAATGGGAATTATGAATAAAAGAAATTATGACTTATAAGAAAAGATTGCACAGGGGTTGTTTAGTCTAGAGGAGACTGCTAACAATCATAAAATACATAGAAGTCAGCTTCATAGCAGAAAATTTGTTTCCCCATGTCCACAGAGAGTAACAGTACAAGGAACAGCCTTCAGCTGCAGCACAGGAAGGTTAGCTTAACCTCTGAGGAAAGGTTTGATGACAGGAATAGCAGTCTCAGCAGAGAAGCAGTAGAACAGTGCAAGAAGAGATGCTGGATTTCATCTGATTGGAAACTTCAAAAATGAGGTTAACAGTACTTTTGTCAAATGTGTCCAAGGTATAACTGGATGGTAGTGGGACAAGTCTAGACAGCTCCTTGAAATTCCTTCCAGTCTTGTCTATGGTGTTTGCTTGTTACAGCTGTAATCTTTAATGAGGAATAGAAGTGGAATTTATCTTCACTGTATGCACTTTTCCTAAAATTAAGAAAGTATTGCTTCTATGCTTGTTTCCTAAACTGCAAGCCACAGACTAGGAATTCTCTATTTAACTATGAAGATTTGCAGTTTCCATTGCAAACAGCAGCATGGTTTGCTGTTGGTTAGCTGGTGTTATTTGTTTTCAAACATTAGGAGAAGACAAAACCAAGATTTATATCAGTAAATATAATGCTGGAGCAAGTGGCACTGCACAGCTCAAATCTGTGCGTGTACGCAGCTAAATTTCACACACCTTCACCTCTCTTCCCAAAAAACTCAAAAAGCCTTTCAAAATGAGTCTGGCTTTTCAGTGTCTCTGTTGGAGGCCGAGAAAGTTGGGGTTGTTGGGTTTAGAGAAGGCTCTAGGGAGACCTTACAGTGGCCTTCCAGTACCTAAATTGGTCTATAAAAAGCTGGAGAGGTACTTTTTATCAGAGAATGTAGTGATCGGACAAGGGGTGATGGCTTTAAAATGGAAGAGAGTAGATGTAGGGTAGACACTACAGAAGAAGAAGAAATTGTTTACTATGAAGTTACTGAGACGCTGCAACAGGCAACCCAGAGGAGCTGTGGATGCCCCCATTCCTGGAGGTGGTTGAGGCCAGGTTGCATGGGGCCCTGGGAAATCAGGTCTAGAGGGAGGTGTCCCTGCCTGTGGCAGGGGACCAGAACTAGGTGATCTTTAAGGTTCCTTTCAACCCAAACAGTTCCATGCAACAGCCCCAGCCTGTGCTTTTTCCCAAACCATGCCCAGCTGTTGCCTGACAAGAGTGGCGTTTGCATGGTTCGACATTACAGAATCACAGAATCACAGAATCACAAGGTTGGAAACTACCTGCAAGATCATCCAGTCCAACCACCCTCCCATTCCTATCAGTGCCACAAGCTACTAAACCATCTCTCGTAGCTCGTCATCCAGGCGCCTCTTGAACACTGCCAGGGATGGCGACTCCACCACCTCCCTGGGCAGCCATTCCAGTGCCTGACCACCTTCTGAGAGAAAAAGTTTCTCCTAATATCCAACCTAAACCTCCTCTGGTATAACTTCTTGCCATTTCCACGGGTCCTACTATTTGCCTGGGAAAATTATACTGGGAAGTACGCAAACCATTGAACACCTGGTATGAGACGGTGCTTTGGTCTTGTCTGTCTTTAGTTTATCAGTCTAGGAATAATCTCAGAAACTAGTGTGTTCCATTCTGTTTCTTGAAAAAGAATTGAGTTAAACACATCTTGGTAACTAATTGACAGATGTTAATGTCTGTAATAGTAGTTATATCAATAAAACACTTTCCTTTTTCTTTTACCTTAACAGAGTTTAGGAGTGGAAAATGTACAAACTCCATCCCCCCAAGTGGCCAACAAGGAATTCAGCTTTACTGTAGGTTTTAAGGATTTAAATGGTAAGGAGTTGAATGGACTCATTCATTTTTATACTTATTTTAAATACCTCACAGCAACAAATGTGACGAAAAGCTTCAAACACCTCTGATCTAAAATAAAGTATAGAAAAAAGAACTGCTTTGCTGGAGCAGTGGTATGTTTGTGTGTCTCAGTTTAGGAAACTTCAAAGGGACCAAGTGTTTTTAAAGGGACGTTGCTTGGTCATACAGAAGAATCAGACTTTTTACTATGTCTGAGTGTAGAGGGAAAGCAAAAAAATAGAAGTCGTCTGAAGTATTTTTAAAAAGGCAACCTTTTTGTGTAAAGATTAAACTTAATAGAAAACTGTGCTATCTCAGTGTGAAGTCAAAGCTGCGGAAGCATTTATTTCTAGTGGAAGTACTGGCTTCAGTTTCTTCCAGTTTACATTACTTATTCTCATTTTGGCTTGGACTGTCACTTCTGCTGCTTGCTCCCCTGACAAACTGAGTCAAGGAATTGATCTGAGCTTAAAAATGTGCTCTTGTGCTTTTTTTTTCTTTTTTAATTTTTGCTGGGGGGCTGCTTGTTTGCATGTTTCCATTTATTTCAGCTGATTTCAACTAGTGTTATTTTGTAGAATGAATTTGCCATTAAGCTACATTATGCCATAATGTCTCTACCAGAAAAGTGGTTAGAAATATAAATAGAGGATTGTAAGGCAGCTTTTCCACTGTAAAAAAAAAGCTTATGAAAATACACTGTCAGCGCAGCAGGTAAAGCAGAGGAAACTGAGATGGTCCAATGACACATGCACTTTGTTTGATGAATGATCTATTCTTTGTTGAAGTATTGTCATTTTTAATGTGTAGTTCAGAGCTTTCCATCTCTTTCCAAAATTCCACTTAAAATGCTACAATTTGTGATTCTTTTTTTGAACTAGACTCTTCAAAGTGATTTAGATCACTGAATGCAGTGATTCTTATAGAACCCTTCTCTTCTAGAAAACTAAATTATCCTACAGGATGTTATTCCAAAGTATCTCTTACAACATGTCTAGTTCAAACAATCCAAGAGCAAACTGCATATGAAGTTCCAAAACGCAGTGTAAGATTTTGTCTTACACTCTGACAGAATAGCAGAAATACTGTAACAAAAGTTACAATATTTATATCTGTTTGATAAGATGATTTCAAAAAAGAGACTGTTTTGTTTGTTCTTTTCCTCAAAGAAAGGATCCTCAAAATCCTGCATATTACATGAGGTATGACACAGAGGTTGATCACACAACTACAGATGTGCTGCAAACACATCTGGTGGTTTTGGTTCATAATAATTTTAAATCTATAGAATAGTTCTAATGTATGAAAATGTTCTTTATCCAAGTATCAGTTAAAATGTTTGCTGTATGTTATAGCAAAACTTTCTGAGTATTCTTGCGTGTACTAAACACTGGATAAGTAAATAGCGTAATGGGAGTGAATTGGATTTCTTGCATCCATATCACTAAGCATGTGCCCATAAACTTTGTTGAAACAGGGTCAGATTTCATAAAACACACAGGTCTGAGGCAATATCAATGAAAATGAGACTTCCTGTCCTGTTTAATTTGTATTCCTAGAGTTCCTTGTACTCAAAACTTCAGTACAACCAGAATAATGTCCATTCCTAAAACATGTTTGTTTTCTTGAACCTGTTTAAAATCCTTTCCCATAACCCTTATATCTTACAGTAACTATGTCTCCTGTAATTTAATCTTCGCCGAACTGGTAACAGATTTTTTCATTGCCTTCACTCTTGATGTATTTTTTTGTTTTCTATACAGAATCTCTAAATGCCCTAGAGGACAAAGACCTTGATGCTTTAATGGCTGACCTTGTAGCAGACATAAATGAAGTTGAACAGAGAACTTTACAAGCCCAGAAAACTTCTTCTGGCAACCAGCAAAGTGTGGCCACTCAGCCTCCAACAGGCATGGATAATGACTTTTATAGTAAATTAAGTCCCTGTGCTACCATTACGAGACAGTTTAAGAATGACTTGCCCCCTCCACCTCCAGCCCTCGATTTAGACCTTCCACCACCACCACCACCACCTCCTCCCGAGCCACTCAGCCAGGTAAGTCTGAGAGGAATCTTGTTGCAAGAGCTCAGTAACTTGTAATTTTAGAATTGGATTTGCATTGGAACAACTGTGGGTATCCAGTAAAATCCATGTATAAGTATCTTAACTAGAGTCTACACTAACAAAACAGCTATGAATTCTTTTATTGTGAGTGTGGCAGTTTCTGCCAGTTCCTGGACAGACTGCCCATTCCTTTTGCATTTCTAATAGCCATTCTAATAGCCCAAGACAGACCTTAATCATTGGAAATGGTTTACTATAGTGAAAGATTTTTACTGATTTTTTTTTTTTTTAATAAGTATTAAAAAAATCAGTTTTATCAGTTAGTGATGATCAGTTGTAATGTGATGATCAGTTAGTAATGGAGTGTTTCACTTTGACATCAGTGCAAAGGATGGCCGAATATCCCATCATTTTGTGAAGCTATCACTTTGTTTACTGCAGTAAATGCTACTGCTACTGATGAGAAGGTTTTGTGGATGTTTCCCTTAGCAGTTGCTGAAATTATCAGTGAGTGCTACTTACAGACATTTGACTTAGTGATATGCTAAAATTTCAGTTATCACAACTTCCTCCATGTTTGTTTTTCTTGCAAACCTGTTTTAACAACTGAAGTCACGCATGGCATATCTAGTACAAGTATTTAAAGTTCAGTTCTTTGACATGAGGTTGTGGATAGGGAAATAAGAATTTACCCTTTCAGTCCTGCAGGGAGACTGTGTGTGTTAGAAGAGTGATGCAGTCCAAAAAATATGAGTCTGAAATCCTGAAAAGTCTTAAAGTGTCTCTTTGAGTATTCGTGAGCACATAAAATAAGGTGGAGAGAAGTTGTTTACACTTAGGGAATGGAAAGGTTTTAGGGAGAGTGAAAGGTACTCTGTCAGCTGGCGCAGAACTGTACCAGTCAGTTTTACCTAAAACCGTGGGCAATTCATTGCAGCTTAAAAGCCTACACAAACAGAGTATGAATTACCTCATTATCACTGCTGCCTCTGCTTTTAGCACAATACAGAAAGAAAAAAAAAAAGCAAAAGAAGCAGAAAATTTTTTAGGAAGAGGACCTTGTTGATTATACTGGATAAAGTTTCATCTTATGTACAGGACTTTTTAGTGCTTGGTGAGAAGAATGAAAATTGTAAACATGGGAGGATCTTCACCATTTCTCTGTCTCGAAGATAATAGTTAACTTCTGATCTTAAAGGAGAATCAACATTTATAAGAACAACAACTAGACTTAATTCAGAGGCTGAAATCTTTTATTTAGCTATTCTTCTTCTTCTTCTTCTTCTTCTTATTATTATTATTATTATTTTATATTTATTTAACTATTATTGATACAGAAGAGATTCTGTCAAGACAAGCTCTATCCATTGTATTACAAATATATCCCCATCTTGGTTTAGACTGGTGACCTTTAGGGAAGTACCAAATTTCTGAATAGTCTGATTTGGGAGCTGAGCAAGTATGATCTGAAAGGGTGCTTGGTTAGGAGAGCTAAAGACTGGCCAAACTGACAGGCTCAAGGAGTAATAAATGGCTGGTGACAAGTGGGATCAACTGTGGAGCTTGTCCTGTTTAACAGTTTTGTCTGTGAGCTGCTTGACACCATCAAGAATCATCTGCAGGTGCTCCCACTGGAAAGGAGTTGATGCCCTTCAGCTGCCAGATTGGAAATGGAAAGTGAGCTGAGGTAGAAGGAGCATGGCCAGCAGACTGAGGGAGTCATGATTTGTTTCTTTTGGCACTGGAGTGAAGCCACATCTGGAATACTGTAGCCCATTGTGATTGTGAGCATCTCCAGCAGAGATGCTCCTGGAACTTTAATGAGGATGTGAAGTGATGAGGTCATACTGATAGAGCTGTGCTTGTTGAGTCTGGCAGAGGGGGATAGGGAGTGGTGTAGTGACAACCTGAAATGCCTGAAGAGAGCTACAAAGCTGGTGGAGCCAAATTCCTTCACAGCAAAGGGAGACTGTATAACAAGGGGTAAAAGCTATGTTTTGTTGCTTTGTAGCTTCAGACAGGGCATTAGAACTTTTTTCATTCTAAGTGCTGGTGTAGGACTGAAACAGGTTACCCAAAGAGTTTATTGGTTCTCCATCTTTGGATTTTTTTGCTGAGCAAAGCCATAGCTGACCTGATATAATGTTGGTAACACTCATGCTTTGATCTGGGAGTCGAACTACAGACCTCCAGTGCTCTCTTCCACTGGCACTTGCATGATGTGTTTTAGAGGTCACTGAAATCAACTGTGCTGTGCTGTTCCATTCCTCTGTGTTGTATTGAGCTCAGCTTTTACAGAGTCAGGTCCCAGGTTGCTCTGCTGAAGCTTGTTTTCATAGCTGTTATCCTGTGTAACCTGAGGGTCAAACAAGATTTCTTGACTGAAAAGAGGTTACACTTGCTGAACACAACTGGAATTTTAAATGCTCAAGTGCAGCTGAAACTCACCTCTGTCTTTCTCAGTTAAAATGTTACTCTGGGACTGTGTACTGAGTTGAATCTCTAGTAGCATCTCCTGGTCTCTTTTCAGGTACAGGAGGAGGGCAGAGAAGGATGAGAACAGGAAACAGAGGCATTTCTAAGGAATCTCTCTGCAATATTGGTTTTCTCATTAAGGCACTGAATCTGCTTTCTGTTGCAGTTCTTGCCTCATTTTCTGGTACAGATTGTGTTGAAATACTGATGTTGTTCCTGCTGTATGGCTTGCTGTCCATGCAGAAAATTACCTATAGGGCTATTACACAAGCTATAACGTGAATGATGGAGGTTATAACCATTTAAAATAAGTGTGAAAAGACCTGATTTCAAATTAGTATTTACTGTCTTTGTTAATGAGTATTTGTTTTGACATTATATTTCTGCTCCACAGAATGATATGCCACTGTAAATGGAAAATTTTGTTTCATCAAAATCCACGTCTAGCCAGGATTCTTGATAGGTGGTTCCTGAACAAATCAAGACTGACATTTTGTTATGGTTTTGTGTAGTCAAATGAGCAGTATTAATTATTCCCATTACGTCTGTGATACTAAGGCTCTATTCTATAACCTTTTACTGTGACACAATTAAAAGTATACCATTTCTTTCAAAGAAATGGAGAGCTGTCTCATGAGTTTCCATCAACTCTGACGTTTATTTTTAGAACTGTCTGTAAGCTAAATAAAGCTTCTACATTTGTATGTAGAACGTGATATTATCTGGATAACTTTTATGTGTTTCTATTTGAAGATCCAGAAAACACTGTGACAATATTGCAGAGGGAGAATAAAACTTCTAACCTGTCGAAGCGTTTCTTTAAAAGTGCTACAATTTTTATCTGGTAGCTTATTTACTTTATATAACTTTCTTTATATTGAAAAAGATGAAGGTTGTGAAACTTCCTCACCTCAGATGAGAAGTCTGTTTGTTGCACAGATTTGTACAGTGTGTGAATTCAGTTCTGTACAGATCACACGCAAGAGAAACCTGAATTACACCTGCCTAAATTTATCAGCATAAAGTCTACCTGCATGGTGCTTGGACTACTTTAGTTAAGATGCTTTTCCTGCTTCTTGCAGGGTAGTGTTTCTGAGATGGTAAGAGGAAGACCACAGTGCAAAAGGCTGTTTACAATTCCCCCTTCTGAACAGTGGAAGAACTGTGGAAGCCATTTCTATCCAACGGTTTCAGTTCGACCACAGAAGCTAGTTTGGGATTCTTGAAATTTCAGCATCTCTGAACTGTAGGAGTGCAGATTTTCATGCCCTTGGAGAGGAAAAGACATATGTGAATTCTTTGCCTGGCATTCATAGTGGAGGATTTGGCAACAGTAAAGAGTCCTGAAGCTCTCTTTCAGGTTGCACATCTTATCTTATGTTTCTGATCTCTTATGGAATATTAGGGGAATCAGTGATAAAATAAAGAATCTTTAATGCATCAAGAGGGGTGTCAGTCAGGACACATAGAACAGTCCCATTTTCAAGCATTCCTGTATCATTTGAGGAACAGCTCATTTAAGGGTGCTATGACTAGAAAACTAAATGGAGAACTGCACTTGTAAGTCACAGCTTTGGTGGGAGGATTTTAATTCAAGAAAATTGGGAATTCCCCATAACTATGCAATTTCTCATGGTTTTCCTTATGTTCTGGATACAAATAACAGGAAACAACTCTTTTCAGGTGTATGTAAATTGCTGGCCTTACTTAACAAGTATAGGAATTATTTTGTGTCTTTTCAGGAAGAACAAGAGGCGCGAGCTAAAGCTGACAAAATTAAACTTGCATTGGAGAAGCTGAAGGAAGCTAAAATTAGAAAGGTGAGCCTTAAAATAGTGAAATAAGAGCTACCAATTATCTGTTATCATTGTTCTCAATAATGAAGATCTTAGTAAAAGCCATTAGGCTTTTTTATATTTTGTCTTGAACTTGAGACATCAACAAATATTCTGTGGAACTCTTTCCTGTACTGAGGTCTGTGAGAATACTACCTCTGGGGGACTTATTTCTAAGAGGACCAACCTTCCCCTCCTCATTCCCCAGTGTCAGGGCAAAGCCCATAGTCCTGAAAGATTGCTTTAGAGAAAGTGGAAGGTATATAAAAGCATTGCTTACTCAGGCTGTGCTGATACCAAAAGTATTAAGCTTCTCTTCTAGACTGGATATGGTTTTAGCTAATCTCAGTTAAATTAGTGAGGATCTTCTTGCTAAATCATTTCATGGCAGTGCAGTAATGTACAAAAATTTGCTCCAGACTAATTAGTTAAAAGCATTCAGCCTATGTCTTTGCAGCACCGAGTATCATGTAAATATACCTACTCATCCTAAGCTATTGTTACAGGTGAACTCAACAGAAGCTGCAGGTGTTCAGTGGCTTTGAAAAATGGATGTAAAGGAAAAACAGGCATGGCCTTTCAGTCTTGCTCAAGTAGGAGGTGTGAATCATAGATCAGAGCCAGAAGGCTTTTGAAGAAGAATCGAAGCTTCCAGTAAATTTGAGGGTGTCCATGTTTAAGATGATTTCCACAGAACACCATACACCTGTGCACATTGTGCTACTTCTGAAGCAGCGTACTGGGGGAATTTAATCAGGGTTGTCTTTTAGATCTGTAACAAATGCTGGTCACCTTTTCCTCGCAGTACTTGCAATTTTCCTTGGCAAAAAACATTTGAAACATTTTTTTTTTTACTTTTTTTTTTTTTCCCACAGACTGGATTTGGAAATGTTGGGTGGAACTTAGACCTAATCTTCTTGTGGCCATTTCTTCGCTAAGCTGAAATTTCTATCAGTTCTGAATTCTCAGTTACCTAAATAGTTGTCAAGAAATCTAGTTTTCTCTGTTCTACAAAAAATTGGAAGCTGCCTACATATTTCTGTCTGCAGTCAACTATAACTAGATAAAATACCCTTTTTTTATCCCAGACACATTTTAGATCATGCATGTACAGCATTTCTTTTTCTGAATCATCTGAGCTGTGGCTCAGTTGCTTAGTTTAGAGAAAATACTTAGAAGGGCTAGAATCAAAGCAAGTTCACTTTTTTATTATATTTGCTTTCACTTTTCAGATACAATGTAGATTTTTTTTCTTGAGAATCCTACCTCTCTGCTTCTGTGTCAGCTTTAAAAGAGATTCTGTGGCCCCAAAGCCTCTCATACCCCCTTTTTAAAAGGAGCTGTTTAAGCAAGATGCTACGGAAAAGTCCTCCCAACTCACCACTTTAGTTCCAGGTTCTCTGTACAGATCCTGCAGACAATTGTTATCCTACTTTCAGTACTAATGGAATATTTGAAGTACTTTGTAATGTATTTGCAGTGCTTTATC
Organism: Lagopus muta; assembly: GCF_023343835.1. Taxonomy (NCBI): domain Eukaryota; kingdom Metazoa; phylum Chordata; class Aves; order Galliformes; family Phasianidae; genus Lagopus; species Lagopus muta. The sequence goes on along the minus strand of NC_064439.1, from coordinate 16,198,803 downwards.
AGGTTTTACATACTTCAGCATTTTCTTGTGTTGTTCCTCTCTGCAAAGATGCACACAGTTTCTTGTTTAATAATTGCTTCACAATATAAAGGGACAATGAGTGTCTTTCAGCCAATGGAACAAACTAATCTATTTGCTTATTATTGATTTCAGGTTAGTCAGTTGGCAGTTGGAAAAATTTATTCTTCTCATGTAAAACTGAATTGTATCTTTCCATACTAGTAGCTTTCATTAAAGACTCTGTGTCCTTTTCTATATGGGTTCCCTATCAAGCATTTTTCTTAATTAGAGATACAGTAGATTTAGAAAAGAGATTAACTTCTGCTTTTTCTCCATAGCAATTTCACCTTTCGTGTAGCAATGCACAGGGTAAAGTTCAATTTCCTTTTTTTGAGAAAAGATCTTTATTTTGGTGGCAATATAATGTCAGAGCTTCCAATCTGTTTTATTCTCTGGTCTCACTGTGCCACAGGATGCCTTTGAACCAGTAATAACCTTCAGCCTTAATCTTTCTTATATGCATTAGCAGATTCAAGTTAGCCCACTATTTGCTTCTGAAATTAACCGAGCCTTCTGTGACTCTGTCCTCAGCTTGTTGTCAAGGTGCACATGTATGATAACAGCACAAAGTCACTCATGGTGGATGAACGCCAGGTGACACGGGATGTGTTAGACAATCTCTTTGAGAAAACCCATTGTGACTGCAGTGTGGACTGGTGTCTGTATGAAGTCTATCCAGAGCTGCAGATTGGTAAGTGGTGTAGCAGTAGGGTTATTTTTGAGCATATATTAAGTAGATACATTGCATCTTATGCTAATTTTGAAATGTAATAATATTTCTTCTGCCTGTGTGTCTGCTGGTATGGAAAATCCTAATCTAGAAGGTGAAGGAGGATGCAGGAATACACCATTCTTACTCTAAAATCAAGCCTTCCATTTGTCAGTGGTGCAGGCTGCAGAAGGCTTCTCACTCAGCACTATTTCCACTGTTCAGATTTACACAATCTGAAAGGATCACCTGAATTTTACAGTGTTTGTTTGGGAGTGACAGACCCAAACACACAACCACTCAATTCTACTCTGTGAAGAGAAAATGCAGTGCTGAAGTGCTGTCAACAGACTGCTACATACCAAACAAACAAACACTGTCATTAAACAAAACTCAGAAGCATTTCAGTCATCTCTGGTGTTTTTCACTTCTGATGGTCCTTTTTTTAAGCATTGTTGTGAACAGAATATTGCTCTTCTTTGGGGGTGTTGCTCTGCTGATGATACCTTATGATTTAGGGAGTAACTACCCAGCCCTCTGGGTTCCTAACAGACAGCTGTGCAAAGCATGCACATTATCAGTTGCGAAATAAGGAGTTTTGTTTCAAAAAGACTTCAGTGTTTGATCAAGAATGGAGTATTCTCTCACTGTAAGTTAATTCAGAATTTTTTATTGTCTAGGCTGTGAAGGTATTTATATCAAAAGAAAATAGAAAATTGCCACAACTTTCTTTAAGAGTAGCATTCGACAGAGAAACTGGAAATTGTCAAACAGGCTCTAGCATTCTTGGTTTACAGACTCACAGCAAGTATACAAAAATACACAAAGAAAGGTGAATATCAATATTGCAATTCAACAGAACCCCAGGAAAGATCAACCTGCTGAACTAAAGCAAAGAAATATAAAAATAGCTGGAAAAAGCCTGACTGCTCATGAGCAAGGAGGTACTCCTCTGCTTGTAAGAACAAAAGAGGCAGTAGCTGCCTGTCTGTTCTTTCTACTCCATTAAGATGATGCATGAAGATTGCTGCATTCTTTTGTACCAGCCTATCTTAATAAAGAAAAGACTGGAGGTGGCATTAGACCCTAGAGGTGTCACAAATGTCACTGTGAATAGTTTTAAAGTGCTTTCTTATCTTAGACAGTTGCTTCCTCTGGTATTTTGTAACCTGGAAAAATGTGTCTGAGTATTAAGATGACGACATATATTATTGTATTTATGTTATGAATATTACAGAGAATGCACAGGGGTGTATTCATGGTCTTGATAGACATTTTTTTAAATTCCTCATCACACAGTTATAACCAGAGATACCAGGGAGAGCAAGTGTTACAAACATTGAAGTGAAAAGACCTTTTCTTTAAAAGTAAAAATTGATATTGCTTTAATCCCTGCTAAATCTGGTGCTTTGTGCTCTATTAATACAATAAAGAGTTGTTCTCATAATGAGTAAAAACTATTCTAAAATCCAGGACAGAAGAAGAGTAGGAAAAGAAATAAATCAGTAGTTTGGAAAAAGTCTGTGAACTGCTGAGGCAGAGGCCTCTCACCAGTTCCAAATGAACTGGGAATGAAGCCTTTCTGTTTGCAGTTAGAGAATTTCCATACGGGTGCAATGGTACACATTCTTTTTTCTGCTTCCACTGTATAACGAAGTTAGTGTTAAATAAGGAAAAAATGATAAAAGTATAAATCCCCCCCCACCTTATTCCTTCTATTTGCCTCTCTTTGGTACTCCCAGTGCAATCACAGCAGGTGAGTAAGTTCTCTGTTATGACTTAGAATCATTTTGCAGTTTTCCTATAAGACAGTGTCTGCCCTTCAAAAGGTTACTTGTGTTTAAAATCTGTAATAGCTAATGCCTCTATTTTAATATATATTTAATGTATTGTATTATGTAATGTACATACATGTTGTATATTTAATAAATTTATTAAGTATACAAGCATTTTATATATTGCAGAAATATCAGTTGTTGAAGTACTGTGGTTGCTTTTGTGCCAACAATTGTGTACTTGTGAACTGGCCCTGAAACCAATCCCAATTTGTGATTTTTTTAATTCACAAAATTTAGTCACGCTGGGGCATACTGACCTCTTTTCCAAAGTAGAAGGAAATACTACTGAAAGTCTATAAAATATACGCTATCTCCTCTTACACTGTGCCAGCCAGTCTAAGCCATTGAAATATGTAATCATCAAAGACCGCTGATGTGGGGATACAGTTGTTCTCAGGGAACTCCAACTTAAAAAATGAGAGCTGGTTGAATTCACTGCCCGAATACTGAATTTATAGAAAAATGCAATTTGAGTCCTTTCAAAATTACCTGTCAAATTATGCTGAATTCCTTTTCCTTCCGAAGGGCTTTCTGTGTCTGTTCAGTTGCTTTATATGTGAAACCCTGGAAGGAGAGATCAAATATTACCTAACCTCAGCTTGGCTGGTGGCTTTTCTGGGTGGAGGCCCTGAGTTCAGATCAGTTCAAGAAGGGAGAGATCTGACGGTATGTCATACATCTCCAATAGATTACTGCTGAGATGCTGAGTGAAACAGAAGATCTTCACATCAGTTTGTACTCTGCCTTTCTACTTCCTTTGTTTTGACACTTGTTTTTAACACAGTTGCCTGAAACAAAAGATTTCAGTTTTAGCACATCAAATTTTTTTCTGGTGACAGAAAGCTTTCTTTTTTTTTTTATTTCAGTTAGTAAAACAATATGAAAATAAATTTTTAGTTTTTTTTCCCCAAGTCAGAAACTCTGGTGAGAAAACATCTCTGGTCATACTGAAAAAAAAAAAAGCAATAAGAAATTATGGCTAACATGAAGGGCACCGAGAGACATGAATGTAACCATCCACTCCTAGTGGATCACTCTTTCCCTCCTTTGCAGTCTTTGGGCAACAGCACAGAATGCAGGAGGACTCCCAGTCATGCTTGAGCCTGCTAGACTTCCTCAGTAGCTGATTTGCACTTCCAAATGACACTATTTCCATATGGATTTGCTCACTTCTGTGTAGAGGAAAAAAGAGCCAATTCTGAATGAACATCAGATAATGACTCCACTCTGACATAGGAATTTCAACAGCCGCAGGAGAAGGGAGAGTCTGTATGACTTACATTATCTTTTTTGTCTCTCCAGAAAGGTTTTTTGAAGACCATGAGAATGTTGTTGAAGTGTTGTCAGACTGGACTCGAGACAGTGAGAATAAGATTCTATTTTTGGAAAAAAGTGAAAAATATGCTTTGTTTAAAAATCCGCAGGTAAGATGCCATGGTATTTGGATAATGATGTTATTTTGTCTTCGTGCAGCCTACTGCATTAATAATTTGTTTTCAGCTCTGTTCTAAATTACTTATTTCAGCTGAGTTCTAAATCAGAGATAACTAAACGTGTGTTTTCAGGAAAAAAAATATTGAATGCAAGGATTTGAAAACCCATGCTTTCTTTTCTATTCTGCTACAAGTTTTAAAATCATGTCTGCACGGGTTAAAAAATAACAATTTTTTAGAAAAAAAAAAAAAGAAGAAAGATGTGTGTACTTCACCACTGGTGAAGTTGACTTGTTGATATGGAAGATCTGCAAAAACCCAGCCTTTGTCAGTGCTGTAGTTTCCACCGTTGTTTCTAATGATAAAAATCAGTACTGCCTTGAAGGCCCAGTCTTAGTTATGTGTGAAAATTCTTAAGTAGTAACTGAGTACCAAAGGGAATTATCTATATTTCGTTTAGACTGGGAAAAGGACTGGGTAAACACTACCATTCTTTGTGCACTAACTTTGCAAAGTGAGGATCTGTATTTCACATAGATTTATTCACAAGTCATTTCTTTCTTGCATTACCTGGTTGAAACCATGTTTACAAATACCTCAGTACATACAAGTGATGGATTCCGTCCTGACCCTGTTATCTTATTGAGCATCCTGAGGGCAGCAAGAAAAAATGAGAAATTTCAGCATTGCTGAAAAAATAAATACATAATTTGGCAGCAAATCTCACCAAGGTACCCATTAGGAACATTTTTTAGAGTGAGACAGTGCTTCATATAAAATCTGCAGAGAGGAAGTGCATAAGAATTATTCACAGTCAGGGAAAGAAAACTTATCCTGGAATGTATATAGATTGATGTTGATTTTTAATATGAAACAGCAAAGCAAAGTTTGAAAGTAAAGCATACAAGATGACTCAAGATGTCATACTACTGCACGTAAACATACTTAACAGTATGAGCAGAGGTTCAGTTGTACATTGTTGTACTGATGTTTGCTGTGGCTAAGGGCAGGGCCACCTGGGAAGTAAATCTTAGATGAAGATTCTAGGTATTTTGATTGCCATGACTTCTTAAAATAAACACAACCTAAACCAAAAGCAGAATATGAATCTTAAGTCTGCCCTCCTCAGGACACACTGAGCTTGATCTGGATGGGTGTAGTCTTTGAGCTCCTGCATCTCTGTGATAAGTTCAAAAACAAACAGCCTAAGGAGACTGTATCAGTTGTGGCTATCGTACTATTGAAATATTATGCCAGTAATGAAGTCTAACCATCTGTCAGGCTCAGTAAATTCAAACACTGTGGGACATGCAAAATAGTACAGTCATATCAACAGTTTGTCTTTCAGACAGAAAGTAAGCAGTATTGCACAGAGAGAGCTCACGAAACATGGTAAAATATAGAAGTATAGTGTATAGAGGAGTGTGGTTGAAAGGGACATTCAGTGATCGTCTCCATGTGCCTGACCTCTGCAGAGCAAACCAGAAGTTAAAGCGTATTTTGAGGACATTGTCCAAATATCTCTTGAACACTTATTTTATTATATATGGTACATAATCTGGTCTGACTCCCTGAAAAAATAAACCAAATGGAGGGGAGGTCAGTGTATGTGATTGTGTAGCAAACTACTTATGGAAATTATGATATAACCACCGAGAAACTGAAATCCAATGCTCTGATACAGTATTCTCAGTACGTTCAGCCTCATCCCCCTAGCTCAGACTATCTCAATGTTGCTTCATTCTGTGAATACAGAAATTGCAGAATGCTTTTTTTATATGAAAAGTGATAATGCTGCAGCAGCAGGACTCTTTGTGTTATTCTTGTTTAGTGCTTGTTCTGTCAGAGGTTATCTGTAGAGATCTGTAACTTGCAGATGTTTTTTCTGGGGGAAAAAAAAAAAAAAAAGAAAAAAACAGCAAAAGAAACAAATTCCAAAGTTGCTTAGGTGCATACAGTTTATTCATAGAAAAATTAGTGATACTAAGTTTTAATCACAGAGGTTTGGTACAATGAAATGATTTTTTAAAATCTAGCTATAAAAATGTCCAGATGTGGGCCTCCAGAGAATGTCCATGACCTGTGCTAATATTATTTCTTTCTGCAAGCTAGCCTATCTATCTGGTGTAGATTAAAAAACAATCAATTAAACGTGTTTCATTCACAAAGGAGGAACTGAGGTTTTGGAAGGCGAGGTTTATCTGCTGTGTCTCTGCTAGCAACCTGCTAGCTAATGCCGTTGGCTGTTTTGGGAGATTGCCATCTTGTCATGCAGTCTTCTCTAACATTTAACTACAGCTTTGTTCCATAAAACAATTTTTGAAGTCTTCAGAACACATTTTGGAAAAAACATTTGCAAAATCCTCAGGTCTCCTCCCCCTTCTTCATCATGACAGACACTTCTGCTGCTTCCTCACTGTGTTATAATTCACCCTGCAGAGAATTCACAGCAAAAGACTGTTCCACTAATGGCACTGGTGATTCATCTGCAGAGATGGAACGTCATGAGTCTATGACTAAAGAGTGAAACAAAAATACATACTGGTACATGTACAGATAAAGAAAACCTTTGTGCTATAGGAAAGGCTGGGCTTTGTCATGCAGTTGAGTGATGCTCTGTGTGATGCTGTATTTGACTCCTGAAGGGGAAGATCATCAGATTTTAAGACTATTTATTTTTTAAAAAGTTCGAGGAATTATTCTTAGCTAATAGGGACTAATGTAGGAAGTGTTTTTGCTTCACTGTAACAGTCTAAACTCTTGAGTCACTCCTAGAACACCGCATTTGATTTTTTAATTAAATGGACTTTGATTTTCTATGCGTCTCTGTTGCTGATAAAAACTGCCAGGAAAATATTCAAATGATCCAAGTGACACCACGTGCATGTTCCTTCTGTAATTTCTGTAATTTGGGGACATTATTCAGGAAAATGTAAAGAGATCTGGGTGCAGTAAGTGCTTCGTGCTTCTGCTCCCACATTCATAAGCTAAAAGCAAGAAACATGCCCTCCAATGGAAAATCCATTGAATTGAATGAGGATTTTACTTCCTCAAAGCAATATTAAACAGCACAAGGAGATGCAGTAAGAAGTTGTAATATCTTTCATATCTAGACATCTGTAATGAGCTTCACTCTTGAGTATTTATTTTGAAGTCTGTGAAATTGGACTGGTATCCACCAGGTGACAGTTCTGTTTTTTAACCACTTTGGCCAAGCTTTAAGAATCATGGTTTCTCTTGCTTTTTTTTTTTTTTTTTTTTTTTGTCTCCACTGTTGACCCAGGAAGGAAACATAGAAGGGTGGCAGAAACCTGACTGTTCAGCATGCTGGCAAAGGCATGAAGAAACAGAAGTGAGGAAAGGGAAGTGTTTGTTTTTTTTTGCCACTCTCCCAGTCGTTAGTAATCATAGCTTCATTTTCTTCTTAGTGTATTTGTGACCGTAGTGTAGTTTCAAGTTGACCATAGTGTAGTTTCAAGTTGAAGACACTAAGTAGATAAATATTGTTCTGCCTTGGGACAGTTGCATAAGCAGACTTTGCACAGTTTAGCTGTTTTACAGGCAGCTTTTGATCAGCCTGTTCAGTGCTTTGTTAGCTATATCTTTGGTTATGCGCATCTTTCATTTGTTCCATGTTCCCTCCTCCTAAAACAATTGAAGGTCATCATCCTCCAGGCATGAAAAGTCAGATGGAGACATTTCTTCATATTATAAAATCAAGCAGAGTTTTGTGGGCTTCAGAAGAGCTTTGCCTTTAGCTTCATTTCTTTATTTACATTTGTGCTCTCCAGAGCAATTATTGGCATATTCTAATAATTTTTATGTGCGTTTGGTTTAGGGGGCACATGTATCATGATACAGGTTGCAGATATGACCACCTCCTCATTTGTATTTTTATTCTGTACAAACCATGCTGCGTTCTGCACTCAGCTGAAATAGGATACATGTAGCATGCCAGTGTGAGCTCACCAGTTTGTGATTCACCACAGGTGCACTTTGGATGAGGGTAATCAGGCAGCTCATTGCATGAAGGAGATAGATGCGAGTACAGAGCAGCAGCTTTATTTGCTGCATGGTGTCTTCCATCTTTCATTATCATGTGATGGTTATACACACAAGAATAATCTGGCATGAATTTTAACTACTTTTCCACAAAAAAAAAAAAAAAAAAAGACTGTATCCCACAGTGGAAAGGTTGTATGCAGTGCAAGGCACAAAATTAACTCAGTCTGGCCATAAAATCCTTACAGGAGTTACTTTTGTGCATGTGGTCATCAATTAGTTTTGCCAGCTTCCTGTGTGAGCACAGAGGGAAATGTGGGCATAATGTCCCCTGAATATGTCATTCCTGGCTGTCAGTACGTGCCAAGACTGCCACTGTAGCTCTGCATTAATCTGACTCAGGTAAAACGGGATGGCAGAGATCTGGCTTTGTGTCACATTCAACTGATGCAGTATGTGTGGGCATGGGGAAGAATTCTTAAAGAACAATTGATTACTCATCTCTAATCCAACAGTAGGAAAAATTTCTTTTCTTTGAGGATAGTTAGACACTGGAAAAGCTTCCTAGCAAGATAGTTGATGCCCCTTGCTCAAATGTTCAGCCCCTTGCTCAAATGTTCAAGATGCATTTGGATAATGCTCTTAGTAACATGCTTTATGTTTGGGTTAGCCCTGAAATGTTCAGGCATTTGGACTTGATGATCTTTGGGGGTACCTTCCATCTGAAATATTCTATTCCATTCCATTCCATATTCATAATCGAAACAGAACAAAGCAAAAGCAATGGCAGAGTGTGCCTTTATTATAACCACTTATGTTTACTTTCTTATGTTATCATTGTAAGAGGGTGAATCCATCCTGTTAACTAAGCTCTGCTTAGTTTTTTCTGTTGAGAGAAAGACACTGTCTTTTGAAGTAAAACTTAATTCTCAAATTTGTAGACATATGCTGAAAGCTACCCCGTTGCCACATCTTGTCCCATTAAGACATGACATCCCAAGCCACACATGCTTTTCTCAGTGGTATCCTCAGCCAGGCAAGAGCTTGCCTTTTATCATGCCCTTTGACTACTGGACTTGGAATGATGTCTTGTGGACACATGTGCTTGCCTCCCATGGGATGAGTTCTTCTGTTGAAAAATAGGAGACCACACAGTGGTAAAATAAGTACAGTGTACAGTCTGCTCCTCGGGTCTTCAACCACTGACAAATAAAAAGCACCGTGCCCTCTCAAATTCCAGGGCCAAGACATAAAGGAGGTAATCAGTAATAAATGAAACTTGTATTGACAGGTGAAAGATGACAGTGTACATCTGTGTAATGTTGATTTATGAAAAAGCAGCCTTGTTAGAGATCCTGCGTGGATAATGTTACAAACTTTCCATCTTTACCACTGATTGTCAGTGCTGGGTGGTCTGTGTTTCTGCTAAATAAATGCCAGATGCTTGAATATGAATCAGTTATAATCAGAGGAGCTTTGTTTCCTTATTACCAGTGGTGCTGGGGACTTGACTAAGCCAGATGAATACTCTCCCCACTCGTAGTAGAGTTGATGACTCAGGCTTTGTTGAGACAGTGACAAAGTGTACTTACCTTGACAAACTGTCCATGTGTATGCTGGTGGGGGTTCTACAGTGTCTTTACACTGATCAGTAAGAAAAGAAGACTTTCAGCTTGCATGTCCTTCTGCTTTCTGCATCTATGCTAAAGTCCAGAGGCCCAATCTAGCTTAATGGTGCCCTCTGAGGTTTCTGTTCACATCTTCATCAGTGAAGAAGTATGTGCCCACATCAAACAAGCACGCTGTGATAAGGCCCCAGAGGGAGTGCTGTTGTATATATGCAGGGCTCTTGGCTACAGCAGCTCACGGTGGTATCTTTCTTCCAGTGGATTGAGTGGAATTGTTATTCACTCAGACCTATGGTTTTGGGCTTCACAGGCAGGCATTGCAGTATGAAATACACTGAGAATACACTTCCAAGCAGATTTTGTTTTTGAGTTGTTTTGTGCTTTTTTTCTGCTATGAATAATGTGTTCTGATGCAGTCATGAAGCTGTGGTCTAAAAATACGCTTGCATACCTTCATCTCTGGACTTGAAATGTATGTAGGTATTCTGGAGCCAACGAAGTTTTGTTGCATATCCTGCATATAAATATTTATGTATTTCCTAGTCTGTCAGTGGCACTGAATGTTAAAAGTCTCTTTTGTGTTCACATCTTGACATCTGCATAGGCTAAATTGCAGGGTGTCTCACTTTCTCATGTCCCCTATCTCACTTAATGTGAATTTTTAGTACAGCAGTTTTTTTCAAAAGCTGCCCTTGAGGTCATCCACACCTCTTCCTCTCTTGATGCCCCTCCAAAAGCCATCTGCTGTGGCTTGCATTCTTGCAGACTGTTCATGACACTGCTAGAAAAAGATGTGGTTATGTGGAAAGGCAGGGTTTCATCTCAGATAAACTTTTTTGCTATAAACATGGTATGATGGCAGGGTAGATATGCTGCTTGCTTGTTCCATATAAAGTAGAAACAGCATATTCCTTAATGTATATATTTCTTATTTGTCTTTTGATAAGGCTTTGCAATCATGTTGTAGCTTACTCTTTGTTGATTTCTGTCCATGTAAATACATTGCTACGTTTTTGTAATTTTGAGACGTATGTATTTCTGATAAAACAGTAGGTAAATTCTCATTTTTCTTGCTACATAATTGCTGAAGGATAAGTAGATGGTTTTCAAAGTTTGTTGGGTTTTTACAATTTTGTCTGCCTCCTAGAAAAAGAACATGTTTTATAATTATGCCTTCTGTTATGTAAACTTAACTGCTTGACTAATTCAAGGGAAATCAGTAAGACTGTCCCATGCATCCAGTGTTTTCAAGTCCTGTGTGCACTTCTGTTTAGCAGGTGATCAAACACAAGAGCTTTGAGCGTTATAATTCTGATCACAGATCCACGTGCTACTTGATGCATGGCATAACTCCTTGACCTATCTGCTTCCTTTATGCATAGTTGCCTTAATATCTGTAGGCAGCTGGTGTCTGTGCTCTTGAATTACCATCAAAATGAAGAATTAAAACTCATCAGCCAGCAACTATGATTAAGGTTTTGTGTAAGAAGTGTCCAGATAAGAAGTGTCCATATGCATCTGCTGAATTATTAGTCTGCATATTCAGTTTCAGAAGATTGAACACCTATTGAATGGGTTTTATCGAACTGATTACTTGTATTGATATCTTTCTAAAGAATATGAATTTTGTTTATGTCTTTATCAGAATTTCTACCTGGCAAACAAAGGGAAGAATGAAAGCAAAGAAATGAATGATAAAAGCAAAGAAGCTTTACTGGAGGTAAGCCAGCTTTCTAGGTTGATAATGGAAAGGCCACCAAAACTGCCACCAACTGTATTTGCCCTGTAACAACAGTGTTCAGTTCTTTGTGGGCAAAAGTGTAGAAACAGGAAGTTCTGTGATAGTAATAGCAGCTTTGTGTCTCAGGTTTAGTATTTGGCTTTTTCTTTACATCTGCTGTTTGCCACTAAAAATGCTTATTTTAATCTTCTGTCAGAGAAATTAGTTTAGTGGAGAAATGTATTTGTTTGGTGTTTCTTTGAAAAGCAATGACACGATACCAACCAGTAAAAGCAATATTATACAACTACCAATAAAATAAACAACTGCACCACACCCTTGTGGCTTTCTATTAGTAAGGCTGATCAGTAGCAAACAATTATATTTTGCACTAAAAACAGATGTACTTCTCACTACCTCAAATCATGAGCTGTACTGCAAGAGAAGAAGAACCTCTGCAGTTTTTCAGGAAGTCTGTTTAGCCTTTTGCCTTTCTTGCTAAGGTTTTTCTTCAACTGTATGCTTTGTGAGAAGGAAATCCAGAGTTATGTGAAAGTTACATGAAAGATTACCACAGTTTTACTGGTAAGCATTTTGGCTTAAGTAAAACTTCAGAAAAGATGCCTTTCTTGGTTGCCTGAGGATTCTCTTTTTTAAAATTAGTACACCAGGTGCCAACCAGCAGAAGTCCTGGTAAATTCTCTTAAGTGTGTTGACATTAAATATTGCCCAACAGTAGGTACCTCAAGCAAACAATGAAGTATATTTCCTTAAACAGTGTAGTAAATTCTAGCATGTATTTATAAGTGAAAGTGATGATAGATGTTTTTTCCTAAGTGATTTCTGAAGATTCTCTTGGCAAGTATATTTCTCTACAAAATTTATGGATAGAGCAATAGAGAAATAAAAACAGCATTACCAAGTGTTTTGTTTTATTGCGTCCTCTAGGTGCATCTAAATCCTTTGTAGTTGTTTTTGTGTAACCCTTTGGAGAACAGAGGGTTTACACATCATCTTTTCCAGTGTGAGCACCCCCAGTCTGTATGGCTGAGCTATTGCTTGAGCTTGGAAAAGTTTCCTGCCTAAGGTGTTTATCCTCCTGGTAGCTGCATTCCCCATGTTAATATGTTCACTAACACAGGAAGTGTCTTTATTTTTCAAGAGAGCATTTTTCTACTGTTTATTATTAGGGTAATGCTTAAATCCATTTATTTTGTGTTATCTTATTCTTGTTGCACAGGAAAGCTTCTGTGGGGCATCTGTCATTGTGCCAGAGCTTGAAGGGGCACTTTATTTAAAAGAAGATGGAAAAAAGTCCTGGAAGAGGCGTTATTTTCTTCTGCGAGCTTCTGGAATTTATTATGTACCCAAAGGAAAAACCAAGGTCAGGAAGCCAAATAATCCTTTTAGCAATAAAACAATTAACAGAGGTGAAAGTGAAGAACTCCCAGGGTGGCATATAAGAGCACTGGTGCATCTGAGAGAGAACTCTTTTATTGTTTTGTTGTTTATATTTTTGTTTTATTTTTAAATTTGACTGCACCACTTGTGCAAATATTAGAATGTAGTCCCTGGTTCCTCTCACGTTTCCCTCCTTCTGATTTCCATGGAGAGATAAAAGCATTAAAGAAATAACACTCCACCGGAAATCAGCAGGGGGAAGAAAAACAGTGCCGCATTCTTCAGTTGGTGTTATGCTGCCAAAGCACTTCACTGTTACATGAGTTCCCCGTGGAAGAATATTTTAAAAATTCCAAACTAATTTCTTGTCACAAAAAAGTGGAGTCTGACTTTGTAGGCTACCGACTTCTTGTGCCAAAAAACAGCATGAAGAAATGGCATGCATTTTTTTTACTACAGTGATCTTTACCTAGAGAATGTCGTGCTTTTTACAACTGTGCTTTGAGTTGAAGGAAGTAAGGCAGAAGCTTCCACCTGACAGAACTGATTTGCTGACATTAAGCATTACCAAGTATTTAAAGTGTCTGAGTTGCCAACCCTGAAGAAGTGGGGGAGTCCTGAGCATACTGTGCTTGAGGGAGGCCTCTTTTTTCCACAGGATAAGGTAGAATGGCAGCTTTTGGGTCTAGTAGGTTGTTTTTGCCTTTTTTTGTATTCTGAAAAACATTTCTGTTACTACCTGCAGCTTTGCTTACACTTAATATTTGGAAATTCTGATGCTGATGACAGAGTTTTACTATTACAATTTGTGCTGTAAAACTAAATTCTCCCATTTCATGACTAGATTAAAAGGAAAAAAAACAAAAACAATTGATAGGTTATAAAGAAAGTGCTGCTGCTCCAGTGACCTGTGCTTATAACCAAATCTCAGTGAAATACAGACCTAGATTTCCTCGCTGCCTTCACAGCAATTTATTGTGACTTTATCTGACCCTGAGATAGCAGTTTTCCGTCCTCCAATTTTCTTGCACACACACAACTTTCTATCAATTAGGACTTAGAATTCTATGTGAAAGTCACTTGAAGTAGACTGAGTGTAAGAACAGTCAAATGAAAAGTCCATTTGAGGCATTTCCTTGTAGCCTGCCTCTATCAATAGCCAGCAGCAGGTTGAGATGGTATAAAGAATGTTCATGCAACTTGCTGCAGTCATTCAGTTTGGGTAAAGTGTTTTTTCAGAATATAGAAGCAAACCCTTAATGGGCAATAATGTCTTCAGCTGGTGCAGCTGTTTTGAAATCCAACATGTAATCGCATTTTCACTTGTTATAATACTGAAAAGCAAAAAAATCTCTCATACCTTTCTTTGGCGCTTCACTTTAGCTATAAAATACCATACAAACCTTCAAAAATGCAGGAACAATTCCAGACACTTTAATACACGTGTCTCCAGGCACCAGTCATCACTACCATTTTCGTTCCTTTCTTCACTGTTACCCTACCTATCCCATTCAAAATTGTGCTGCTAATGAGTAAGGCCGCAAAACAGCAGAATCAAAACCGTAGATATAATTTTGAAATGTTCATGTTACTTATGTTTTTTTGTCTGATCACGTTAACACTGGAGAAATACTAGCAGTAAGTGACTTTGTCCCTTGCATGAAAATAATGAATGCATTTGTGTTGGTCTTAATTGCCTAAAGGAAAGGAACAACTCCTTATTTATACTGTGTGGATTTGAGCATGTTTGCAAACTTGCAGTAATGGAAAATCATAAGTTTATACAGTCAGTGACAAAATCCCTGACATGAACTTTGGGAAAGAGAGGGAGAAGTCATGTCTACATACCATATGGAGTGTTTTCTCATTAAAAATCTTACTTGGAAATTCAGTTTTTAAATGCACTAGCATAAATAAACCCGACTCAAGGGCATATTGTAGTGAAACAGTAAAAATGAAAACAGCATAGAAGAACCATGACATGTGGAAGTATAACCCCATTCTTAGGGGTAGGGAGGGTTTGTATTTTCACAATTTCCTGATTTCTCAGTTTAACCAACAGTGACTGTATGACATGGCCATTTCTGCATTTCCACTCAAAGTATTGCAAAATGTATGCTTTTTATGCAGAATTCTGAACAGAAAAGTGTACCAGTAACAGAAACCTTGTTACTTAAGCAACATATTGTGCTGAACAGAACAATAACGATGCCAGGAAATTTGAGAAAATTCAAAGTAAAACAGATTAAATCTGTTTTTATTTCCTAATGAGGGCTTACATTTGTTACATGTATCAAAGAGAGTCAAGCTCCCAAATCAGTTTAGAACCCTAAACCGTCATTCTCCACTTGGAATTATAGGGGTGTGGTTGCAAGATCTGTGTGTATTTTACAAAAGTTAATTCTTACTATGGTCTTCTGTTTGTTTTGTGTTTTTTTTTTCTTTAGCCATAAGCCAGAATCTCCACACAAAGCAATAATGTGTAGCAAAAGAAGAAAAACAGCAAAATGTTTTACTGTTATGTGTTATTCCCAATATGTGCTGACCTTCTTCCAAATGTCAGTTTAATAATGCACGCTCTTAAAATTAATCCTTCTCCAGTCAATTTTATGACAGTTAAAAAAAATAAAAAGCATCAGTGTTCATACACTTGAAAGTCCCTTAATGAGTGTCATGTCAGAAGTTAATTTGTTCTAACAATGCTGTGCTTGGTTTTTATTTACAGACATCCCGGGATCTGATGTGCTTCATTCAGTTTGAGAATATGAACATTTATTATGGTTCTCAACACAAAGTGAAATATAAGGCACCTACAGATCACTGCTTTGTCTTAAAGGTAATGTACAAGAAAAATAAGTTCTGCAAAGGTCATACACAAATTATTGCAAATTCAGAGGTACTTAAGTTTCAAGCTCCAAGGAGCCTTACGAGATTAAAACAACCCTGTGATTTTGCAGAAGGTATTCTCTTCTTCATTTCATCCTCGATCGGCAACATGTCTTTACAGTCTTCTGAATTGTAGGGATTGGTAGTCTTCTACACTGTACCTGTAAACTTTTCTTCAGAACAAGACTGATTGTGCTTCCAGTGACTCCTCAGGTGACTGAGCACATGTGGACAAATGACTCACGAGGTAGTCGTATGGTGAGAAGACCGGCAGTTCCTAATGCTGACCTTATGACCACTTTTATATCTACTTTTTATTTGCAGTGTAGTCATAACTGTTGAATAGGTTGTTGATGTGAAATCTTGGCTGAATAGACATCTTCGGTGGCATATTTTATTCCAAAGTTACTTGTAGCATCTAGGCAAAAGGCACTGTTTGTGCTGTCATGAATTTATTGCGGTTGAGGTAAGAATCACACAGCTGCCTCTCCTTATAGTAACACTGCAGATAGGCTGGGAATTCCCTGTTTGTTTCAGGAACAGAAAAGCCCATGTTTTTCACATAATTCAGGTGGCAGAAATGAAGCCTTGAGGCTGCAGTAGTTAGGGCTTGTTTTTGAGACAGAAGATAATATTGTTGGTTCTTCTCTGTTTAAGGGCCTGTGATGCAAGTCAGATACTAAAAAACGCAGTATCTTGCTATCTCAGAAAGAAGGTACATGAAGCATTCACATCATAAGTTGCTTAAAATACTACATTGCTGTCTGTAACTGCAAAGGTCATAAAACTGTAACATTTTTTTGGTTCAGCTTCAAAATATCTACTAGCCTAATTTACAGATAGTGAAGCAGAAGTGGTTTATAGACTCAGACTTGTTTTCCGTAGCACAGATAACTAATCAGCAGTGCTGGAAAGTTTTAATACTTAAGTTCTCTATAAAATGCATGGGGAAAAACAAGCAACATGCTTTGTCTTTCTTTGTAAACTAGGGATAGTCAGAAAAATTTAGCTTGTAATGGAAGAAAAAAAAAAAAAGCAACAGAGAAGAGGAGGTGATTTAAAAAAGAAGGGAAAATAGAATTTCAAAACCCTTGAGACCATATTTGTATCTACCTATCTATCTATAATTTTGTTACAAGATTCAATCCAGAGCAGATATCTGGTCAAAGGAGTATCTGACTAAATTAATAATAGTTACTCACTTCTATTCATATGAGAATAGTAGCATGATTTTTGAGGTGTACATAGCAATATGTTTAACTGTTCACAATGGCTGAGAAAACTTTCTGGATTTATTGCCATCTTTTGTGAAAAGAGGGATGTTATGAATAAGAACGTAAACAAAAAGTTACTAGGCTGAAATACTTGCTTAATTGGATGTGTGATAATAGCACCTTACCCTCAGCATGAAATGTGAGGAACGAGATCAAGGGATCACTGGTGAGGTTTTTGTATAACAGGCTTGTAAATGTATGAAACATACCTTGCAAAAGTGTTTGCTCTGGTGCTTCTTAAATGTGTTTGCAGAGTAAGCATCATATTGATGAGATCATTATATCCAAGCAATTATGTTATGCTGATTGTTCTTCATTTTAATTCCTGTAAGTCAGCATTTGGTAGATTCCTGACTGGATCAGTTTCAGACTTGGCTTCTACTAGACTTGTCTTGCAGTGACTTAAGTTGCTAAGGAAGTATAAGCAAGCTTTGGTATCTTCAAATCTTCTGTTATTTCAAAAGTGAAAGCCTCCCACCTGGAGGGGCTCTCTTAGAGTGATGAAATGGAGAGTTTCATATTTCTATGCTTTAAGTTCATTTTATACCATTTTGAAGACTTTCAGCTGTGATGAGTTCTGTCATATCCTTCTCTTCAGTTGGAGCTGAGGATATAATACAACTTGAGGTCTGTGGACTGAGGGAAAGAACAAAGTTAAATGTTGATCTCTCTGCTTGGTTGTTTGGCGATACAGAAGTATGTAGAGAAGGACGTAAAGCCATTTATTGCGCTTAGTCACATTTTGTTTCTGTCTGTTTTCACATGGAAGTCTGCCAAAATATTTCCCTTGGAGGAAGAGGAGACACCTCTTCTGAGATGTCCAAGGAAAACAAACCATCATCCTTGTGACACTTCTCATCCTGTTGTATTTCAAGAATGAAGTTCTGAGTATGGAATACAATACTTGGGCATACTGGTGCAGTGAGCAATAGGGAAGAGATGTAATAGCTAAACATTTGCCTTCATTTTGCTTCTAACCTGGTAATTCTGAAGGAATGTGCATGCTCAGCTCAATCTAATCCAGATAGAAATTCCTCCACAGCACAGTTGCAATGCTATCTCTTACAGATCTTCCATTCTCCAGAGTGTGTCTCAGGGCAGTGAGGTCTGCAGAGGTTCTCTTCCAGTTGCTTGTTTGTGTTGGCAGCAGAAGATTATCTTTAAAGCAAGTGGAGGAAAGTCATTGGAAGGGCAGCAGCAACAGCCCATGCTAGCTGTTCATTGAGGATGGCTGTGAATCAAAGGAGATATTCAAATTTTGGAAAATAGGTTAATCCATAGTCTTCAACATGCTGTAACATCGGTCAAAATGTTTTTGAATAGCAATGTACTACTGCATTTTACATAGGATTGTTGCTTACTGAGGATAATGAGTTTAGGAACCACTCTCAAAGCAGTGAGCAGTAATCAACCAAGTTAATACTTCTGCTGTATTTCAAACTTAATAAAAGAAACTGCCCAGCTTACAGGAAAGAGCCCAGCTTATACTTTGTAGTTCAGGAGAAGTACAGGGACTTAACAACTTCAGCAGTATATTGCTTCTGTGCTAGGTGGAAGGTTCTGGTGAATTTTAAACCTGACATAATCACCCTGATTTGAGCACTGAGCTGTAAAGCTACTGTATTTATTTCTGACCCTACTGGTTAAGCTTATTTGCTTTCTTACTTAAAGAGGAGGAGAAATGCTGCTCTTTCATTCAGAGGGCAGTAAATGAGAAGCGGTCAGATCTGGGGTTGAATATGACCTCATGCTTGAAGGAAGCATCCCTTCTTTTCCTCTAGCCCCTATTTGAATGAGACCTCTTAACAAATAACTGATCTAAAACCAGTACCATTTGTACTTGCCTCCATAGATCCTGTTTCATATTATCAGGCAGAAAAGAAAGAATATTTCTTTTGACTAACTCCCAGCATTTGTCGTTTATATGTGTTTGTGGAGAGAAGAGTCCTCAAGAGATATTATGAGAATGAGCACAGCATTCCTGTCATTTTTGCAGTGCAAGGTATAATCAGAGTTTCTGGGAAAGAAGAGCGCTGGAAATAATGTTAAACACAGCTAACACTAGTGGCTTGGTTTTGACTAGAATGATGAGATCTCCAGTGTCAGAGATGTCTGACACTGCCCTGAACTACGTGGGCTTTCTCCCCAGCGTCTCCATTTCTTTGAATACTTTGAATACACCTTGATCTTTATAAACAGGATGTGAGCTTTTTCTCTAGTTTCTTTGTAGGCTAACAGTCAGGTGAGAGGTCTCATATATAGAGTGAACCTTTGGTTTTAGTGCCTGTCCCAGTTAACAACACACAACATGTGCCCATAGTCACAGAGCCTATGAGCAGGTAGCTCCCTATGTCCTGTTTACTCATTGGCTTGTTTTTAATCCAGCCCTCTAATTTTAACTTCAGTGGTTCATACTTGAGTTAATTAGCAGATGCCAGGTGGGGTGAGATGCTAGTGTAACAACAAGGAGATCATGCATATCATGGGCAGGTTGCTTTAATACTTAAAACAGAAACCAGTGTAGATTTTGCAACCTCTGATGTTGTATCTAGAAAAGGTATTTTGAACTAGCTCATATATGTGTTCTGGGCTGCAGATCTATTCTGTAGGTTGTTCATCTTACAAGCAGAGAAGTGTGATGAATTCTGAGCATTCCTGGCCTATTGTTTTGTGCTGTTATACCAGCTGTACCTTAGACTTAAAATGCAGAACTTTTGCTTATTCCTTAACTATAAAGACACTAAGGAGATGATGGTGCAACAGAACCAATTCAAAAGCACACCATGTTGACCATCAGTAAAAGACAGGGCACTTTGCTGAACCTATATGGGTGGTTTTTTTTCAGAACCACTCAGGAGACAGCTGCAGCAACTGAACAAAGCAGCTATTTCCTCCTGCCAGCTCCTTTAAGGCAGTGGAAAGCCCAGCTGGGAGCAACTGAAAAGCACAGCTGGCTCAGTGCTGTCAGAGAGAGGGGTCACCTTTGGCTGTTCCTGTGCAGCAAACCAGAACATATGCGGCTGGGTCCCCAGGATGAGAGCATGGCCTGGCATGGAGGCTGCAACGGACTTGGCTTTCAAGAATCATTAGGTGTTGGGGCAACTACAAAGCTCGAAAAACTATGATGTTTCCCAGCAGCTACTTGGTCTGTACGGATTGTTCTACGCTGATCCCCCAAAGTCCCATACACAGAAAACACAAACCAAAAGACAAACCCCTCAGCACACTGAAAACAGTTTCTGAGCTTCCCTCATTCTCTACACGGTTGCCTGCAACCCTGCAGAGAGCACTAGACGCTGCTGGAGAGAAGCAGAGAGGGAAGAGAAACCTCCCTCCTTCACAGAAAAAATAATCTGCCACGCTGTGCACAGCAGGAGTGCTAGTTGGAGCCATTTGGTTCTTCCAAGTATCCTCTGCATTTACAAAAGCCAACTTTTATACATGGATTCCCAATAGGTCTTCGCTTTCACTGTCTACTATGTTATCTGGAGGATGCTGTGGAAATAGATAAGACCTTTTGGGATTGCTTTTGTATTTTGAAGTTGAAAGCCCTCAAAACCAAGAGATTCGTCATGAAGGAAGGAGTCTGTTCATCTTCCTCCTAACAGCATCCATTGCACTGAGCGGAAATTCTAGCATAATCTCCATTTTGTGCAGCATGTGTGTGTACACCAGTCCAGGAGCTGGTTTTGTCATACCATATTGAAAAATCTTTCAAAGACAAATAGCAAGGTAATCTATATGTAAATTTGCTGGTTTAGTCAGTCTGATGTGCCTGTGACAAAGAGTGAATTTAATTATAGTTTATTGGTGCTGGTTGTGCTTGAGTAATCTGGAGGTAATGGTGCATAATGCTGAATTAATCTAGGATGAAAAAAAATTGGTTTCCTGGGGATAAACTGAGACAAAGGCAAATCATTTTCTATTTCCACAGCTGGGTACATTTTTCCTGTGCAGTCTAAGCAGCTAAGTTTTCCTGGTGTCATTTGGAAGCTACTAACCTTTTTAAAAAATGAATATTTGACAGGATTTGGGAAGTGAATTTTCAAGAGGAATAGCTTCTGTTTGCAGCAGCAGTGTCATTCCAGCAGCTAATTTAGAATTTAGTCACTCCACTGCTGATTCCCTCCTCTCTCACACCCTGTAAGCTGCAGAGCAGACCGAGTCACGTGCATGATGCATTCAGCACAATGACAGTTAAGAAGGTAGAAGGTGAGCATTGTCAGAGTACACTACTCAGAGGCAGTAGTGCAGAACAAATGGCTAGCATGGAAGACAAGGATACAGAAATTTTTCTTTATGCGAAAGATTACAAAACTGTTACGTGAGTGAGAATGTTTAAGGTATTTCAGAGTAAAATTAATTGTTAGATAAACTAAAAAGAAAAGCAGAAATATTTATTGCAGAGCACTTTCAGATGTGCAGATTTCCAGTCCTGGTACATGTGAACAGTTCTGTAAGATAAATGCAAAAATAGCAGCAAGAATGAGAATGGGGAAAGGACAGTGAAGAAAGGTTTATAATATATTTTGAAAATATGATTTGCTGTATAAAGCAATATTTTTGTTACAAGGCTATTAGACGTATTTTTAATGAACTAAAAATATTGCCTTAGTCATTAGAGAAATGGAGGTCAAAAGAATAGTTTCCTTACAGCAGAGAAGTTTTATTGATACAGTTCACATAGGTCTTCAAAAGCTAATTTAAACCTGCCCATCTTAGTGCAAGGAGTGCATAGCATCAGAATTGGGGCAAATTTAACAGCAGACAAATTTAACAGCAAATTTGAAGCACTCTGGAGTGGTTTTTGAAAGGTGCTGAGTATTAATTCTGCTTGCAGTCATTTGAGTTAGGAACAACTCGGCCTTGCTGAGAAGTTAAGGTAGCACAAGTTCATTGTCAGAAGAGAAGATATTAAAAAACATGGAGTGTTTGGAGAGCTGGCCTAACGCCAAGGCTTTTGATCCAAAACTAGTCACTGTTTTTATGCTTCTGGCTGCTGTTTCTGCCTCAAAGACTAAGCAATGATCCATATATTTTGGGTCAAAAAATCCAATGAGTTGCCTGAATAACTTCAGTTTACTTTTCATCTTTAGTGTTGGAAGGTGAAACTAAAAAGAAAATTTTATCAGGACAATCTCTGATTTCATCCACACGTGACCTGACCACTTTTAGTCATTTGCTTTGGGATATACCCGTAGAAACCACATTTTTCAGTTCCCATTTCTTCAGGTTCTCAATATGTTCTTTTTTTTCCCTAAAGCAAAGAATTTATATTTGAAAATGCAATATCTGAAATTGCAATCTGTGCACAAATATTTTTTAAAATGGCTCCAGGAAATAAGCTTTTTGTAAGTGCTTCTTTCTTTGTCCCTGGGCAGTGGACACTTGGAGACAGTGGGTGAGGGGAGAGCACTAGATTCTGTTCCAAACCCATTCAATTGCTTTCCTGGGAGGAACCTGGCACATCTTTTTGCAGCCTGACATTTGAGGTGCTCAGTCCTTATTAAGTGTCTGGACAAGCATCCAACACTTGTAAAAACTAGGCCAGACCTCTGCCTGTGTCTGTTTCTCTAGCTATGGAGTACTGAAGATGCTGTTCATTCATCATTATTAAGAGCTTTGACATCAACAGAGAAAAAAATACCTTGGTGACTCTGTATTTCACCACATTATTTGTTGGACAATTTTTTTTTCCCATAGCTGAAATTTTGGAGTCTCTACGTGTACATTTCATTCATACTGTGACTTCTGGGATGATTACTTCTTAAACATTTGTCTTTTCTAATTTGCTGTGGTGCTGCATCTCTCAGAGGCAAAGGTGATAAACCTTTCCAGAGATGTTTTCACTTTGCTGTCAGACGATTTTAGTGACCTTTTCAGGACACAGTATGCACTGTGTAACAAGATTATTGATCTTTCTCTACGTGTGAAATATGTAAGCTGTGGTGTACTGAGGTTAGCATTACTTTGTCTGAAAATACAGTATTTCTCACATGGCTCAGCCATGATTGATAGTGCTGTGGCCTCTGTTATGCTCACATGGAGGTTATTACAGGGTCTGTGAAACTAGTTTTGCAACAATAGGCGCATGTTGTGACCAGAGCTCCTTACCTCTGTGTGCTGTACTAAACAACTGTCCAGAAATGCAGGAGCTGTGAAAGGAGGAGGAAACTGGCTTATTTGGATCTTCACACCAAATTTTCATTTAGAGGTGTTCTTGTTCATTGAGTTGATTGCCATGAGTCAGCAATGTACTCATTTGTACTTTTTCTGTACTATCTGATAGATACTGTGGTGACCTGCAGATGCTGCAGCTGAGATTTGAGCTTGTAAAGGTCGGTGTCAGCAGCAGAGGCATCTGCCATTTTGTGCTGCCAGAGGAATTTCACTACCCAATTCTGCCCAAGCTAGCAGGATACTGTGGTGGTTGTGGTTGGCTGAAACACTGTACTTTCCAGTCCAAAGTTGCCTTTAGTATGGCTAAAAAATGAAGACAAATGCCTCCAGATGGGCCACTTTCTAATCAGCTTTTACAGGTGGCACCTTTCAGTATGAAGCTTGGCGCTGCTGTGTATGATGCCCTGGTCAGGCCTTGCTCACAGCAGCCTCTGCACTGCAGCATGCAACAGTTCTCCTTAGACCTGATCCAAAGCTGAGGAAAAAGAATAGGGATATTTCCTGTCAGCTTCAGCAGGCTATGAGGCCGCTACAGATTTGCATTTCATATGTCATCTGTAAAGTTACATGTGCAAAAAGAGCTGGTGTTGATGTACCTGTTCTTCTGAGAAAGTGAGAGCCCTTACAGCCCTTAGCTAATCTTACAGATCATAGAATCATAGAATCACCAAGGTTGGAAAAGACCTAAAAGATCACCCAGTCCAACCGTTCTCCTATTCCCAATAGCTCCCGCTAAACCATGTCTCTCAACACAACATCCAGCCTTTCCTTGAAAGGAAAGCTAAGATGCACACTGTCTGCAAGGCTTTGAAGTGTTTATCCCTCCTTGTGAGAGATGGATGTGAAGCAGCTTGCTAGTGTGGACCCTAAATACCAGCATGTACTTGGGACTGCATTTAATCACAGTTGCTGATTGGGGTAATTTGGAATAAGTCCCATAGTAGATGTCAGTAGTTAAGATGGATTGCACGGTGGAGGTGATAGCTAGTAAAGGGTAGGAAGTAAATAGCTCTCATGTTCTCTAGAGCCAGACTTGTTAGCTTTGTCCACTGACAGTTCTTTCTCAGCTTCTCAAAGCAGCGATAATCCCACAGTTCCAAAATGTTCATAGACTCAAGAAGTTGTGAGGTGAGGAAGTTTGCTGATGGTGTTACATTACTCTGAGTGTCAAGGAAAGGGCAGACCAAAGAATTCCGGAAGGACTGTATGGGACGGAGGTTAAATAATGCAGCTTAAATAACACAGTCTAAATAATATAGATTAGGTATGCACAGTGATGTGTATGGAGGCAAAGACCAAAGCAAACAGAGCTTCACTTATGAAATTACTGGCTTTGTGCTGACTTGTGCCATTCAAAAGCATCATTTCAGTGTTCGGTTGCATTTAGGTATGTAAAACAAATGTTAGGAATAATTAGGAGAGGCGTAGATGCTGAACAGAGCACATTGCCATCCCATAGTTTTCCCTCATCTGTGCAGTTCTGGGTCTCTAAATTCAATGAGAATGCAATACACATGGAGAAGAGTGAGCAAAGGAAGGGAATGCCTGACCTGAAGAATGAGCACCATGTAGGTTATCAGTCTGCAGACTGGAAAACAGATGACTTGCCAGCAGTATGGTGTACATCTCTTGCTCAGAAGTGGCACAGAGAAGTGTGGCTAGGGCTCAGCTATTTGGTGTCTCTTCCAAAGCATGAACAATAAATGAAGCTGGTTTGCATTAAGATTCAGAACAAAAGGAGAAGGTTCTTCATCAGGTGCACAGCAGATCTGGGAAAATGATTGCTGAAAGGTGTTGCGGATGCCAGAATTCCACCTGAGCTTGAGAAGAAGCTGAAGTAGTAGCTGGAGAGGAAATCCCTTAAATAATCTAAATACAAGGAAGCCACATTCTGCTCAGAAAACCCCTTGTTGTGAAAATACTTGCAGCCAAGGATAGTCTGGAGAAGGATTATGGATATGTTCTTGTCTTGCTCTTCCTCTTTCCTCAGCATCCATTTATGGCTGGTGTCAAACCAGGATACTGGGCTCGCAGACCTTTAATCTAACACTGTGGGTGTTGTTGTGAATGGGGTTTAGGCAGGCTGCCCAGAGGAGAGGTATACTGCAGCCCTTCAGAGCTCCACAGCTGCATATCCTTTGGCAGGTCTATGCAGCACCTTGACCTGGCTTGCCCTATGCCATATCCTGCTCTGCCGTGTTTGTGTAGTGTGCACTTTCTTCCAAATATTTTTGCATGTTGAAGTGTAGGTGTCTATTTTATTTATTTTTTTCTTTTAGTAAAAGCCTGTTGAAGATACGTGTGGTGTTTGAAAATGTCAGGAGTCACATAGACCCATTGGATTTAGCTGTCAGAAAAAGGGAAAAGAAATCTTTGTCTTCTCAAATTTGAAAGCTTTGGGTGCCATCTACTGGACACAGTAGGACCTTGCACACTGGAGCAAAATTGCTGAGTACTGTTTAAAAGGTGCTGGAGGAGTTGAATTTACCCAGGATTGCAGTGTTTTGTTGGAATCCCCCGTTTCTCTGTTGGTGGTAATGTAACCTGCCTCCATGGGATGTCTGGTGCTGCACAGAGAAGTGCCTGCATACAGTTATCTTTTTGTGATTGTTCCTTGGGACACATCTGTTACTGCCAATCCCCTTGAGAGTAATATCTCTTTGTTTTACCTTCTTCACTTACCTCCCTGATGTATTCACTCTTGCTCCATGCAGTGATGACACAGGGCTTTGGCAGCAATGCTGTCCTGCGCAGCTCTGTGGGCACGTACCACAGCCTCCCATGTCCTCACGCTGCATGTGAGGCCATACTGCATACTGTTGGGTTACATGGTAACATGGCTTCAGTTCCTTTTTTGAGTCATGTCAGGGTTGGTTCAGCACAAGGAAAGGAAGCCTGGTATCTGCATTGCTGAGGCAGGAGCAGGGGCATGTGGCTGAGGAGCAAAACCTCTGCGTTCAGCTCTGCTTTTGAACCCTGGTACCACCCAGCCATGGCCAGGGTTTGGCATCAGCCCTGGGGCCAGCCCTGCCACCAGCAGACATCTGCTAGTGGACATGTGTCTGCTCCCTCTGTGCCACACCAGCACCTTGCCAGCCTGAGCTGGTGGCTGCTCTGCCTGTGCTGTGCTGGTCCCATGGGGCTAGAAGCTCTGCTCCTATCTGGGGTTTGATGATGTGTATGTGGCAAGTCGTGGCCACTGGTTGGAAGGGACATATTGAGTGTTTTGACTGCAGTGAATCCTCAGAGCATACTTTGCTGCAGTTTTGTGTATTTGCAAGATTTCACTAACTGTGCACTTACGATTTATGGCAATTTAAATAGAAATGAATGCAGAAAGGAGGGATAAGGAAGCCTCTTATCTCTTTATTTTCCTTGTATATCAAGAGATGGCAATCAAGAGATGGCAGTAGAACATCCCATTCATGCTATTGAAGACCTGCAGCCATCCCTGCTATTGCAGATGAAGCAAATTCCTTCCAAGACCGAGAGAAGATGTTCAGTCTCAGGCAGGCAAACAGCATGGCATTTTGGGGGTCTTTGAGTTGCAGCGATTCATCATAACGTATCACTGCTACACTGAGCAGTAAGGGGAAGAGAATCTATGTTCTGTTCTGAAAACTCTTCAGTTTTCTGATACAAACAAATGGAAATGGTTACTTCTGATAGTGTTGTATTAATAATCTTCTGCCTCGAGCATGTGGCATTTTGACAAAACTATCAGCAAACAGAGAGTAAAGCAGAATAAAAATGTGTGGGAAGCTCTGTCTAGGCCTAAAGTAGGGCAGTGAATTAGAAGGAAAGATCTGTTTCTGCTGAGAGGTTATGCTTATCCAAATTTAACATGCCCTGTGGGATCTAATTATGTTCAGTTTCTGTCTGGATGCTTTATGTATGACAAACAGCAATGGAAAACATACTTTGTTCTGGTGTTTGTACATTGAGCACTAGACCTTGAACCATGGCACTTCTTCACTACATAGATTTCTTCACTATTAGATTTCTGTAGCCCTTATGTTCATGCTACAGTACATTAAAGTTCTTTCGGTCAAGTGTTGCCAATGGTAATTCGTGTATAGTTCATGATCACCATCTTTTTCATGTTTTCTTACTTGTTCTTTTTGCTGCTTCTTTTTCTTTCAAGTAATCTTCATGTTAACAGGATGCCTACAGGCAGCGTTTTCAGTGAGGTCACTGTGTAGTTTACACTGTGATGTGATGTTTGCATTTGTATCATTTTGTGAACTGATATCTTACAGCATCCCCAGATTCAAAAGGAGTCACAATATATCAAATACTTATGCTGTGATGATCGAGCCACCCTGCATCAGTGGGTAACAGGAATAAGAATTGCCAAGGTGAGATTAAAAGTATATTTACTTAAATATATTTTCTGTGAAATCCTGTGTCCTGTTATCATCTCAATTGGAGATACTGTGACAAGAGTGGACGTGTGTGTTCATGCTGATTGTACCATAGGAAGAAAGAGCAGAAGGGCATTACCAGCATGGCTTTGCTGAATGTTCCTGTATTCCAGCTATCAGTGTGTGAATTCCGCAGCTATAAAGTTCCTACTCATAAAACTCACTCCAGTCATCTGGTATATAATGCCATGGATCAAGTTGTGTGAATTCTGTTCAGTCCAGCTATGACATATTTCAGACACTTCTACCCAAATTGATGGCCCCCCTCGCTTCTTAAAGATCCTAACCCACAGCCAGTTTTGTTTCACACAAAACATTAAGGAAGATGGATTTATACGAAGCCCAATGTAGTGGCCATATCTGAATATACAGACCTGCTGTTTTGGGTTGTGTATTGTTTTCTGCCAGTTCTGCTGCTGGGTGACATTTAACAAAGTGGGATGGACGTAAAATTATTTTGTGTTACACAGCACAGACTTTGATCCATGATTCAGCACTCCAAGTCCCCAGTCTGGAAATGCAACACTTGAAAAGTGCTGGAAAGAGATAATCTATTGAGTGTGGTTGGATTTAAAGCCAAATTTCAAGAAGTTTACAGATAGTGAAATGCAAAAAAATAGAGAGAATGATATCAGTATGACTGCATTTGATCATAGTGATGGGGATTCCTGTTTTATTGTGATGTTAGGGAGATGCTTTCCGCATGGTCCTGTACAGAAATAGGGGCTCCACTTGCTGAAAGGTGCTTTTTAGCAAAACTAAACAAGGAGGTAGTGGAGTTAGAAAAGCTGTCAAAAAGCAAAATGAATGGTTGACTTATTTCAAGCCTAATGCCATGCTTGTTTGTATTGTTTTGATTGTTTTGCAGTATGGCAAGACGTTATATGATAATTACAAATGTGCAGTGAAGAAAGCTGGCTTGTCTTCTCGGTGGACAAATCAAGGGACGGTGGAACCAGCTGCCCCCACAGGATCCTTATCAGCAGGTACCATGCTTTCAGAGCAGTGGAAATCGCATTTACTGCTCTCTTAATTATCAGCGTTGGATATAATCTTTGTTCAGAAAATTGTCCATGGATTCAGCAAGATAATGCCTAGTTCTAGACAGCTCAGTGTAGCTCTGACCTATAACCAGCTAGCTGCAGAGCCCTCATTTTGAAATTACAATTGGAAGAATACAGACAGCCCAGTAAAGGTCAATTTAAATCTGTACAATTTAATTAGGTATTTTTCTTTTTGCAGCTTTTCCTTCAGTGAGTAAAAGGTGTGAGAGGGCTGTTCTGAGAACTGTCATTTCAGAAAGGGACTGTCAGGGTGAACCCTTCTTTTTCTTAGCCTTTTGCTCATTTGCCTGATAACAGACTGGGTGTGAAGAAGAGGAGACAAAGGAGGAAAGCACTGTGTTATTCTCTACCTTTACTTTTCTAGTAGCTTCATCAGTTTACTGTTACCCATTGTATTATTGCACAGATGAAACAGTGCATGGTACTAGCTGTAACTTGCATTGATGTTTTAATGATTGCTTTTTTGGAAGGATGTGCTGGTGGAGTACCTGCGTCCATAAAGACAGTCAAAGTCAAAATCAGTGTTGGGCACTACTTATGCCACTAGTTATCTGGTGTCAAATGTGTGCTACTACAGATCAAAACCCTATGAACACCTCTCAAAGGCCTCAGTTTGCCTTTTCTCAGTACAATGGAAGAAGTACATTTGCTTTGGAGTCAAATCAGGCTAATAAATGCCCACTTGGGGTAGAAAGAGTTAGTGACAGACTGTTAGCCACGCATGGGTGCTGCAGTGAGAATGGGTGGGACAGAATCTTGGAGCACATTGTGTTCTGGTGTTGATGGCAGAATAGAGGTGGCCAGCCAGAGGAGCTTCATGCTGGTGCTGTGGTCATGCTGGACAGGGACAGGATCAAGGTCTAATATTGTTCATGCGTATTTGTATAAATTGAGATCTTGACTAGAATCCAGGAAAATGACGTGTGGCCATAAAATATACTGCTAATCTCAATTAATGGATCCCATTAGGTAGTTAAGCAGCCTGGAAAGATCTTAGCCATGTATGTTGTCTCTATGAAAATGTCTTTGAAGGATCATTAACATTCTAATGGAGGCAAGTAAGTGTGATTCTTGCTGTCTTACAGTTGTCATTACTGCTTTTTTATGAAACCTGATTCCCAACTATCATGTTATAACCTTAACTGTCTGACTGTGAGCAGTTGTTGGCTCCTGTTTAAGAAATGGAGTTTTCTAGTATACTGTGTTTGCCAGGTAAGGCACTACACCTTGCAGTGTCTAATGTGGAGCTCTATTTGCCTCATTTCACTGAGTTAAATTTCAGTATCACTGAAGGCAAAAGTGCCTTTGAGCAGCGTGGAACCCAACCTCCTGCTCTGCTACAGGCAACAGAAGAACTGCAGAGTGATGATAATTCGCTCTGCTTGAGAGCCTGCCCTCTGAATCCAGGGAGGAGCATCTCCTTCTGCTGAGCACTTACAGCCACAAGATTGATTTCACCTCGCTATTTAACTTCCCTGCCAGTCCTTCAGCAAACTGAGACTGTAGTCAGTATGATCTAAATGGTACTTAGGATTAAATATGCTGGATGGCATGTAGGCACAGGCATGAAACACAAGGACTTCAGACCTGTTGTCCCCTGAAGCCAATATAACCCTAGTAAATTGAATACAATGCAGAGTTTGTCTTACTTTTTTGTCAATTGTGTGGTTTGCAAGCATGGCAATGAAAATAATTTATTGTATTTCCTATCATAATCACAGAACCTCTTTGCTAATCAGAAAACTACATGTTAATATTAAAACTGCTTGTACTTATACTGCAGACAGTTAAGGGTTCATTTGTGTCCAGAAATCACAAGAGTGAAACTTTACTGGACCTCAGAACTGTAAATTATGATGGAGTTTAAAGCAGTCATTAAGATTAGCAAATGTGCATATTTAGACACCAAACACTATCTACTACTTTGATATGTTCGGCTTCCATATAGCCCAGACTAAACTGGAGAGTTTATTTAATCCTCATCAGACTATACAGAGGCTGGGGAATTTCTTCCTTAATTAAAACCACAATTTTTATGTTTTTTCACATTCAGTTACACCATCTGACAAGGGTCAGATGTTTATATACAAGCCATTTGTTTATATCCTTTACAAACACATTAATAGTATGCAGAAGTTTTGCAGAGCTTTAGTTTAGCAAGCTTCCAGAATTTTGCTAATCTGAGAATTCAGTGAGATTCACAAACCTTCCATGATTCCAGATGGGACGAAAGGCTCAGACCTGTTAGCTCATTTAGGAAAGAAAATAGATCAGCCCATCTGTAGTACTTCAACTCCTCAGCAGTCATAACTCTTACTGATAGGAAACGATGGCACTTTTAGTCTCTAATCTAAAGGGAAAAACGTGATAAAAAACAAAAATGTAGTTAATAGTACAGCACATACCACAGATTTCAAAGTGCTCTTCTGAAATAGATAGATATTAAAACAGCTGAAGGCTGGAGAGTGGCTTTAGCTATGCCTGTTTGATTTCTATGTAGCTTCTCTTCCAAAGCCAGCTCCCCTGCTCTACTTCTGTGTCAGCCCAGGCTATCCTCCTCTGAAATCACCATTCACAGTAGTCAAAAGGAAAGGATCTCCATTTGTAGTTATGCACCATGGTAATTTCTGCCACATGTCTCCATAGTTCCTCTACTTGTTTTTCCTATAGGTTTATCAGCTACAATCATGGAGACATGTGGACAGGTAAAGCTAATATCTGTCATGTTTATTTTCCTAAGGAAATGAGTTGAGTATGAAAAGTTGCAAAACAAGCCTGAAGTAGAAAAGACATCCTCATGGATTTTACTGAATTACTTAACACCTGTAATAAGTGGTTCCTTTGTGGAAGTTGTAAAGGCTTTTAATAACCTTTTTCTTAGTTTGTTATCCACTGATTGTGGGTAGTACCACAACTAAGGGTTCAAGGGTGTAACCTTTCCCCTCCCTCCTCCATTTTGTCACAGGAGCTGTTCAGGCAAATGGACAGATTCCCCGGGTCATTCTTCCCTCCAGTGCGGAAGTTGCAGAGACTCAGAAGAAAGTGGATCCACCAGAGGCTCAGGTGAGCAGTTATGAGCAGTGCACTACTTGTGTGTCACCTATGAACCAGTTCTCCAAGTCCGGTTTTCTCTACCCAATGTCTTCCCTTCTCAAAGTACCTATGTGCAGTTGTGACAAGGATTTGATTTTGAGCAGGGCAGCTGGCTCCTCCTTCTGCTTTACACCCTGCAAACAGTGCCCTTTGCATAAAAGCCAAGGAGCCATCAGCTGGAAGTGAAGGGACAGCCATCTGCCACTTTCATTCTGCAGAACAAAGCTGTGAGTTCATACAACAGGAATAGGAATGTGCCTGCTAGGATGGCCTCAGGGAGTCTGCACAGCTGAGGATGTGCATGTTAAAAAAGAAAAAAGCTGATGTGTGAAGAAGGAAGGGAGGTGGTGTCGATCTGCCTGAGGGTAGGGCGGCCCTTCAGAGGGATTTAGACAGGCTGAACCGCTGGGCTGAGGTGAATGGGATGAGGTTTAACAAGGCCAAGTGTCGAGTCCTGCACTTTGGGCACAACAACCCCATGCAGCGTTACAGGCTTGGGGATGAGTGGCTGGATGAGTGTGAAGAAGAGAAGGACCTGGGGGTGTTGGTTGATGCTCGGCTGAACATGAGCCAACAGTGTGCCCAGGTGGCCAAGAGAGCCAACGGCATCCTGGCCTGCATTAGAAATAGTGTGGCCAGCAGGAGCAGGGAGGTGATCATCCCCTGTACTCAGCTCTGGTGAGGCCGCACCTCGAGTACTGTGTTCAGTTTTGGGCCCCTCACTACAGGAAAGATGTTGAGGTCCTGGAGCGTGTCCAGAGAAGGGCAACGAAACTGGTGAGGGGTCTGGAGCACAGGGCTGATGAGGAGCAGCTGAGGGAGCTGGGATTGTTCAGTCTGGAGAAGAGGAGGCTCAGGGGAGACCTCACTGCATTCTACAACCTCCTGAAGGGAGGCTGTGGTGAAGAGGGATTTGGCCTCTTCTCCCAGGCAATGAGCAGGACACGGGGTAATGGCCGCAAGTTGTATCAGAGGAGGTTTAGGTTGGACATAAGGAAGAACTTTTTCTCTCAGAGTGGTCAGGCACTGGAATGGCTGCCCAGGGAGGTGGTGGAGTCGCCGTCCCTGGCGGTGTTCAAGAGGCGTCTGCATGACGTGCTGCGAGATGTGGTTTAGTGCTGGTGGAGGCAATGGTGATGAGGAGACGGTTGGACTGGATGATCTTGTAGGTCGTTTCCAACCTTGTGAGTCTATGATTCTATGATTCTAAGTAAGGGAAAACATGTTTTCAGCAAACCCTAACAGCATTCTTTTGTTAAGTTCCAGATTTTACATGCTTGCTCCATTTCTGTCTGTAAAAAATATCAGCAGAATAGAGCATGAGGATTTCAAAAGTATTTATGTGTCGTACAGAAAAATGCCGTTTGTTTGATGGAAGGTTATCAGTGATATCCTTACATCATGCATTAAGTGCATAGGACGTGTGGAACTCAATTCCTAGAATTTTTGCCTCCTCCTCTGTGTATCATATACTTCTTCTTTCTGTCTGACTTCCTCCTTTCAAAAGATCTGTTTCTCTGCTCTGAACCTTACTTCCTCTGGAATAGATTGTGTTCTCAGAACTCAGCCAGTGGTTCCCTCCTCCTCCTCAGTGTCTTGTTTACTTCCTTCTTTTTAAAGAATGAGTGAGAGCAAGAGAAGGCAAGCTTGTTATGTATGGTTAATGCCAAAATTAGGACTGCTGATTGCTGGGCAGTAGAGTGCTTTTCACTTGCAAAAACTCATAGCTTCTATAAACCTGGGATCGGAGGGTTCATTTGAAATCTTTAAGGGTAGACTGAGCTGTAGCTGGAGCTCTAAGCTTGCTGGATTTAAACTAGTAAATCAGCATAACTAGAAGTGAATGGCTTGAGCAGCGCACCCCAGAGAACCTCATGAGGTTCAGCATATCCAACTGCAAGGTGTTGCACCTGGGTCATGGCAACCCCCACTATCAGTACAAGCAGGGGGAAAAAGGATGGAGCACAACTCTGCTGAAAAGGACCTGGGCTGGATGGCAAACTGGACGTGAGCCAGCAGTGTGCTCTAGCAGCCCAGAAAGCCAACTGTACCCTGGGTTGCATCAAAAGAAGCGTGGCCAGCAGGGTGAGGGAGGTGATCTTGCCCATCCACTCTGTGCTGGTGAGGCTCATCTGAAGTACTGTGTCCAGATATGCATTCCTCAGTACAGGAGAGATACAGACCTGTTGAGGTGCATCCAGGGGGATGGAACAACTCTCCTATGAGGACAGGCTGAGAGAGCTGGGGCTGTGCAGCCTGAAGAAGAGAAGGCTCAGTATCTACAAGGGAGCTGTAAAAAAGGAGACAGACTCTTTAGCAAGGTCTGCTGTGATAGGACAAGGAGAAATGGTTTCAAACTAAGAATATATAAGTAAGCTTTTTACAGTAAGGGTGATAAGGCACAGGATGCCCAGAGAGATGGTGGGTGCCCCGTCTATGGAGGCACTCAAAGTCAGGTGGACAGGGCTGTGAGCACCTGATCAAGTGCAGATGTCCCTGTTCATCCAGGGGTGCAGGGCAAGATGACCTTTAGGAGTCCCTTCCAACTCAAACAATCTGTGATTCTATGAATGTGGTGGAAAGCTTATGTTTCCAGGGAAGCACACTTCTCCCCAGGTTTACAAGAGTAGACAGCATGTTTGTATAGTAACTGTCAACAGCTACTGACTGCCACCTGAAAAAATCAGAGAGAAAATTATGTTCAGATATTGCCAATTATTTATATATTATTTATATTGCCAAGGCTTTATTTATCTTCAATGTTAACTAGCAAACACAATTTAAAAGAAAATCTACATCATAATTTGCCAAAACAAACATAACCATAACAAACAGCTATTCTGTTTTTTCCTTACTTGTGTGATGGATGGTTTGATTCATTTTTTACTTTAAAAAGCTATTGGAGCATTTGACCTTGTGAACACGGCTGGAACCCAGTGGCCTCAGGGACAATTTGGCTGCTTTTGGAAGGAGAGTGTGAGTGTTTTGCCCAGCCCTTCCCAGCCCCTTGCCTGCTCCCCACTGGAGTCCTTCACTATAGCCATGCACAGAGCTGATGCAGGCAGCTTTCACAAGCACTCTGCAGCACTCTCTCCTGCACAGAGGTGCAGTGCTCTGCAGGTGGGTGCCTGTCACACCGTGCTCGCAGTGATGGGCACTGTGAATGTGGACACAGGAACCTTGAAATCCCAGGTATGTCCACCTTCCTCCCCTTCCACTCCTGTTGTGTGCAATGAGTTTGGTACAGAGAGGTGGCTTCATGTTTTTAACTTTATCCAGAGACTCCACAGTCACAGTTAGAACAGGAAATGGTAGTACAGTGGTGACAAGAAATAAAGCTGTATCTGCTTTTTATGTCCTCAAATCTTGTTTGGTATTCCCCAGGATGTAAAAAAAAAAAACCACCACAGAATTTTCTTTAAGGTTTTCATGTTCTCAGAGAAGGAACAGCCGTGGGGAACATTGAAAAAGTATTTTTATATGTCTCACTAACTGCAATTCTTTCAAAATTTAAAAGCACTAATTTTCTAAGGACAACATTCAAAGAAACACAGTGAGCGCTGCCCTAAACATGGAGGTTTCCACTGCCAGAGCTCTGTGGGCAACAAAACACGATTTACATTCCTCAGGCAAAATGTGCCTCCTTTCCCTGTCTGGGCAGTGCCATTAGTTTACACACCCACTGACTTTGTTCTTTTATTCCTTCTGCTTAAGGCAAATGACATCAGTGCAGCCGGCCTGGCACCACCAGCACTGAGGCAGAAACAGTTGAATAAGAGGAACTCGCTGCAGCCTCCTCCTCCACCTGAACGGCGGTCATCGGCTGTTAGTGCTTCACCAGTCCTACCCTCCAAAGTGAAACGGGACAGCGGTATTTTCCTAACAGACCCTGAAAGCTTTCCGGCACCACCGCCTTCCCTGATGCTCAATTTGCCACCACCGCCAGCACCAGCTGACCTCTGTGAACCTCCTCCTGATTTTGTGCCTCCGCCGCCACCCCCATCCATCAGCAGCAGCAATGCAGACCTGCCGCCACCCCCTCCGCCTCCACCCGTCTCCAATAAGCCCCCAGCTCTGACAAAGAAACCCCTGCCGCTTCCCCCAAAAAGGCAAGGGAACGCGGTACAAGATGGAGAGCCAAGAGCAGCTGGGCCGCCTCAGATTGGGGGTGGAGGCAGGCAAGCAGATTTCATGTCTGACCTAATGAAAGCTCTTGAGAAGAAAAGGGGCGGCAGCTCCTGATGTGAGGACAGGTGGACTTTAAGCCAGAGCTGCTGTTGCGTCACCGAAGGTCGTGCTGGATCAGGCCCTACCACCAGAGGAATTCTCTGAGAGTTCCCCCTGGGGGCTCCAAGAAGTGAGGAGGTGCCCTCTGCCCCCCACTTTCCCCCACAACCTGCTCCTTCCTCACCCCACACACCCTAATGACCCCCCAGCAGCAGGATGTCAGAAATTGGCTGCAGCCTCTTTCTACTCCGTCTTGTGGTGGAGCAGCACTCAGTGCTGGCCAGTGAGTCGCATACTTCTGTGGCTCCTCTTCTGTAGAACTAGAACCAAAGGAAACCACACAACAGCAGTCTTGTGCCTAAGAAGTGGGATCGTCCCTTTTAACAGATTTCCCTTTAAGGGTTCTCTTTTAGAAAACCCCACACTATTTTATTTTCACAATCAAAAGATACCCTCCCCCCTCCTTTCTTTCCCCCAAAAGCAGCCTGTCTTAAAAAAAAAAAAAAAAAAAAAAAAAAGATTTTTTTCCCTCCCCTGTTGCTGCCTTTAAATCTCATTTATTTGATTAATTTTCAATAAAGAAAAATTCTTACCTCAAAACATTGCATCCCCCCAGTAGCAAGGTTGTCATCTCTTCGTTAACATTTGTCTTCAAAGTGTACCTAAGAGTAGTCTGTCTTCAGAAAGACTTTATCTCATACCTGAGATGAATGCATCTCTTCCTACTTTTTTCCCCTTTGTTCTCCACTTTAATTCTCTATTGTTCATTTAGATAGCAGTCACTCTTAGCGCTTAAATAAAAATAGCTTCTGTTTTGTAACTGCAGCGTTGCAGTTAATTACCTGGATTTGATTCCTTGCAGGGAGTTTTTGCCTCTCCCTTTTTGGTCCCCTACTTCTGTTTCTCCCAGTCTGTCTCACGCACAGAGCTGGATGTGTTCCCGCACAGACGGGTGGATTGGGTACAGACTGCCAGGGCACCATGTGGGGATACATGAGCAGTTTAAACAGGGCTCACCCACCCACTGACTAAAAGGAGGAGGATTAAAATTAAGGGTTAAAATAACAACATAGGATCCATATCTCTCATTTGTTTTCCATATCTAACTGGTATGAACATTCTGCAGAACCACTAGATGCAGAGGGGCTGGGGGTTTTGTGCCCAGTTATTGAGAGTGCAGAGGTTTGATTCAGACAGGAGAACAGCTGTCTGCTATCCAACCACTTTTAAACCAAATGAATTTTCTCTTATGAAAAATATACTCAGTGTCAACTTAAACCATGGCTGCACAAAAAGCCACTTTCCCTGTTGACAGAGCACTGAGATTTTCACACAGCTTTCCCAGCATTCACTCTTCTCCCAAGAACACTCAGCCTCTTGCCCCATTTCCTCCTTTTTCTTTTGCTTCAGCACAATAAACTCAATTTTATACATTTCACATTCTCAGTCAATCATAACCCACATCTTAACACTTCACAAGGAAAACCAGTTGAGCTGTCTTAAAAACAAGAAGAATGAAAGCCTACACAAAACTCCAGAGATCAACGTCTGCATGTGAGGCTCACATCAGATTCACAGGCTGAATCTCCTGGCAGCCCTCTGGTGTGGAAAGGATAGCACAAACACCTCAGCCAGACTCAGTACTGCTCCTCCCCATCTGCTTCTGCATCACTGTCATGTTTACATAATGTGAAGCAAGAGGCAGCTCCAGAGCATCAGGCAAAAGCCAATGTAAGAATTTCAGGAAGTATGTCAGGAAACCCAGTATTAACACTTACACTGTAATCATTAACCACCATGAATTAAAACCCAGATATAGAAAGTCAGGTGGTACAAAATTCTGAGCAAGATGTGGGCTCACTTCTCTGTGGTAGCGTTGAGATAATTTCATGTGTTTTTCAAGTGTTCTTTTTCATGCACTTTGAGAAAAAAATAGAAACTTAAGATGATCATGTGGCCATGATCAAGTCTCAATCAGAGAATGACAGAACGGTTGGGCTGGACAGGACCTTACAGCCCATCTGGTTTCACCTCCTGCCATGGGCAGGGCTGATCCCCAGCAGATGCTGCTGCCCAGTGCCCCATCCAACCTGGAGCTCTTCCAGGGATGTGACACCCACAGCTCCTCTGAGCAGCAGTGCCAGTGCCTTACTGCCCTCTCAGTGAAAAAGTACCAAACTCTTATTTACGAGTTACCATTAACAGCCTCATACTAACTGGGAAACGTGCATTCTCTTTGAGAGAGACAAGAGCAGAAGAGATTCAGTATAGTTAGGACTTACAAATTGTCATGGTCTTGCGAAGTACCCTATGGCAGTGTGATTACCTGCAACAGTCAGGTGATTTTTACGAAAGCAGAACAGTCAAGATACCATTTCACCGGTATTTTCAATTTCAAACTCCTTTCATTTCATTTTCAAATTCCTTTAGAACAGCTATCAGCAGCAGTGTTCCCTCCGGCTGTGAATGCCACCAGCTGCAGCAGGGCTCCTACAGGAGCTCCCACCAGCCCACTGCTCTTAGCTGGGGTAGTGCTGCCTCAAATGCTCATCCCAGCTGTTGCAGAAGAGCACTTACTGCTTGCAAAAGGAGTTAACTCAGGCTGAGCAACCATATAGCCAAGGAAAAAACATCCCAAATAACTGTGTTGACTGTACTTAATAAGCAAACACATTTGTATATTTTTTTTAGTCAGTGGAATATTTCTAATAATATATTTTTCCCTGGCTAATTATATTTGTATAGAAACAGATTTATGAATTGCTAATCATAGCACAGCCTTCATTTCAGATGCAAGCAGCAGTGAGGACAGTTGGATCTTCTAAAACAATCCATTTTGGAACTGGGAAGAGCTGAGATAGCATCAAGAAGTAACAAAGCCCCAGATAAGTGAATTTTGCTATAAGCTTTGTAGCATTACACTGCACCTGATTGCTTATATATTAATTTTGTTTTAATTTATACACTTAGTTTCATGATCTGGAATTGCAATGTCAGACAGACACTGGACTAAAACAAAGACGAGCCCTGCTGTTAGAATTCAAGGTATGCTGCTAAGTAACAGCTTGGAAATACATTTGTCAGATCAGCAGGAAGCTGAGTACAAAAGGTATATGAACCTGAGAATACACGTAACAGGATACTTGCAAGGAAGCCCATTTCCACGTGCCACCTGTGAAAATTCCCTGAGTCATTATATCCACACACCTATCATCTCCCTCATACAAGAAAGAAGAGAGGAACGGAGAACGAGAGCAGAGCAGCAGGCTTAGCACACACCTGTCTCTGGCGAAGGTACTTTGGGTAAGTCACTCCCAAGATGGCCACAAACACCGGTGCAATTTGTTGATGCAAACACACAGGGTCCATTTCTTTAATCTTTAGACTTTATAAAGTTGGTCAAGAAGTTGTCTAGCAGAGCAGCAGATTCCAGTCCACAATGCACGAGGGAGTGCGGCTTCCTCGCTCCCATCAGAAGGTCTGAAGTCCGACAGTTCTCCTTGTTCAAGTTTCCCTCAGGACGAGCAGCTCACTTTAAGACCCCTGGCCCAAGCAGGTGGGCGCAGGGCAAAGCCTGCCTTCTCTGCAGCCTGCTGCCTCTGGAAGGGACGCTGTAAGACCCGCTGCAGGAGCTGAACCTAGAAGCAATTAAATTGGGCATGTTTTCATACAAAACGTTTTCCTGCAAATCCGAGCAGTCTCTGCCACCTCACATTACGCACCCTCCTTGCTCCAGAAATAATGCCACGAGTTGATTGCTATGAGTAGTGCTGCCGTTATTATGGTAAACAATTCAATTAACACTCCTCATATTGCTAATATTAGCAATAGTATTAATAATAAGTTATCGTTAGGACATCAAACAATGTTGGCCAAGGTGTACTATGCATTCAATGAGCAAATGCAACCTCCTTTTTATTAACATTCACAGACATTAGGACAAGGGGGAATGGTTTTAAACTCAGACGGGAGATTCAGGTTAGGTATCAGAAGGAAGTTTTTCACATAGAGCGTGGTGACACACTGGAACAGGCTGCCCAAAGAGGCTGTGGCTGCCCCATCCCTGGAGGCATTCAAGGCCAGGCTGGATGTGGCTCTGGGCAGCCTGGTCTGCTGGTTGGTGACCCTGCACAGAGCTGAAACTAGATAGTCATTGTGGTCCTTTTCAACCCAGGTATTCTATGATATGATTCTATGTCAATTATTAGCTGATATCTCCAGAAAAAAATGAACTAATTTTACCTCTGAAAAATCATTCAGGTTAGCTTTCTGCACTGCTGATTCTGCCATCCAATTCCTAAGCACGTATCTAGGATTAACAGCTGAAACCAAAAGTAAATCATGTTAAATTTAGTTAGCAAAAATCAACAGAAGCAGATCACAATCATTGCAAATGTCATTGAAACCTTCAGGGAGATTTAATTTGCTGATCAAAAAAAAAAAAAAAAAAAAAAAATGCATAAAAAGGAAAAATGAATGTATTTATCTGTGAGCTGCTAAAAATAACTTTTTAATTTGCACAAGGAGCAATGCCGAAGTCACATCACCCATATGTAAAACAAAAAGTAGAACATCAGAGTGATTCAAAGAGGCTTCCCTGCTACGAGCTCCAGCAGCTTCTCTAAAGTGTTTTGTTTGCCACAGCTTACATTCCTGCCACACTGCTGGAAAGCAGATTTTGATGTTGCCACTATATTCCTGGAGATCAAAAAAACAAATACTAATATTCCTGCTTTCCTGGTGGCTGAACATCTGCCTGCTGAAGGGAAGAAGCAAATGATTTTTTTATTTTGCTTTGCCACTTTCACTGTACCTGTTAACGTTGTCTTTATCTCAATCTACCTCTTTTTGTCTCTCCAGCACAGGAAAAAAGGAATTAGGAAAGCAGCCCACTTGCATCTCCTTGTACTGCTTCATCCTTGTTGACTACCCAAACAACTGACGCATTTGAGAAAAAGTGTGGCCTCACTCCTCCAAAAGCTCGGTGGTCAGACAAGCACAGGACTTAATTCATGTTCCATAGCCCCCTGCAGACAGTCAGTGCTGAGCACAGCAAAGACTTCTCTGTAATACACACAGCCTCTAAAGAATGCTCCATTTAACCAGCTAACAAACTAGAATTTACTGAAGCTATGTAATCAGCAAAACAACACTTAGTGATTATTTTATGTATCGCAATACAACTAAATTCTTTATGTTTGGAACTGAATGGCAGCCATTTTGAGCCACCAGATTTGAGATACAGCAGTGTGTGTCTTTACATCATTTAAAAAAGTAAAGGACAGAAATCACTTTCTTCTGTAAGTACTGAACTCCGACCACTCGTGGTCCTGCTAAAATAGAGGTGAAGCTCTTTCACAAAACAAGAATGTGGGCTAAAACCAGATGCACTCCATCTCCACCAGCACAAAGCCAGACAAAAGGAATATTCCTCCATTACATAGGCTGCCCAAGTCACATAATGATATGCTGGGACTATGGGATGTTCAGACTGAATATAAGGAAGAAGTTTTTTACACTAAGGGTGATGACAAGTTCCCCAGAGAGGTGGTGGATGCCCCATCTCTGGAGACACTCAAGGTCAGGCTGGACAGGGCTCTGAGGACCTGATCCAGTGTAGGTGTCCCTGTTCATTGCTGGGGGGTTGGACCCCATGGCCTTTAAGAGTCCTTTCCAACTCAAACGAGTCTATGATTCCATGTTCAGGTCCTAACTTCCTTGAGAGTTAAGACTGAAACACAGTCCATTCAAATACAGGAATTCTTCTTCACATCAGCACGCACATTGTGCTACATGTACTTACATAAATTAAATGAAAACCAACAAATAGGACTGGTTGTTGGGAATCTCAATCACTCCTACACAGTTGTAACAACACCCTGCCCTAACCACTAAAAAAAATAATCTTTTGTTACCACTTGGTAAAATAATTTGCTGTGGCTGAGAATTTTATTTAATCCAGTGAATGGTTTTCAGTTAAGTATGAGAACAATATAAAAGAATATTAAGGAGGAGGATAATTTAACGTGACTCATACAAAAATGATAATCCACATTAAAGCCATGACTCATACCAGCAGGAGTATTTGTCCCAGAAATATAATCTTAGAAACTGCAAATTGACAAGTTTCACAGTGGAGTTAAAAATATCTGTAACTAACACAAGAGACGAGATAACTTTGAAAGAATAAGAAGAGCCAGATAAGAAAAGGACAAAGTATAAGAAAATTTGTGCCCTTTCACGTGTTTTATGATGTGGTCTACAATTTTTTTCCTCTTTTTTCTTTTTTAACATATTGCTTTTATAAGGAAATACAGTGACAGACTTTACTGGGATTTAGATTGTCAAAATTTTTTCATCAACTCCTAAAGGAGCTGAGGCTACGCAATACAAGACAAAGTGCTATGAAGAACTGAAAACCAAGTCAAGGGAGAAAAAAAAATAAAGATCATGATATGTGATCAATTTAAAGCACATTACCTTGAAGCATTTGAAGATACTCCTCTACACTTAGTAATAACAAGGGAAAAGCAATGAATAGAGAGCTGTTAATGACAAAGCGTTCCAGGGCAGCCAATACTTAGAACAGCAATAAAAAATTTAGTGGGACTTAAAAACCTCATATAAAAATCCAGAGAAAAGCTTGACAGTTTTGTTTTTAACATTAATTGTTGTGTAAAAATGCACAGTTGTATTGGGCAAGGATTTGCAAGGATGGCAAGGATTTCATGGGGGGGTCACAGCAGGGTGAAGAACCTTCACTCACACTTTAATACTTAGAAGCCAGCAGAAACGTTACAAAGTGTGTTGATCTTTGTTTAAAAATACAATTTTATAGAAAACACCAAATTGCTCTCAGTATCCCGTTAGTAACCTCTGCTAGCTGTGCTGCAGGAACATGGCCAGTTACACAGAACACAGCTAATTCATCCACGAATCTTCACATATCAAATTTTGGTCTCTAACAAAGCTGAGACCAAAACCTTCAAAACCTCCCCCTTCTTTGTCTGCCTCCTATCCCATAACATCCTCTGAGATGTGTGTGGAAAACGCAGTGCTGGTTTACAGAAGATCATCCCCAAACTGGGAGCTTTTCTGATTTGGAACAAAAACTCAGAACGCCAGTCCTCTGTAAAAGCAGATTCACAAAAACACAGAAACATAGCAAGCATTGAAAAACTGTGTTTAGACAGTTCCCAGCCTTAAATTTTAGGTGAGGAAAGCTGGGAACTTCAAAACAGTAGCTGAGTGAACAGCCTCAGGGTCTCAGCTGAAACTTCCCAGCCATACCAGAACACAACCAGTAAAACAAGCCCTTTTGGTAACTATTCTCATATCAACTTTCTTAAATTCTTAAAAACAGATGCAACATTAATTTGAAAACCTATCTTATTGCTGAAACTTGGCACCATCTCCTGCCTCTTCCAGCTAAATCAATTCAAGCTTCTGAACAAATCAGCCAATCAATACCTAATGAGAAAGGAGAGCCATTTCTGCTAGAGATGCAAATAAAGCACCTGCACAGCAGTGTGACAGTAAAGCTCATACAGCCTCTTATGTACAATTTGGCAGATCCCCCTTTTGGCTTCACTCTCTTTTGTCCAGAGATTTTCAGTTGCTCACTGCGGTAGGCAAATCACACAAATTTACCTCAGATAATTGCAGACCAACAAAAAAAAGTCCAATTTCATAACCACTGTTTCTGTTGTGAAGACACCTATGCATCTTTACCATTGTGGATTTAAAGTAACTTGGAGGGAGAAAATAGAATATTTAATCTCTGAGAACCATGCCTTCCTCTAAGGACTACTTTCCCAATTAAATGAGGGCTTTTCTCCCTTGCTTCACTAAATAAATCAATCAATCAAAAATATGAATCCTTTATAATATGCAAAAACAATATGGACACGTTTGAAACTCCTACAAATCCCAGCCCATGGAGCCAGCACAGGATTGCTACAAAAACATTTCTTGATGTTATCAAAGGTTCTTTACAGGAGAAGAATAATGTTCTTCTGAGCAAAGCCTCACTTGAGACATCACAAAATACAGCGAGCACGTTCCTATGGGCCAATAATTCTCAAGTTCTTTAAAGGTATCAAAAGGGAAAAAAAAATGCAGTCCACAAGCACCAAGTCATGGAACAAGCGGGAGAGCCAGCAACAAACCTA
Organism: Lagopus muta; assembly: GCF_023343835.1. Classification (NCBI taxonomy): domain Eukaryota; kingdom Metazoa; phylum Chordata; class Aves; order Galliformes; family Phasianidae; genus Lagopus; species Lagopus muta. Next base: position 16,154,693 of record NC_064439.1, on the reverse strand, counting down.
TATAAGAAGTTGGTTGCCATCTCTAAGTGTACTACTTCCTTTGACTTATTTTACTTACTTGTCATTCTTCTTCTTCTCTTGATGTCTGAATCACCCTTGTTACTAAATATAAGAATAAAATTCAAAAAAAAAATTAAAATTACTTGTGAAAGTTCCTTAGATTTTCCTTACTCGTGACACCTTTCAGCCTTTCTTCTGTTGTGAACAGGGTCAGTAAGCAGCTAATTCCATCAACTGATTCACAGTGATTCAATAAACACTGACCTGTATATTCATTTCTCTTTCATGTCACTCCTAACCCTTTCTCAAGCCATCAGCACACAAGAATTCAATTTCCACCTTCTCAGAATTTGGGTTCTGACTAAAATTTCCAAGTGTCTGATATGTACTTTTCACTGCTGTCAGCCATGCATAGCAGATATGACTGAGAAAAGTGCACTGATTTTTTCTGATCGACTGAAGATAAAAGAGTTGGTAGGAAGTTCTAGCATGAATGTCCCCATCTACACAGTAACTGTGGGGTTTAAACACAGCCCTTATACACAGAGCCATCCAGCTTCCATCCCTGTCATCCCAAGGCAATACTATCACATTAGTATGCACTGCCAGCAATGAAATAGTACCCATCTCTATGCATTTGCACAGCCTGACTTTCTGATTCTTGGAATGAACATATAGGACTCCTATTTTAACAAAACCTATTTACTGAAGAAATTTAATCATTCCCCAAAGGAGAACAAATACAGACCACTCTTCCCTTTCCATTTTTATGTACTTCTGTGTCAAACCAGAGTTACAATAGTAATTATTACAGAAGCTAGTACAATCTAAAACCACAAAGACAAAAAAAAAAGGCATTACAGTTTAGCAGTCTGACTAAAGATCACATAAATCACTGCAGACTAAAGTTGCCATCTTCTGGCAAACACACAGCTGGTTTTACTTTTACACTTGAAACTTCTTCAGACTCACCCATCTAACCGTGAGAGGTACATAGCAACCCACTCTGAAAATAACTCGTGTTTTCCCAGATCCTGCAGGGCCCAGAACTCCTAAGGGGAAAGAAAATGTTAGTGACAGGTAAGCAGGACCTGATTCCTGTTAAGCAAAAACCGAAATGAGCAATCAGAGAAAGCATATAAGGAGAAACACACAGTGAACCTTCAACAAATTTTCTTCCCTAAACTCTACTTGCATCTTTTCCTCTATTTAAATTACTCAGTTTTGACATCCATATTAGCCCATCTCTTACAGCAAATTCTACCTAAATACCTTCAGCACTTGTCCCCTATTTTTCCTTAGCTTATCTTTTGACCCATTCTGTTTTTCAATACTTAAACATTGGTATTACTCTCTTCTGCTCTTTGTACGTGCGTGGATCAGACGTATTTGCAAATAAGGAACAGAGTCTTTTATTTTTCCACAAAGAATAAGGAACAGATACTGATTTTAAAAAAAAAAAAAAAGACAGAAAGCATGGGGAAAGAGGGCAACTTAAGGCTCCAGGCATAGGAGAGCATTATGAACGATAGGAGGGAAGAAAGGCAAGGAGACAGAACAGCTTGGGCTTCTCACTTCCAGTGCTGGACCACCACCACAAACTGGGCTTCCCTGACTGAGAACAGCTGCTTCACATTGCTCAGTTGAGAGAAAGCAGCCAAAGCATAAAGGCAAAAAGTGAACATCAGAGAAAGAACAGATTAGAAAGTAATGGACAGATATAAAAGGAAATAAATAGCAGATATACAAGAAACAAAGGAAAAAAAAAATGGTAACAGTGATGTTGAGTGTGGGAAATTTAAAGCAAGAATGAAACAAAGGTTCAATTACATCTGGAAGTACAAAAATATAATGAAAACCCCATTTGAGTATACAATTGAGTTAAAATTACATTAATTACAAGCTGAGGGTCAGGGAAGCAGGTAACAGGTGAGAATGGGATCCAAGCATTTGTTATAAGATGTGCAGGGTTCAGCTGCTTTAGCAGGAATTTCAAATATTATTACTAAATGTAAGGATGTCTGCAGTGTTCCCAAAGGTTTTGAACATTTTTAGATCAATTTTGGATTACACTTGAAAAAATAACATCAATAACATATAAATCAATATGAGAACGTACTTTGCTACCAACAAAGTAAATGAATCAACAACATGAGAACACAGTTTCATTTGAAAAACTTCAAAAAAAGAATTATAATTTTCACCTGCATAAGATTTCTGCTGCTGTACCACATCAGTTTGGGTCTCAAAATTTGTGAGTTGCACCATTAAAGTGTATGGGGGGAAAAAAAAGAACTGAACACAAAAGAAAGTCACCTTCTATCAGGTGAAGGCTGCAAACGACCCTCAGCATAGCAGCAGTGTCACAACTGCATCAGGATTGATTGGCCTCGAGCCTGCAGCTTTAAAGGGGAAGATACATTTGCCAAAAATGGCACTACTTCTGAGTGGCTCCATACTGTATGAAGGAGGCTTCCTTTCTTCCTTTCACACACAGTTTGCACTTTCTGTACAAATGATTAATTGCACAAATATAGCTCTTTTCATTTCTGTTCTTTTCTTTTTCTGGTTGGTTGTTTTTTTGTTTTGTTTTCTGCTTTCCTCTCAAAAATCTACACTTTCTAATCACCAATGGCTTCACATTCATAGAACAGGTCAGATTAGACTTCTTTCTTAGCAAAAGAGTAAAAACCACAGAACTTGGTCAAGATCATTTAATTATCTATAGCACAACTGGAAAAAGAAACAGTAACTCGTTATCTTCATAACATGTTCCATGCACGAATTCCATCTTCTCCCTAAAAAGGCCTTTTAAGTTCTCATTCAATGATAAACAGAAGTAAGTCAAAAGTTAGGGAAAGACAGTGGCACTTCCCAGGGAAAGTGAACAACATTCTCCATATTATTTCAAGGTTTTCTCCAACCTGATTCACTCATTTGATATTACGTGTTCCTAAAATGGGATGCCTGTATTAATGAATACCTCAGGAATACGGAGCTCCTTTAATTGGTCTGCAGTAATTTCACTGAGCTGTCGAAATGTCATTGTGAAATCAGCCTTTGTATCTTCCATGAGCTAGTGAACCAGAGAGATCTGTATCAGTGCTTTTAAAATGGAGTACATCAGTTCAGATGTTTGATAACAAGATGAGCAAAACAAACTCACTTTTAGAAGAAAAGCAATCAAATAGTTATCATCCTCACTGTCCCCAAGAAGCCCCAGTTTTCTCTTGAACAATTCTGTAAAACTGAAAATAGCAGCACAGTAAGGAAGTTGTCACATGGTAGTTTGTAGTACTGGGACTGCAGGGTGTGAGTCTGGACCTGCATACCGGGCTTTATAGGTTTGGCCATACTCTTCCAAAATCTGGGAAGCTCTGCAAAGAAAAAAAATGAATGTTAAATTCTGTGGAACTACAACTGTACTGTGGGCATAACCCCATGGCAAACTTAGGATGGAAACTTCTGATATTTCACAAACATTGATATTCTGAATCAAAAGAGATATGTGTTATGAAAAAGTCTGAGAGGAAACACCAAATACATACAAATCCATAGCTGTTGCAAGGAAAAAAACCCACAATCTTTCTTTCATTTTCATATTGAGTAAGAAATCAGGAGTTTAAACTGTAGACAAGAAGATTTACATCAGGAATCTTTACAAAAGGATGCTGAAACACTACCTCATTATTTCAGAAGGATGGTCTTCATATGTAAGCACCTTAAAAAACATGCTAGGAAAACCCATAACAGGAACTTGAAGGCAAAGGTCCTACGTTAGGGGAAGAAGAAGGGGCCCCATGACATCTAGGACAGGCTTCCAGATAGATTTTGCTATTATTTGTGGTTAACAGAAAACACTCCCCTTCCCTCTTATGCTAGCCAATAACTAGTTCAGGACCAGTTTCCACCTAGGAAAAAAAAAGATTTTCAAAGCTCATCTCTTTCTTCCCTATGCATATGGTGATTAGATGGTCTCACATCTCTCCCAGTTAAGTGTTTAGGTATTTAAATGATTACTTACAGCTGTTTTTGCCTGGGATCCAATAAAGGCTTCAGTGCTTGTAACAGCTTGTTCAGATTAAACAGCCCAACATTTGCCTGGTTTCCTATCTTATACCTCCCTTCATCATCGGACGTGTTTGGAACAAAATCTGTTTCAAACAAAACATTACTCTTCCACAACAGAGTAATTAAAACAAACAATCAATGTTAAAATACTGATGTGCATTCATTTCTGCACTTAGGCAGCAAACTAATAAAAGTGCTGAAGATATTGAAATGTTTAAACTCAGATCACAAAGTCATTTATTTACAGTGGATTAACTCAAGATCTAATATTTGCAAGCCTAAGAAATCTCTCTCAGATTAACTTCCATATGTCATAGGTGGGATTTTCCAGCTTGAAAATACAAAGTAAATTCAGATGTTTTTTAAAAAAATTAAACACTAAAAACATTTTGTTCAGTGTTTTTACTACATACAATGCTACTACTAAGTACAGAAAGTATAAAACAACTGCACAACTAGATTAAGGATTTACAATTAAAAAATAACATGTATAAGCATGCATTTAAAAAACCCAGACCACCTGAATGATACTTGAGCTGCATAGGCAACTGTTACACCTTCATTCCTGGAAAAATTATATCAAATGTGTTAAAGTATGGAAATCCTTATCTGGCAGATAAATATGCGCTACATAAGTGGCAGGGTACCCAGGTGTAAGACCTAAAGCCAGAAAAGACCTGTTTTGTTCAGTACAACGGAAGTCAAATAATACCTGTGCTCAAGAGCTTTCATTAATCTGAGGCTGCTCTCTCATGAAAACAGACTGCAAGACAAGTAGCCACTACTGGCTCTGAGCATTACTCAGATGAGATCTTTTAACAAGAATCAAATGTAATGCATTTATGTATATGCTGCATTTGCATTAATCAATCCCAGACTGAGTTCACATACTCAGTTTCATACGCGTATGCCATGACAGGATAGGTCTGATTTCTTTTCCTTCCTTAGAGCTGCTGTGACTGCAAAGCCAGAGCGTGATGCATGCAGAGTCGCAGACAACTTTTGCCATAGGCTGCTTACAGCAATATGCAATTTTTAGTTTTACAGGTTTCTGTTCTACCATCTATTGAATCAGTGAAATGCAATAGGAAGCATTCTTTGTGAAAACAGGCTTAATAGTGAGATTTTGTTTTCCAACTTTTAGCAACCAAAATATAACCTGTATAGCATATTATAAAACTGGCCTTTAATACATTTTCCCCCTAAAACTGTTCAAACAATACACATTCTTGGGATTTTTTTGCTAATAACATTATTGCACAGATTAATACAAGTAATTTATGTTTTGTCAAAAATTGCATTTAAAAAAAAAACAAGTGCCACACTCACTTGGGTCATAGGAGTCCATAAATCCAAACGGACCATAATCTATTGTTATGGATAACAAACTGAAGTTATCTGTATTGCACACACCTACAATTAAACAACAAGGAGAAACAAAAGGTAACATTCCACCTGAACTCTAGATTTGCTGTAAAATCAATCCACTGAATCTAGACAACTAGAGAAGTTCCTTTGCAGAAATCAGATTCTGGAAAACAAACTTGTCTCTTTTATTCTTGACCTGGCAGATGTATGAAGTACGAAAATTAGCAACTGTTTGTTATATTGTCTTGCATCTGCTGTCCATACCTAGATGGCACTCTTTCCTCTTCCATTCAGTGTGACACAGTATTGGAACAGCATCTTGCACAGTCCCTTAGTTAAGTTTCTTTGCACATGGACTGTGTGCTGTATTAGCAACATGGTGCTACTTTATTTTTCATAATACAAACCTGAAACCAGGGTGGGCAGCACTCTATCCTACACAGAACATCCACTGTAAAGGACAGGTTCTTATATAGATGCATCAAATCCTGAGCAATTAAACTCATACATCTTTGCACATCAAGATAATCACAGCAATACTGGAAAACCCATGCTCTGGCTGTGTTCTTTGTTCCCGCCAGTTAAAGTCAGACTGAAAAGATCAGGAATTCTTCTCAACTCTGTTATGAAAAGAATCGCATAGCATTAATGCATAACAGATACTGCTGCAGGCAAGGACGTTGGAAGGACTGCAGAACAAAGGAACAAATAAAAGCCATCTTTAAGTAAGTAATTATAGAGTCACTCCTGTAAAGCCAACACCGTGACAATATCTACTGCAGCTTACCATGTGCAAAACCCACAGACATCCACAATGCAATCACATTTGCTGTCTCTGATACGACTGTAGAGAAAAATTCCTAAAATCAAATACATGTTTTACTTCACATAAAACTACAGAATACAATAAGCAACATAAATATTTGATTTACTTCAGAAATACTTTGTACATTCTGTTTTTAAATGTGCATCTGCGATCTCTGCCAACTGGGATCATTCACTCACAACCTAAACGATGTGACTACAAAATGGCTTCATTCAGCAGAGACTGTTGTTACATAAATACACACAGATGCAATAAAAGAACACAGTTACATACATATGGATACACTAAAAAAAGTGTAAAAGTCTTAATAGGGAACAAACACATGATACATACTAGCTCTACATTAGGAAAAACCTAATTCATCACATTGTAACCATTGCTCATTTAAAAGTCTGAGCAGCAAGACAACAGAAAGTAATGGAAAATGGAAGCTTCCTAATAAACACATCCATAATCAGAAGTGGTGAAAAAGGAATGCTCAACTGGATTTTGAAAAAAAGAAGCAGTTTTTTGTTTTGTTTTTCAACCACAGAGTAAATGAGTTATTAATAAAACCTGAAAGATTATTTCAGATGTCGAAACGTTATAAAGCTGCAAACTTTGCAAAGCTTTGCACAGTGCTTTGTTCACTAGCTTGTGGGAAACAAAACTGACTTTCAAAAATACTTACCAGATACCTGTCTGAATTGTTGGGGACTATTGATGGAAAATGTTCCTGGATGATGAAGTCCAGCAACTTCCTGTAACATGAGGTGCAGAATTCGTTAAAGAAAAATTTTAGAATTTAGAATTGAGAACAACTTTGAGAATTGAGCATTCAGAACTCTTATTTCTTAATAATCAGATGCTGACCTACGGCCTGCTGCAAACAGGCATTAGAAAATGCCATCTATTTACTATTTATCTACTTACTATTTATCTATTTACTATTTATCTATTTAGTTTTGGATTAAGCCCTTCCAAATACTTATAACTAGAACATTAGGTTGCATTTCTAACTATAACCAGAGACTGCCACGGAGTTAAAACTATTCCCATGCGTTGCATTTCCAGAGCAAATGGGATCTGGTTTAGCATAATATCATATCAGACTTCAGGAAAGAAGTAATTTGTGGATCCAAAAAAAGCTGCATCATTGCAAGTAATAACTGTAGATCAGAATTCTCCACACAGAAAATTTTATGACTGAATTCTTACTAAGTAGGGTTACTTGCTATAACAGCTGGCCATTCCCCTAAACGCACAGCATTCTTATATGGCAGGTTAAGGAAACTGGGATACATACATCAAGAACTGTGATGCCTATCAGATGCTCCATTTGCAGATTTAAAGCAGAGCAGCTGGCAATTAGTACAATTATGAGCTCTATGTAGGACTGTTGTTGTTAGAAGTAGCCAGGGCCACTGGCACAGGCAGCTGTAAGAACCACCTACGCTGGGTAGGTGACCCAGGCAAGGGCTGGACCTGGGCAAGGGTTGTGAGGCTGTGCACACAACTATTTTACATTCTAATCAGGCTGTTGGAGCAAATCACTGAACTCTCCTTGCCGCTGCGACTGCTTTAGCAGAGTACCAGCTGTGAGAGGGGTGACCAACACACTGCCTCAGAGATCAGGCTGCCCTGGGCCCCTGTTCTGTATGAGCACAAGAGATCTGTATGTGCTCATTAACACCAATTGCTCACATGTACTTTAACAACAGCGCTGTGTCATTTTCAATTCAGTTCCCTAACTCAATCTCTTGGTTTACAACAAAACACTCCTGTGAGATTTCAAAGAAAAAGGAAAAAAAAAAAGGGGGGGGGGAGGTGGTGGGGAAAAACTGTAGAATCACAAGGGAAGTAACCTTGAATTACCAATTAATGCAATGTGCAACAGCTGCTACTTCTCTCTTGTTGTTTTCAAGCACCCCAAAACAACTGCTATTGCAAGTTGTTATCAATCAGTACATTCCTTCCACAGAGGAATGGTCAACGTTAAAACAAAACAAAACATCTGCCATGCTAATTGCCTGAGATGAAGTAATGTACAGAAGCTAATATTGCTAAGAGGTTTAACTTGTGCAATAAATTTTTACCTAGTATGTGTGCCTGGAAGGTGTAGATTATACAACAAACTCGGGTGAGGGATTTCTGCTGCTTTAGCCTCACTGACAACTATGAGAAACTAAACCTTATTCTCTAAATGTATAACTCTTACCAAAACATACAGCTTCCCCTGTTCTCAATGCTCAATTACCAGAAATATTTGAGCTATAATAGCTTTTTGATTTTACAAGATCCAGGCCTTAAGAAACACCTGGGGGATTTTATTTCTGTGTCTTCAGAACCTTTGTACGTTTGTGAAAATACAGCAGGTTATCTTTCTAGGTGATGCAATCTTCCTTTCTATATAATTTATGCCTGAATTTCAACTGCATATATGCATTCCAATACAGATGTGATTGTTAGGAGAAGCAACATAATTACTACAAAGACCAAATGCAAACCTTAGTAAATCCAGTTCCCCAGAATGAGCCAAGATTTCTAAGGATCCTATACGAAACCACGATTTGGCAAGACGGAGTACTACTGCACCTTAAACACAGACACATGTTTAAATGTAAATGGAGTATCAGCAATGTAAAATAATCCCATAGTAGATCCATTACATGCTGTTTTTTTTCTATAGACAAATAATTTACACGTGCATAGTTAACAAGTATTTCTAGAAGCATGCTCTACATGTAACAGGTGAATACACACAATACTACACTACACATGCATTTTAATGATAAAGGCTAATTTGCTGGAAAGCAATTGGTACTTTTTACTCCTCCACCTTCATCTGTTTAGCAGTATGCACTATACCAGCAAACACAAGCAAAATTCCAGTACTGCATTAACATTACAACTCCCCCACAGAAGGTAGCAACAAAGAACGAACTAGCGTAAAACATTTCTGATTTTAATCCACGCTGCGCCATCCCACTCTTTTTCAGGGCAGGCTTAGAGGGTGGAGCAATGGTGCAGCCACAGTAGTGCCCCATCATTATGGTACTGCCTGTGGAACGATGGAAATTTTCCCTAGATTCCAACATCATTGTTGTAATGGCATGTGAAAAAACGTGCAACACTACAATACATGCCGCAGTCATAGCAGGTCTGTTCATAGGGCTTCACTTCTTTATCTAAGATGTGCTTGAGACTGATTTTCTCAGGAAGGTTTTCAATCTCAGTAAATGAAATGAAGCCTATTGCACATTTTTGTTACACATAAGTGACAAAGTTGATTTTTGCAACGGGGAATTAAGTTGCAGTGGTAAATCATGCTACTCTGAAATGTGTTCATTACCTCTCTCTTTCTTAATATTTCCATTGTAAAATTGGTCTCTCCACACATCGTCATCACTTACAACTAAGCTGTAAGAAAGAAGAAATGAAAATTAAGAAGTTCATACAGGAAAATTAATTTATGCTGGAGATCAAAGTATATTTTACATGACTATTTATTTCAGAAAATTCTTTTGCTGGAATAGTTTGTTCTTACAAACAACACAGGCAAACAGTAAAGCTGCAGCTTACCAAGCTTCATTAGCAGCATGCTTTCCCTTTCTACTTACACAGTGCTGACAATTTTCCACTACCTACATTGTTCTTGGGGAGAGGGAAGCATTCAGAAAAAGCACTGCATCCATTTGGAACCCCAGTGATTAATGAGAGTAATGATAACATAAATAAGGTACAAGTCCCCTGAGGACAGCAGCGAAATTGGAAAGAGAGAAATTAAAAGCCAAATTGTTGCATCAGGTTGCCTTTTATGTGAGCCAAATCTGCTGTCTCAGTAATCTTAGGGACAGATCTGGGATCCTCAGCAATTGAGAACTCTGCAAAAACCATCACACACAAAAAATGGCACTTTGATGCACAAATGCATTTTGATGATGCATTATAATTATTTCTTTCTTCTTCATTGCTTGTACTTGAATTTTTAAAAACAACTTCTTCCTCTCAATTGCCTTACAATTCTGCACATCTTTTCCTATTTATCCAAATACTGAGATTTGTGAGTGCTTGGAAAACAACCAGTTGTACTTGCTTTAAAATATGTCAAAATTCACACTCATCTTACAAAATAAAATATGCAATTTCACTCTATTTTCTGTTATTATCCAAAGAAGAAAATTGCATCAATCATCATAAGCCATGTGGGGGCATCATTTTCTCCTAAGGTTAATGCGTAGAAAGTTTTCTCTCCAAAGCAACTGAGATTACACTAACCATCCTGCAGAAGGAATGCCTGGTGTTATCTTTTGAAGGAAACATTCTTCCTTCAATACGCACAAAAGACTTCAGATTTGAGAGCCTAAGAGCAGGAAAAAATTACCCCAATTCATATAATTCTTTGCTTTTTGCTTAGCTTTTCGCTAATTGAGAAAAGTCTTTCAATTCAAAATAGCTGGATGCACAATACTGGAAATTTAGTGCAGGTAATTAAGGTATCTTTTAGGTAGTCAAAGGCTGAATAGAAGACAAAACCAAACTTTCCTTGGAGGAACACAGAAAAGGACAATAGACAAACCTAAGGCTTTTGACACTACTTTGAGGCTTATGACACTTTTCTCCCACAAGACCTTTGTAACAAAGCTTAGAAAGTGCAGGGCAGATGAGTGGACAGTGAGGTGTGTAGAGAAGTGGCTGACTGGCAGAGCTCAGAAGGTTCTGATCAGCAGCACAGACTCTGGTTGGAGGTCTGTGACCAATGGTGCTCACCAGGGGTCAGTGCTGTGAGGCCACGTCTGGAATACTGTGTCCAGTTACGGGCTCCCCAGTTCAGAAAAGTCAGGATCTCCAAGTAGGAGTCCAGTAGAGGACCACAGAGATGATGAGGGGCCTGCAGAATGAGGAAAGGATGAGAACAGGGACTCTGCAATCTGGAGAAGACTGAGAGGGGATCTCGTAACTGTTCACAAATATCTGAAGTGCAGAAGTCAAGTCAGTGGGGGCGGACTCTTCTCATTAGTGAGCAACAGTAGAAGGGACAATGTGCAGAAACTGGAATACAGGAAGTTCCATATTAACACAAGGATGAATTTCTTCACTGCCAGAGTGACAGAGCACTGGAACAGGCTGTCCACAGAGGGGCAATTAGAAGGAATTCTTGCAACAGTAATAATTGATGGTAACTATGGCTTTGAAATTACATAAGTCTTTTTTTCCTGCATTTCAGAAGGCAGCAGCAGCTAGCCAATCCAAACATTCTCTATTAACTGCAAAGAAAAGGCTGTGCACTGTTCCAGGTAAAAGCAGGGAAAAGCTATACAGAAGTCAAAAAATTAAAAGAAGGCTTTGCAAACAATTAAAAACGTCTCAGATGAAGTACCAGAGGCTGCAGGGTACTCTGCCTACAGTTCCACTCTCAGTGCTATTGCTTTACTGGAGCAATGTTAGGAATTCTTTTCCAGAAAAAGTTGTTTTTGAAGCAGTAAAATAATGATTGCCGTGTCTCTATGAGTAAGGATACAAAGTGCTGACATGAGTGAGCTGAAAGAAAAAAATCTTAATCATTCAAGAAGAACAAACAAATTCAAAAAGACCCCAGCCACCAGTACAACAGTGTGCATCAGAGCACGAAAGGAGAGCAGTCAGGATAATAGCAGTACTCAGTTCTGCTGTTTCAGACCCCTGCTCAAAGGGTTTTTTTATTTGCATAACCCCTAGCACAGTCTGCACAAAACTCCTACAGAATACCAGCACTTTTCTTACTGAAAATCCAGAGGCAGCAAGACTTTTGTAGTTACTAATACAAGTTAATGAACAAATAACACTTAAAAGCTTGCCAGATAACTGAGCAGCTGCGCCAAGACACCACACTACCACTATAAAAATAGTTTTCAAATGGCCCCTCCAGTTTGAAAGTACCATTACCTGTACAGCAGCAGATAAGAGGTATACTTGGCAACAGGAGACAGGGAGCTGAAATCACTCTTACATCAGCAGCTGGAACAACACTCGCTGAGGAAGAGAGGGACTACATCCCAAGCCAACCTTAGCTCGAGCTTAAGGGCTAGAATTCGTGCTCCCAAGTGCCTTGCATGCTCTTCTGCATGACCACTAAGTGTTGTGCATGTAAGGGCCATCTCACACTGAAGACTGCATACTGGCTTACCTCTTTGACCCCATCCCTGACGCTGCTAGCTCGCAGACCCACTATGTGACTAAAATGGTACCATGTGAGGAAGCAATCTTTAGCAAGCAGTACAGTCACAAACTGTAGCACCCCATTGGGAAGATAGTACTTGAAATTAATAGAGCAAACCAACCTGCTGGGTGTTCTGGGTTAAGCTGTAAGGCTTTTCCCTACAATTCTGCCAAAAACTCTTTTTACAAGAATTCTAAGTGAATCTCACCAGCCTCAGTGCTACAGCTCCCTATGGGGAAGAATACAGATATCAGCTGGGGTTTTTCCAAATGAAGTCTCACAAACAGTTGGGAGAGCTTGTACAGCAGTTAAGAGAGCCACACGTTTTACCAATCTGCCAGCAGAGAACTGAAGCACACTGTGTACTCAATAGAATTGGTACAAAGTTAAGTGGTAATTTCACATTGGTTTTGCACTGAACAATTTGTTGAAACGACAGCAAAGAAAGCACATAACCTTGCCACATACTTCCCTGCTGATGCTCTGGCAGACTTAACATTTGCATCAATAGCTAACAGCAAAGGTTCTCAAGGTGAAGTCAGTGAATAAACCATCAAAATGTCATTTACAAACACCCCACTTCAACAGAAAAAATGTGGTAGAATTAATGCTACAGAGATTTGCAGACACTTTGCAAATACAGAAACCCTGACATGCGGCAGCTGGGTATTGGCCTCTTCCAGAGTACATTTACTTCTTTAAAGCCTGAAATTCTGAAGCACAGACATACGACTCCCTTGGAACACAAAATAAACTTGGCATTTTAAACACAATCATCTGAAAAATTCAGTTTAGTTCATTCTGAGAAGGTCATCTACATGAGTGAATTTTAGTCCTCTTTGGTTCAAATAGAACTGGTTTTAAATGAGTTTTTAATACAATTCTCTCTCTGCTCAAGGTGCGTTTATATAAATAAGGAGTTGGAAGTAATTATGTACATTTAAGTCTATCTCCAACACTATCACCCGTTTATCTAACCATTTTTCCTACCAGTCTTAAGAATTGCAAGTAGCTGGCTATAACAACACAGAAAGAGTTACTTTCTACATTTTCCTGCTTGGCCTGATTCTGGAAAAAATCATCAAAACGTATAACTTTAGTGTAATAACAGACTGTAACAAGTACCAACAGACTCACTGATTATCCACAAACTTCAAGGGTACTACAGAGCAGCAATCTAGTCCTGCTGTTTTTGCAAGCTTTTCTGGTGAATAAGAAGTGAAAGTACAGTTATATATATATAATAGAAGGAATTTGGATTGCAGTACCATAAAAATGAGAAAGGGGAGTTGTGTTAGATACGATTACTCCAATTTCT